>NW_028317821.1:27205000-28405000 GCF_062004578.1 Staurois parvus
TAACGATACACCTGATATATCCATACCCATTCTATAGTCTACTTATAAACCATGCATGAGAGGTATTTTGATAAACTAAACACCCGCATTACTAAAAACAGAACCCAACAAATAGATGAACTCCTCGCCTCAATGAAAACAAATTAAGAAAAAAACAAATCCCCAGATCCTTCAATCTCTTCCTCTCTTACATTAGATAGAAACAAATTAAGATCCCTCTTACTTTATAAATACGATCTAAATCTCCAAAAATGAAGGCAAAATTCTACTCACTAGGTAATAAAGCCAGCTCATTATTATCCAAAACAATAAAACAAAAACGCCTGAAATCCAAAATAGCTTCAATTAAACACCCATCCACGAATACCCTAAACATAAACCCGCAAGATATAGCTGACGCCTTTGCAAAACATTACCAAAACCTATATAATCTCAAAATGATCCAGACACTACTCAACCAACAATTGCATCCATACAATTTCTGCACACGACCAACCTCCCTCAACTTTCCCCAACCCAACGCATCTCTCTCCCAATTTGCCCCAAGGAAATAGAAACAACCATTAAAACACTCCCACTTAACAAATCTCCAGGAAATGATGGATACACTAATGAATATTATAAACAATTTTCCACAGACCTATCACCATACCTGACCAGACTCTTCAGCCATGCGGCCATCACAAGCTCATTCCCCAAAGACATGTTACAATCCATCATAACGACTATACCAAAACCCGGCAAGGACCCACAACTTGTCAAAAACTACAGGCCAATATCGTTACTTAATACCGACATAAAATTATATGCAAAAATCATATCCCGAAGAATTCTCCCATACCTCCCCACCTTAATTCACCCAGACCAAGTAGGTTTCATCCCAGGTCATCAAGCACCTGACACTACCAGAATTATTATCTCCCTCCTGCACAACTTAGAAAACACCAAAAGCTCCTCCTTACTCTTATCTCTAGATGCAGAGAAAGCATTCAACCGGATACACTGGCAATTTATGCAACTTACTCTTCAAAAATTCAGTATCACAGATTGGATGTTGAATGCCATCCTATCACTATATTCTCATCCCTCTGCCAGAGTGCTGACAGATGGTACATTATCTGACCCCTTTGACATCACTAACGGCACCAGACAAAGCTGTCCACTCTCCCCGATAATATTTACACTCCTTATTGAACCCCTAGCATCCAAACTCAGAGAGGATCGGTCATTTACAGGAATCAAACACCTCAACGTGGAACACAAAATTAGCCTATTTTGAGATGATATTATATTAATGGTGACCAACCCAAAATCGTCCCTTAAAACGATTCGCACACACCTCTATACCTACTCAACAGTCTCATATTACAAGCTTAATGAACCCAAATCTTCCATACTGAACCTTCACATCCCACCCCAACTCCAAATTCTACTAGCCAAACAATTCCCATTTTCATGGGAAACAAATAACATTCCATATTTAGGAATCAGACTCACACCAATGGACGGACCAACTATACACCGCAAACCATAAAATATTACTTGAAACTATTCCTCAAGAACTTGCCACACTCCGCACCTCAGAACTCTCCAAACTAGGACGCGTGGCAACCCTGAAAATGTACATCCTACCCAACATCTTATACATATTCCGTACACTCGCTATACCAATCCCTAACTCATTCTTTTCTAGCCTACAAACAGTCCTCACAAAAGTTCCTATGTTACTCTAAAAAACACCAATCTCTTAATACGCTCTACAGCTAAGGGAGGAGCAGGACTCCCACACCTCAAGTCTTACTACACCGCTACTCTTCTAGACCAAATATACTTTTGTTGGAACGCATCATAGGAAAAAATTTGGACCACAATGGAAACCCTTCCTTTTCACCCGCTTAAACCCCAAAATATAGTCCTAACTCTGCCAACCAACTGAATAGAATACCAAACAAAACACCCCTGCATACAAGCTTCTTTACAAGCCTGGCGTGACCTATCTACTAAATTCAAGGACATCAAACATATCCCTACTCCAACCAATATATTACACCTCCTTATACCCTCTTTAGAACTATCTCAATGGGTAAAACAAGGTATAACTAATATAACAGACCTCTACACCAACCAATCTATATACCCCTTCCAAATTCTCTAAACCAAATATAATCTTCCTACTACTGAACGCTTCACACTTAAGAATTGTGCATTGTCTACAAACAACAATCTTACCCCACACCACTAAGATTCCAATTACAGCCTACCTCTTCTTCACCAAACCTCAATACCCAGGTAAGGGTATCTCCACCTTCTACACATACCTCACAAACTTACAATTCACATTACAAACAACTTCGCTAACCAACTGGGAAAAAATCCTATCAGAACGAAAAACTTTACAATGTTGGGAAAACGCCTTCAACATTAACCTATAAAGCTACCCGATGTAGCTCCCACTGGGAGTCATATCTAAAAATACTCAACCAATGGTACCTGACCCCGGTCAAACTTTCCCTCTACTACCTGAAACAATCTCCTACATGCTGGAGACAATGTTGTTGAGACAGGCTCAACACTACATATTCTTTGGTCATGTAAATCACTTAGATCTTTCTGGAATACTACCTTCCAATTAATATCTGACATAACCAAAATTTTGATAATCCCAAATCCCTCATTGGCACTCCTACATATTGGGATTGAGAAATTCCCTCTTCATTACCCAAACACTTTTCGCTGCCAAAATAAACACCACCAGATTATGGAACACAAATATCCTCTCACTTCACTAATTACAGGCCTCAACACCCAATGTGAAATGAAGAAAAAATCCGCAATCAACGCTTTCTCTCAACATAAATTCAATCAGCAATGGACCCGATGGTTAAAACACCCAAAATGCTCTGTACAACCCTGATGACTTTAAAGCATAAAAAGTTACCTCCTAAACCTAGACTGGTATATCCTCATTCACACAGTTATATCTTCCCTCCTCTACTCCCTACCTCCCTCATCTCCCTTACCAATACCCCCCTAACATCCCAGGCTCTTCACCAAGGTTCATCACACACATATGAATACCTCTGATATTGCTAAATAAGACCAATACCACCACCGCCCAGTGAGTGGAGTAAAAACAAAAATGCTCAACTATATAACATTGTATTGCAATATTATACGAATGAACCGTATATCATTCCCTTGTTTGTCTCTGAAAAAATTAAATAAAAATATTGAAACATATACATCACATGGCAGCTAATCAAATTGTTTCCTTTAAAGCAAAAACTTCTAAAATGTTACTGATCTAATTTTTAGCAGACTTACACAATATAATCCATAGAAATCCTACTTCAGTTAGATGGTTGTAAAGCCTCCCAGATCACTTCTACTTGCAGTGTAAGGGACACAGCTAATTAGTAGCTCTTTGCTTGCTTTAAAGAGAAGTATGGCCAAAGGTTTTTTGGCCATACTTCTCACGTGGGTCACAGGAGTGCATTTTATTCTGCTCTCCTGTGACCCAGATTCAGCAGAAAGCAGGCTACAGTCCACTTCTTCACAGTGCCAGGCCAGGCTCTGCAAGGATCCCAGCTTTTAAAGTCGGGATCCTTCCACACGCCTGACTGCCAGCTGGTTCAGCCTCTCAGCATGCCACTGAGTGCCTGAGCCAGCCTCTCCTACCCCCTTCACAGTCCATTGCTCCAGTGAGAGCTAAAGGGGCAGAGCAAAGAGCCGATGACTGACAGTCACTTCTCCCTATTCACTGAAGAAAGAACTGAGCGATACATGGCCACATGCTCAGTTCTCGGTTTTAGAGCTCCAGGGGGGACAGCTGCAGCATCGGATCGATGCTGAAGACACATAGGGGAGCATGAATGTCTTAAAATCCCACACTCCTCCTCTAACCTTTGGATTGTCATGATGTATTCCCAACATTACTGGCTATTTTGAATGACGGACAGCCTTGACACATGGCACGAATCATTGGTAGTAAACGGGATGTTCAATGGCTCCCGCTGCTTCATTTCCTGTGAGGAGGGAGAGCGGGTGCAGCACTGCATCTCTTGTACACAACGTAGGATCAAGATTGGGATCAAGTAAGTTTACGGGGGGCTGCTGCTCAGGAGGAATTGCTCCTCACACATTTACACGTTCTCAGGCATTTACAGACACTTATGGACAGTGTGCTGATCTGTATGTGTGCTGCACTGTGTATACTGACATGTAAACAAACAATGCATTCTGTATGCAGGCCAGCAAATTGGCTGACCAACTAATCGATAATGAAAATTGACGAAAACCATTTTCATTATTGATTATGTTGATTAGTTGTTTCAGCCCTACACTGCATACAAGTCTAAAATTACAAATCAGAGAAACACATGAATCCATTGCTCAGTTCATCAGGTTAGGACTTAAAAGTGATACTAAAGCTAAAAAAGTTTACCTTAATGCAAGGAAAAGAATTTATATTTCGCTGCCCCACCCCCCCCTCCTCTGTGTGAAAAGGAAGAGGGGGGTGAAATGAACCAGCGCCATGCATGGCTGCATCTCTTCTCCCCTCTCTTCCTCTTCACACAGCACTTGAGCAGCATCAGGAGCCATTGGCTCCTGCTGTTGTCAATCGAATGCAGTGAGGAGGAAGGGGCAGGGCCAAGTCCGACAGCTTGGGAGCGCACACTGTGCGCCACCATAGAGAACGGCTTGTGATGGGGACACACAAACAAGAGGAAGAGCCAAGATTGCCAGCAGGGGACACAAGAAGGATCGAGGACAATACCACTGCACAGAACAGGTATTACATGTTTATTATTTTATTCAAAATGATCTATTTACTTTAGTAACACTTTAAAGTGCTTCTAAAGGCTGAAGGCTTTTTTTTTTCTTAACTGCATGTATTCTATGCATGAAGGTAAAAAAACCTTCAGTATGCAGCTCCCCCCCCCCCCCCAAAAAAAAAAAAAAAAAACTCACCCAAGCCCAGCTGCTATCCCAGATCTCTGCCTCCTGTTTGGCTCAGCGACAGCAGAGGCTCCCACTGCTGTCAATCACAACCAGTGAGAAAGGATTGGTGGGCAGAACCGAACTGTGCTCTGTGTGTCTTATGGACACACAAAGTGGGGCTCAGGAGTAAGCACACACTAGGGCCCCCAGAGCAGCAACTTGCTGTGGAGGCACTCAGCGGGGGGGTGTGAGGAGCCCAAAACGCCAGCGAGGGAACAGAGGATCGAGGCTGCTCTTTTTTTTTTCTTTTTTTTTTTTTAAATGTAAGCCTTTAGTATCACATTAAAAAGGTACTAACCTGATGAACTTAAAAGAGGTTACATTTAAACAAACATGGATTTTGGTCTGAAGGATATCAAATCTGCACAACTGTTTAGAGAAGAAAAAAAGAAAAAAAAAAAAAAAAAAAAAAGGGACTATATACAATTCAATTTCTTGTAATATATTAAAAAGGAAGAAAAATACTACTACTTACTTTTTAAGGACGATCTCTGAGGCACCCTTACTAAACATTCGATAACTACCATCATTGTTTTTTAACACTGTGCTCATAGACTTCCTCACAGAATTAAAAGTGTACACTTTAAAAAGGGTTTCCTCAGGGATCTCATTCCGTACATCTTGATAGTCACGTTTTAGATCCAAAAGAAATCCCAGCAAGGCACATTCAGTTTTGTTACCAACGTGGCGTGGTAGGCCACCTTCTTTTTCAGGAGGCTAAAACAAAACAAAAATAAACAAAAAAATAGCATCAAAAGCAGAAACAATGACTCTCAGAAAATGCAAAGATCATCAAAGGTATGTATATATCAGAACCTACATGCAGTTTTTTTTTTTTTTTTTTCTCCTCTGAGCTTCCTTTCCTGTACGGTCCCTGGGCTATGCAGAGGTGCCGACAGAGCAGACTTCAGTGTAGAGGAGAGGAGGCAACAACTGCAAGGCCTGGGGGTGATGACATCACCATGGTATACTATTGGCAAACCCTTGTTGATTGTCCCTATTCTACACTGAAGCCGGCGTAGGAAGCTGCAATTTCTTTTACAGGCTAGAATAGTCTTAAAATGAGGGTGGAAGTAGATTTAGCTTTAGAATTTGACTGGAATTCGACTTTAACAGTCAGCCAGAATAGTCTCCCCTCTAGGTCCAACCAGCCTGCATATCCCAGCTATTCTTGAGTCTGGAACTGAAACAGGTGGATTCTGTGTCATGCAGATGCACGGAGCCACATTTTTTTTACTTTTATTTTGGTCATGGCAAGACTTGAATTACCTAATAAACACAGAGGAAATAAAATAAAGCAGAAGCAAACCATCCTATTCTTTTACAGCCAAGGAAGAGGCCATCTTAGCCTCTGTTTGATCTACAACTGCCATGGTGCTGCACCTCTAACCAGCTAAGACACCAGCCATATGATGGTTTGATAGGTTGACAGAACAAGCAAATGTGATGGCATTCTCGGCATGCCAGGAATATTACTGTATTTCGAAATGGCTAAATCAACGGATTTAGTTCCACTTTAAGCAAAAGTATGATGCAAATATTCTCCCTCAACATACATATCCAGAGCTAACGTTCAAGTTTGTGTTGCAAATTCCACAGTTTCTTTCTAACAGTATTTCATTCACCACACAAAAAAATGCCCTTGGAAATCGATCATCTTTAACAAGGCAAAATATCCACATCACATTTGTTCTGAACTCTACATCAAATGTGCTCTTTTATCCACCATCTTAATAAACTACAAAGGTCAGATGCACTTTTCCACTACTATCTCCATGTCATCTCTAAATGTGGGAAGGATATAAAAGTAAAATACAATCTGATGGTCTAAAACTGCATTCATAAATTAAATAAAAAAATTGAGATAGATATATATCTCCATCCATGCATACAGCTGTGGTGAAATTACTTAAAAAGCACCAAACCCTGACAAACTGAATGCACATGTGGTGTTGTAGACATTTTACCTGGATCCATTTTCAAGAACATTTTTTGAATGAAAACACCTTTACACAGAAAGATTGTGGACTTTTGTACATTTACTTTAGTGCTGGTTGTGTATGTAAGTAGATTTTATTTTACAGCAGCTGATTGCAAACATTTTACTGTTTAACGTGAAATTGTTGGATAGTGCAGTTGTAGGGAATATATTATAAGATGTGCCATCTTATAGGGATAAGAAAACTTTAAAACTGTAATATCGGCTGCAAAAGGGCAGGTCATTGGTTTTTCCCAACTAATGTATCAAGAAAATGGAAAAACAGACAACTGCAAACAAGTGTGCCAACAGTGAGAAAACTTGCCAAAATTTTGGAAGTGTAAGCACAGTTCACCGAAATCCCAGTGATAAGGAGGCTCAGCACATTTTCAGGTAGGGACTCTGCATCGGGAATCTTTCTGTAATGTTTATCATTCAGGTAAGCTTGAACAACAGTCATTCTGTTCATTGTTAATGTTCCAGTTTTATCTGAACAGATTGCAGTGGCGTTCCCCATGGTTTCACAAGCATCCAGATGCCGAACCAAGTTGTTATCTTTCATCATTTTCTAGATATACAAAAAAAAAATTGGTTAGTTTACTTACAAGAAACCTAAATATTAATTTTCCTAGTTTACCATACACAATGATCGAGTTTTCAAGCCTAAGGATATATGCAAGACATGCAAACACAAGAATTAAAATATTTTGGTGGTCTAAGTTACAAAAGGCAGATGCAGAAAGCTTATGATTTTAACCCTTGAGCAGGTTTCAGTAAAAAATTAAGAAAACCCTTCCCGCGACAAGACATGGAATCCGCCACTGCTACGTCACATTCTGCAATGTTTCCTGTCGGTCATGTTTACCCTCCCCCCCGAGCTTTAATACTTTCATATCATTTAGCAAGAAAAAGCATGAAAATAAGAAATGTCAGTCTTAGGTGCACATACCTATTCCAGGTCAGGGACTCTAACCCTACTGCCCCCAGTTGGTCACTGTACGAGAAAGACAACTAGCAACTGCAGAGGGAAATAATAGCACCCCTATGCATCGCTCAGGAAAAGTTTACTTTAAAACTGTCTAGATCAAGGCTTTTATTAAACACAAGATATTTGCTTAACCACTTGCCCTCCAGAGAATTCACCCCCCTTCCTGACCAGGCCATTTTTTGCTGTTCAGCACTGTGCTATTTCAACTGGTAACTGGGTAACTGAAATGCTGTACCCAATTTAAATGTCTTTTTTTTTTTTTTTTTTTTTTTAACACAAATAGAGCTTTCTTTTGGTGGTATTTGATCACCTCTGCGGTTTTTATTTTTTGCGCTGTAAACAAAAAAAAAAAAGGCAAAACTTTTGGGAAAAAAATTTTTTTTCACTTTTGGTTATAAAAAATGTCCACTAAACTCAAAGTTAGTCATAAATTTAGACTAAAATGTATTCTGCTACATGTCTTTGGTAAAAAAAAAAAAAAAATCAATACATGTATATTAATCTGTTTCTGCGAAAGTTATAGCGTCTACAAACTATGGTATATATATTGGAATTTACGTAGCTTTTACTTTCTGAATGCCTATCACATTCCTTGAGGTGCTAAAATGCCAGTGCAGAGAGGCATGTTGAGTCCATTGAACATTTTATTTTTTACCACAAATTCTTTGAATGACAATTTTTTTTTTTTTTACACAAAGTTGTCACTTTAATGATATATTGCTCATGCATTCCATGTATATGTGGAACAACACCCCAAAACACACTCCTACTTTTTCCAAGTATGGGGATACCACATGTGACTTTTTGGCAGCCTAGCTACATATAAGCCCCCCAAATCCAATGACCACCACAAGGCTTTTAAAGGGCATATTTCTTAAATATCACTTCCCCACTACCTATCACAGTTTTAGAGGCTCTAAAATGCCAGAATAGTACAAACACCCACCCAAATGACACCTTTTTAGAAAGTGGATACTCCCAAGGTATTTGATAAGAGGCATGCTGAGTATTTTACAGATATTTTTGTCACAGGGTTTCGAAAAAGAAAAAATGAAAATAAATTCTTTGTTCTTTCTTCATTTTCAAAACACATGTGGCAACAAATGATATCTGCAAAAAACACCAACCAAGCCTCTTAGCAAATACCTTGGGAGTGTCCACTTTCCAAAAAGGGGTCATTTGGAGGAGTTGCTTCTACTATCCTGGCATTTCAGGGCCAACATTAGAAGCTCTTGAAGACCAAACCTTTTGACACTTTTTGTTCAAATGAAAAAAAAACTTTTTTGCTAGAAAATTACTTTGAAGCCCCAAACATTATATATATTTTTTAAAGCAGAGGTCCTAGAGAAAAAAAACGGTGAGTATTGAAATTTTTTACGTCACACAGGATTTGCGCAGCAATTTTTCAAACGTAAATCTTTGGGGGAAAATACACTTTTTAGAATTTTAATGCACAAAAACACAATATATTGCCCAACTGTTTGATAAAATATAAAAGATGATGCTACGCTGAGTAAATAGATACCAAATATGACATGCTTTAAAATTGCGCATGCCCATGCAATGGCAACAAAGTACATACATTTTTATTATCGATAGGTGATGCTTTAAAAGCCTTTACAGGTCACCAAATAGATTTACACAGGAGGTCTAGTGTTAGAATTACTGCCCTGGATCTGACATTCGCGGCGATACCTCACATGCATGGTGCAACCGCTGTTTACATACCAGCACAGGGTCAACGGGGCCAATCCTGCTAACTCTGCATTTTTGGGGACACTATACAAAAGGAGGCACCAATATAGTTCTGTACGTGATCAATATCTTGATCCGTACAAACACTATACTAGTAATGGCGGTGATCAGCGACCTATAGCGTGAGTGCAATAGTGTGCAGGCAATCTAATGCTAGCTGACCCTGGCTGGGAGGGGCGTTTACTGACCCTGATGCTATCTGATGTCACTAGTGGCAGTAATACAGTGATCAGTGAACAATTCTATATACTGACACTGTACTAATGGCACTGGTTGGGTGTCGGGGTGATCAAAGGGTTAATAGGGGCAATCAAAGGGTTAAATGTGCTAATCTAACGTGTGTGTAAAATGAAGTGCTTTTACTCGGTGCCCTGTTCTCTATTCTCTCCCTGGACCGACGGGTGGGGAAGGGCAGCGGGGGGCACAGGTGTGTTCACACCCCAAAATAGGAAGTGATGCAAGATTACATTGCTTTGCCAAGAGCTGCTGCTGTGTGTGTGTGATCCCCTGAGTGAGTTCACAACACAAAACAGGCACAGCAAAACAGCAGTTTAGGTGACAAAAAAAAATGCGGTTTATTTACACTATTTGCAAGAGAAAAACATCAAAACAAAAAAACCTGAAAATAAATCCTTGCCAACCTGGCCACTTACTATACAAAAAAGCTTCCCTTGCTATCAAATAGGTGCAGCCTTGTGCTACACCCAGTCCCTGTCTCCCTGTTAATTTGAGGCTAGCCACACAGGCATTTGTCTCACCGCACAGACAGGTATGATGGTCCCCAGTCTACTCAGGCACAGACCTGGTTCCAGGATGGAGCAACTCCCTAAGCAGGTTGGGAAGTTTTATAGGAGGCCCTAATGAGCCCACTACTTTCAGCTGGGCTCATTAACTCAATGCTGAAGCCTCAGTGTGTGATTGTGTGTGTGTGTGTGTGATTGTGTGTGTGTGTGTATTCTCTATCTAAACATAGATATATATGCACACGTGATTTTGCGCAGCCCTGCAGCAATATTTGTGCTACAGGGCGGCGGTAAAGAGGTCAATCTTCCTAATAGCATTACGTTAGGTAGAAAAGTGACCTTGTGAACACTAACAGGCTACCTCTATCCATTAACCGGAATTGGGAAATGAATGCATTAAGAATGTCCTCACAATAGCCCTTCTCAAGAAACCTATTCTTCAGGACCTCTGCTTGTGAGTCAAAATCATCCAATCTGGAGCAATAGTGCCTAAGGTATAAAAATTGACTATGGGCGACAGACTTTAACGAAGAACTATGGTAACAGCTAAAAGGTATAAATGCATTCCTGTCTGTGGTCTTGAAAATTCTACTAATTTTCTCATTAAAGCAGAGTTCCACTCACCCTGTCAAAAAATAAAAGCCAGCAGCTATAAAAACTGTAGCTGCTGTCTTTAAAAAAAAAAAAACAAAAAAAAAAAAAAAACAGCCACTTGCCTGTTTCTCGGTCCCGTGGTGTGTCCCCCGCAACCAGTTTCACCAGCCGTCCTGTATTCCAGGAGGCCGGCATCTTCAGTGTGGGCAAGCTGTCACAGCCAGGTACCCACTATAGATGAGCGAGTAGCGCTGCGCTTCATGAATGGTCCTGTAGTCTTCTGAGACTTGTCATGTGTCCCAAAAGACTACAAGGAGGGAGGGAGGACACCTCCCCCCCGCAGGTGCCAATCCTTAATGGGCAGCGGGGGAGCAGTCATTAAAGCATAAAACTTCCCCTTTTGGGTGCTCTGCTTTAACAAATCTAATCCTATGAATTTCATGCCAATCAGAGACAAGAGTTGGTTTTATGGAAGAAGTTAATAGACAACCTCCTCCTGATCTGGAATAGTGATGCAGACTCCCTAGGATCTTTCATTTCTGAGCTTAAGGGCTCAAGTACACTGCAGCTGAAACTCACGTTCAGGAGCTGTTCAGCTTTTTTTTGAGCAGCCCCTGAACTCACCGTAATGTTTTCCTATGTGTCCATGTACACATCTTCGTTTACAGTCATTTACAGGCATTTGAGTTTACAGTTTTTTTAAACGCAGAAAGCTTGCATTCAGCAGTCGATTTTATCAGCGTTTCAAACGCAAAATGCTTGGAAACGCAGCTAAAAGCGCAAATTGCACTTATAAGCGTTTACGTCTGAAAATGATTTTTTAACTCTTCCAGTTCCCAATGCTGTCCAGAGCCTTTTCATCATGAAAAATGCATGCCAAGCGTTTTTAAGGTACTCAGCTGGACAAAAAACTGAACACAGGATGTTCCTACCAAGCTTGTCACACATTGTAATGACCAATTCACACCTCAGACCTCTCCCACCCTTGGAAACAAAAGATGTTAAGGAGCAACTCACACCAAAGCCAAATTTCAACACATACTGCTGTCTCTGCTTCTACGCTCTGTATTTCTCTGAAAGTCTGAAATCGTTAATTTACCACTTTTCAGTGCATTCTAGGCATTTGGGAGGTTCTCTTGTGCTTATCTTTAAAAAAACGCTCATAAATGCAACCGCTCATAAATGCAACCACACATAAGTGCGTTATGCAAACGTGGCTAAACAGACTTAACCTACATTTTCCAGCAGTCAATTTCCACCCTTCAAAAGTGTCCTTGGGGCCTAATGATAACAAACAAAGGATGGTCTTAACCCATGAAGCCAGTAAACATGAAACCACACTATACCGGAAGTACGTCTCCATGTTCACGAAAAATCAGGTTTTTTTTGCATTCTTATGTTTTTGGGGTTGTTTTTACCCCAACTGATTTACAGATTGACATTTGGTTTCTGGCCCTTTTATTTTTCATTGCTTACTGGTTACTCAATGGATCAGTTGTGAACCTATGTGGAAGAGCTTCTGGGCTAGTACAACAGCCATTTTGGGAACTTGATTTATGCACCAAATTATTAAAATCTATGTGGCAGTCTGACTACTGTGTGATTTTTACTATGTTTTAACTATGTAAAAGATATGTAAGCATTTTTTAAATTAAAAGTTTTAATGTGTATTCTCCCGGTGGCACACTAAAAATCTCGCTTTTGACTCCCCTATTACATGAGGTGAGAGAGGCTAGTATATTGCAATGTTTAGATTAATGGGATGGTGCCCTGAGGGGGAGTTTAACCTCTTGCCGCCCTGCCACTGTATATATACGTGTGCAGGGCGGCACTGGGGCGCAAAACCACGTTTTAAAACGGGTTCCGCGCTCGAGGTTTTCGCCGGCAGGGGGCGCGCGCACTCCCGCCGACCCGCGGGTGACACCATTCGATCCCAGAGGGATCAATCATTCGATTTCAGCCAGTGATGTCTGGCTGAAATCAGATGATCGGTCCCTGTCCTATCCTGTCCTGTGTTGACATTTACACAGGACAGGATATGATGTCATTCTTCTCTGCCTGGACACATTCCGTTCCAGACAGAGAAGACGACATACTAACAGTGAGTAAAACAGCACATACCCACAGTTAGAACACACCTAGGACACATTTAACCCCCTGATCGCGCCCCCCCCAGTTAACCCCTTCACTGCCCTGTCACCAGTGTCACTGATCAGTGAACCAATTTTTACTGATCACTGTATCAGTGTCGCTGGCGACTTCCGATAGTGTTAGCGCCCCTCCCAGATAGCGCCAGATTGCCCGCCAGTACACCAGTAATCCCGTTTAACCCCTTGATCGCCCCCCAGTTAACCCCTTTACTGCCCTGTCACCAGTGCCACTGATCAGTGAACCGATTTTTACTGATCACTGTATTAGTGTCACTGGTGACTTCCAATAGTGTTAGCGCCCCTCCCATATAGCGCCAGTTTGCCCGCTAATGCACGGGATTTTTTTTACCAAAAACATGTAGCAGAATACATTTTGGCTTTAATTTATGACTGAGTTTACGATATATTTTTTATAGCTGAAAGTAGAAAATAATTTTTTCTTCAAAATTTGTGTTTTTTTTTGTTTATAGCGCAAAAAATAAAAAAGCGCACAGGTGATAAAATACCACCAAAAGAAAGCTCTATTTGTGTGAAAAAAAGGATGTAAATTTCGTTTGGGTACAGCATTGCATGACCGCGCAATTATCATTTGAATTAGTGCAGCGCCAAACAGCAAAAAAAGGCCTGGTCATTAAGGGGGGTAAATCCTCAGGAGCTCAAGTGGTTAAGAAGATCCCACCATTTTAATATGCTGGCAAAATTCACTAATACTAGAACTGGAGGAATAAGAAGAAAAGAGAAAAAAAAATTTAATGCTAAAAATACTACAACTAATAAGGCAGCTAATAATGTTATTATCCCTACTACTGATAATTACTATTAAACTATGTATAAATGGGCAAATGTCTCACGGATATTTACAGAATATTAAACAACCCAACAAACTTTTTATTCTGCACATTCCATAAGCAATATTTCATTATGGCATACACTTTTTTTAAAGTTGTAGCAAACTGTATTTTTTTCAATTGTACCTACAGTGAATTTTTCCTAAATATGCACCGTTGAGGAGATATTCGCAGTTGCTGTAGCCGATGCATGCATTCTGAAGAGACAAAATACTCATACCATCCCTTCAGAGCACCGTGCCGCAGCAATGGCGTTATCATGGCTCAGCCACTCAAATGCCTGGAGCCCACAAATCCATAAAGGAAGACTCTGTGAAGATGGAAGGCCTGACAGAGGTGACAACGTTTTTTTTTTTTTTTTTGTTTTAACTGCTAGATTTTACTACCATCTAAGAGGAATGACTGCTCATTCTACATTAACAATAAAATCTGTAGGCAATAAAAAGGCTTTTTTGAAATGCGCCCTTTACATAGTTTGGTTAAAAAGGAAAAAAAAACAAATGTCCATATAGTTCAACCAATACAACTTACCTCTTAAATTTCTAACCCCAACATGTTCCCATCAGATTAATGCTAGGTTCGCATTTGTGCGAGTAATTGCACGTTCCCACATCTGCACTAAAAAGCATGCTGCTTATAAGAAAATGTGCCAGTAACAAAGTGCACTGAAATATGTGGTATGGTTTCCTGCATGTGGAAACACATGGTGCCCAAAGCACCATACAGTTTCTCTACGGCCAAGTTTAAAAAAAAAAAAAAAAAAGAAAAAGAAACGTAGGCACAGCAGTCAATTCAACTGAGTGGGCTGCTATGCCTGTGCAAACGTGGCACACAGGACCACTCAGATGTGAACCTAGCCTTGGAATGAGAAGTTTCTGGTAAGGTTTATTTTAACATTGACATTACTGTAAATTAGCACCAAAAGAAGCCATAGGAACATACCTTAACAGAATATGCCAGTGAAATGGTAACCGCAAGTGGAAGACCTTCTGGGACTGCAACTACCAAAACTGTGACTCCAATAATAAAAAACTTGACAAAATATTGGACATAAATGGGCGTACACTGTGCCAACCATTGACGTTGCTGAATCCAGAAAGTATTGATGACAAAGTAAAGGACAAGGATTATGACTGTAATTGCAGACATCACCAAGCCTAAAAAACAAATCAAGAAGACATGCTACTTAATATAATGCCTTAAACAATGAACATTAATTGAAAAGCTTTTGAAAAAGTCATTTTATATATTACACAACCAAAATTACATTACAAATATTCAGCTTGGAACTTAAACCGTGGCATACACTACCATTCAAAGATGTGAGCTATCCAAAAATTCTTTATTTTGAATTTAGTTGATACATCAATTCACAAAGTTGGTGTTAAAATTGACCAACAATTAGTTGATACATTGATAAATATCACAACATTCTTTACACAGTACATCTTTATATTATGTAGCTTCCATTCAAACAGTCCTCTGAAACCAAAAAAAGTAGTTTTTTTTTTTCTCTCTTTAAAATTCTGCCTCTAAGGCCAGGATCAAGGAGAAGTCCTTTCACTGTTGCATGGTATTTGAAGTTGTTCCACTTAGGTTTCATTCATAATGCAGCAACATTTTTACTAATGTTTTGTAGGAGAAAAGTTTGAGTAATGAACAGTAAAATACATGTGTATAGAGAAGTTTCAATGCATAAAGACACTTATGAGTACATAATGATAGTATATTGTTCCCCTTGGTTAGGTTTCATTTATGCGCTTACAAAAATATATAAATGCATTTATACGCAGACCGTAAGACACGTTTTTAGACACAGATTTTTAGATTCTGTGCTACGGATCTGAATGCAGTAAATGTTTACACACCTGCATGAATGGAAATAAACAATTGTATAGGTTTTTCTGGGGTTTTTTCGCCCATGTGTATGAAGCCTTAAAGCTAATGTTCCACTGTGACAAACTGCAAGCAGGCTGGCTCTTTACTGAAGAGGAGATCTGCAATGTCTCTTCTGCAATAAAATACACTTACCCGCTTGCTCACTGTCTGTATTATGGTGTGCACATTTTACATTCTACAACCCCAATTTCAAAAACGTCTGTAAAATCTACAAACAAAATGCAATTTGAAAATCTCAAAGTCATTTTATTCACAACAGAAAATAGAACTCATATCAAATGGTTAAACTGAGGTGCCGGTAAATGCGACGGGAGCATCAAGGCACAGCCACTGAGAGGCCACATATTTGTGTACTTCAAAATCTCCAAAGGTGACGCTTTAAAAGCCTTTACCAGTTAAGAGTTACACAGGAGGTCTTGCGTTAGCATTATTTCACTCGTTCTGACGTTCGCGGCAATACCTCACGTGTGTAGCGCGATTGCCATTTACGTAACAAAGCTTGTGTTCGCCTTTGCACACTAGTGCAGTGGGAGGTGGTGCTTTAAAATAAAGAGGGTGGCGGTGGAGAAAGTAGAGTTAAAAGTAGAGAAGAGACGACAAGGACTGGATGACAAGGTATAAGAGTGACAAAGTAGGCTTGTTTGGCAGACTGTAGGGAGGAATTATATGTGAAGAAAAGCAGATTTATATAGGGTGAATGCTTGCTGAGATTTGGTTTTAAGCCATAAATCGCTCCAGTGCACGGCTATATCTCTTAAGATTTCTGGTGTTGTCAGTCTGCCGCGATTGTAATGGTCGGAGCCTGATAATTTGTGTAGTTAGAGGAGCAAATGAGTCTAGTGTGGATGAAAGCAAACTGTTGTAGACAGCAGTGGCCAGGTCAGGGCAAGACAGGGGAGAGATTCTGTCAGAGGCAGTCAGTTGCAAAGTGGAAAAGAGAAGGGTTTAAATTGTGAAAGTTTCTGCGGGTAATTGTTTGCTGCTTGGAGGGTTAGGTGTTTGAAGATGAGGACACTGTGAAGTTGATGATATTGTGATCAGAGAGGAGGAAAGGGGGGTGTTTGTGGGGTTGTACGGAGTGAAAAGATGGGAGAAAACAAGGTCTAATGTATTCCCATCAGAGTGAGTGGAGGACTGTGTCCATTGTTTTAAGGCAAAAGATGAGGTTAGGTTGAAGAGTTGGGATGTAGCTGGATTGTTAACATTAATGGGGATATTAAAATCTACAAGAATAATAGTGGGTATTTCAGAGGAGAGAAAGTAGGGTAGCCAAGTAGAGAAGTGATCAAGAAAAACGGGACACCAATCCAGGAGGCTGGTAGATCACTGCAATTCTCAGAGAAATAGGTGAAAACAGCCGAATGCAGCGAGTCTCGAAAGAAGAGAAGGATAGAGAGGGAGAGTTATGGAGGACTTGAAAGGTGCTCAGTGGGGATAGAAGCAACCCAATTCCACCTCCTTTCTGACCACTGGGACTGGGTGAGTGAGTCCAGAGAAGGCCTCCATAGGAAAGTGTTGCAGAAAAAGCAGAATCTGCTGCTTGAAGGCAGGTTTCTGTAATTGCTAGTAGGTTAAGGGAGTGGGAGACAAAAGGTCATGGAGAGAAGTGAGCTTATTAGAGCGGGCATTCCAGAGTGCACATGAAAAAGGGAGGGTGGTGTAGCAATCATGTACGTACAGAGATGGATGTGAACCTCCATTTTGGCAAAGGCCTCCATCTTGTATCATTTTCTACTCCAAATCCCCCCTCCCTCTCTGCTGAGTGACACGTGGTCCCTGGATGCGGAGTTCAAAAAGGCATCAAGGCCCAGCGGGGGAGCTCCTGGTTATAAACCCCAATTAGCCTGGCCCCCGTATGTCTGTGAGACTCTTGCTGGAAAAGGATCGTAAAGCCATAAACCAAGGCCTTCACTGAGCCTCAAAGACATTCCAGTTAACCCGTAAACCAGACATCACATTCAAGATCCATTTCCCCTATGATTTCATATCTTAGAATATGAAAGACTTACATAAAAACCAGGCATAAATTCAGATCGGTCACTTTAATACAAGTCGCCTGATATATTACACCCCCTAGCTGACATCTACAGGAGAGGAGAAAATGATATCTCCTTAACCATCCCAGCAGGTATGTCATATTTCAAATCTAGGCATTCAGCAGATGCGTCTGCATATTAATCTACTAGTGCCAAGGCTGCTAAATGCACAGAGGGTAGGTTATGGACCATGACATCAACTGTGAGGGTTTTTGGTTCTAGCTTGGGTCTCCGCCCCAACACCCTCCCCAAATGAGGAGATTGGTTCTCTGCTTCAAGGAGACTCCCTGAGTTCCTAGAAAAGGGGTTATGCTTGGAGCAGAAGCTAAGCTGAGTGGAGTTGAAGTAGCTCCCTTTTAACATCGGAACTAACTTTGGGAGATAAGGCCCTTTTGCTCAGAAAACTTGAAAGCTGCTTAACCCAGGACTTTTGGCAAGTACTTTATCTCTCTAAAATTCCTGTCATCTCTTTGGTGTGTGTGTGTACGCACACGCACACACACACACACACACACACACACAGTGGGGATCGAAAGTTTGGGCACCCCAGCTAAAAATTTGTATTAATGTGCATAAAGAAGCCAAGGAAAATCTCCAAAAGACATCAAATTACAGATTAGACATTCTTATAATATTTCAACAAAAGTTAAGATTTTATTTCCATCATTTACACTTTCAAAATAACAGAAAACAAAAAATGGCGTCTGCAAAAGTTTGGGCACCCTGCAGAGTTAATATCTTGTACTGCCCCCTTTGGCAAGTATCACAGCTTGTAAACGCTTTTGTAGCCAGCCAAGAGTCTTTCAATTCTTGTTTGAGGTATCTTTGCCCATTCTTCCTTACAAAAGTCTTCCAGTTCTTTGAGATTTCTGGGCTGTCTGTCACGCACTGCTCTTTTAAGGTCTATCCATAGATTTTCAATTATGTTGAGGTCAGGAGATTGTGAAGGCCATGGCAAAACCTTCAGTTTATGCCTCTTGATGTAATCCCCTGTGGATTTCGAGGTGTGTTTAGGATCATTATCCATTTGTAGAAGCCATCCTCTCTTTAACTTTTTCACAGATGGCATCAAGTTACCATGCAAAATTTGCTGAAATTTTATTGAATCCATTTTTCCTTCTACTCGTGAGATGTTCCCTGTGTCACTGGCTGCAACACAACCCCAAAGCATGATTGATCCAACCCCATGCTTAACAGTTGGACAGAGGTTCTTTTCATTCAATTCTGTGCCCCTTCTTCTCCAAACGTACCATTGCTCATTCCGGCCAAAAAGTTCAATTTTAACCTCATCGGTCCACAGAACTTGTTTCCAAAATGCATCAGGCTTGTCTATATGTTCATTTGCAAAGTTCAAACGATGATTTTTGTGGTGAGGACGTAGAAGAGGTTTTCTTCTGATGACTCTTCCATGAAGACCATATTTGTACAAGTATCTCTTTATAGTGGAATAGTGTACCACAACTCCAGTGTCTGCCAGATCTTTCTGGAGGGATCCTGCAGTCAAAGGTGGGTTTTGATTTGTTTTTCTCACAATCCTGCGAGCTGTTCTGTCTGATATTTTTCTTGGTCTTCCAGATCTTGCTTTAACTTCCACTGTTCCTGATGACTGCCATTTCTTAATTACATTCCGAACAGAGGATATTGACATCTGAAAACGCTTTGCTATCTTCTTAGTCTTCTCCAGCATTGTGAGCGTCAACTATTTTCAGTTTCAGTTTTCTAGACAACTGCTTAGAAGAACCCATGGTGCGGATTGTTGGGGCAAGGTCAGATGAGTCTGGGCATTTAAAACCTTTGAGATTGACATAACCTGGTCTTCCCAGATGATGATTGAGAACAATCCATGACAATGGCAGGTCTCAGCTTTGCAAAGGGGGCAGTGCATGCTATAAATTCTACAGGGTGCCCAAACTTTTGCAGACGCCATTTTTTTTTTCTGTTATTTTGAAAGTGTAAATGATGGAAATAAAATCTAACTTTTGTTGAAATATTATAAAAATGTCTAATCTGTAATTTGATGCCTTTTGGATATTTTTCCATCTTTCCTTGGCTTCTTTATGCACATGAATACAAATTTTTAGCTGGGGTGTCCAAACTTTCAATCCCGACTGTACCTATTATACAGAATTTGCATATTTGCCTTAAATCTGCCTGAGTCCAGCTGAATCCTTCATAATCTAAATATTATGCCTATGATACTACAAACAAGCCTAAGACCTTGATAAGTCCACAATGAAACATGTGTTATTAGGCCAGAATCTACTTAACGTGATTACTCATGTGCCTGCACTGTAATAGTGCTTTTAGAAGCCTCACTTTTAAGTCATCTTCATATTATGGAGGGAAATTTTATATTGTGCACAACTTAAGCAAATATAGCACACTATATTAATACGAATCATAATTTAAGCCGGGAAAAAAAAAAAAAAAAAAAAAAAAAGCACACAATCCGCAATTCTTGACTTTACACAATACCTCCTAGCACACCTCACGATTTCCATCAAAAAGAATCTGCAGATTCCTCTGGCCAAACTGACAGCTGTATGCCAACAGCTGTCATTGCTCAGCTCATACTATGCAATGACAGGCTATTAGCAGCCACAGCTATTCTTGACTGTTCGCAGGGTGTGGGTGTGATATTCGCGAATGCAGCATTATTGTGCAGTTATTCTTTATCAAAGGTTTTTGAAGATCACAACAAAGACTCTAGAGATGTTGGTTTTTGACAGCTTAGAAACACTCGCTTTGTGTTTACATCAGAGGGGTGACAGGCTGCCAAGATTTCAAGTGCAAAAAAGTAGGAGAAAAGTTGTAAACTCAAAAAACAAAAAATGTAATATGTAGCAACTTCTCATTTCCTAATAGGGTGGCTGCATTAGTTTTTGTTTTAGGCTTTTAGGGAGTTACAGACAGCAGCATTGTCAATCTGGGGAGAGGGTAGTGTTAGATGCACTAACAGATTTTGATGAACTTGACACATTAAGGTGTCCAATCTTCACCCCTCAAGGCAGACAATGCCACAAGAGCCTTCAGGGACCAGCCAGAGCTGTAGAGCACTATCAGTTTGCAAGGCAACAAGTGCAGACCGGCAACAATACAGGCCATTCCTCCCATGCAAAATGTGAGTCTGCAGTCCAATAATGGGGTGAATGCCTTTGAACTTTTCTTCTGCAGGAATTGTGATTACCACTCCTTGTGCCTGAAGTCAATTTAGGGCAGCCCAAAAGTCTGCCTGTCTTTGAGATGAAGCTTGCAGGTTGGAAGGGGCAGGAATAGAAATTCTACTTCGTAGCCCCCATAAAAGCAAGAACCGACCCAGAGGTCTGGAGTTTGAAACAGGTGCACAGGCCAACAGACGTCCCCCACTCCTGAAAATGTGGGTACCACCATCACTGTGAAAGGGCCTTTGGGTAGGCTTGGAGGGTTTGAGGTTTGCGGAAAGGATGGATGTAGAGCAGCCACTCAACCGGGATGCTGCCAGAGGTCTTCAGGTGTGCCGTGGGGAGAATGGCTGTCACTTGAGCCTGAACCGTCGGCACTGGGAGCCATTAGACCACTAAGCAAAGTGAAAGCAAAGGGAAGGGGAGTGTCTTCTGTGCTCTCTGCTTCCCCCTAGAGTGCAGTACCTGGCTATGTGATGGAAGCTAAGGTACAGTAACCTTTCATAATGCTGTATACATGTGCCTGTGTACATGTACATGTGTTCGTATGTGTGTGTACGCGCGTACGATTTTGTGTGTATATATGTATTTTATTTTTAATTTCGACCCCCTATTTCCTGTTCTATCAGAACTGCTTTTTTAGGAGTTGTTCGTATTAGCAACAAAAACTGCTGCTCCTCTGAAAAGCAATCCATGCTCAGATCACTTTTCAGAGGCAGTTGACAGGTGGTAAAGAGGAAATATGTTGCCTCCTCACCACCTGGTTTAACCCCAGCATCAATCAACACAGCACAACTGTGTGCAATGCGCACACAGCTGCGGGGTGGTTGTACTTCCTCTGAAGGTATACTTCCAGCTGCGGCAATAGCAGGTGTATACTTTCAGATGCTGTTTCTGCAGCTAAAGGGGGAGCAGTTGGGGGTGGTAAATGCAGATCAATTGCATGGTTTTACCGCCCTCCAAACTCACAGGCGAACAGGCCCTTGGTTCACATCTGTGCGACTGTGTGAAGGGCAGCCCATTCATTGCAGTGGCTGCCTTACACGTAGAAATCCAGGGAAAGTCATCCCTGTCCTTCGTTTTAAAATTGCACCACACCAAAAAAACAACCCTCGTTTGCCAATGTATGTGGTACCCCTAAAGAGCAGAGCATTTGTCTGCATGTCAGGAATGAGCGTGATTTTGCGTGCACTCCGTGACACACAGTAACATGAACCAAGCCTTGGACAGGGGTGCCTCGTGGCTGAAAATCCTTTTCAAGGATGCCCTGACTTGAAAACAGTTGAGAAACACTGAAGTAGACAATAACGCTTGGGAGAAAAAAAATTACCCAATTCAGTGAAAAGAAGTGGTAGTTCTTATACGTTGTAGGCTTAGGCTGTTGTGTGGTGTAGAAGTACCTTCCCCCTAGTAACTTGCCTAATAAATCTCTCATAGGAATCACTAAACAAGCGTTCCCTATCGAAAGACATGCATAAATTATGTATTTTCCAAGCAGGCTCAGCTAACCAATATTTTAACCACAAAAGTGCAAATGCACAGAGAGCAGTGTCAAAAGAGGCCTGGCAAATTACATTCTCCAGGGCATGAACACAAAAATAGCACCAGAGGCATGAGCTGCAATTAAGTAGTACTATTACAGTATACTACTGCATACAAATACTTCACAACAGCCGAGGATCAATCAGCTGCTGACACTCCTGGACTGCTCTCTTACTAGCAGGCTGGACCCGGCTTCAATCTACTAGGCATAGCGTTACGAGAGACTGTCAATTGCATTCTGTCTTGCTTTGCCATTCACAGATTCATGCTAGCACCACTATATGTCTTGATGCTTCATAAGGCAAGGATTACAGCAGTGTCCACTAGATCTACAATAGTACATGCTCCCTGTCAGATTTTATGTCCTCTATTTATACAGCAAGAGCAAAAGATGCTTCAGTACAGTTTCCAAGTGCCTGAAAAAGTGGAAACACATTCAACAGGAACAGTGATCTGTTTGTTGAGAACAGAAATGGCACAATCCTCTACCAGGGCTGTCCGTGTTCATTGCTCCCAAACTCTTTGCAAAGTTATATCCTTTGCAAGAGGATTTTGAGAAAAGAGTCAGCCGTATTTCATTAATTTTCAGTGGAAAAGACAGGTGTCATACATTAGCAGGAAGGCATTTGCAACCACATCACCATCCAAACAGCAATGCTGTAGGTAAAAACCCATCAAATTCAAAAAGGTAAAAACATTACCCTCTGCCAATGTAGTACAGACATTTACAGATGGGGACACTGAACACCCCACACTCAAAATAGGACATGTTCACAAAAACAGGGAAACCTTGTCTTACCTTATCTGTGCTGAAGAGTCCCAGAGGGTACTAATCATGGTGGGCATACCCTAAAATGGGTCTTCAGGAAGCCATAGGAATGGGCCATAGCGGCTAACCATAGCCGCCTGTAAAACCTTGTGGCCAAAACAAGTATCAAAAGATGCCAACACATCAACTTTATAGAACTTAAACGCATGCACAGACAACTAGATCACGTGCTTGCAAACTTAAGAAACAGACGCCTGGCGTCAGAACCCCCCAGGAGGCGCAATCCACCCAGGTAGAGTGCGCCTCAAGAGAAAAGTGAGGTTCCCACCCGTTAATGGCATACGCCTGCAAAACCATCTGCTGAATCCAAACGGAAAATAGAGACAGAAGAGGCCACCAAGCCTTTCTTCAGACCATCTGTGAGAACAAAGAGAATCGAACCTCTGGAAAGCAGCCGTCACAGATAGGTATACGCAAATAACACAAACCATGGTACAGGAGTGCAGGGCCACCACCTTAAGGTGCGATGGCCGAGGACACAGAGAAAGGAGGACGATATGCTCACTCAGATAACCATCTGACAACCTGTGGTTGAAAAGAAGGGGAGGTCAAAGTACCACCTTATCCTTGCGTAAAACCAAATAAGATGGCTTACAGGAGAAAACCACCAACTCTGCCACCGCCGCATTGAGATAATAGCGACTAGGAGGGCAACTTCCTGTAAAAGCGTAAGCAAGGGTATATCCTGAATGCTCTCAAAGGGAGGCTTCTGAAGAGTCAACAGCACCAAATTCCATGGTGGCAAAAGGGAGCACACAGGGGGTGACACCACATAAACCCCCTGAACGAAAGTGCGAACCAAGGAAGGCATGGTCAAGGAATGCTGAAAGAAAACAGCCAGAGCAGAGACATGACCTTTGACTGGGCTCAACACAAGCTTCTGATCACCGCCACATTGGAGGAGCCACGGAGAAGCAGAGGATGAAACTCCGAAGCTTCAAATCAAACAACATAGGCTCTCCAGATAAAATGATAAATGTTCCAGGAGGTAGAGTTACAGACCTTTAAACATAGTTGGAATCACCAAGCCAGACAACCCCCTGTCCTTCAAAATCTGCCTTTAAATAGCCACTCCATCAAGCCAATGATGGTAAAGCAGGGTGCAAGACCAGCCCTGGAGACAGAAGATCCTCCCGAAGAGGCACCCACCAGGGAGCATCCGCTACCAACCACACCACAGATGGTGAGGGCAGCCCAGAGCCACCAGGATCACTAGGATCCCCTCGGTCTCTATTCCGCATAGTAGGCAAGCAAGTAGTCGGAGGGGCAGGAAGGCACAGACGAAATTGTACTGATCCCACGGCACCACTAGCGCATCTGTTGCATCTGCCAGAGGATCCAATGATCTTCCCGTGAAACACAGAACCTTCCGATGAAAGTGGAATGCCAGACGATCCACGTCCAGCATCCCCCCCGAAAGACAGAGCTGATGGAACTCCTCTGGGTGTAGGGACCACTCGCCCTGGGCGACGGCTGAGATAAGCCTCTTGCCAGTTTTCCAACACCTGGAATGTGTATGGTGGACAGAGCTGGAGCAACCCTTTCCACCCACCGCATAATGCAAAATGCCTCCAGCACTGCAGCTGCACTTCCCATGCCTGCATGATGATTGACATACGCCACCCCAGTGGCATTGCCTGACTGGATCCTGCTCGACAATCCAATGCGTCAGCAACAACCTCAACTCCTGAAGCTCCAGAACATTGATGGGCACCACTGAGCAAATGGTTTCTAATATGAACTTGTGAATTTACACAAAGAAATTCCATGCCTTGAGGCTCAGGAACAGGTGAATCCCATTGTCTCGAGAACTGGAGATTAGAGACAAACCCCCGAAGGAGAAATCACCCAAGCCTGACAGGAAGGAGGGAAACCCCGAAAGGCTGTCCACCCCAGGGGAGTACCCAGCCCCACACTGTCTGGGGAGGGAAGGGAGGAGGCAGTTCTACTTCCCAATACAGCTGGTTCGTGTGGGTAGAGCTTCAGTGACAAATCCTCCTCTCCACCTAAGTGGGGGGTACTGTTGGCCGGGGTAGCACTGTGACAAACTACAGGCATCCGGTCATGCATGTCCCCATGAGACATTTACCTCGCTCGCTGCCCCAGTCCAGGATGGGGAATAATTGCACTTGTCAGACTGGGGTGATCACTGGAATTATATTATCCAGCTCATCGCCCAGCCCAACTGTTGATAGAAGATCTCAGCAAAAAGAAATCCCAGGAAGAAAGGAGAAAAAAAAAAAAAAAAAAAAAAAAGCTATAGGACCACAAGTCCCAGCCTAAAATACACAACTATACTCCTGAAAACACTAGACAGAATGACTGGAGGCCTATAGCAGAGAGGGGGCTTTATACCCAGAGAGGACTGCACATAGGAGGTGCCAACTCTTTTCTGCCAAGTGTCCTACTCCTGTGGGGCTATAAAACCCTGTGTCTGTCAATGAACATAAGGGAAATCTTAGATTGTTGGAATTTTGGTATACAAGCAACAATGCTTGCTTGTTACTGCATAATACACTATGTTGAAACTATAAGGCCCGGAATATAAATACAGTGGTTGTCTTTTTGTGATCAGAAAAACTTTGTAAAAAAAAGGATTACTAAACACTAGTCTTAATTGTATATCTATTGTACATAGCAAGATTGGTTGAAATATCCTATCCCAAACGTTAAACCATTTCATCATTGCAAAATGCTTGTGAGAGCTTGCGTTTGTGATTCAGTTATCAAGAATGGGATTCTGCTTAACTGATGATGCAGATCTGCACTTATCTCACACACATTTTTTTTAATACTGTTAAAACACAACTTAAAAAAACTTTGTTTCTGACGAACAGCTAAATCCAATATAGTACATATGACAGGTGGTTTTAACTGTAAAAAGGATTGGTATATCTGACCATCTAGTCCTGAGATTTACACTGCTATGTCACAGCACAGTCAGTGTAGGAGACAGGATCAGTATTATTTCTAAGACAAGGGGAACATCCAAAAGCAGTCCAGCTAAGGAACGGACTACATAGCAATAAAAACGCTAACAAGCAATCTAAATTCAAGGCTAAAATATACTGCCTGCCTTGACAAATACATTGGATAGTGGAATAGAATGAAAGCTATCTCTAAGTGAGGGATAAAATGGTTCATGCAAGTCTAAACGTACACTCCTGGACTATCCTAGGCATACAATCAAAGCAGGAATTCATTTCTAATAACTTGAAACCCTTTACCGAATGTCAAGAAACATATCACATTTCAGACCAAGACCTGCACAAATGCATCCAAACTGCACACTTACTGCTACATACAGTCATGGCCGAAATTGTTGGCACCCTTGATATTTCTCCAGGAAATCATGTATTTCTCACGAAACGTATTGCATTAACACATGTTTTGCTATACACATGTTTATTCCCTTTGTGTGTATTGGGACAAAACAAAAAAAGGGAGGAAAGAAAGCAAATTCGACATAATGTCACACAAACCTCCAAAAATGGGCTGGACAAAAGTATTGGCACCCTTTCACAACTGCGGATAAATAAGAATGTTACAAGCATGTGATGCTCCTGTAAACTCACCTGGGGCAAGTAACAGGTGTGGGCAATATAGAAATCACACCTGAAAGCAGATAAAAAGGAGAGACGTTCACTTAACCTTTGCATTGTGTGTCTGTCTGTGCCACACTAAGCATGGACAACAGAAAGAGGAGACGAGAACTGTCTGAGGACCTGAGAACCAAAATTGTGGCAAAATATCAACAATCTCAAGGTTACAAGTCCATCTCCAGAGAACTAGATTTGCCTTTGTCCACAGTGCGCAACATTATCAAGAAGTTTGCAACCCATGGCACTGTAGCTAATCTCCCTGGTCGTGGACGGATGAGGAAAATTGATGAAAGATTGCAACGCAGAATAGTCCGGATGGTGGATAAGCAGCCCCAAACATGTTCCAAAGACATTCAAGCTGTCCTGCAGGCTCAGGGAGCATCAGTGTCAGCGCGAACTATCCGTCGACATTTAAATGAAATGAAACGCTATGGCAGGAGACCCAGGAGGACCCCACTGCTGACACAGAGACATAAAAAAGCAAGACTACAGTTTGCCAAAATGTACTTGAGTAAGCCAAAAGCCTTCTGGGAAAACGTCTTGTGGACAGATGAGACCAAGATAGAGCTTTTCGGTAAAGCACATCATTCTACTGTTTACCGAAAACGGAATGAGGCCTACAAAGAACAAAACACAGTACCTACGGTAAAATATGGTGGAGGTTCAATGATGTTTTGGGGTTGTTTTGCTGCCTCTGGCACTGGGTGCCTTGACTGTGTGCAAGGCATCATGAAATCTGAGGATTACCAAAGGATTTTGGGTCGCACTGTAGGGCCCAGTGTCAGAAAGCTGGGTTTGCGTCCAAGATCCTGGGTCTTCCAGCAGGACAATGACCCCAAACATACGTCAAAAAGCACTCAGAAATGGATGGCAAAGAAGCGCTGGAGAGTTCTGAAGTGGCCAGCAATGAGCCCAGATCTAAATCCCATTGAACACCTGTGGAGAGATCTTAAAATTGCTGTTGGGAAAAGGTGTCCTTCCAATAAGAGAGACCTGGAGCTGTTTGCAAAGGAAGAGTGGTCCAAAATTCCGGGTGAGAGGTGTCAGAAGCTTATTGATGGTTATAGGAAGCGACTGATTTCAGTTATGTTTTCCAAAGGGTGTGCAACCAAATATTAAGTTAAGGGTGCCAATACTTTTGTCCAGCCCATTTTTGGGGTTTTGTGTGACATTATGTCATATTTGCTTTTCTGCCTCTGTTTTATATTTGTTCCAATACATACAAAGGGAATAAACATGTGTATAGCAAAACATGTGTTAATGCAATACCTTTTTTGTGTGAAATACTTGATTTTCAGGAAAAATATCAAGGGTGCCAACAATTTCGGCCATGACTGTAACTGCCAACAGGACAGGACGCTACATCATTTTCTAGAACCCTCCACATTACATCCCAAGGGGTTTCTTATTTCTATAACACAATGCAAACAATTCTATTATGCTAAATTCTGTATGTCCCCAACATGCTGTCTGACATATTTCCATCTTTTTTCGTCTGGCTAATGTTATACTCTGAACCAAAGCCAATATCACTGCAATGTTTACCCATGTTGAAAATAATCAAGACTAATTGAAATGTTAAAATGCTAACAAGCCTTCCAACAACAGCCTAAAAACTGGGGTAGTTTGCAGCTTCAGAGCTGCCTGAGGAACTTTATGTCTAAAGTTGGCATCAGAAGAGGCCTGAACATCTATATGAAAAAAACAAACAAAAAAAACTTAGGAACGCATGAACAGAAGGCAGCCACAAAAATCTAATAAAGAAATGCTGAATTCTTAGGCCCAAGAGACTCTGACCTAGGTGTTGTGCACCTGGCAGAAAAAGATAGAACCTTGGTAACAAGCTGCCTAAGCCACTAAGCAATAGAAGAACAAGTGGCAGGCGTTACCTTACAGGGAACTGAAGGAATAAAAGGGGGTAAATCCATTGGAAAAGAAGCCATAACAGGGAGAACGCTCAACAAAGATCCCACAACAATATAGGCACTATTATTCTGAGAGTCATCAGCGCAAGGTTAAGAGATGGACAAAGAATGTCCTGGTTAGGGTAAACAGGGAGAACAACCTTAGGCCTGATTAAGACCCTATCATTGTATAGCAGCAAAAAAGATTCTTTAAAAGATAAAGTTGCTAACTCAGAAACTCACCTTGCAGAGGTAGTAGCAACAAGGAAAACTAGGTTGTGGGTGAGAGGAGAGAAGTTCAAAAGGGTGACTTTGTAAAGCGGTATTAAACCCAAAAATATCATATTGCAGTTTACCAATTCTTACGTGAGATGGCTGCATTTGTTATCTTTTTAGGCTTGCTTTCTTCTATTTTCATTAGGTGATCGGACCAATAAGTCAGATTTTCAACAGAAAAATCTCCCTTACAGATGTATCAGTTACAGGGATAAAACAAACCATTTACCACTGACAGGGGTGCTTACAATGATCAGCTTTTATGTAAAACCTTTTTTCCAAAAAAAAAAAAAATGGTTGCTGTAACTGCTTATGGTGCTTTATAAGTACCTGTAGTAAGAGTGAGCTGGAGTTTGGCTTCAGTTTGTTTGTCTAAATCTGCTAAGTACATCCTACACCCTCCCCCTCCTCCAGATTGACTATGCTGCTGTTCAATTTATTTGTATTTTATTTTTTAAACAACATTTCATACCTACTTGCTCCATGCAATGGTTTTGCACAGAGAAAGCCATGATCCTCCTTTTCTGGGGTAGTGATGGTTCAGAAGGTGCCCTGTGACTCCCAAACACAGTTGGACAGCCCACTCCCCCTTGGCAAACCAAACCTGCCCTTAATTTATCCACTGCTATATATGCTCCTACTTGGGGGACTCAAAAATATAGAGTTAGGACTGCAGTATACAGAGGAGCCTTGATGTGGGCACTGTGGCCTCCACATATACAGTTAGTTCCATATATATATATATATATATATATATATATATATATATATATATATATATATATATATATATATATATATTTGGACACAGGCACAGTTTTAGTTTTTTTTTTTTTTTAGAGTAGCTATCCCCCCTTTTTCAAGGGACCATAAGTAATTTAACAAATGAATATAATCATATATAAAATGATCATTTGTAATATTTTGTTGAGAATCCTTTACTGGCAATGACTGCCTGAAGTCTGGAACCCATGGACATTACCAAAGACTGGGTTTCCTCCTTTCTGTTGCTTTGCCAAGCTCTAACTACAGCCAGTTTTGTTTGTGGGTCTTTCTGCCTTTAGTTATGCCTTCAGCAAGTGAAATGCATGCTCAATTGGGTTGAGATCAGGTGATTGACTCGGCCATTGCAGAATATTCCACTTCTATTCCTTCAAAAACTCCTGGGTTGCTTTTGCAGTGTGTTTTGGATCATTGTCCATCTATACAGTGAGGAGCCGTCCAATCAACTTTGCTGCATTTGTCTGAATCTGGGCTGACAGTATCTCTAAACACTGTAGAATTCATCCGGCTGCTTCTGTCTTCTGTCACATGATCAATAAACACCAATGACCCAGTGCCACTCGAGGCTATGCATACCCATGCCATCACACTGCCTCCACCATGTTTTACAGATGATGATGTGTGCTTTGGATCATGAGCTGTTCCAAGTCTTCTCCACACTTCTTCCCGTCACTCTGGTACGGATTAATCTTAGTTTCATCTGTCCAAAGAATGCTTTTCCAGAACTGGTCTAGTTTTTTGGGGTTTTTTTTTTTGTTAGAAAAGCCAGATTAGACTTTGCCGAAAAAAATCTATTTTTTTCTATTTTTCAGGCTTATGAATGGTTTGCATCTTGTGGTGAACCCTCTGTATTTGCTCTTGTGAAGTCTTCTCTTGATTTTAGACTTTGGCAAAGAAACGCCAACCTCCTGGAGAGTGTCCGTCACTTGTCTGGATGTTGTGAATGAGTTTTTCTTTACCTCAGAAAGGATCCTGCAATCATCCACCACTGTTGTCTTACGTGGACATCCATGCCTTTTTATGTTGCTGAGCTCACCAGTGCGTTCTTCTTTCCTCAGAATGTACCAAACTGTTGATTTGGCCACTCCTAATGTTGCTGCTAGCTCTCTGATGGATTTGTTTCATTTTTTAAGCCTTACAATGGCGTGTTTCACTTGCATGGACAGCTCCTTTGAACACATGATGTAGGTTCACAGCAATAGATTCCAAATGCAAATACTTAGAATAAACTCCAGACCTTTTACCTGCTTAATTGATGAAGAAATGACGACGTAGCCCACACCTGGCCATGAAACCGCTTTTGGTTCAATTGTCCAATTACTTTTGGTCCCTTGAAAAAGGGGGGATGGCTACTCTTAAGAGCTGTAATTCCTAAACCCTTCCTCCAAATTGGATGTACATACCTTCAAATTAAATCTGAGTGTGCACACTTTCAGCCCATATCCATTATATAACTATAGCTTGAATATGTTTTGGTAAATACCTGAAAAAAACTAAAATTGTGCCTGTGTCCAAATATATATGGACCTAACAGTAATTGCAAATGTATGCCCAATGAAACCCTCTGTTTTTAACACAAATTTACACAGGGTTAATGTGGTTTAATTGCAGGCTAGCTGGCAAGTGTGCTGGGAAATGTTGTGATGTGTGTTGCCCTTACATGTGCACCTTACTGCAAAGGCTAGTTATAAATTGGGGTGGCTTCCATCTTTTTGTAATGTCTCTTGCATCTGCCTGGGGACCATCCTTAGGCTAAATAAGAGTGTGCTTGGAAAAGTAAATACATATCTAATGGGACTCTCAGCATTACTCTAAGAATCTGCTGTCTTCTTACATAAACAGGAAAGTGCTCCTATTTTCTGAATTTCTAGCAAATGTTTGTGCCCACAAGAAAATTACACCTCTTGAATCCTGTGGAAGGAATTTCGTGTTTACAAAACCTCAACAAAATATTTAAAAAAAAAAAAAAAAAACAAAAAAAAAAAAAACAAACTTATGAACCAGATTTCTTAAGCTAAAAAAAACCAAAAAACAAAAACACTTTCTGCACTACAACTATACTAGTATTCAAGCCCTAAACATCCTTATTTCCTCTTTTGCAACTTCTTTTATTATAGGTTTTAATTGCCTTAACTTGGTAGTTTAATCTGCAGTTTATTAGGCTAAAGCTGGTCATAGAAGTCACTTTTTTTTCCCCAACTGGCTGGTCGAATGAAAAAAGTGACCTGATTACCCCATCCAGACATTTGAGGCGCATAAAGGAATCTTCCCCGCTGTGCCTGTATTCTGACAGCAGGAACACTTCCCTGCCATAAGAGTACACAGATCAGCACTGTGGTCTATAACCCACAATACTGATCGAGCAGACATTTTCCAACAGGGCAGCTGTACAGAAGTCAATTAGCAGATTGGATTTTGGTCAATCACAGTGGCCATACATGGATCGAAATTTATCCAGTCCCTGCTGAATGGGCCGAATTTTGATCCACGTATGGCCAGCTTAACTTTACTTTTCTTCCTTAGAGAATGACTTAAATATCTAGTTGGTCTACCTAGAAGTCTGCCGCTGTTACTCTAAATTAGGAAAAAATACTTTACTTAAGTCATTGAGCAGAGACTGGACACACTACAAAGGCATCTTGGACCACATCCATGAATCAATGCAGCATATATCATCTGATATATTTCCATCCTCAAAAGACAAACAGGGAAATGCACTTTAACAGTGGTCCTTTCAACTAAGGGTCAAGATTATGTTACCGTAATGTAACTGTAGAAAAAGCAACATATTCCATACACGCAACAGCAATATATAGCAAGACCAAAATGCAGTAGTAGAAAATGCAGCTCTGCAATATCCAAGAAAACGTAGACAGCTACCAGATAATATACACACACACACACAGAGGAAAGCATCATATGAAAGCTCGACTCCAGCACCTGATAATTCAGTTACTGCCTGCACTGCCAAAGTTCCTAAACATGCTGGATTAAGTCCTGCCTTCCTAGAATAGTCTTATGTATTGAACCCTGAAGAAGAGCAATGCTGTTTGACAAGCCATCTATGCACTAAAGAGGTAGTAAATACTGCTGGTACACTTGTACCTACAGGTAAGCTTATAATGAAGCTTACCTGTGGGTACAAGGAATAAACGTGGACCGTTTAAGAGATATTCTCTGTTACTTCAGCTGGTGACATCATTGTCATGTGCTTCATGGACTGTGCAGCAGGAGTGAAGTCATCAGGGCTCAGCCATTCAAACAGCTGAAGCCAGTGAACCCGGAAGGAAGACCAAGTGAACATGGAAGCCCTTTCAGAAGTGACAGGACACCGTTTGAGGGCTTTGTTTTAAGTATTTCATAATGTGCTAGTATGTGAGGAATAGTAGCACATTATGCTATTATCTTGCAGGAGGAAATTCTTTTTTGAAATGTTTACTATCACTTTAAATTGACAATAAGTGACCAATGTTTGGCTTCCCTAGCAGAACTGCCAATAGGACTGTGTTCAATCTTGTGCACCTTCATCTCCACATCCAAAGAGCGATGAAGTGACAAAGGGAAATCACAAAGTGACAAAGTTTATAAATATTTCCAAATATAAAGCCCTATAAAAAGTATGTGTGGGGGGGGGGGGGGGGAGAAACTCTGCAAGCATTGCTACTAGCACAAATGTTCTGAAAATCTTTAGCAATACATTGTGGGGTGCACAACATAATACTTTCATCCACTTCTGCATTTCCAAGTACTGGAATATGGCTATATTATTTTTTAGGTGTTTTTTGTTAATAAAATGCCAAAAATTAATTGCAAATATAGGAAGTTCCAGCTCAAATGCAGCTAATCCCTTAACTGATCATACCCGAATGTGACAGAAAAATCACTGAAAAACAGTCATCACTGTATACCACACTTTGGGCCTGTAAAGCTAGTCTTCATTTGGAATCTCTCCCCTCCAATACTCTACCCCACATACTCCCTTCTGGTTGAACACTTTCCTTTCCCACTTTGCTACAATTCCTGACCTGACAGCCTGGGCCAAATATAAAATAAAAACATTGGAACACATCTTTGGACAATTGTTAACTCCCCTTCGCAATTCTCCAATACAAATTTAATTTGCCCTCACATTATTACTATAGATACCTTCAGGAGTCGATTTCCAGGCCAACAAGTAACTCTTGAGAGTTAGAGGCTATTCTTCCTGGGCCAGATTTGGAGAAACCTATATATCGGCACTGTACCAATACCGCTTAGTGGAGGCAAGAGTTATCGACTCTACAACAGAAATGGTGGCTAGATATCCCTAGTCTGGATCGTGAAGACTGGTCTGAGAAATGGGATTCTCCTTTTTCTCCACTAGTAGCCACATTAATACATTATAAAATTTTGCACCAGGCTTATTTCACCCCACACCGGCTACACAAGATGAAGCCCTCACTCCCTTCAGCCTGTTGGTGCTGCTCACATCAAACCAGTGAATTTTTTCATATTTTCTGGTCCTACCCTGCTATTCAGCTGTATTGGCAAAAGGTGCTACAAATTATTGGAATTATTGGAAATACTGCACAAATTATAGTAACCCTTGAGCCAAAATACTGTCTGCTGATCCTGGTAGAACCATTGGCTCACACAGTGGCAAACAGTACCCTCTTGAATCTTCTGTTATTTTATGCCCATAAAGCGATGACAATGTGCTGAAGCAAGTCTCTCTTCCCACGATAAGTTTCTGGATGCATTTGGTAAATTCCAACCTGTCACTGTACCAAACCACCTCCACTAATAGAGGGTGCCCTCGTAAGTTTCAAAAGATATGGTCTTGCTGGCTAAACAAAGCCTTTACTGCCACCATAGTGGAAGATAAAGTGGCCTATAAGTGTATGTATTAATTTGCGCTTCTAATTCTAAATGTCCCCTTATTCTTTCTGAATTCAACTGTAATTGCTTAAGCCTTGCATGCCAAGTGACTTAGTTTCAGTTTGATTTTATTGGCCCAACATAAGAAAACACAGATTTCTATTGAAAAAAAAAAAAAGTCATCATAGCTGTTAACGGTAAAGGACCCATACCACCATACATAATACATCCTTAAGATACATTTACAAATTAGGTCAGTCGCTCAACGAACGCAGTCTTAAGCTTTTAAACAAGATTGGTGGTAGAAAAAAAAAAATCAAAATGTATTACTTTAGTGGGAAAACTCAATGTTACATGGAAATTTGTAATATACATACCAGCTTTCCCGATCTGCACTGCCAATTTAGTAAGTTTGCCTTGCAAAACAGACTTTTCTTTCTTTGGCAAATTGGTTTTCTTTTTGTCTTCTCCATCTCCACCATCTTCACTCTTAAGGGGCTGCATTTCCATGGCTGCACCATCCTGAGCTTTTGCTGCAGATACAACAACAATAATAATAAACCTATATCCGCTGAATTAGATAGCAGTGCTCAACTTTTTACGTCTGGTTTCCAAAGTGTCCAACTATAAATATATAATATGAATATTTTTTTCCAGATGCAACTCAACAGATAATACTGCGTTACCCAGAGTTTTGGTACACTATGATGCATGCGAGTCTGGGGTGTGGTTCCAAAGTGCATTGGCAATGCAAAGATGTCAACCATCCCAATTTATAACTACACTACTCAAAAAAATTTAAGGAATAGGAGTAAAGCATCAAGTCAATTAAACTCCTGGGATATTGATCTGATCAGTTAAGTAGTAGAGGGGGTTGTTAATCAGTTTCAGCTGCTTTGGTGTTAATGAAATTAACAGGTGCACTAGATGGGCAACAATGAGACAAATAGTTTTTACAGGTGGAGGCCATCAACATTTTTTTCCCTACTCCTCTTTTCTGACCGTTTTTCACCAGTTTTGCATTTGACTAGGGTCAGAGTCACTACTGGTAGCATGAGACGATACCTGGACCCTACAATGGTTGCACAAGAAGTCCACCTCCTCCAGGATGACAAATCAATATGTGGCCAGGAGGTTTTCTATGTCTACCAGCACAGTCTCAAGAGCATGGAGGAGATTCCAGGAAACAGGCAGCTACTCTAGGAGAGCTGGACAGGGCCGTAGAAAGTCCTTAACCCATCAGCAGGACCGGTATCTGCTCCTTTGTGCAAGGAGGAACAGGATGAGCACTGCCAGAGCCCTACAAAATGACTTCCAGCAGGCCACTGGTGTGAATGTCTCTGACCAAACAATCAGAAACATACTTCATGAGGGCGGCCTGAAGTTCTCTAGTGGGTCCTGTGCTCACTACACAGCACCATAGCACTCGATTGGCATATGCCATTTAACATCAAAATTGGCAGGTTCGCCACTGGTACCTGATGCTTTTCAGATGAGAGCAGGTTCACCCTGAGCACATGTGAAGAACTGGAAAGGGTCTGGAGAAGCCATTCAGAATGTTATACTGCCTTGTAACATCGTTCAGCATGACCGTTTTGGTGGTGGGTAAGTGATGGTCTGGGGAGGCATATCCATGGAGGGATGCACAGATCTCTACAGGCTAGACAAAGGCACCCTGACTGCCATTAGGTATCGGGATGAAATCCTTGGACCCACTGACAGACGCTGGTGCAGTGGGTCCTGGGTTCCTCCTGGTGCACGACAATGCACGGCTTCATGTGGCGAGAGTATGCAGGCAGTTACTGGAGAATGAAGGAACTGATACCATTGAATGGCCCCCACGCTAGCCTAACCTAAATTCAATAAAACACCTCTGGGATATCATGTTTCGGTCCATCCGACACCACCAGGTTGCGCCTCAGACTGTCCAGGATTTCAGTGATGCCCTGGTCCAGATCTGGGAGGAAATACCCCAGGACACCATCCACTGTCTCATTAGGAGCATGCCCTGATGTTTTCAGGCATGCATACAAGCATGTGGGGACCAAACTACTAAGCACCATTTTGAGTTGCTGCAATGAAATTTCAGCAAAATGGACTAGCCTGCTGTATCATTTTTTTCACTTTGATTTTCAGGGTGTCTTCAAATTCAGTCCCGAGTAGGTTGATAATTTTCATTTCTATCATCCGATGGAGCATATTTACATTCCTAAAACATTACCCAGTCCATATCAGTATAGCTATCCAGCTGGATATTTTTCCCCATTGAGATCTGATGTATTTTCAAAGTGTTCCTTTAATTTTTTTTGAACAGTAGTATTTGAAGTAAGGTGCACAAGAAAGGGCCTTGCACATCACAAAAAGAAAACCTCCCAGCACATATACCTGCTTGCCTGAAGAGAAAAGAAAATTGACCCTGTCTAACAATTCATGATAAAAACAGAGTGTTTATTTGCACACATTTGCAAATATATGTGAAGCCACACTGCCTTGTGAAGGCTCTTCTGTATAGTGCAGCCCTAACTCATTTTTGAGAGTCTCCAAATTGGGGTATATTTAGCAGTGGATAAAATTAGGGACAAAGGCTAGTTATACATTGGGGTAGTTCCCATCTTTGTATAGCTTGTTCGCTCGATCTGGCAAGGGGACAACATTGGGCATCTTCAGCTGCCATTGTTTTCTTGCTGGGCTTCCAATGTACCCTTGCGCCTTTGAGTAGTGTAGCCACTGCTATAAATGCTCCAACTTGGGAGACTCAAAAATATGAGTTAGGACCGCACTACCCTGAGGAGTCTTGGTGAGGTGGTGCAGCTATCCCATATACTTGCAAATGTGTGACAAAATCCTTTGTTTTTAACCTCCCTAGTGGTCCGATTATGTCCATAATTCTGTGCTCGAAGCGGTACATTTTTTTGCATGGAAATATGTATTTTTTTATTGTAGGCCTGTAATTCTTAGGAATAACTCACTGAAATCTGTCCGAACAAGAGTCTAGTAAATATCCCGGGTTTGTTAAAATTTAAAACACGGAATCATAAATTATAATTTAATAAATAATCAAAAATAATATAATAAATTTAATTCAATAATATAATCAAACCAAAAACACTGAAATTTGAAATATAGCGCCAAGTTCGCACATCGCTGAGCAAAGTCGCAAAATCGTTTTCAGTGTCTGATGACGAATTTCCCCACGAATCATTATCACTCAATTCTGCAAGTGGTTCTGATTTACTATCGCTGTTCTCTAGCTTTTGACCTAAAGGGATGCTTTTTGGACGCATCGGACATTTCTCAGTTTCCAGGCAGGGCACAGGACAAAGCACTAGGGACAAAATGTATGTGAAATTGTTTGATACAGTATTGTTTTACTATGTGATCTTAGTGTATTTAGTGAGTTTCACTTTTTGTCATTTTCAAATTTCCCGCCGTTCCGTCCCCGTATGTCCCAATGCTCACAGGGGACGAAACCCAGATGACAGATGCCGGCATCCGCCGGAGGACAATTCCGGGGACACTGCAGGAGGGACATTGCAGGAGCGCAGGACAAGGTAAGTGAAGAACAGATCTCGGAGCAGCGCCGCATGGTATGCCCGAGTGTAGCTCGGGGTTACCGCTTGTGGTACTGAAACTTTACCCCGAGCTACACTCGGGAATACCGCCAGGGAGGCTACCAAACTGTTAGGGTAAATCGGTCTCTTTTTCTCTTGCAGGCTAGCTGGTAAGTGTGCTAGAAATGGTTTTTTGTGATGTCCAAAGTGCTTTGGGGTGCAACTGAACAATGGCACTACAATGTACTAAGAGGTCTAATGTGAGCTACTGTACTTGCGTTACCACAATGCATTGGTGTGAAGAAGCCCTAAAAGGAAGAAAGGCAAGTCTTCACCAAGGTACAGAGCACTGGGAGGACTGCTATTCTTTATAGCAGTTCCAAATGTTAAGATATGGGAATGAAAAATTAGCTCACCTGTGGAATTTTGTTAAAGCTGTACAGTAGTTATCTAATGTGCAGTTTTTTCTATTGAATTCAAACAGAACAAAATTTGTTTTTAATGAACACCTGCATTACGCAACTCAAAGCAGATGCCTATTTACAGTGGTTGTAAAGGCTGAAGGTTTTTTACCTTCATGCATTCTATGCATGACAGTAAAAAAGCTTCTATGTTCAGCATCCTCCCAGCACCCCCTAAATCTAGGTTCACACCTAAGGGTTTTCCACAGTGTTTTGCCTTTTGCACGAACGCACTACAGTCCATTTAACATGATTTCCTATGGGACACGTTAACATCTCTGCATTTTCACCCGATGCGTTTTTTAGAAAGGGTCAGGAATTTTTTTTTTTTTTTTTTTTAACGCAAAAAGTCACGTTTTTGGTTCTATTTACTTCAATGGAAATGCTGCAGAAAGGTATGTAGTGCACTTTTGCTGTGTTTTAATCTGTCTAGCAACAAGCAGAAAAATAAAAGCAAAAATGCATCAAAAATGTGGCAAAAACAAATAAATCGCAAAAAGCACTGCAGAAAACGGATCAAACGCAGACTGCATAGATGTAAACTTAGCCTAATACTCACCTAAGCCCCCTCTCGATCCAGCGATGTATACTGGGAGTCTCGGCTATCCCAGGAGTCCCTCTCCTCATTGGCTGAGACAGCAGTGGAAAGCTCCCGTCACTCACAGCCAGCGAGCCAATGAGGAAAGAGGGAGCGGGGCCGAGTGAATGGACACACAAAGCACCAGCACAGGCGCACGCCTGCCTGGGTGCCCCCACAGCATGCTGCTTGCTACGGAGGCCCCGAGAAGAATATCAGGGCTGCTCTGTGCAAAACCATTAATAAAATAAATGATGCCTTTAGTATCACTTTGAAGCAGTGTTAAAAAGGATAATTACCTTTGTTTCGATTTTCGACTGTGCCATCTTGTTTTTTGCCTGAAAATAAACATGCATGAGTTTAGTTTACCATATAACTTGGTTAAGATACAGATAACATATGAAAAGTAATGCAATTATGTAAAGGACCTCCGTTCAGGACAAAAATGTTGTAGCATGGCAAATATTCCTTCAGTAACCATATATACAATTGATGCCAAAGTCCAGTTGTTGGTAAAACCATAAATGATAAATGGCAAAAAAAATGTGCATTTATTATTTTTGTCTGTAAGAGCCTGGAAAGCATTGCACCAGCGATCAGTAGATTGCTGATGCCATGCAGGTCTCCTGCAGACCTATCAGAATATCTGCTTGCCGTATGGGATGTATGAGCAAATAGATATTTTAACAGGAGGCTTCAATGAACTACGACGCTGCTAAGATTGCGGGGACTTGTAGGCACTCATTCACAGAACTCTGTGAATGAGTGATGCAGCTGTGGGAGCGGAGCCCTGAACAGCCACGCCATTTTCAAATCTAACAGATAGTACGGGAAAACTTCTCCCCGTACAGTCAGAGGAAGGGAGGGGGCGGTGGGCGCGGCTGCAGCTATGGGAACATGTTAAATGGGTGAAACATGTAACATGTTTCCAAAGGTGAACTTATCCTTTAAAATTAAAAACAATGGGTGCAGCACCAACATAATTCTATTTAAAGTTTATTTTTCAAACTGTTACATCCGGAGCCAGAGCAATAGGAATTAACCAAAAGACAGCACAGCAGACACCTTTTCGTTTTCAGCTTCCTTTGTCTGGGTCAAGTAGCCAAATAGCTTCTTTGAGATTTAAAGTGGAACTTTGTCCACTAATTAATGATCTGCAAGCAGGCAGAATTTTTATTTTTTTTTTTAAATTCCATAATGTTTTATTGAGAATGGAGATGCAACATAACAAAGAAAAGGTGTACATCTGAATACATTGTATACACGTTAGGCATAAAAGTCACACTGAACTAAGCGACATGTAATCCTGGAGCACACATTAAACATCGCCAATAAAAATAACTTCTCTCCAAAACAGGCATATTGAGTAAGGGAAGAGCACGTATAACATGAAGTAGGTGATATTGCAATCCACTACTAACCAGAGTCATCTGATAAGCTCGGTTAGAGGAGCATTTAGGAAAGAAGGGCGAGTATAATGAATGGTGTCATACAGTGCATTGTGAATGATACTACGTGGGGCGGGGTCCTATTTGCCATGCAAGCTTCAGGGACTGTAGAGAGGGGAGGTAAGGGAGGGGTGATGAGTTGCAGTCTAGACCAGGGGTGTCAAACTGGTGGCCCTCCAGCTGTTGCGAAACTACAAGTCTCATTATGCCTCTGCCTTTAGGAGTCATGCTTATAATTGTCAGTCTTGCAATGCCTCATGGGAATTGTAGTTTGGCAACAGCTGGAGGGCTGCCAGTTTGACATCCGTGGTCTAGACCTTGAAAAGTCCACAAGTACTAACGAAAGAGAGCCCAATCAAAGAACCAGGCCAATCGTTTAAAAACATAGCGCTACACACCCAGCAGTGTGTTGGATATAATGAAGTACAGTGAAAGGGGACAAAGATGGCCTATGGGTATGCATGTATAGTCCTCAACAGGGGCTCACTTCAAGTAGTGCATTGGTGGGAAGTTCCCATAAGACTGATAGATTTAGATGTAGTTTGAAAATGGGTCCAGCAAGACCAGATAAGAGAAAATTTTGTTGGGTTATCCTTAGACGCCGCAATCAATTTCTCCATATCTGCGATTCTCCCAAGGCGATGTTATCCCCACAGGACCGGGATGCAGAGTCTAGCAGCGTTTATCATATGCATTGCCAGCGACTTAAAATACAAACGGCTGGGGAGTGAGCTGTGATAGAGAAGAAGTTGGGCTGGGGTGTATTAGAGAGTGAGAGTGGAGACTGAGGAAGTAATGCAATGTACCTCCCTCCAGTAGGGTTGTATAGAAGGGCAACTCCACCAGATATGAAAAAGGGAGCCCACTTCACCACATTCCTACCATTTGTTGGACACTGAGGCGTTGAACCGATGAATCCTCGAGGGGGTTCTATACCAGCGTGAGAAGCGGTCGTACCCATTTTCCTGGGTGGAAACATTGACAGAACCTTTATGAGAGTAAGATTTGTTCCTAATTCGATGCTGTCATCTCTACAGCTAGGTCTCTTTACCATGCTCGGCAAGCAGGAAGTGTTTGTGGAACCTCAGTACCAAACAGTAGCAGATATGTTGGTGATACAAGGTGCCTTTGAGGTTCAGCTTTGACGCAGAGAATTTCAAAGGGGGTAAGAGGTCGACTCCATTTATGAAGATATGCTGGAGTCTGGAGAAAATGTTGTAGCTGGAGATAGATCCAGAAAGGGAAGGTCTGATTGTGCAAGGATCTGGCTAGGGACATGTGGGTCACCACCTGGCCCTTATGGAAAAAGTGCTTGGCACGCATGTGCTGATGGGGCCAATGACCGGCCAGAAAGGCGTTGTGCATGGCTGGAAGGAATTCTTGATTCAAGTGTAAGGAGGTCAATGGGCTAGGCATAGAGGAGATGGAAGCTTTACAGTTAGAGTAGAAGGTTTTCAGAGTTGGTCCTATGACTGGGTGTGAGAAGAGAGTATGGGTGATGTGTTTTGCATGAAACCAGGGGATAAGGAGATCTTGCGAAAAAAAGTCTTCCAGGTTCACCCAGGCCTTACTAGATGAATGGACATTCCAGTCAATAATACTTGAGAGATGACAGGCCCAGGGATATTTTTGGGAGTCTGGGAGCCCAATCCCCCCTCTGGATTTGGGGGGCATCAATTGAGAGAAGGAAATACGCGGGTGTTTGTGATTCCAAAGAAACAGAACAGAGCTGCCAAGAGAGTAAAAAACGTGGGGGGCAGGTGAATAGGGAGGGCTTGAAACAGGTAGAGGACAGGAAAGTATGTTCATCTTCAGTATGGCTGCTCTCTCAAACCAGGAGAAGTCAGGTAAATGCCATTTCTGCAAGTCAGCTTGGAAAGAGCGGATAGCAAGGAGGAAGTTTTACATAGAGTTCGGAAAGATCACCTGGAAGTTGAATCCCTGGATATGTGATGGCATCCATTTTCCATGCAAAGGGAAAGTGTGATTGACAGAAAGAGACCAGTTCTGCAGGAAGGGAAATGTTCAAAGCATATGACTTGGAGAAGTTAATCTTTAAGTTCAAGATTTTCTGGAAATGTGCAAAATCCTTAAGCAGATTGGCCATAGTACGGGGTTCTGAGAGGAAGAGTAAGATGTCATCCACGTAAGCGGCGATCTTGTAATCCCGTGCCACAACTGAGATGCCCTTAACATCGTGATTAGAATGTCAGCAAAGAAGTGGCTCAAGCGTCAGGACAAACAATAGTGGTAAGAGAGGGTACCCTTGACGCGTGGCTTTCCGACAGGAAACGGCTTTCAACAGGTGGCCATTCACATGTACTCGGGCTTTCGGGTTGGAATAGAGGGCCATGATAAAATTAAAGCATGTGATCTCAGAGACCAATGGCCTTCAGGACCGCTGCCATATAGTCCCAAGCCATCCTGTCGAAAGCCTTACCTGTGTCTAGAGGAAGAATCCGCTGTTGTTTAAAGTGTGCAGCCAGTGATGAAGGTTCAGAGCCTTGATGATGTTTGGATATGGTGTCCCTCCCAGGAATAAAGCCCACCTGATCTATGTTAGAAAAAAGGCAGAACGGGTAGAAGACGATTAGCTAAAATTTTTCCATAAAGTTTGACGTCGACGTTCAGCAGCAATATGGGCCTGTAGTTGGTCACAGACGTCGCATCTTTATCTCTTTTGGGGACAGATTTTACTTTTTTTTTATTGCAGAAGAGACAGAGGATTATTGAATTCCCCAGATAGTGACACTTCTCTGGATACAAGTCCTTTTAACCTCCCTAGCGGTCTGATTATGTCAATATTTCTGTGCTCAAAGCAGTACATTGTTTTCAATAGAAATATGTTTTTTTATTGTAGGCTTGTAATTCTTAGGAATAACTCAATGAAATCTGTCCGAACAAGAGACTAGTAAACATCCCAGGTTTGATAAAATTTGAAACATGAAATCATAAATTATATAATAATCATAAAAATAATACATTTAATTCAATAATGTAATTAACCCAAAAACACTGAAATTTGAAATAGCACGCCAAGTCGCACATCACTGAGTTCAGTCGCAGAATAGTTTTCAGTGTCTGATGACGAATTTCCCCACGAATCATTATCCTTCAATTCTGCAAGTGATTCTAATTTACTATCGCTGTTCTCTAGCTGGTCTAAAACCGCTTTTGACCTAAAAGGGACGCTTTTTGGATGCCATGAACGTTTCTCAGTTTCCAGGCAGCAAGAACGGTAAAAATGCAGGCAGGGCACAGGACAAAGCACTCGGGACAAAATGTATGTGAAATGGTTTGATACAGTAATGTAATACTATCAGATTTTAGTGTATTGCATGAATGTTAAATTTTTACATTTTTGAAATTCCCGCCAGTTCCGCCTCCCGTACGTACCGACGCTTGCAGGGAACAGAACCCAGAAACCGGATGCCGGCACCGGTTGGAGGACATGGCTGGGGAGACATTGCAGGACTGCAGGGCAAGGCAAGTGCTCGAGGGACCGCTGGAGAAACGCTGCAGTGTAATCCCGAGTGTAGCTCGGGGTTACCGCTTCTGGTTCTGAAAGTTAACCCCGAGCTACACTTAAACTACCTATGCCTAAATTCAGGCAAGCCTTTGCACCGGTTTCTGTACCAGTACAGGCCCATGCACCAGATTCAGGTAATTTACTCCCATCACTTTAAACAACCTGTCACTATGGCTGTGACTGATCCTTAAGGTAATATACAGAGATGCCAGCGCTGAAAGTGGGGCATTTTGTGCTGGAAAGCGGACATGAACGTGACAGCATCCCACACAGGGTTTATGGTTGCTAGAAAGCTGGCTTCCTACAAACCGATGACTCATCTCTGGTGCCAGTCTACTGGCAGGTGCAGCTGAATATAAACAAAAAGGGCAGGATGCTGGATGACATTACCCAAATATGACAAGACACATATTCTGTCAATGTCAAGACATGCAAGAGGAAGACCTGATGGGGAACTAGTTTCAGAATTGCCTGCCAGGCTACACTCACCCAACTTCACATCCACCCACAGCTATAGCACCATCATCACAGTCAAGACAAACCTGATGAGGAAGTGATTGCTCTGTTGTCCAGCTAGTTCAACCCACCCTACTTCAAAACTCCCGACTCGGACAGTGCTACCCCTCCTAAAAGATACATGCATCTGGCATAAAACCCAAAAATGTGGTACAGAGATGCAAGGGATTCTAAAGAGTATCTACAACACTCTAATTACCCTTGTGTTTCTTCTGCAATAAAAGCAGAATTTTGCAGTTTTCAAGAAACATCAGAATGTAAACAAAGCTGGCCATGCGCTGCTTAGGCTGGCCATACATTAAACAATTTTCTTGAAAATTTTGCTTTAGGATTTACCAAAAACCATATAATAGGAAGTCAAACCTAAACAACACTTTCAGTTGTATCCAGTTAGGCAGGCTCTTGCACTACATAGTTGAAAATAAATCTAAAAGAAATTGGACTGAAAATTGTATAGTGTATGGCCAACCTTAGTGTACAATCCAAGCATCTGCTGGATGGCAGAAGCAAAGTCATCCTGGGGCAGGCAATCAAGATAGTCAAAAATGACGAACCTAAAAGAGTGGTTGAACAGGTCTGCCCCAGTGAGGGAGCATCGCTGGAGGAGAGGTGAATATTTGCAGACTTTAGGATCGCTTTAACATAAAAGCATACAGTCTAGAACAGGGGAGCTCAAGTTTTTAAAGAGGGTCACATATTTGGTAACTGGTTACAGGCCACAATGAAATGAAATGGTTCTGAATTTTTATTTTGAATAGCATAATGAATATTTTCTCCTGCAGCCACTGAATGCCGGAGTGAGGAGGAGAAGCCGGCATTCAGCAGTTGCAGGAGAAAAATTGAGAGAATCGGTTCCTGTATATGCTGCCCCCTCCTGTCCAAGTGTAAAACAGAATGCGCCAGGGATGTCTTATGGGCCCCTGGAGCATGGGGCAGAGTCCCCATTGTGACCCATGATGCTACACCAGTGGTTGGGGGTGTGTGGTAAAGGCACATCTTAACTATGAGGTTTTACAGACCCCAAACCACAAATGTAATCAAGGCCTTACCGTAGTGAGCCCCCTAAACAACTGCTTTCACACTAATGCGCTGTGGTTTACCGCATTGGGGTCCAATGCAGTGCGCACCTACACCTTTCCTGCGGGTTAGTGGCGCTTTGCCCTTAGATTTCTATTATATCTTGTGGGTGTGGTGCACATTCTGAAATGGCACCAAAGCTACTGCATTCAGGAGTTTCAGTGCGATTTCAGAAAGCACACCAAATCCACAGCATATAAGCCCATGGCTCAGTGCAGCTAACCCGCAGGAAAGCCGTAGGTGCAACTGCGCTGCACCCACAGATCAGTGTGAAAAGCAGCCCAATAGTTAACCCTTTTATAGGAGCTAATATGCCCATTGCAAAAGTGCAGTGTATGTGTTTATTACCCTGACCTTTTCCAGCTTCTCCTGGCATCGCTCTGTCTCCAGGCTGCCAGAAAGGTCCCCAGGACAAAGTGCACTTGGTATCACTCTGCCTTGGACAGGAGCCAGCGCTACAGAGGAAGCATCAGTTTATGCAGCACCTGCTCTCTCTGCGGCCACCTGCTTCCTCCACTGCAGGCTCGATGCACTCTGATGCTCTGGGAAGGCAAGTCAGCAAGCCCATAATGTGATTAACAGATTGCCCACTCCTGGCATGCACTTCCCTGGTTTGAGGTCAAGGGCTCCACGGGCCACAGGCTGAGCACCCCTGGTCTAGAAAATGTGAAAGAAGAGATTAGAGCTCTACCTGCTGACTCAAAACACACAGTAATATGCAATATTTTATATTTGTAAAAAGAAAAAAAAATTGGGTTTAATCTCCTAAATAGGAAGATACGTACACAGCCACCATACTATACATGTTACTTTTAAACTCTGCTAACCCCCCCCCCCCTCATTTAACTTGTTTATTTAAAAAAAAAAAAAAAAGCCCTTTCTATGGTATAACAAAACACTGGGAACGTTTGATTAAAAAACAAATATACACATAAAAAGACAGGTCTACTAGTACAAACCTAAGTATTAAATCAAAGACTTGGCCTGGTTGAGAAACAAAAACACAAAACACACAAATCTCCCAGGGTTGACTGCTATGCAACAGATCTCAGAATTGAGCACTAAAAATATTTTATTGTACAGTTTTGAGACTCCACATAGCAATGAAGTTTAAATGGCTTTAGACTGTTTGGGACACTAAGACCTCTGAACACACGTGAGGCCATATGACTTCATGCACCCTAAAGCCTCCACATTTTTTCTGTTTTGTTGCTTGGTGCCTTATAGCAGGCCTTCCTACTCTTCCAAAAATCCAAGCACCAGCTAGCAAAGAAAGCATTAGGCTTCCTTCACACTTAATCTGACCTTGAAACTGTGTGACTTCACTTGTAGTCGCATTATTTCAAGGTCGGATGTCAGTGCGACTTCAGGTGAGACTTGGAAGACATTTGACCGGCTTCATGCACAGATGTATATGCAAGTCACACCTGAACTCGCAAAAAGTAGTGCGTGAACTACTTTTAAAATCGGTGTGACTCACCCAATGGGTTTGGCCGCTTCCACAGCAGACAATAGGGTGTGCATTTTCATGCAATTTGAAAATCACATGACAAGTCACACTGGTGTGACCGGAGACTAAACTGGAACAGAATAAGGGCAGGAATGCTACCGGTTTCCCATTCTCTCTATCCAGTAGTAGAGAAGTAAAAATATATCTTTTTACCCTTTAAGGGCTCATTCTCACAGCCAATCCTGGCCATACACTGTCCAAATCTGTGTATTTGTGAATGTTGGTAAGGCAAGGTAATTCCAGTAAGCTACAGCTACTCAGCCTATGCAAATCAATGATAGACCAAGAGGCTCCACAGCTGTCTGCACACAGATCAACTAACTTTGTGCTCCCATGGTCTTCACGCCCCTCCCAGATAGCGTCAGATTGCCAGTCAGTACACCAGTAATCATATTTAACCCCTTAATTGCCAGGAAACCACTCATACACAAACCTCCATTGCTAGCATAGTATCTGAACGGATCAATATCTTTGATCAGATCAGCATTATACCAGCGTTCACATTAGTATAGTGTCCCCAAAAAAACAGCATTAGCAGGTTTAGCCCCGGTACCTGCCAGCACCTGCATTTAGCCCCTATGCTTACACCACCACCCCTCTTCTCCCTCAGCAAGTACAAGTCAGTAGATCACGGTCACTTGATACACTGCACACAAAACCGCAGTGTTCACAGAATCAGCACCCGTACTTCCCCCATTCACTGCCCAACCCGGAATTCAGGTGGAAACAGCAAATTTACCTACTCCCCTTGATTTTTTTGGAGCTGGTTTTCACGGAAGATCTGTATGCATTGATTGTGGATCAGAGCAATGTATTTGCACAATAATTTATCACCGCCAACCCAAATTCAAACCTTGCCAGACCATTCGCATGGAAACCCATTACAGTTTCCAAATTTAAATTTTTTTGGGCCTAACACTCAACGTGGGCATTACTTTAAAAAGAAAAGAAAGGAAAAAAAAATGAATTGCAGTTGTATTGGTCCACAGACCCAATTCATCATATGCCTGTGTTCTCATAGCACACTTTTTCTGGCAGAGATTTCTTCTCTTTTTTTCCCCCCATTCAGCCCACAGGCTGCATATGGGGGGAAAAAAAAAAAAAAAAAGAACATAGCATATTATACCCAACAAGGACCAGTGACGTACTCGTACGTCCCTGGTCTTTGAATGGTTATGCTAGGATGATGCCTACAGCTGCAGGCATCATCCTGGTATCTTTTTTTTCAGCCGCCGATCAGTTTTCGTGTAAAAGCAATCCTGGTGGCTAATTAGCTGTAGGATTGATTTTACAAGCAGCGAGAGACGAAGCCCCCCTTCCCCCGCTGCCTTCTACAGCCTTCTCGGGCAGTCCCATGACATCAAGGGAATCTGAGAATGCAGCCAGTGCTTCTGCCAGAGGACCATAGTGCTGATTGGAGACTTGAATGGTGCCAATCAGCTCTATAGTCTAAGAAATCGGAACCTACCTTTCATCACTTCAGCATCGCAGGATATAAACAGTGCCATTTTTAAACTGGGAAAGCATCTGATCACACTGATCTTGGTGAGATTAGATAATGTAAGGGCAGAGGAGATATCTAGAGTGTGATAGACCCCAGATTTCTCAAAAAAGAATATATAACAATGCCCATTGACGTTATAGGGGATATTCGCATTCCCTGTGATAGCATTAAATAAAAAAAACAAACAAACACACACAACATGAAAGGGACAGTGTAAAAATAAGAAAAAAAAAAAAAAAAGAAGAAGCACCCGCACGCACCTCAAGAAATGTGGACAGTCAAAGTGAAAGCTGTGGAAATTCCATTATCTATACTTTTGTAGATGCTATAACTTTTACACAAAGCAATCAATATACACTTACTGGGAATTTTTTTTTTTTAACCAAAAACATGTAGCAGAATACATTTTGGTCTAAATTTATGACGAAATTTGAGTTTTTGGTATTTATTTTTTATGACAGAAATGAGAAAATCTCGTTTTCAAAAAAAAAAATTTTCAAAACACTTTTTTGTTTATAGCGCCAAAAATAAAAAGCACATAGGTGAACAAATACCACCGAAAGAAAGCCATTTCTGTGAAAAAAAAAAAGGACGTAAATTTCATTTACGTACCTTATTGCATGACCGCGGCAATTCTCAGTTAAACTAATGCAGCGCTGTATAGCAAAAAAATGGTGTAAATTGCAGTATCTATACCATAGTTTGTAGACGCTATAATGTTCACGCAAAGCAATCAATATACTTAGTCAGATTTTTTTTTTTTACTAAATACATGTAGCAGAATACATTTTGGCCTAAATTTATGACTGAGTTTACTACATATTTATATAGCCGAAAGTAAAAAATATTGTTTTTCTTCAAAATTTTCAGTGTCTGGTTTTTAGTGCGAAAAATAAAAAGTGCACAGGTGATCAAATACCACTGAAAGAAAGCTCTGTGTGTGGGGGGGAAAAAAAAAACAAAGGGACGTACAATTTTGTTTGGGTATAGCACTGCATGACCGCGCAATTATCAGTTGAAATAGTGCAGCTTTATTTATGAATACGTCCTATGACGAAACGCGTCAGAGGGAAGTGACGTCATACGCAAACGAGAAACCGGAAGTTGAGTGGCGGCCATCTCGGAGAGGGGAATACGGACTGTTACAGGCGGTTGGACCCTCCTGGACTGGTGACGGCAAACAAAGCTATGTATACCATGCGATAAACAAGATTTTAACATTGTAAGCAGTACCATTAAAGCTTTTGAAATCTAGTGTGTGGCGGTATTACACTATATTTTGCTTTATATTTGGGTATGTGGATGACGGATATGTCGGAGAGTGGTCTGAGACACTAGTGTGGATGGATCCACATGGTGTTAGGAGGTGGAAGTGAAACTCGAGGATACTGGCAGGAGGAAAAATTCATCCCATCATACAGTCCTCTTGATGTGTGTTTCTAAGGCAAAAGTGGTTTTGGAACATTGGTAAGGGTATTGACTCCTTACTCTAGTAGAAGTGTACTCTGTCGTGTGTTTGGAGCACATAAAGAGTGGTTCACTTGCACAGTTTTGCACTACATTTTGTGTTTGCACATGTGTTTATATATATATATATATATCTTTTTGTTTACACTTTTTTCACTTGGGTGAATTATCACTGGAGGAGTTTTATATAATTTATATTTACTAAGGATAATGCACTATGTGGCTCTTATGTTTTTTTCTTTGAGGTAAATCAAGTTGCTACAAGAGGCTGAGGATTTGAACAAAATTTTTTTGGACACAAAATAATTTTGGACACTTGGACTTATTTTTCAAAGGGACATATGATTTTTATTGAGAGCTTTTGATTGCTTTATGGGACTTTATTTTTCACAAATTAGGGTATAGGTTTAATATTATTTATTATTGAGCATATTAGTGTTTATACATATTTATATAGCCGAAAGTAAAAAATATTGTTTTTCTTCAAAATTTTCAGTGTCTGGTTTTTAGTGCGAAAAATAAAAAGTGCACAGGTGATCAAATACCACTGAAAGAAAGCTCTGTGTGTGGGGGGGAAAAAAAAAACAAAGGGACGTACAATTTTGTTTGGGTATAGCACTGCATGACCGCGCAATTATCAGTTGAAATAGTGCAGCGCCGAATAGCAAAAAGTCATTAAGGGGGGTAAATCCTCTGGATGGCAAGTGGTTAAAGGAGAAGTTCACCTTTTGACAAAAAATAATAAATGCACTTTTTTTGCAGGTAACAAAAATTATGCATGTATTTTTGTTGTGGGAGCCTAGAAAGTAATCAGCAGATCACTGGTGTCATGCAGGTCTCCTGCAGACCTGTCAGTATCTCTCGTACGGGCATACTCATATACTGACATGTAAAATCAATGAACTCTCTAAGTGCTGCACAGCCAGAATTGGGTAGCCGCTAAAAGCACTAGGGAACAAATAACATGCTCCACCCTGAAAATGGGTGGAACACAACATGTTCCCAAAGGTGAACTTATCCTTTAAATAAAAGGCATCGGTATCAGAAGTAGTAAAACATAACTGCCAAAACAAGGGATCCAAATTGAAAAGCAAATATCTCAAGGATTAAACATGGACAAGGATTAGGGAAATTTAAATTCAGAATTTCCGGTATTGCCATTTCTAAGACTTTTCAGGGACAGCGGCCCTAATTCCCTCAATACCTGTTCTGCGGGATGACTGGGGAAGTGGGGTTGTTTGGTGTAATGAGGACATTCACAATTCAGAAAATTGCCAGTTGTGCCTTCCTCCACTTTTTCTCACCACTCAACCCCCCTCCATACTGCATTCTCCCCTTGGCTATCATAGCAAGGATGGTACATTACCAGAATTAAACAATCAAGGTGAGGTTAGAGGACCCAAACAACCAACTCTCCTTGCAAGGGGTGGCAATACATGTTCTGTCAAAGGCTGGAGCCCGGGTTCACATATGTGCAAGTCAGTTTTGACAGTGCAATTTTAACCCCGTCTTGTGCAGTTTAGGTGATCCCAATGCAAATTCTTAAAGTGTAATACATTGGAAATTGCACCTTAACGGACCTGAAAAATCAAAGCTGACCCTTCTAGAAATTCCACTGTGGCTGACCAGCACATATGAACCGGCTCCATTAAAAAAAAAAAAAAAAAAAAAATGGTGCCAGTTCATATATTATGGGAATCGAATGCGGTTCAAAATGCATTCAATTTGCATATACTGTATATTATTATACAGGATTTATATAGCGCCAACAGTTTGCTCAGCACTGTACATTATAATGGGAGGCAGTACACGAGACATTACAGTAACAATACAATTCAATACACGAGGGGTTCGAGGGCCCTGCTCATTGGAGCTTACAATCTAGGAAGGAGGGGATAGTGGTACAGGAGGAAATAGCTGTGGGGGATGGAGTGGTAGGAAGAGTAGAGGAGATTGGCAATTAGCTGAGGGCAGGGTAGGCTTCCCTGAAGAGATGGGTTTTCAGGGTGCGCCTAAAGGTGAGGAGAGTAGGTGATAGTCTGATGGATTGGGGTAGGGAGTTCCAGAGGATGGGGGAAGCCCTGGAGAAGTCCTGGAGATGGGCATGGGAGGAGGAGACCAGGGAACTAGAGAGTAGGAGGTCTTGTGAGGAGCGGAGAGTACATTTTGGGTGGTATTTGGATACCAGATCGGTGATGTAGTTTGGGGCAGTATAATGTGCAGCTTTGTACGTCAAATGTTTGCCCAACGGATAAAATTCAAAATGCTATCGGAAGCCAGTGGAGGGATTGGCAGAGGGGGGTGGCAGATACGGAGCGGTTAGTAAGGTGGATGAGTCTGGCCGCAGTATTCAGGATATAATGAAGCGGGGATAGCCTGTGATGAGGTAGGCCAGTGAGGAGGGAGTTACAGTAGTCAAGTCGTGACATAAGGGAGTGAATGAGTTACTTAGTAGTTTCCGGTGTTAGGAACGGACGTATTTTGGAGATGTTGCGGAGGTGAAGTCTACATGAGTTTGTCCGTGATTGGACCTGGGGCTGGAAGGACAGACTGGAGTCTAGGATGACACCTAGTACTCTGGCTTGCGGGGTGGGACTGATGGTGGCGTTGTTGGTCGTAATGGAGAAGTCGGGTGGGGGGGGAGGGGGGGCTGAGGGGAAAACTAGGTATGTGAACCAGGGCTTAAGCTTTGTGCTGACAAACACATGAAGTTGCTTTCAAATAAGGTGGGCTACATGACCACTTAATTGTGCATGGGCTTAGAGATAAAATCTGCATTTTCACAAATCTGTGATCGACTCTGCACATGTGTCAGTTGGCTGCCCAGGAGGACAGTCACAGGGGTTGCAAATACACTGCAAACCAGTCGCAAAGACTTTGCTAAGGGAAAGAAAGACTGATTTGCTTCTAAATGCATCCCTAATTTTTTGTCAGTAAATGTTCCCTGTATATTTTATGTAACGTATTAAATTAACAAGGACCTAATCAGAAATAGAACCTTTTACTAGCAGTTTTAGTCTCTATTTGGAATGTCATACAAACCCTGAACTGCTTGAAAGAGTTATGTACCATTCTAAAAAAAAAAAGAAAAAAAAAAAAAAACACAGTTAAAAGGATGAGGAAATTTACTTTATAGTTTGTCCTCTGTGGATTCCAATAAAGTTAAATAAGCATTAATCTGATGCTCAAAGTCATGGACAGAGTTAGATTTCACATGAGAAATTTTGTTTGCAGTTCATAGACCAAAGCAGACTTGAAATTGTCAGTGGACAACCATGATCCCACAGCAGTGGCCAGTGAAAGCCAAGCTGTTTAATCATGTGATCTTTAAGAATGGCAAAGCAGCCACAGAATATTTTACAAACATGTATGTCTTTTAGGTGACCACTTGCTTTCCCTATTGTCAACTAAGGTAATAAAATGCTTTCAATAGAAAATCAGTTTCACCCCATTCTATCAGAATGTGGAGCTTGGCTTAATATACACAAAGAAGTGCCCAAAGTGCTTGCATTATTGAAAGGTTTACTAAATTGAGCTGGAGGTACTATAAAAAAAAAAACAAAAAAAAACCCCACAAACAGTTTTACATGCTGGGTGCTTACCAATAACACGTCCGTTTGTGTGTTTGTAGTGCCTGCAAGCTTGTTTCAGTAAGCCTTTTGATCATACATGCAGGCACCATAAACTTAGTATGACTAAAGGCAGAATTTTATTTTCATTTTTGATAGAGGAGATGAATTGGATTCCATGTAAGTTTTTTTATTGCAGTTTGTGCCCCCATTATGAAGATTCACATTCTCTATTTGTCCTTTTTACCATTATCACTGAAGGTAAAAAGAAAATCCCAAATTTTGGGTTATCAGAACAGTAATGGGGTGAAATCTTCCAATGGTGACACTAGCTTCCTCACATCCTGTTTTGGCTATGGGACAGGAAGTGAGGGGAAATCTCCACAAGGAGACAGATGGCAAAAAAAAATTGACAGGGGTTTTAAGCCCCCCTTAATTTATCCAAAATGGAAGAAAAAAAAGATTTTTGCCTTTAGTTCTACTTTAACTCTGGGGTGACTGCGCTATACTACAGGGCTTGCCATAGACTGATTGATCCTTGGCCTGTTCAGAAGGGACCAGTCAAGATTCGACCCATCTATGAGCAGGCCCGTTGAACTGAAGTCAATCGCTCAGCTTCAGAGAAAGTGGCATGTCGGATTTGTTTTGCATGCGACCACGCCTGGGTGCCAACATACATATCCCTTGCAGATTATTTACAGAAAACCTCTATAGTCAGAAGGGTAAACAAGGATAATCAAATTAGATTAACACTTCATGCAGATGACATGTACTGTTCTCAGTTTTGAGTTGACAAAATGTAACAAAAAAAAAAATGACTAGGCAGTCAAAAGAAGTACATGGTCCCACAAAGTGTTTGGTGTCATGTAACCAGTACTAGAGAAAACTTACAAAGAAATCTAAATAAAACCAAACTGCATTTTTTTCTCCATTTAACAAAATGACAGGTGTGGTAACGTCATTACCAAAATTAATTGTTTTAATATATTAGAACACTCTTTTGGTGCCATCTGTCCATAAAAATGGATAACTGTGTGCCCACTCGGAACCAATTATGCTTTGATAACAAGCTAAATCACAATCATTCTAAAATATGAGCCACGGTCAAGAATCTAACGCAGAGCAGGCATCTGTCAAATAATGCTCTCAATTTTAAGTCACTTATCACCATGGCAACATTCTACTGCCAAAAGGACACTCTGTAGGACTTAAAAAAATCCAATGTCAACATTCCTCATATGCTACTAACAGAGACCTTTCATGAGAAATTACATCTGTGTGCATTGCATACATCTGAAGTAGAGATGCTTTATTCCAGGTACCCGCTGTGTATTTTAAAGAACTATGAAATTAGTTCTTACACGTGCATTACCAATTCTCAAAAGATAAAAGGAATCTTATTTGTGCATACCATTTCAACCGCAACAATTAGGTCCTGTTCACAGCAGATTTGATGGGTAAAACAGAAATCTTCAAAAATGTCATAAGTGCCCTCAATCCCCTCATGTTTTGCATTGTATTGTTATTGTACTGTCACATGTTCTGTCCCCCTTTGTAATATACAGCGCTGAGCGAACTATTGGCGCTTTATAAATACTGTATAATAATTTCACTAAAGTTCTGTGAAAAAAGTAAACTGATGGCATATAAGCATTCTGCCACACAACGCAAACCAGATGTGCGTTGATCAAGGTTTGCAGGTGTGAATGGGTTGTTCATTTCCAAGCAAACTAGAAACAAAACAAACATTCACATCTAAAAACAGAAAACTGCAGTGCATTTAAAAAATGCTAGTTACTACAACTTAACAAGCCTTTTTAACAGAAATGTGTCAAGTCCACTGTGTTACATTTCCTAGCAAACATATATCACCTGCTACAAGTGGGCAGGAATAAAAGGACAGAGATAGGCATGCATAGAAATGTATGATGTGCACAACCCCACAGATACATATCATGGACAGCAGCTCTGTTATTCTGCGTGCCAAGCTCTATCCACTCGTCACCACCCATCACAAGAAAAGATCAAGTAATGACAACAATTTGTAATGCAATAGAAGTGTGCAGATGACTGAATGTTCCCAAGAAAGCACTCTTTTGCATTGCATGAGTTAAAGATAAAATTACAGGTATGAACTTTTTTTTTTTATACATATAGTGATCCAGTTTAGACCCATGTAACTGTGCATATATCACACTTTGCTGATCGCCATGGAAGCAATTTTCACTAACTCCCGAGTCCCATGCCAAGCATTTGCATTTCTGCTTACTGAAGAAAGGAGGTCACCCACCTGGCATGAGCACCAGAGAAAAAGCATTCTCTGACTGGATGAAGTTGAGGGGCAAAGCATTCTCTCAAGCTTATGTCCTCCTCTGTTCAGTAAGCTTCAGGGTGGGACCCAGAAGAGAGAAATCACTAATTGTCTACTAGTGCAGCTTCCAGGGGGATTAGCCCCATATGGTATATGCATAATTTGGTCCAACATCTTGGGTTTTTGTTGGCAAACACCATCATAATTGAAAAGTGTCCAACATTGCAATGATATTTTAATTTATTAATCTACTGATTGTTCTAATGCCAATTTTGTTACAAAACATTCAAACATACTTTTCTTTTCCTTTTTTTCTTTCTCTTCTTCATTTTCTCCAGCTCCAAGTAAAGTAAAAATAATTCCAGTTTGGGAATTCACTCCAATTGCAGTCACGACCATTTTTCCCGAGCCCTCCATTACATGGGTTCCTATGAAAATCATGTAAAAATTACATTAAACAAGATTTTAAATTTAGCTTAAAATTCACTGTGAAGAAATTTTATGGGAAAATACAGACAAAAACGGAACAAGGGATCAAGGAAAAAAAAAATCCCAGCAGTTAGGCAGTAGTGAGTTAAGGATGACCCTATAAAGCATAATGCAATAAAGTTATGTGCTTACTCTAATTCCCCCACAAGCAGCACTTAATCATCTCTCCTTCACCCCCACACTATTTCATTCAGCTGCCAGGATTGAAGAAAATACCCAGTATTTCCAATTATGAAGAAGCATGTGATTCACTCCCCTTCCTATTACGCCTGGTCCAATGTGGTCATATCAGGGCAAGTGTCCAAAGCCCTATGTAAGCTCTGACTAATGCAACTTTGAGCTTACACAGGACTTCCTTTTCTTGTACCCTGAAGCCAAAGGGAAGCAACAGAGAAACAGAAATAAATGTGTGCTGCTCGGCAGGGGGCATTAAAGAGTAAATACACTTCCAAGCAGTGAAAATCAATGGTGCATGCATCTCTGTATGCTGAAAATAAAATTAGCTACAGTTGTGGCCAAAATTATTCAACCCCCAATGCTGTAAAGGGGTTTAGGGACTATAGTGTACATTTGGAATTGTATTCAGAATCAAATCCTACAAGGACGTTGTAACTACCCAAATGCAACTAAAATGACATCAATTGTTTATGTAATACAGTAGTAAATGGTTCTTATGTGGTTTCTTCATTGCCACAATTATTCAACCCCTTAAAGACTACCACTCTGAAGAACAGAGGTTCATACAGGTGCTTTCCATCAGGTATTGAAAACACCTGTGGATGTCACCGAGCAGCAATCAAGCATAATAAGCACCAATTAGGCAGCTTTAAAATGACTGTGATACTCAGCTCCTTCTAGACATTTACTGGTGTGGTTACAAACATGGTGAAGGCAAGAGAATGGTCCAGGAAGACAAGAGAAGAGGTGATTTCTCTTCACAGGAAGGGCAATGGCTATAAGAAGATTGCAAAGATGTTAAACATACCAAGAGACACCTTAGGAAGCATCATTCGCAAATTCAAGGCAAAGGGCACTGTTGAAACGCTACCTGGTCGTGGCAGAAAGAAGATGCTGACTTCGACTGCTGTGCGCTACCTGAAGCGTAGAGTGGAGAGAAGTCCCCGTGTGACTGCTGAGGAACTGAGAAAAGATTTGTCAGATGTGGGTACAGAAGTTTCAGCCCAGACAATAAGACGCACACTGCGTAATGAAGGCCTCCGTGCCAGAACTCCCAGGCGTACCCCCTTGCTGTCTCCAAAGAATAAGAAGAGTCGACTGCAGTATGCCAAAAGCCATGTGGACAAACCACAAAAGTTGTGGGATAGTGTTCTGTGGACTGATGAAACAAAATTAGAACTGTTTGGGCCCATGGATCAACGCTATGTTTGGAGGAGGAAGAACAAGGCCTATGATGAAAAGAACACCTTGCCTACTGTGAAGCATGGTGGAGGGTCAATCATGCTTTGGGGCTGTTTTGCTTCTGCAGGTACAGGGAAGCTTCAGCGTGTGCAAGGTACCATGAATTCTCTTCAGTACCAGGAGATATTGGATGGAAACGTGATGCAGTCCGTCACACACCTGAGGCTTGGGAGACGTTGGACCTTTCAACAGGACAATGATCCCAAGCATACCTCCAAGTCCACTAGAGCATGGTTGCAGAGGAAAGGCTGGAACATTTTGGAGTGGCCATCGCAGTCACCAGACTTAAATCCGATTGAGAACCTCTGGTGGGACTTAAAGAAAGCAGTTGCAGTGCGCAAGCCTAAGAATGTGACTGAACTGGAGGCCTTTGCCCATGAAGAATGGGCGAAGATACCCGTAGATCGCTGCAAGACACTTGTGTCAAGCTATGCTTCACGTTTAAAAGCTGTTATAACTGTAAAAGGATGCTGTACTAAGTACTAAGATTGAATGTCACTTGGGGGTTGAATAAAACTGATAATGCTGTGAGCACAGAAAAGACATTTGTGGTTATTTCATTATAACTGTTATGTTATATTTGTCTGACCTACAAGTGCCTCTTTAATGTAAATGTAAGCAAGATGACTGAATGATCAAAAGCAATGTCAAACTGGCCAAAACACTCAATTTCAGTGGGGGTTGAATAATTTTGGCCACAACTGTATGTTTGCAAGTTGAGGGGAAAAAAAAAAAACCACAAACTTGTTTGTTTTGGGATATTTTCAGTAAAATCTGTTTCCTGGAGTACAGTACAGAACACCAGCTTCTTTTAAGCTGGCCAGAGATGGATCGCAATTTGCCTGGTTAGGAAGAGACCAAACAAGTTTCAATCAATCTTCAGCCATTTCTGTTCAAGAAGTCAACCTAGTGATCAACTCCTTTCAAAATGAGATGAAAAGCAGAGGCCTCTGTGGGGAAAAAGTAGGCCTAAAAGGTTTTCTTACAAAATAAGCCTACTAACTCAGTCTCTCCTTGCAGATGTGATAAGAATGGCCACCCTACAGGTACAGTCAGACATAGGAATATCCAATAAATGCAAAGGTTGGACTATGCAGAGCCAAGAAAGTCAGACTGAAGTCCCATTGGAAAATCTGACAAAAAAAAAGGGATGTGGGCTGCACCCACATGCCTTCACTAGTAAATGCCTTCACTAAAGAGTGAGGACAAGTCGGAGGTTTTTGAAACCAATGACCAAGTCTGTTTATCCCACACTGTTAGGTATCTAGAGTCAAGCCCAGATGCTTCAATCAGTGAGTGGGTCCAGCGATGACTGATTATTAGTCCAAGGTGAGGATCCCCCTGAAGCTCAATGGAATTTGTACTGTTTGGTGGATGTCAAATGTCATGGACTGGGAAGACTGGTTTTTCAGAAGATGAAAGTCTGGGTACCTACTACATGGATCCCCTACGTGTAAAGAGTAGTCAAAATCAGAGCAAAGGCCTTGGTGAAAACCCAAGATGCCACGAACAGACCAAATGGGGGGGAAATTGGTAACTCTGGGCGCCAACCACAAATCAAATGGCACTGGTGTTGCAGAAAAGCAGAAATGTGCAGCTAAGCATCTCTGATATCTATAGATGCCAGATGAAGGCCTTGCATTTTTCATGGAAAAATTCTGAACCTGCAGAAACAGGTTGACAATCGTTAAAGTGGAACTTCACTCTCTCAAATCAGCATATACCATTTTTAAGCTTCATGATGCTAGCATTAGCAAATGGATAGGAAAGAACATATTCACTTGTTTAAACTTTTTTTTTTAACATTACAGTTACTTCCTGGTTTCCATGCCCAGGCATATGAGAGCATACATCCCAGGAGTCTTCAGGAGGGGAGGGAGCATTCGCAGCTCAGCCAATGCCTGCGATAAGGGCAGATGGATTCCAGGAAGCAAATGCTACATGAATCATCTGCCTCAAGATAGCCACTGCCAGAAATGCCAGGGTTTTCTTTTTCCAAATGATTTCTCAGCAAAATAAAGCATGCAGATGGGTGGGGGAGTTTGCTTGAATATTAATGAATTATAGCATTTTTGGTTTGTGGTGTTCAGATGCAGTGCCACTTTAAAGATCTAAAATGAGCCAGGGCTCTCCAATTGTCTTTCAGACCATAAATTTCCGAAGGCATCTTTCCTGGTACAAGGAAGATGACCCCTTGAGACAATAGCTGCTGGACAGCAGTTCAGAGGCCTACCCTTTATGACGGTGAACTGGACAAGTTTGAAAGCACAAAGCAAGGTGCCAGCAAACTGTAAAACTCTTAATTTGTAGCACTGGGAAATGATATAGGGCCTGAAATCTGTTGATATAAGGCCAAGAGACATCCTTCACACCAAGAAGTCGCGGCGTCCCATCACTGAAGAGGTATTGGCTCCAGACTTCACCATGTCATCTTCAAAAGTACATTTCTGTTTTAAGACTCAACATTGGGGGACAGAGGGATAAAAGATTTTAACCTCATGCATTGAAGACCTTCTTGCAGAGGCGTGGGGGTCCTTTTCTTCTGGAGGAAGGAGTATGCTTACCCACTGTGATCTCCTTGATGGGCTTATGCTGGGAAGGACCACAAAATGTGTAACCACTCAAGCTGTTTCATACATGTAAGCTCAGTCAACCAGCATTTAAAGTGATTCTAAACGTTGATTTTATGTGTTCTTACCTGCTCTGTGCAATAGTTTTGCACAAAGCAGCCCCGCTCTTCCTCTTCTGGGGTTCCCTGCCAGCATTCTTGGCTCCTCCTTCTCACTTCCAATTACCACGCACAGCAAACAGTTTGCTGGGAAGGGGAGTGTACATGTGCAGGCTCAGTTCACTGACAGACAGCTGGGCTTTGATTGACGCCCCCCCCTCATCATAGGATTTTTTTGACAGCAAAAGCCAATAGCTCCAGCTGCTAACAATCTGTTCTGTGAGAAGAGGCCTCTTGTGCAAAATGCTGGATTGAGATTGGGCTGAGTAGGGGGACCTGGACACAGGAATGCATTAACGTAAAAACCTTAAGGCTTTAAAACCACTTTAAGCCAGGGATTCTGCCTACGTGGTTAAAGAGAAGTGGCAAAGTATCTGCCCAGGCATTCAGGTAGTAGCACAAAGCTGATGGATGAATGGATGGCATCTAGACAGCAAAGGTCTGGAAGAATGACATAGTCGCACATGTGGGTTACATGTCAGAGCCTGAAAAAGAGCTCTAAGCTCTCATCTTCCAGGTCCTTGAACATGGCATTGTCGAGGATTTTATTAGAGCAGGAGATGGAAGTATCCACCACAGAAAGTGCATACTTACAAAAGAAACTTCTCAATAGGATACTGTAAAAAAAAAAATGTATCCATGAGACCAGCCCCCATATAGGACAAGCTCTAACAGTAAATGAACCATAAAGGTCTTGGCTGGTTTAAAGGAATTCCTACTAACTCAATGCTGGACACTTTTGGGTGAGCAGACTTTGGCTGCTCCAGAGCCAATCTAAGCAAAAGCAAACAGTGTACATAGGGGAAGCTCTAGTATCCTTTAACTTGGTTGTTCTCAGTAGTAGGTGTGTTTTCCAAAACCGGTGACTCAAAGGAAGAAGTATCCACCTTCTCAATAGCTAACCCTTCTTCAAGGGGACTATCGGATGTCTGTATCAATGGCAAAAGCAAACACTGAGTGATGAGGAGGCAGGAGGGTCACAGTTGTGGCTGCTGTGTATAAAGACAGAAATTCTGCCCATGAAATCTGACATTGCAGAACATTTCTCCCTAGATAGGAAATGGGGGACTGGAGTGACTAGAAGACCAACCAAATTACTAAATAAGACAGTGTTGGGAGAAAAAATACTAGGTCCTGTACAAAGGAACGATCACCTCCAACTGGATCAAAGGTTGAGCCAATGCTGCCAATTTTAAAAAATAGGAAGGCCAATAATCTGGTTTCTAGAAGAAAAAAAAAAAAAACACATTTAATCAGTTGGTGGCTCGCCCCTGCCCTCTGTGGGGTTCATGAACGCATCCTAGAATGTGAATGTTTAGAGAGCTTTTCCCCAACGCACCAATCAAATGAAGGATTAGAGGAACACCACCTTTCTGGCTTCATCCTCCACAATGGGCCTACACGCAGTGGGGTCTTTAGGGACAGGACCTGCACCAGGTAGACCAAGGCCCTGGACATGTCATGCACCCTGTGGCTACTCAAAGTGTTGCATTACATGCCAAGGGAAGCACCTATAGCAGGATCCAGGGCATGGTAGCAACATTACAGGCCAGGCTGACCATTCAGCAGAGTCCAGGTACACTACCAAGGCTTTGCCCAGAAGTAAATTGATGCAAAGTTGCATGAAAAGTAACAGTGACTATGGTGCGGCCAATTTTCTGAGAAAAGAATCAGCTTGGAATAAACATACAAAGAAAAAAAAAAAAAAAATCCATTTAAGAAGGTAAGTTTCCCTCAATAGAAAGAGGTACATTACACTAGCAAAAACTGAAGTCAGCTGGGAGGGGTTATATGGGGATGTACCAGGAGCTTTTTTTCCAGCATCCAATCAACTGAAGGTAGCTGCATATAACCCAGTCATAAGGATTGAAAGAAGCCTGTGTCCTGTACTACAATATTAGGAAAAGGAATTTGGCAGATACATGCAGAAAAGTAAATTGCACTTGCTGGTCTTCAGAGGCATTGGTGAATGAACCAGGGCCTCAGATGCTCTCTGGGAAAGCTAAGTCAACAGTGCCTGCTGTGGGGACCTCATAAAAACTGCGAGATCTATGAAAGGAAAAAAAAAAATGAATGAGCTTTGCACTTAAATTTTATGAAAAGAGAAATCTCAGGAAAAAAGCCCATTCATAGTTTTTTTTTTTTCCATACAGATCCGGTGCAGACGTCATCGCTGGACTAGCACAGAGAACCAGGAAGGAGCTGGCCATAAATGGATAAATGGAGATTTCTTCAAAAACAGTGAGCACTGGCAAATGACAGCTTAATACACATAAGCAGCAAAACAGGTGCTGGCTCCCTTGTGGTAAGGGGTCAATCTGGATAACTTGGGGACTGAGCACTGAAGAAAACTCAGGTTTGGGGAATAGGTGCTTAGGAGCTACTGCACACAGGCAAAGGATAGGGCGCTGATGAATTATTACACACACTGATGAGCCATAACCTTTTGATTTTTCACTTTATATTGAGTAGGTCCCTTCTTGCAAACCAATCAGCTCTTTTGTCGCCAAAAGAGCCCTGATCCATCAAGGCATGGATACCACAAGACCTAAGCAGGTATGCTGTGGTATCTTGTAAGCTGCAAGAAGAGGCCTCCATGGATTGAGATTTGGAGGCAAAGTCAACACCTCAAACTTGCTGTGTTCCTTAAACCATGCTTGAACCATTTTTGCAGTGTGGCAGGGCACATTTTCCTGCTGAAAGAGGTCACTGCCATCAGGGAACACAGCTTCCATAAAGGGGTGTACAATGTTTAGGTAGGTACTATGTGTCAAAGTAACATCCACGTGTATGTGAGAACCAAGGTTTTCTCTACCAGAAAATTGTCCAAAGTATCACACTACCTCTGCTGGCTTGCTCATACTGCATCTGCCATTTCTTCTCGCAGATGCACCCATCCACCCACAGTGTGTAAAAGACACTATTCATTGGACCAGGCCACCTTGTTCCATTGCTCCGTGATCCATTTCTGATGCTCACATGCCCATTGTAGGCACTTTTGGATATGGACATGGGTGAGTATGGGCACCCTGACCAGTCTGCGGCTACGCAGGTCACTGAGGGGTTAATACACAAACTACATGGGTCATGGCGGCTGTGGGGAGTGAGCGGTGCTAGCCTTCGACTAGGTACCGCTCCCCGACCTCCCTGGTGACCCTAAGGAGCCGACTCACCGGAGTCTGGAGGGCCGAGAAGTGCAGTCCTGAGAGCCGGAGATGGGAGGCAGACGGGGGTCGCAGCGACGGACCAGCCTCTCCGGTCCTTGGTGAGAGGAAGGACCCGGACGGCTGGAGAGCGGAGTGACGTGGCGGGGGTGTGTGACCGGCCGCGGAGGCTCTCTGGGAGAGGAGAAAGCCGGCCGGCCGCCTGAACTGACGGCGAGACGCCGGCTGCAGTCGCTGGCTCTCTGCTGCCCTCAACCCCCCCGGCTGATTACTGTTCATGGTCCCCGGCTGCTGTGTGCAACCCCCGGTCTATTGCTGCCTGGGGCCCCCGGCCAGCTGACTCTACGATTCTGGGTCAGGGAGCCCGGGAGCGCCAGGAGACCCACCCTGCATCCCTGGGACGAAGCCCAGAGGCAAAAGGAAAAAAAGTAAAAGGGAAAGAAACCGAGGTGCAGAGTTGGAGGCCCGGAGGAATCCCCCCCCAGGACAGAGCTGTTGTGGAGACCTTCCGACCAAACTTGGAGTCACCATCTGGGGAAGAGAAGGGTGAGTGAGACCTGCTGGGGGCCTATTCTATTGTATTGTGTAGTGGATTCTTGAGTGACAGTGGGGAACAAGGGGCGAAGGAGAAGAGGAGAGGATTCCCTGAGTTTAGAAGAGAAGAGATCCATGTCCCCCTAGGAGAGCACAAGTAAACTCAGTAAACCTGTCTGGATTACAAACCAAAGAGGAGAGATATAACCCCATCTAGAGAATATAGAAGACAAAAGATTTTATTGAGGATATGAAGAATAAAGGTCCTAAGGGAGCAGGGCTTAAAGGGTCTCAATCAGGCACGATAAAGAAATTTACATCACATGGAAACATTACGCCAGAAAGGGCCCAAGGCGCAAGCGCCAAAGGGGAAATGGACATTAGCTCAGGAAACAGCCCGAGACTATCAATGGGTATGAACAGCAGTTGTAGCCAACAAATAGCGGATGGCCTGGGTCAAAAAGAACTTGATGGTGAACTACAAATACCGAATAAGAAGGAGATGATAGAAATGTTCCAAAGTTTGGAGAAAACGATAAAACATGAAATGACAGTAATTCGGAACGATTTAGGGCATCTGCTAACGAGAATGGAAGAAACAGAGGAGAAAGTCAAAACCCAGGCCCAAACCATAGATAAGCTAAGGAAAAAAATAACCCATTTGGAGAAAACCCAGAAAAAACTGTTCTACAGGATGGAAATTCGAGAAAATAAAGAAAGAAGGTCTAACCTTAGGGTGAGAGGAATTCCAGAGGCAGCAAAAGGGGAAACATTACATGAACTAGTTAAAAAAATCTTAAACTCCATAAGAGACAGACCTGAAATAGAAGTGATTGAACTGGATGGAGTTTTCAGAATAGGAAAGTTCAAACAAGATACTGAGAGGGAAAGACCGAGGGATATAGTTGTACAGTTCCAGAACTTTGGGGTCAAAAATGAGATTTGGAAGAAGATCAAGGGAAGAACGTTAATCAAATATGGAGATTTGACTGTTCAAATTTTTGCGGATTTAACACCAGAGACTCTGTGGAGAAGGAGATCCCTGAGACCCCTGTTAGAGCAAATGAGAAAACAGAACGTGCAATATAGATGGGGCACTTCAGCATCTTTAATTGGCTGGAAGAGTGGGGTGACAGCATACCTGAGATTCCCGGAGGAACTGAGAGATTTTTGTGATAGACTGGGCCTGCAAAGAATGGAGATAACTGGGTGGGAAGAAGAAGAAGAAAAAGGAGACTCGGATGATGCGGGAGGGGAGGATTGGCGGCAGGTCGGGGGGAAGGGGAGAGAGGCTCAGGGATTGGGGAGAGGGGGGAGGGAGAAGTGAACAGGAGAAAATACTTTTTTTTTTTTTTTTTTTTCTCTTTCTCTTGTTCCCTTGCCCCCCCTAGTAATCCCCCTTTTTTGAGGTGGAAGTCCCTCTGGAGGATCCGGTTGAGTTGGGGAGAGAAGGGGGTACTGGGGAGGTCGGAGGAAAGGTGAGCCGTCCATGGGCGGAGTCTACGCCCAATATTTTAAATCAACTGTGGAAACAGTTCCACAAATGATTTGTAGGCAGTTTATAAGCCTAAAAATGGGTAGGGGAAAATTAAGAGAGGGGGGGCGGGGGTGGGGGGGGGAGGGGGGGGAGGGGGAGTGGGGCTAATATTCTGCAAATCATTCGGTCCTAATAGGAGGAGGCGAACTAGAAGAGAGATAAAAAAAAACCAAGAAGGATGGAAGAAATACAGTTTATAACATATAATGTGAATGGGTTGAACTGCCCTGGGAAAAGATTTAAGTTGTTTAAAGAGTTACATCACAGGGCAACGTCAGTGGTATTTTTGCAGGAGACACATTTTGAGATAGAATCTAATGTGAAATTAAAATCTAAATATTATCCTACATGGTATTACGCTGACTCTCCAATTAAAAGAGCAAAGGGGGTGGCAATAGGATTGGCAAAAAATATGAGATTTGAGTTGGAAGATAGAAGGACTGACCCGGAAGGGAGATTCCTGTTTTTGAAAGGTAAATTACAGGGAATTGAATGCACACTAGCCAATATATATTGCCCCAACAAGAAACCTGAGATCTTTCTGAAGGGTTTGCTAAAAAAATTGATAGATTTTAAAAAAGGGCGTTTGATAATAGCAGGAGATTTGAATCTCTGTATGGACCCACAAATGGATGCAACCTCCCTTGTGCGGAGAGAAGGGGGTAGGTCTCTGAGAGCTTTGAGGAAGGCGATCCACGAGTACCAACTGGTGGACACCTGGAGAGTAATGCATATGAAGGACAGAGACTATACCTTCTTCTCTAATGCACATGAGATATACTCGAGATTGGATTACATTCTAATAGATCATCAACTCATTGAAATGCTGGTTAAAATAGAAATAGAGATAAGAACTTTTTCGGACCACGCCCCAGTCGTAATGAAAATAGGATGGGGAAAAAGGTGGACGGGAGGTTTAGGATGGAGGTTGAATGAGGCTCTTCTCTTGGATGAGGATATTGTGCAGAAGATCAGAGAAGAGATTAAGGTATATTTCCGGGAGAATGAAACAGAGGAAGTATCGACAGCTACAGTATGGGAAAGTCATAAGGTATATATAAGAGGAATCCTGATTGCGATGGGAGCAAGGAAGAAAAAAGAAAGAACAGAGAGGGTTAGTGGACTCTTAAAGGAAATCCTGGAATTGGAGCAGATACACAAGAAAAAAATAACAATAGAAACAAGACAGAAGTTAAGGGATAAAAAAGATGAATTAGAGAGACTGATGGAAGAGGAGAGGAGAAGAGTATATAATAAAGTATTAAGTGAAAGATATAGATGGGGTGATAGACCAGGAAAATACTTAATGAGAGCCCTGAATAAGAAGAAGAACAGGAATTATATAGAAAAGATAAAAAGCCCTAAGGGGGAGATGGTCCACTCAACTAAAGAAATTATTAAAGTATTCACGGAGTATTATAGAAAGTTGTATAATATCAGTCACCAAGGATCACCAAAAGAAATGCGGGAAGGTATCAATGAAAAAAGGAGGACATATTTAAAAAATGCGGGATTGCCAAAGCTTAGCGAAACACAACTGAACTCCTTGGATGCAGAAATCTCTCAGGAAGAAATAGAAGCAGCAATAAGAAGTACAGGGGGAGGGAAAAGCCCAGGCCCGGATGGTTATACAGTTAAGTACTATAAAAAATTTAGTGAAGTACTGTTACCAAAGTTAAAGAAATACATGAATGACTTGGGAGGTGGGATGGAGGGGAGGAGGGAATCCCTTCAGGCCCATGTAGTTCTCATCCATAAGGAGGGAAAAGATCCCTCTCAGTGCTCTAGCTACAGACCAATTTCATTATTAAACACTGATACTAAGTTGTACGCAAAGGTCCTAGCAAACAGGCTGAAAGATCTAATGCCCGAATGGATTCATGGAGACCAGGTGGGCTTTGTTCAGGGGAGAGAGGGTAGAGATAATGGCTTGAGAACTCTGATGCTTATCCAGAAAAGTAAAAAAGGGAAAGCCCCGGTAGTGCTTTTGTCAATTGATGCCGAAAAGGCGTTTGATAGAGTGGACTGGGGCTTTATGATGGATAACTTGGAAGTGTTGGGGATCGGAGAGAGAATGCGCGAATGGATAGGTAAACTATATAAGGAGCCCACTGCAATCATCACGGTAAACGGGGAAAGATCGGAATCCATTGGGATGTCCAATGGAACAAGGCAAGGATGCCCATTGTCCCCCTTGCTGTATGTATTGACATTGGAACCCCTGCTATCAATAATAAGGAATAGTGGAGCGGTAAGGGGAATCCAGATAGAAAATATAGAACATAAAGTAGCGGCCTTTGCGGACGACCTACTGTTTTATGTAGGCAACCCCCGAATAACACTACCAAATATTATGAAGATCCTGAAGGAATACGGTGAATTATCTAATCTAAAAATTAACCCAACAAAAACTGAGATTTTGAACATTAATATACCAAAGAGCGAAAAAGAAAAGCTACAAAAAGAATTCCCCTTTATTTGGAGAGAAAACGATATAAAATACCTAGGAATAAAACTTGCTACCTCATATAAAAAACTGTATAGATTAAATTATATCTCTCTGATAAATGAGATTAAGGACGAACTAAAAAGATTAGAAGGAGGAAATCCATCATGGTTAGGACGTATGAACCTAATTAAAATGGTAATTATACCTAAAATACTCTATAGATTTCAAATGATCCCGATCAAACTCCCAGAGGCGTTTTTTAAGATAATGAGAAAAATGTTAACAAGATTTATATGGAGGAATAAAAAACCAAGAGTATCATATGAAACACTAAGTAGGACTAAAGAGAAAGGGGGGATGGGACTACCTGATGTCAAGAGATATTACAAAGCAGTAATGTTAGCAAGAATTTATGACTGGACTTTTAATCACAAGAGGAAAATTTGGGTAAAAATGGAAAATGATCTGAGTGGAATTAATTTGAGTAAGATGATATGGGTTCCAGCACATTATAGAGGAATTAAAGAGGACACAAGCACTTACACTTTAACTGTCTTAAGGATATGGGATAACTTACATAAACACATGAAATGGGAATTCAACTCTATACTAATGCCTCTTGCAAACACGGAGTTTTTCCCCCCAGGAAAAGATGAGATATCAGGGAGATGGTTTAAAAAGGAAGATATCCAATTGAGAGACATATTGATAGAGGGGGAATTGAGAACACTTAAAGAATTAAAAGAGAAGGGAGGAGATATGTTTACTAAAATAGATGAATGGAAATATCATCAATTAAAATGTTTTATAGGAGCTCTCCCAAAACCCTTGAGATTAAAAAAGGAGTGGAATATGTTTGAAAGGTTATTAGAAATACGTAGAGATGGGAAACACGGTGTTACAAAAATGTATAGAATACTTACAGAACTAGACACAGACACAAAGTTAATTTTTATAACAAATTGGGAAAGAGATATGGGGGTGGGGATAGATGAAGAGCAACAGAATAAGATATTTAGATTAGTTCACGAGAATGTTAGTATGAGAGACGTTGAGATTAACTATAAATGTCTGACACGATGGCATATTACACCGAGCACTGAGCACAGGATGAGGGGGGAGAATTCAAAAATGTGTTGGAGAGGATGTGGGGAAGAGGGCACGGTGTTTCACATATGGTGGCAATGTCCAAAAATTCAGGTTTTCTGGAAGACAATAGTCAAATTAATAGAAATAATAACTGGAAATGACATAGGATTAGACCCAACCATGTGTCTCCTACATAGTGTAGAGACAACAGTAAATAAATATAAAGAATCAGGAGTATGGTACTACCTAAGTGCAGCAAAAGGGTTGATCCCCAAATTTTGGTGGAAGACAGAGGTACCAACGGAGGAGGATTGGATCATTAGGGTAAACCAGATTAGCAGAATGGAAAAATCTTATCATATGCAGGAAGACAGGATGAAAATATACTATTCACGATGGGAAAAATGGGAAAAATCGGGATTAAAAGAGAAATATAGAAAACTCTAAACTAGGAAGCTATTCAAAGTTGTAGGGCCTAAAGAGACGGAAGATTTTGCAGAGGGGAGGGAGGGGGGGAAATGGTGGGTTGGGAGGGAAGGGAAATAAAAGAGGTAAATAGAAGGGACAAAGTAGAAATGTACTGATATTTATAAGTATTGTGTCTCTTCTTATGGAAATTTTGTAATAATGTGAAAAATTAATAAATATTTAAATTAAAAAAAAAAAAAAAAAAAAAAAAAAAAAAAAAAATACACAAACTACATAGTTACTAGGGCGTTACTGCAGATAAGCTGGAAATAGGTAACCAACAGATTAACATTCATTCCGAGGAAGCCAATCACGAAGGGGTTAATGTGCATTCACTGCTGACTGGTTACAGAAGTGGTAAATCACATACCCTGCTGGAGGATTGTGTGTATTGGAGGGCTTGCCTCACTGCTGGCATGGATACTAGTAGTTGAGGGGTGTGTGCTGGGGGCAGGATACAAAAGGTGAATGAGTGTCCTATACACACCTGCACTGTCACATATGAAGACTGGGGGGGTGGCGGGGTAGGAGGTGGCATTAGATGCTGGAGGTTCAACATTCATAATGAAGCGTAGATGAGTCTGTATTATCTGTTTGGGATAACCATGGTCTGCGAGAAGGACATGGACACTGATCACACAGTTTGTGTGGTGTTGTGTAAGGGATGTTACCAGGTAGCACAGATGTTACCAATCTGTGTGCTGGACATGAATCTCACATGCAAAAGGCCAAAGTGGGTGCTGATCTTCCCGCTACAGAATTTTTCGTTATGCTAAATTCAAGACTGGGGGCAGAATACAAAGCATTTACACATTATAATCTATTATATTAATAAAGACAGATTACAATTCAGAATATTTTATATGAGAGGTCTTTAAAATCCAGAATGCACATTCGGTTTTGGAACAAATGGCAAAGGATACCAACCAGAAAGTAGTAGAGGGTCTTTATCCAGATTTTTCTTAACCTGATCAGATTCTCCGGTTAATGAACTTTCATCAATTTTAAGATCGTTTCCCTGAATTAGTACTCCGTCAGCTGGCAACAGATCACCTAAAACACAGATCATCTGTCAAGATCTAGACAAACAATAAGAATTTCCATGATTTTGATAATCATTTATGATTTATTTACCATATTTTATTTGTGCAATGTCTCCAACAACTATATCAGCAACTGGAATTTGAATAACTTGGGCTCCCCGAACAACTGTAAATTTTTGCTCTTGTTCAATTCGGCTCTGCAACCCTCGGAACTGTTTCTCTTTACTCCAGTCATTAAAAGCTGTTACTAACACCACACATACAACAGATACAAGGATAGCACCTCCTTCAATCCAGCCTGCCTCCCCTTCCTCTTCTTCCACAGCACCACTGGCTTCTCCACACACTGCAAAGTGAAAACAGAAAAATGGTAACATATTTAAGGAAAAAAAACTCAAGTTTGCACTATTTTAACATATTCCAAGAGAAAAACAATTGTGCACACAGTGTAATGAAATAAATCTACATATGTATAAAAACATTTTTAATAGTTTGCCATCTCTATCATCAGTGCCCCCAGGACTTACACAAATGTGCACTGGAATAAGAAGAGAGGAGAAGTCCTGTTCTGGCTATAATTGTCTGAAAGGGGAATTCCCTTACTTTATATACACTCCCTCTCACTTCCGGTTGTGTCTTCAGCCTGGGGCTGTCTGTTTTGTGAACAGGAAAGAGGAGAGTGGGATAGAGATGCTGGTAGTAATGCTGAGGTCTATAAGACCTGCAACAACCAGAGCAGACAGCAATTACAGAATGGAGAAACAAGGCTTTCCCTAGCATAAAAATTCAATGATTTGCAGGAAATCAAAGTAGGCCTGGATATGCGAGGTCCTCCAGAGAACAAAACAGTCAGTTTAAAAACCTATTGACCCCTTAGTGACCGAGGGTAAAATAAAATGTTAATACCTGAACACAATTTTGCAACTTTCACATGAGTTAGTAAAACTGTACTTGTCACAATTACTTTGTGCATCCAGCCTTGCTTTTTTCAGGACAAATTGGGAATTCATTTGGTGGTAAATGGTAATGGATATCTCCTGATTTTTTTTTTTTTTTTAATTCTCAAAAGGAAAAGGAAAACTGGCCCAAAATATTAAAAAATAAACTATTTAAATGTAGCTGCATATTTCTTGCTACTATTATAACTTACCACCAAAAAAACAACCCAAAATAAATTCTCCAACTCCTGACTATAGCAGTGATACCACATATGTGTATATTTGTTGTTTATAGCCGAATGACGGCTACAGCGCAGTTACCCAGTTCAGGGAGGATGTCATATGACGTCCTCCCAGAAGGCGCCCTCCCGCGCACTCAGCGATCTCAGTGATCGCTGTGTCCTACAGACAAAGTTGATCACGTGGTGAGGTAAAAGGCCAATCACAGCGGCCTTTTACCACGTGATCAGCTGTGTCCAATGACACAGCAGATCACCAAGTAAATACAGTTGCCAGTTATCGGCAGCACTTTCCTCCCGCTGTCACAGCGTGACTGATTCTACTAGCGCATTAAGGGAAAAATACAACTATATGAAAATTGCACCGGAGGTGTTCCTGGATTTGCACGGTAAATGAGAAGCTTGCACTGCTTCAGTGTGAGCCTAGCCCAAGCCACCATACAATAATAAAAACACCCTAAGCAGTCATGGACTTTGGAAACCAAGCTTTTTAAATATCTGCAAAACATGCACTACAAAAAAGGAAAGGGGAAGAAAAAAAAAAAAAAAGTATCCAAAGTGACTTTCCCTTTGAAAACGTTATAGTAAAGATACATAAAATCAGAATATATTTTGCCTTATTCTGGAGAAATATTGTGTGATATACCTATATGTACACACATACCTGAATTAAAGACTACATATCGTACAGTCTAAATAAAAAACATGGAATATAGTGCATATCATAGAAGAACAAGCACTTACTGTGTCCATAATTCTAATACATGACATTAGATTAGCAATTAATGCAGCAATTGACGCAGCCCTTCAGGTACACAGCTAAGTATACAGAGAAAATACATGCATAAGACCTGTTTCACTTGCCAAAAAGATTTTTATTTCTGCCCATACTAATTGGCAGAAGTAACCTGATCTTATCTGCAATTTCACTATCACTTACCGACCCTCCTTTTCACACTGACGTACCAGAGAAGTAGCAGCACACTGATTAGCTCTTCTTGCCTTTGCATATTCCTTACAATGTAGCACAACTAATTGGCTCCTTAAGCAGACATCAGAAGGCCCATACCAAAATTCAAATTCAGGTACTTACACTGCTTACAGTTAATTATATTTTTTATGATGCATAAAAGAGCTGCATTTAGTTTGTATCTTTTGTACCTGTCTGGAGTTTAGCCCAGCACACTGGATGCAGACTGAGTATTAGGATCGTTTACTGAACTGGGACTACACAGAAATATAACTAAAAAGAAAAAAATTTGCGTTACCTGTAAATTTCATCTCTTTAGGTACAGTACAGGACACATGCTTAATATTCATAGAGATCCTGGGTTACAAGCTGGTACCTTCAAGTGAATGGACACTGGCAAAGTTTTGAAGGACAACCCCTGGTGTTCCCCTATAAACCTAATCCACCCAGTGAGTCTGCCATTTTTGTAGCAAATAGTGCAAAGTTACACTGGATTATAGGACACAAGTATGAGATATATACACACACACATACATATATATATACATATACATACATACACACATACATATATATATACATATACATACATACACACATACATATATATATACATATACATACATACACACATACATATATATATACATATACATACATACACACACATACATATATATATACATATACATACATACACACATACATATATATATACATATACATACATACACACATACATATATATATACATATACATACATACACACATACATATATATATATACATATACATACATACACACATACATATATATATATACATACATATACATACATACACACATACATATATATATACACATATACATACATACACACATACATATATATATACATATACATACATACACACATACATATATATATACATATACATACACACATACATATATACATACACACACACATACACACACACATATATACATACATACACACATATATACATATATATACATACATACATATACATACATATACATACATACATACATACATACACATACATATATATACACACATACATATATATACACACATACATATATATACACACATACATATATATACACACACATATATATACACACACATACATACACACACATACACACATATATATATATACACATACACACACATATATATATATACACATACACACACACACACATACACACATATATATATATATACACATACACACACACATATATATACACACATACACACACACATATATATACACACACACACACACACATATATATACACACACACACACACACACATATATATATATATATATATACACATACACACACACACACATATATATATACACACACACACATATACATACACACATACACACACATATACACACGTACCCAGTACTGTGCTAAAGTCTTAGGCGAGCGTAAAAAAAATGCTGTCAATGAAGAATGCTTTCATATATAGAAGTGTTATTAGTTTATCTGTATCAATTACAATTGAGTACTGTCCGTGATACTTTTTTTATTTGTACTAACATACAATTTTGAGGACAAGCTTTCGGGGAGTGTCCCCTTCTTCAAAGTCCAAGCAGTACTATTACCTGTAACAATTAAAAACCACTCTTTGCCTTCAACACATCAATTCTTCCACAATTGCACAGTTTTTGCACAGGAAAGCAGAAGGTAGGTTGTTCCAAACATCATGGCACCTGCTGCCATAGTTGAATTGCTTAGCCTCATTTCCTTGCCCTATGCAAGGAAACATAGGAACTGGGGTGCAGAAAAATGGCAGCAGGTGCTCCAGACTGAGGAGTCAAAATTTTAAATATTTGGCTGTAGCAGGAGGCAGTCTGCTCACGAAGGGAGAGGAGAGTGGTACAATGAGTGTCTGCAGGCAACAGTGAAGCATGGTGGAGGTTACTTGCAAATGTGGAGCTGCATTTCTGTATATGGAGTTGGCGATTTGGTCAGGATCAATTGTGTCCTCAATGCTGAAACTACAGGCAGATACTTATCCAGCATGTCATACCATCTGGGAGGCCATCTGGTCATTTGAAGGATGACTACCTCAAACATGCAGCCAATGTCATGAAGAACTATTTTCAGTGTAAAGAACAAGGAGTCCTGGAAGTGATGGTTGGGCTCCCACAGAGACCTGACCTCATTATCATTGAGTCTGTCTGGCATTATATGAAGACATAGGATTGAGGCAGCCAACACCCACAGAGGATCTGTGGTTAGTTCTCAAAGATGTTTAGAACAACCTACCTGCCAAGTTCCTTCAAAAACTGTACGTACCTAAAATAATTGATGCGGTTTTGAAAGTAAAGGGTGGCCACCCTAAATATTGATTTAACCACTTGCCTACGGGGACTTAAACCCCCTTCGTGCCCAGGCCAATTTTCGGCTTTCAGTACTGTCGCACTTTGAATGACAATTGCGCAGCCATGCAACATTGTACCCATATGAAATTTTTAACTTTTTCACGCAAATAGAACTTCTTTTGGTGGTATTTACTCGGCCCAGGGTGTTTCATTTTTTGTGCTATAAGCAAAAAAAAGAAAAAAAAAAAAAGTTTGTTTCTATTATAAAATTTTGCAAACAGTTAATTTTTCTCATGTAGGATAGATTTTATAATTTTAGCGCTGCACTTATATATTCTAAACCATTCCTACTCTATCCTTAAGACAAAATAAATACAAGTTTTTGCACTTTAAGGTTTGCCATCTTGTACCAATTGTAATCTTCAATTGGTACAACAAGATATTTGAGGAGACAGCAGGGTCTACTACCAGAACAGACCTTATATTTGTGATTTCTTTTCCACTGTACACAGCTCGGCAATGATCCTCAGAAGGGTGAAAATCTTTTCTGGATTTACCCAAGCGTCAGAGATTGCCCATTATATTTGTTCATGAATGCAGGTCTCTTTGTATCCAAAAGGGGCATGGTGAGACTGAAAAGAATCAAGCACAATCCAACGCTCTTAAGTGAGCATATCTACATTGGCAAGCATACTGTGAGAAGTCATATCAGGTATATAGTAGCCTGGGGGAAGGAAGTCTTCCATGGACACTAACACCACTTCTGAGTCCCATTCATTTCTTTCTATGTATGCTTCTTCTTGGGCAGGCATATCGGGATCCAACTTGGGTATAAACAGTAGACATGTTGAAGGAGCCTTACATTTTTAAGCATTTGAAAGTGATGGCTTTATTAAAGCTATTGGCTGTCCAAGAAACGGTGAAATAGTTGAGGAAATGTCTGCCTTTGTTAGATAAGCCACTTGTTGCACGTCAGAGAGCTAGATTTGGATGCAGAGAGTGGTGTTAAAATAGGGACCTGCTGTGATGCAAGGGAAGCATCATCAAGTGCCTTAAGCAGAGCAAATTTTCACCTGACTATTGCAGTTGCTCCCGTGAGCCTGGTTTTAACCATTATCTGGTTTTCTGGGTGATGGTCTTCCCCTGCGAGAATGGAGTAGGGTGCAGAATTGGGATAAGTGTGTCTGAGAGGGAGTACATAACCTGTATGCAGACTGTCCTGTAGCCAAACCCTCATGACAAAAAGGCAGGACTAAACGCAAGATTATCCTATAAGATGCTCTAGGCCAGTGGTTTCCAAACTGCAGTCCGTGGGTCGAATGCGGCCCTTTGCTTGCCTCTATCCAACCCTCAGGGTACTATTCCTCCCACCAACAAGGAGGCACCATTCCTCCCCCTGACACAGATGATGGGGCACTGTTCCTCCCCCTGACACCGATGATGGGGCACTGTTCCTCCCCCTGACACCGATGATGGGGCACTGTTCCTCCCCCTGACACCGATGATGGGGCACTGTTCCTCCCCCTGACACCGATGATGGGGCACTGTTCCTCCCCCTGACACCGATGATGGGGCACTGTTCCTCCCCCTGACACCGATGATGGGGCACTGTTCCTCCCCCTGACACCGAAGATGGGGCACCTTTCCTCCAACTAAAACCGATGATGGGGCACCTTTCCTCCAACTAAAACCGATGATGGGGCACTATTCCTCCCAGTGCTACCAACGATGGGGGCACTAATCCTCCCACTGATACCAACGATGGGGCACTAATCCTCCCAGTGCTACCAACGATGGGGCACGGTTCCCCCCACTAATACCAATGATGGGGCACGGTTCCCCCCACTAATACAAATGATGGGGCACAGTTCCTCCCACTGACAGCAATGATGGGGCACTATTCCTCCCACTGATACCAATGATGGGGCACTATTCCTCCCACACTGACAAAGATGGGGCCCTATTCCTCCCACTGACAGCAATGATGGGGCCCTATTCCTCCCACTGACAGCAATGATGGGGCCCTATTCCTCCCACTGGGGGTTATGGGTTATGTTCATTTATATAATGATATTTGTTTAGCGCTGCACCAATTTTTTATTATTTTTTCATACACTTTTGGTCAAAGAGGGTGCTGGCCGCTTAGTTAGTCTTCATTCATCTGAAGCGCAGGAGGTTTTATCACATAATGATGGGGCACTATTCCTCCCACTGACAGCAATGATGGGGCACTATTCCTCCCACTGACAGCAATGATGGGGCACTATTCCTCCCACTGATACCAATGATGGGGCACTATTCCTCCCACTGACAGCAATGATGGGGCACTATTCCTCCCACTGACAGCAATGATGGGGCACTATTCCTCCCACTGATACCAATGATGGGGCACTATTCCTCCCACTGATACCAATGATGGGGCACTATTCCTCCCACTGATACCAATGATGGGGCACTATTCCTCCCACTGACAGCAATGATGGGGCACTATTCCTCCCACTGACAGTTCACCTAATACCAATGACTGGATACTATTCCCCCTTCCACTGACTATAAGCACCATGTCATTTTTTTCCCCTAACTACTGACGCTGGGACATTTTCTACTTCCACTGGGCACTACAGCCCTTAAAGTCTGAAGGACAGAAAACCGGCTCTTTGTTTAGAAAGTTTGGAGACTCCTGCTGTAGGCCAAAGTAACAGTATAATGTGTAACCTGTGGTGTAATCTAACACTTAGTCATCCACTGGAGACCAAGCCGAGTGATTTAAAATTTACACAGTAAAAGTAAATTCCAAAACACATTGCCTGTTTCCCCAATAGCTATTAGGTGTAAACACATACTATTCAAGATACACATAATAGTCTATAGCAAGCAATGACTATAATATAGGTCTCCTACTTGTTAGGGGGTACAGTAAGGGTGTAAAACAGGGTGACCCTGTCTTACTTCTCCATGTCACTGGTTCTTGTAAAGCATCAAAGCTTTGCCTGTCCCAGTGGAAATGGGCCAGAGTAAGTCTACAGGAGACAATCGCTCAGGCATTTCAGCCATTTTCAGCCATTGTCAAGGGCTCTCTCCTCTGCCCTGTAGCCTCAGGAGACATTACGTGAAAACACCGGAGCGGCCTGAAAATAGACAAGAATCTTTCTTCCACAGGTTAGTATAGGTGTCGGGAGGGGGAAGGAAGCAGTTTTAAGATTAAACATGTTCGGAATTATCCTTTAATACAATAAGCTAGTGCAATGATTTCTCTAAGTTTCCTTTATGGGGACTATCAGGTATGACAATGTTTGAGCTAGCAGCCTTGCCGACTCCCACCTCACAGAGGTGAGGACAACAAGGAAGGTAACCTTTTGGATGAGAGTAGAAAGGAGAATATCACTGATAGGTTCAAAGAGCTGAGAGATTCAGATTCAAATCCCAGAGAGTAACAGGTTGCTGAACAGGAGAAGCCATGACAGATACCTGCACAGCAGTGTTAACCAAAGAACGGGAGGCTAGTGATCTTTAGAATGAGTTAGCAAGGAATTACATTTTCCCATTTATGGTACTGTGGTGGGCCAAAGCTGATCCATGCCCAATTACAAAAAAGTCACCAGGTCTAATGCCTGAGCTCATTTTCCAGGTTAACTTTGCCCTGTTTGTGGGCATACTTACAGGGTCCAGGGATGTTCAATTCCTACAGCCCAACAACTGGGACATGTAGTTCCGGGCACAGGGCAGGTAGTCTTTTTTTGCCCACCTGTCAGGTGGAAGCATTCGGGCAGCAGCGCTGCCGCTCGATTGTTGTCACATAGCCCACAGTGTCAGCCTCTCCCCCGCTCTATGTCCCGGGCTCCGCTTGCCCATCTCTGGGCCCAAGATTGGTTCGGTGGGTGCCGCGGGATGTGGTATAGGGGAGGGAGGAGAGCGGACATCTGCTCCCCCACCCACCTTCTGATCCGGAAGTGGTGTGATGTCCCCGTTCGACAGATTCCCAGTGATTGAGGCTGGGAAAGAATGTAATGCTGTGCAATGCGCACCGCATTACATTCAGTGTAGTACAGGGGAGACATGCAGGGTCTCAAAAAGAGAGACCCTGCATGTCTCAAAAAAAAGAGAACCGGTCACCAAAAATCATTGAATAGGGCACTTTTTGTTCCGTAAATGAAAATTTTTTTTTTTTTTTTTTTTTTTAAATTGAAGTTACACCCAAGCGTGTAAAACCCCCCAATTTTTCAAGGGCCCCCCACCTCCACATATGTACGCACAAACGTAAAAGCACATGCTCGGGCGCCTATACAAGAAAACGTGGATTGCGATACACGTTACATATCGCAGCACATGCCACAAGGAGAGCAATCATTCTAGCACCAGACCTCCGCCGTACACTATACTGATGACCTATAAGGGGCCTAAACCTCGTCTTTTAGATTTTCCCCCCAAAAAACGGGATCATTTATTGCTTTTTTTGCCCTAAAATTAACTTAAGTGTATTTTTTTACTGAAATCTTGTGATATCGTGACACACAAAAAATTGGAACTACCGCTATTTTATTCTCTAGGATCTCAGATTTTAGAAAATATATAATGTTTGGGGGGGTTTGTGTCAACTTCAGGCCTTAAAATTCTTTTTTAAACGGTGCAAACAACAAAAAAAAAACAGCTCTGGCAGCGAAATGGATAAAAGTCCGACACTCTCTTTCCTGACAAGCAGCCAATCGGTGCTCACTACACTGCAAGGTCTCTCCCCTCCCTGCTAGTCCCCGGGTGCAGTGCTGGGGGAGACAGACAGACCGGCAGGGAGGGGAAGAGGAGATAAACAGCGCAATGTTAAAAATATTAAAAACTTTTAAGTCGCCATAAAGCCCCTTTTGCTGTTAAAAGCCCGACATTACTTAAAGCAGATTTAAATACAGTTTTGTTTAAAACTTATGTTTTTTGTATCAGGACAAGTAGATTGTCATGAGGGGTCAAGTAGATTGGGACACCGATTTAGTCCCTGGACAAGTCGTTTTTTCAAAAATTTCCACAACTCTGGGGTCTTAAAGAGACAGGGTCTCCGCAGCTCTAAACCTGGAAGGCACACTGCAGCCAATAGTATACAGTCTGGAAAACACTACGAGCAATGCCCAGTGACTGAAGGTCACATTCCAGGCAACCCCTGCAATCTTTGATCCAGCAGAGTCTAGGAAAGGCCTTTTAAAGCATTGTTGATTATTATCCCGATAGCTACATAAATGGCTTAACTCTGCAGCATTCACATTAAATTTTAAATGAAGAAAAAAGATCTTACAAAACAAAACAAAAAAAAAAAAAAAATTTAAAAAAATGGGCAAAAACTTCAGGAAAAAAAAAATTGAAGCATGGACAGGGAAGAGTTATGGCTGGCTGGCCAACAACTTGGTTTGCCAGTGTCTAATCCCTCCTGTACAAGGAAGTATAAATCCAATTGTTTCTAAATACCCAAATCCTATGCGCTATAATAAAAAATAAAAAAAAGGATTTGGATACACATACTTTCAGATTACACATGTAAACGCATGCAGTAAATGTTTATGCTCATTCAAAATATTGCTTGTTTAATACCTTTGGCAACTTCACCTCACATACTTTAGCACAGGCAACTCAAATTTATTAGGTAAATAGAGTGGAACACATTTGCATGTGGTCTTATTAGAATTACTGAGAGCACAGCAATTAAAAAAAATTACTACTTTGATAATTAGCATTATAGTAATAATTTACACTTTTTACTGCCCAGAAAGCATCAGTGAAACAATTTTATAAACCAACCATTCAGCTGTAAAATTATGTACAGAAGCATAGCCTTCCAGGTTAAAGCCTCATGCACATGGGCATATGAATTTAGGCTCCAAATATGCTGCATTTCTGCTGTCAGAACTTTGCAGAAAAAAAATGCCTCAAATGCCCCATATGTAGGCATATTTATGCATGTGTGGCATTGAGCATAAATGCATTTTACTGGTCAGAATATTAATTTACTATGGTCATTGGAATAAAATTACTCACTTATAGGCATAAGTTACGCTGATAAACTGCACCCTGAAAGCAAGCTTGGGGCATTTTTTGAGCCCCTGAACAGTACTCTAAAATACACCTGTATGCATATGCACATTAGAGAACTTAGAGCCATTTCCAGAGAAAAATGTCAGATGCCTCAAACAGTAGCATTTTCTCTGCCCATGTGCAGAGGCCTCAGTTTCTAAACAGGATGAAGGTAGTAAGGAAGCAGAGATATGCCTGGTATAGGAAGACCAGTTATTCAGTGCAGTAAGTACTTACTTTCATCATCTCCACCAGGAGGTCGATAAAAAGAAAGGCCTAAAGATATTATGGCTGCTATTTCTAGTATAATTAAAGTTACATCTTGTAATGCTTCCCATACTAACTGAAGAAACGTTTTTGGCTTTTTAGGAGGTATAATATTCTTTCCAAATACTTCTTGCCTCCTTTCAAGGTCTGCCAGATTTCCATTCAAACCTGCATTAGAAAAGAAAAGAAAATTAGACAAAATTTTAAAACCCATCATCAGCACATGGTAAAATTTTAACGTTATGTTTACAAATGCACAATTGTATGCAAAAAATAGCACAACATATTCATTTAGTAAATTCTCCTAGATTAAACCCGAAGGCTGAGGTAAGATTTGAGCTCTCCTTTTGAAAATGCTACTTTCCTGGTTTCCACTGACCCAAAGGATTGAATACTTTGAGGCTATATTCATGCCTGAGTGAAGCCATTTTTCAGGCGCTCTCATTTAAGTCTTTTTGAGCACTTTTAGAAGTGTATTACAAGCATTTCATAGTTTCAGGGTTTGTTTGTTTAGCCAACAGAAAGCACTGAGGGGAAGGAGCAATGGAGGAGAGCTGCTGTTTGAGCAGAAAATGCTCAACAAAACGCTCGTGAAATGCTTGTGTCTCACAGTTTCAAACATTTCCATTGAAGTCCATGGGGCCCTACCTGCCTTCAATCTGCCAAAAAAAGCTCATGTAATTTGAGTGACAGGAGAATGGCTACAGGCAACAGGATGCTCAGATGTGAACTAGGGCCATAGAAAAATGAATGAATGAGATTTGCCCTACTGAGCATTTTAGGGTGTCAAGCTGAAAATTGCTGAGGGGTGAATGGGGCCTTGAGCCAGAACAAGTACAAAAATCTGTTCACTGTTCCAAATAAAGTATTTATTCTGGGTCAGCAACTCAAAAGTATTGAGTCAAGACAGTCAGGCCACTATTAACTACTTGAGCTCCTGAGGATTTACCCCCCCCCCCTTAATGACCAGGCCTCTTTTTGCTACTCGGCGCTGCACTAATTCAACCGATAATTGCGCGGTCATGCAATGCTGCACCCAAATGAATTCCATCCTTTTTTTCACACGAATAGAGCTTTCTTTCGGTGTAATTTGATCACCTGTGCGCTTTTTATTTTTCACGCTATAAACAAAAAAAGGCCAAAAATTTTGAAGAAAAACAATATTTTTTATTTTCAGCTATAAAAAATATATAGTAAACTCAAAGTTGGTTATAAATTTAGACCAAAATGTATTCTGCTCCATGTTTTGGTAAAAAAATCCCAATAAGTGTATATTGATTGCTTTGTGTGGAAGTTATAGTGTCTACAAACTATGGTATAAATACTGCAATTTATGCCATTTTTCTGCTATACAGTACTGCGCTAGTTTAACAGACAATTGCGCGGTCATGCAATATGGTACGTAAATGAAATTTACATCCTTTTTTTCCTCACAAATGGAGCTTTCTTTTGGGGGTATTTGATCGCCTGTGCGGTTTTTATTTTTTGCGCTGTAAAGAAAAAAAAAAAAAGGCTGACAATTTTGAGGAAAAAAAAAAACAATATTTTGGACTTTGCTATAAAACATGTCCAGTAAAAAAAAAAAAAAATGCAAAAATCAAATTTAGTCATAAATTTCTGCCAAAATGTATTCTGCGACATGTCTTTGCTAAAAAAAAAAAAAAAAAAAAAAACACAACCCAATACGTGTAAATTAATTGGTTTACGTGAAAGTTATAGCGTTAACAAATGGCGGGAAAGATACTGGGATTTTTAGGGTTTTTTTTATACTGATAATGGCGGCGATCAGCGAATTATGGCGGCGATCAGGGACTTATGGCAGCAACCAGCGACTTATGGTGGGACTGCGGACATTTTGACATTGGGGGGAACTGACTTGGGGTCACTGACATCCCCAAAAACACTAATACAGTGATCAGTGCAAAAAAAAAAAAACTGACACTGTACTAATGGCAATGGGGAGGAAGGGGTTAACTTTATTTAGCAGCAGGGAAGGGTTATAGGAGTGAGGGGAGTGTTTTACTAGGGGGCGGGGGTGTGTGCTGGACGGGACAAGGCTGATCGAGAAAGAAAAAACGTTCTCTCGATCAGCTCATCCTTGAGCTGTCAGGGAAGTGACAGACAGCACAGCTACTGCAGCTGTGCTCTGTCACTGTTTGCCGCCGATCGCCGGGACATAGTCGCTAAGGAGCGGCTGTGACCCGTTGACTCACATCTGCGGCAGAGAACCGCGGGTCAAATAGGGCGGCGGCGCGCCCCCTATTTGTTTACAAAACACACGTCTTAAAAATTGGTTTTGCCTGTGAGTGCCGCCCTGCCGCCGTATATGTACAGTGGCTGGGCGGCATGCGGTTAACCACTTAGTCCGGCCCAAGTACATAAACAGCCGGACGGGAGCAGTGCAGGAGCAGGTGGTCATTTATAAACGTCCTCCCGCTTCCCTGCCTGTGCGTGCTCCCTGGGATGATGTCATCCAATTCTAACATCATTGCTTACTACTAGTGAAATCTGTGAATGATCACAAAAGTCACATGGTACAAGGCTATTCACAACAGCCTTGTACCAAGTGACAAGCTGTGACCAAATCACAGCTCACAGTATTTCTCAATGGCTGCAAAAATGCAGCCAGAGAGAAGGAGAAATGATTACTTCATCACCCTCCACAAGTAGTACAGTGTTACTATGGTGACACTGTACTGCTAGGGTGACAGTATGTAAAAAAAAAAATAAAAAAATAAAAATGTAAAAAATTTTTGAAAAATAACTTTTGATTATAAACTAATTTGGGTTATTTTTCTTACTAAAAAGGATAACGGAATACATTTTGGCAAAGATTTATGAAAAGATTTGCAAAATTTTACAAGAAACACTTTTTTCCACAAAAGGTTTGGACTTTCAGTTATATAGCAAATATATATAAAAAATAAAAATCCCAGTGGTGAATAAATACCACCAAAATAAAGTTTTATCTGTTTCAAGAAAATGCTAAAAAAATTAATATGGGTACAGTGTTGCATGACCGCGCAATTGTCATTCAAAGTGTGATAGCCCTGAAAGTGGAAAATTGGCCTGGACAGGAAGGGGGTGAAAGTGTCCAGACTTGAAGTGGTTAATTATATCAGAACATATAGTTAAAAGACTGTTTAGTTCATCTTGAATCAAAAATAAAGTGAAACATGGAGTCAGGAAAAAGTGGAGGGATTAGAATATCATCCCTTCATTTACTGTGCAGTCACCAGGGCATAATGTGCGCAGATTTCGCAAACATGAGGCTTAAAAAAAAAAAAAAAAAAAAAAAAAGGAAAAAAAGGTCACTATGTGTAAATTACCGTACTTTTCGCTCTATAAGATGCACTTTTTCCCCCCCAAAAAAGGGGGGAAAATGTCAGTGCGTCTTATGGAGCGAATGTAAAGCAGCCGATCCGGTATTTCTGCCGCCACCATGTCAGAATATCGGGCCGGCCGCTCAGCTCTTCTCTCCTGCAGGACCTTACCTGTTCCTCGCTCCAGCGCTGCAGTCTTCCCGCGGCGGCTTCTGTCACAGCCGGGTGCCCACTGCGCATGACAGGTCCCAGAAGGCTCCGGGCCATTCACAAAGCGCAGCGCTTCTCGCGCATGCACAGTGGGCACCCGGCTGTCACAGAAGCCGCCGCGGGAAGAAGGAAGGACAACTCTGCGGAAGTGGGAGTGGGTACCTGTCAAATTCAGGTACCCGTTTCCCCCTCCCTCCCCAAAAGTCCGCAGTCTCTGGTCATCCCCTGTACTGTGTCCGCAGTCTTTGGTCATCCCCTGTACTATGTCCGCAGACTCTGGTCATCCCCTGTACTGTGTCCGCAGACTCTGGTCATCCCCTGTACGGTCTGCAGTCCATTGGTTCAGAATATTTTTATTTTTCTCCTCTAAAACCTAGGTGCGTCTTATGAGGCGAAAAATACGGGGACATGTTTTTGTGTGCTGTGGGAACACATACTTTTGCGCGCATATGTGAACAGTCTAAGGGAGGAACAGATGTGAATGTATATATGTGTAAACTGACGGTACCTGAAATACGGTAAATAAACTAACTCACTGCGACAGAATACATACATATACCCCATTTGATCTAATATTTGCTGGCGACACCCTGTAATTTACCAGTGTGATAACACAAACGTCTGTACTGTTGGCTTACTTGTTTTTTGTGTAAAAAAAAAAAAATTCTGGGACAAAAAGTACTGCTCTTAAAGGAGACCCTGTAAAACTGCAGGTAGAAGGGTCCTTACACAAGAAGACACTATCTTCTTGGCGAAAAGTTCCTGCCCAAAAATTTTGAGTACAGTTCATATATTGTGAGGCGTGATTTTTGCATATGTTTACATGTATGCATGTCAAATACAGACCAGTAACAGATTTTATTTTTTTTCTTTTCACACCTCATCCAAAACACATTGTTAGTTTACAAATATTTACATGCCTGTGTGTACAGGCCCTTTGTAAGTAACCGGCTGCTGCCCACCCACACTACATTTATTGCAGGCGGCACGGGAAGGCTGGATCGCGTACATATATCCAGCCGCTTTGAGTGGCGGGAGATCATGTGATTGTAATCACAACGTCAACAAAGCTATTATTTTATTACAGGTATTTGTTTAGCGCCGTCAATTTACCCAGTACTATACATGCATATATATTGTACATTCACATCAGTCCTTAACCTCCAAGGAGTGTACAATCTAAGGTTCCTAACTCACAGTCATACATACATACTAGGGCCAATTTAGACAGGAACCAATTAACCTAAAAGCATGTCTTTGGAGTGTGGGAGGAAACTAGAGTACCCGGGGGAAACCCATTCAGGTACAGGGAGAGCATGCAAACTCCAGGCAGGTGGTGCCATGGCTGGGATTCGAACCAATAACCCTAGTACTGCCAGGCGGAAGTGCTAACCATTTAGTCACAGTACTGCACAGGCAAGCTGGATCATGTACATATTACAAGCTGCTTTGAGCGGTGGGGGGGATCATGTGATAGCAATCACAATGTCAACAAAGCTGTTATGAATTAACCACTTGCCCTCCAGAGGATTTACCCCCCTTCCTGACGAGGCCATTTTTGCTGTTCAGCATTGCGCTATTTCAACTGGTAATTGTGTGGTCGTGCAATTCTGTACCCAAACAAAATGTATGTCTTTTTTTCACACAAATGGAGCTTTCTTTCGGTGGCATTTGAACACCTCTGCGGTTTTTATTTTTTGAGCTATAGACAAAATAAACTCGCAGATTTTGAAAAAGAATGATATTTTTCACATTTGGTTTCTGAGGCGCTAAAATGCCAGGGCAGTACAACCCCCCCCCCCTCCCAAATGACCCCTTTTTGGAAAGTAGACACCCCAAGGACTTTGCAGAGAGGCATGTGGAGTCCACAGAACATTTTATTTTTTGCCACAAATTTTTTGAATGACATTACAATTTTTTTTAACACATAGTTGTCACTTTAATGATATATTGCTCATGCATGTCATGGGTATATGTGGAATAACACCCGAAAACACACTCCTACTACTTCCGAGTATGGGGATACCTCATGTGAGACTTTCGCTACATACAAGTCCCCAAACTTCAATGACCACCTCCAGGCTTTCAAAGGGCACATTTCCTTATATCACTTTCCCACTACCTATCACAGTTTTGAGGGCTCTAAAATGCCAGGGATAGTACAACCCCCCCCCCCCCAAAAATTACCACTTTTTGGAAAGTACACACCCCAAAATAATTTGATATGAGGCATGGTGAGTAATTTACAGATATCATTTTTGTCACAGGGTTTTGAAAAACCTGTGGCAACAAATGAGATGTACAAAACACTCACCATGCCTCTTAGCAAATACCTTGGAGTGTATCTTCCAAAACGGGGTCATTTGGAGGAGGGGGGCTTCTATTATCCTGGCAATTCAGGGCCAACATTAGAAGCTTATGACACACATCACCCACTCTTGAAGACCAAGCCTTTGCTGACACTTTGTTCAAATGAAAAAACTTTTTTGCTAGAAAATTACTTTGAACCCCCCACACATTATAATTTTTTTTAAAGCAGAGGCCCTAGAGAATAAAACGGTGGGTGTTGAAATTTGTTATGTCACACAGTATTTGCGCAGCGATTTTTGAAACGCAAATCTATTGGGAAAAATACTTTAGAATTTTAATGCACAAAAACACAATATATTGCTCAATTGTTTGGTATCTATTTACTCAGAGTAACATCATTTTTTATATTTTATCAAACATGACATGCTCTAAAATTGTGCATGTCCGTGCAATGGCAACAAAGTATATACATTTTATTTATCGATGGGAGGCACTTTAAAAGCCTTTACAGATCAACAACTTATATTTGCACAGGAGGTCTAGTGCAAGAATTGCTGCCCTTGATCTGACGTCCACAGCGATACCCCACATGCATGGTGCAACCGCTGTTTACATACCGACACAGGGTCAGCACTTGAGCACGCGCAGGGAGGCAAGGGTGCCTTTGTTTTTTTTATTGTTTTTACACTGTCCATTTTTTTTCTCACTTTTAATGCTATCACAGGGAATGCAAATATCCCCTATAACTTCAATGGGCATTGTCATATTCTTTTTTTGATAAAAAGACTCTAGATCTCTCCTCTGCCCTTACATTATCTAATCAAACCAAGCTCGGTGTGATCAGATGCTTCCACAATTTATAAATGGTGCGATTTACATCCTGCGAAACTGAAGTGATGAAATGCTCATAGCTTCAGGTCTCAGACTATAGAGATGATTGGAGCCATTCTGGTCTCTGATCAGCTCTATGTGCAGCCAGCGGAACTGCCGGCTGCATTCTCGGATTCCCCTGTGGGTCAGGAGAGGGTCAAGAAAAAACTGTGGAAGGCAGCAGGAAGGAAGAGGAGGGGTGGGGTGGAGAATGTCCCTTCCCGCTGCCCGAAAAAAACATTCAGCAGCTAATTGGACACTAGGATTGCTTTTGCATGAAAGCCAACCGCCAGCTGAAAAGAAAAAAAGGTACCAGAATGATGCATCATCCCGGCAAAAACCACACAAAGTTCAGCGATGTACCAGTACATTGCTGGTCCATACCGGGACTATATAACAGCAGAGAACATGGGCATATGATGAATTGGCTCTGTGGATCAACATGACCGCAATTCATTCTTTTCTGTAATGCCCATGCCGAGGGTAGGCCCAAAAGAGTTTTAAATCCAGAAACTGATACGTTTCCATGTTAACTGTCTGGCAAGAGCTGAATTTGGGTGGGCGGCCATGTATTGTTGTGCGTATAAATTGCCTTGGCCCATGATCAATAGATACAAATCTTCTGTGAAAAACTGCAGAGGGGCTAAAAAAGCTAGCGCTGGCAGTGAACGGGGCCGATCCTGTTAACTGCGTTTTTGGGGACACTATACAAAAGGTGGCACTAGTATAGTTCTGTACGTGATTAATATATTAATCCATACAAACTCTACTAGTAATGGGGGTGATCAGGAACCCATAGAGTGCGATAGTGTGCAGGCAAACACTATCTGACCCTGGCTGGGTGGGGCGCTAAGTAACCCTGACGTTATCTGATGTCGATAGTGGCAGGAATGCAGTGATCACTGAAAAATTCTATATACTGACACTGTACTAATGGGCACTGGTTGGGTGACGGGGTGATCAAAGGGTTAACAGGGTAAACGTGCTCATCTAACACATGTGTAAAATGTAGTGGTGCTTTTACTCGATGCAGTGTTCCGTCTTCTCTCCCTGGACCGATGGGGTGGGTTCAGCAGGGAGCGCAGGTGCATTCACACCCCAAAATAGGAAGCGATGCAAGATTACACTGCTTTGCCAAGAGCTGCTGCTCACCTGCAAAATGCAGGTAAGCGATTGGCAAGTAGTTATTAAACGCTTACCTACAGAGCACTTATACCCCCTTCCTGCCCAGGCCAATTTCCAGCTTTCAGCGCTGTCACACTTTGAATGACAATTGCACGGTCATGCAACACTGTACCCATATGAAATTTTTATCATTTTTTTGTGACAGAGCTTTATTTTGGTGGCATTTAATCATCTCTGGGTTTTTTATTTTTTCTTAAACCAAAAACCACTAAAAATTTTGAAAAAAAAAAGTTTTAGTTTTTGTTATAAAATTTTGTAAATAAGTGATTTTTCTCCTTCACTGATGTGCGCTAATGAGGCTGTAGTGATGGTCACTGATACGATGCACTGATGGGCATTGACAGGCATCACTGATGGGCACTGAAAGGCAGCACTGATATATGGCACTGATGGGTGACACTGAAGGGCAGCTCAGATGGGCACTGCTATGTGGCATTGATGTGCACTGGTAGGCACTGATATGTGGCATTGATGTGGCCCTGTTCAGCACTGACAGGTGGCACTTCTGGGGCCACACTGATCATCAGTGCCCTGATGATCAGTGTACATGTCCCCTCTGCGGAATGCAGATTACCGGCTCTCCTCTCGAGCTGTCAGTGTGACAGCTCGTGAGGAGAGAAATGCCAAAAACCGGCCTATCCGTTTACATGTGATCAGCTGTGATTGGACACAGCTGATCACATGACCGAGCCAACATCTTCGGCTCTTTCCATGGATCGGTGATCCGCTGTGACCGAGGGACACAGAGCACCGCCGATCGCCGTGCTGCGCACTCCCTGAGTTGCGTATGCGCAGTGAGAATGGAAGGCCGTCAAAAGACAGCCTATCAGAACGAGAGGACCACCTTGCGCCAGTCATTGGACTATATGGCGGGCAGGAGGTGGTTAAAAAAATTAAAAATGCTCAAATTTTTTTTCACTTTATTTTAACTACTGTGGGGGAATCAGGGATTTTTTTTTTTGTTTGTTTTTTCTACACTTTGCATTGAAGGAGAAATTATCTTTATTTCTCCTGCAAAGCTTGCTGTCAGAACGGTCATGAATGAGTTATGTGTTGACAGCTCACGATAGTGATCTGTGATTGGCTGGAGCTGGTCACATGGTACAGGGTGCTGTGATTGGCCCCATGTATCATGTGACAGCTGTGGACCAATCACAGCTCACTAGGAAGAGAGTTGCTATGAATGAGATTGATTCATAACAGCTTTGCTTACATAGTGATCATGTGATCACTGGGATCTTCATTCCGCTGGACACAGCAGTCTTAGGGGCGTGAACACTGCGTGCCCGCTCGGCACACAGTGCCCCCTTGTGTTAGTACAGCCAGAGCGACGTACGGGTACGTCGCTTTGCCTGTAGCTGCCACTCTGCCGCAGTACATTGCGGGCGGGAAGCGGTTAATGTCATTCATAATAGCTGTGCTTCCTATTGAGTTATGTTGTGATTGGCCTACAGCTACCATGTGGTACCTGGGCCAATCACAGCACCCTGTACCATGTGATTAGCTGTCACAGATCACTACTAATTACAGCTGTTATGAATGTAACCCATTCATGACAGTTCAAAACACATAATGAAAAACCCAGTCAACATCAAATACCACTAAAAGAGAGCTCTATTTGTGTGAAAAAGAAAAATGTTAGTGCTGCATGACCGTGCAATTGCTAGTTAAAGTAGTGAAGAACTGAATAGCAAAAAATGGTCTGGTTATGAAGTAAACAAAAAATGGTCTGGTTATGAAGTAAACAAAGGCATTGTGACATTACCTAGTAACCCCGCCCCTGTCACTTATATGCTATCACATAGGGAACTATTGATCCACACATGCTCGAAAATGAAAGATTACAATACATTACATCACTTCCGAAATTGTATTCGGTCGTACAAGAATTTTCGTAACTTTAGTTAACTTAATTTTCGATACGAGACTAGCATGCAACAAAAATCGAATAATAAGTAGTCTGATCATGTGTACAAAAGGTAAAATGGTTCAAAATTAACGAAAATTAGAAAACTTGTTTGGAATTGAACACATTTATTCCGGCTTTAGTGTGCATAATTTTACTACTATACAATTCATTTGTAATTAAGACATCACACCTGAGCAATATAAAGCTTTGCCAGAAGCACTTCTAATGCTGAAAACTAAATATTTACATTATTCCACTCCAAACAGCTTGCCATTTTTTGTTTTTTTTTTCTAGGGCTCTTTTACACTTGTGGCAAGGACTGCCACGCCCTTTAAAATTACAGGGGCTTGATGGATTTAGCAGTCTAGGGATTGGAGGTGCTAAGCCTTTTTTTTTTTTTTTTTTTTTTTTTAGAAGCAGACACTGAAAAGACTGTAAAAACGCTCTTGCTGAGAAGAGGTAGTAGACAGAGCACTTCTACCTTGCGCTTCTTCGCACAAGGTAAAAGCACCTAACCCCCAGCAATTTCTTTCATGACTTTACAGGGATGTCCAATTCCTTTCGCCCAGCGCCCCGGACATACAGATCCGGGCACCGGACATGTAGTCTTTTTTTTGCCAGCAGCAGCAGGGCTCACCTGTCAGGTGGAAGCTATCGGCAGCAGCGCTGCCGGCGACTGCTTCCACACAGCCCACAGTGTCAGCCTCTCCCCAGCAATATGTCCCGGGCTCCTTTGCCCATCTGTGCGCCCAAGACTGGTTCAGCAGGTGCCACCGGATGTGGTATAGGGGAGGGAGGACACATCCGCCCCCCTCCTTCTCCTGATCCGGACGTGATGTCCCTTCCGGGTCCCCGTTCCACAGATTCCCGGTCATTGAGGCCAAGAAAGAATGTAATGTGGTGTGCACCACATTACATCCAGTAGAGCACAGGGGAGATATGTAGGGTCCTGTAGACCCTGCATGTCTAAAAAAAAAAAAAAAAAAAGAAAAAAAAAGAAAACCTGTCACCAAAAGAGGCTTTGTCCTGTACGAGATTATATATATATATATATATATATATATATATATATATATATATATATATATATATATATATATATATATAGTTTTTTTTTTAAATGGAAGTTACTCCCAAGCATATAACACCCCCAGATTTTAAGGCCCCCCCACATATGTACAGACGCACAAATATAAAAGCACATATTCGGGCGGCTACACATGAAAACGTGGATTGCAATACACGTTGCATATCGCCATGCATGCCACAATGAGAGCAATAATTCTAGCACCAGACCTCCTCCGTACACTATACTGATGACCTATAAAAAGGGCTATAAAAGTGTCACCTAAAGAACATATAGGGTACTAAAGTTTGTCGCTATTTCACGAGCGCACCCAAATTTAAGGTTTGACATGTTGGATATCTATTTACTCGCTGCAACCTCGTCGGGATGTGGTATAGGGGAGGGAGGACGAGAGCAGACACATTTGCTCCCCTACCCTCCTTCTGATCCAGAAGTGGTGTGACATCCCCGTTCGACAGATTCCCAGTCATTGAGGCCGGGAAAGAATGTAATGCGGTGCAATGCGCACCGCATTAAATTCAGTGTAGTACAGGGGAGACATGCAGGGTCTTTTAGACCCTGCATGTCTCAAAAACGAGAACCTGTCACCAAAAATCATCTCATAGGGGACTTTGTTCTGTATGTGATTTAAAAAAAAAAAAAAAAAAAAAAAAAAAAAAAAAGGATGGTGTTTTTTCCAGTTGAAGGTACACCTAAGCATGTAACACCCCCCATTTTTCAAGGCCCCCCACCCCCACATATATACGCATGCACAAACGTAAAAGCACATGCTCGGGCGCCTACACATGAAACCGTGTATTGCGATACACGTTACATATCGCCACGCGTGCCACAATGAGAGCAATAATTCTAGCACCAGACCACCTCCGTACACTATACTGATGACCTATAAGGGGCCTTAACCTCATCTTTTATATTTTCCAAAAAAAATTAAATTTATTGCTTTTTGTGCCCTAAAATTAATTTTTGTGATATCACGTGAGATAAAAAAAAATTGGAACTACCTATTCTCTAGGGTCTCTACTTTCGAAAAATATATGTTTGGGGGTTTGGTGTAATCTTCAGGCCTAAAACGATTTTTTAAACATGTGCAAACACCACAAAACCAGCTCTGGCAACAAAATGGATAAAGGATGAGCCAGACACTCCCCATTCCTGACGAGCAGCCAGTCGGTGCTCATTACACTTGCAAGGTCTCTCTCCTCCATGCTAGTCCCCGGGTGCAGTGCTGGAGACAGGCAGGGAGGGGAGGAGGAGATAAACAGCGCAATTTTAAAAATATTAAACGTTCAAGTCGCTGCAAAGCACCTTTTGCTTTTAAAAGCCCCAGACATTACTTAAAGCAGATTTAAATACAGTTTTAGTTAAAATTTATGTTTTTTTATCAGGACAAGTAGATTGTCATGAGGGACAAGTAGATTGGGACACAGATTTAGCCCCTGGACAAGAAGATTTTTTTTAAATTTCCACACCCCTGCTTTATCAAGCGATTCTCCAAATTAGGCAATCACTATCAAAAGGCATGTGTAGAAGACACTTTAAAACAGGTTCAGCAGACCAAGCTTTTAACCTCAAAATCCTGCATATATGTACAGCGATAAGGGACAGTCTAGAGACTAGAATTACATTTTCTAGAGCAGGATTTCTGAACCAGGGTTCAAGGGAGGTTGTTAGGGGTTCCTTGAGCAATTTGTGCTTCTCAGCTAACTTCCTACAAACACCATTGATCCATCTGTAAGGGGGGAATTCTTCCCAATGACAGGTGTAAGCAGCATTATTTTCAATAATCAGCACACTGATGTATCATGAGTTGTAAATAGTCATTTTTAGCACGTGTGCCCTGAGACCGGAAAGTTACTTCAAGGGCTCCTTCATGTTGAAAAGGTTGAGAAAGCCTACTCTAGAGCATTAACAGAAAACAATGTGGATGGCCTCAGCTTTAATTGTTCTAAGAGAGCAGGGTCCTCACAGGCAGATTTGTGTTCTTCATACAATCCTCCATTTATCAATTGCCTAACAAATGGGCACAGCAGCAACGGCAGAATCTTCAAGGGTAAAAGATCTTTAAAAAGGGCTTCCCAGATGTCCATTAACAATCCTTAAAAAAGGGAACATCTTCAATAGGAACTGTAAACTGAAGTGGCAGGATCCACCACTAACATCCTTTTCCAAAGGATACATTTCAGCACGAAAAGTGAAACAGGTATTTGGCGCACTCAGAAAGGGCTAAAATGGTATCTGCAGAATGAGCACGGGCTAAAAACAATATAAAACTTATAGAAGTTGTTTAAATCTTGGTATATATATGTAACAAAATGTCCTTTAGGATTAAAGGTAGTCATAAGTTGTGTTACTAGTAAGCAGCCAGTACATTTCAGCACGAAGCTTAAATGGAGCGATCACCCTTTCAGGATAGGGACAGTCCCCAATAAAGTGCACAATCTGAACGTATGTAAAAAGTCTGACTTATCCAGGTTTTAGCACTAATAGGGGCTTATTAAGGTTGCAGAGTTGGGTGCTGTTAGGCAGACTAGTGTGAACAGCGTTAAAGAGTAATTCTACTTTTATTTAAAATAAATATTTCCTTCTGGGTGATCTATGTACATCACAAGGATCTTAAACGTTGTTGCAGAATCCTACCTTTTGTTATTCTGAAGAAATCGCTGTATAGGAGTGCTTTTATATTTAAATCAGCAAGCTTCTGTACCTGCAGAGCTCTGAGGAAAGTTGCACGACCTGCATCCCTTAATGCAGGCCATACATGGGTTAAATTCCAAACACATTTTTAGAAAAATCTGAAATTTTGTGTGTTTTGTAATCCAATGGTGCCACCATTGATTTTGAAATTTGACCAACCAAGCCTTCAATTTCACCTCATGTTGCTACAGAAAAGAATTTTCGTGGCCAAGAATTTTCTTTTCTTTCCAGGTCACAGGTCATGCTCATTTCTTTTTCAATTACATTTTTCACACAATTTTCCCATCATTGATTAGAAATTAGTTTGTGTTTCAAAAAAAAATTATAACATGGCTGGTCACTCAAAATCAATAGTCCCTCAAACATTGGCCATTGCTGTGACCCACTAATGGTGGGAAATTCAACAGAAAATTCTTAGCAAAGATATTTGAAAAACAAAATTTGTTCGGAATACGACCCATGTATGGCAGGCTTTAGATGCCATTTCCCTTGGGGAGTCTCTTACCAAAAGTTACATTTTTGTTGCAGGGGATGCGCAAAATCTGACTCATCTTCGTGCAGACATCTGGGAAAATTAGTAAGCCAATCACACAAGCAGGAAATGACATGCCTGTTGGACATTCTGTACACCATCTTAGCCATATTGCACTGCATTTTACAGAAGTTGCAAAGAAAAAGGAAAGGTAATTTTTTACTAACATTCAATTACAATATGACTTGTGAATAAAAACAATTATATTTCATATAAAATTGCAACAAGTTTTTTCCCACCAAAGTGGAGTCAACCTTTAACTAGTTCCTTGGCCTACAGTAAAATGACTGCTGGACCTTCATCAATCCGGGTAGACATCATATGATGTCCTCCCAGATCAGGAGATCTGTTACCGGCTGTGTCCATCGGAAACAGCCAGATGACTGGTGTACCAGCCCATTTCCTGCACCATGTAACTACGCTGACCAATCACAGCAGGTCACATGACAATTGTAAACAATGGATGGCTTTGTTTCATGTCATCCATTGTATACAATTGTGGTGCTAGCTGCGATTGGTCACAGTGATCACATGGTACAGACTGGGCCAATCACAGCAAAACAAAATGAATCAATTTCATTCAGTAAAATGCTTGTTTAACCAATTGCCCACCGGGCACTTATACCCCCTTCCTGCCCAGGACAATTTTCAACTTTCAGCACTGTTTCACTTTGAATAACAATTGTGCGGTCATGTAACACTGTACCCAAATTTTTTTTTTTTGACAGCTTTCTTTTGGTGGAATTTAATCACCACTTGGGTTTTTTTTATTTGCTAAACAAACGAAAACACTGAAAAAAGTTTGTTATAAAATTTTTCTCCTTCACTGATGTGCGCCAATGAGGCTGCAGTGATTAGCACTGATAGGAATCACTGATTGGAACAGTTAGGTGGCACTGACTGGCACCGATAGGTGGCACTGAAAGGCAGCTCTGATGGCCACTGACAGGTGGCATTGATGGAGCTACAATGATCAGGGCACGGATCACTGCCCTGATCAGTGTACATGTCCCCTCTGAGGAATGCCACTTACTGGCTCTCCTCAAGCTGTCAAGCGGGAGAGGGACTGCGAATAACCGGATTGGACACAGCTGATCATGACAGAGCCGACGTCATCAGCTCTTTACAGTGATCGGCTGTGTCCCAGGGACACAGCACACTAATCGATCACAACGTTGCGCAGCCAGGAGTGCGAGCCTATGCAGTTGGCATGGGAGGACGTCCTCCCAGAACGGGAGAACCACCGCCCGCCATTAATTTATGATGGGTGGGAGGCAGTTAAAGAAAATTTTTTAAAATTACTGGATTGCTTCCCCGGAGTAGCAACAATGCTACTAAGGTAACATTATATTACTCTGGTCACAGTGTAAAATGAAAAAAATTAAAAGATAACAAAAATTTCATTAACCACTTGCCCTTCAGAGGATTTACCCCCCTTAACTGCTTCCATACAGGGCACTTTTACCCCCTTCCTGCCCAGGCCATTTTTCAGGTTTCAGCGCTCTCACACTTTGAACGCCAATTGCGCAGTCATACAACATTGTACCCAAACTAAAATTTTATAATTTTCTTCACACAACTAGAGCTTTCTTTTGGTGGTATTTAATCAACACTGGGGTTTTTATTATTGGAGAAATTAACAAAAATACGCAAATTTTGGGGGGGGGAAAAAAAAACACATTTTTCTTTATTTCTGTTATAAAAGTTTGCAAATAAATAATTGTTCTTCATAAAATTTAGGCCAAGATATATTCTACTACATTTCTTTGGTGAAAATAACCCAAATTAGGATGTATTATTTAGCTTGTAGGAAAGTTATAGAGTTCACAAACTATGGGATATATCTGAAAATTGATCAATCCTGAACTACTGACAGCCAATCTAATTTCTTGAGGTCGAAGAATGTCAGAACAGTACAGATATCCCCCAAATTACCCCTTTTTGCAAAGCAGACAGTCCGACGTATTTCATAACAGGCATGGCGAGTTTTTTTAAGTTGTAATATTTTTGTCGTCATTTTTCAGAAAATTATTTACCATTTTATTTTATTTTTTTTTTACATACTGTCACCAGTGCAGTACAGCGTCATGACTGGCATGGCAGTGATCAGGGACACTGGTGAAAGTACGAAAAAAAATTGATAATTTTTTAAAATGCTTTTATTAGTTTTAAATTTATTACATTTTTTCTTTTAAGATTTTTTTTTCATATTTCACTATGCCCAACGTATTATAACGTTGTACTACTTTGGGGAAGTGATCAGTATTTTTTTTTTTTTTTTTTTTTTTTTTTACACAATTTGCTTATAGCAAAGAATTACTTTGCTATAAGCAAGCATTTACCTGAATGACACCGATTCATTCAGGATTGTTTTTTTTGTGCTTTGCTGTGATTTGGCCACGGCTAATCACATGACACAGATGTGCAGTGATTGGCCCAGCTTGTGCATGTGATCGCTGTGACCATCCACAGCTAGACACACTTGTATACAACGGATGGCATGAAAGGAAGCCATCAATTGTATACAACTGTCATGTGGCCTGCTGCGATTGGTCACAGGTCACATGGTACCGACAACGGGGCCGGTACACAGATCTGTCATCGGCCGTGTCCGAGGTACATGGCCAGTGACAGATCGAGTCGCAGAGCGGCCCTGCGGGCAGGCGCACTGCGTGTGCCTGAAAGGACGCCATAAGGCGTCCACCCGGAAGGACGAGCTGTTCGCCCGGCCGCCATATGGCTATAGGCCGGGCGGCAACTGGTTTATGACCAGGCCTCTTTTTGCTACTCGGCGCTGCACTAATTCAACTGATATTTGCGCGGTCATGCAATGCTGTACCCAAACAAAAATTTATTTTTTTCAAACACAAATAGAGCTGTCTTTCGGTGGTATTTGATCACCCGTGCGTTTTTATTTTTCGCACTATAAACAAGAGACTAAAAATTTTAAAGAAAAACGATATTTTTCACTCTCAGCTATAAAAAATTTTATAGTAAACTCAAAGTTAGTTATAAATTTAGGCCAAAATGTATTCTGCTACATGTTTTGGTAAAAAAAAAAAAAAAAAATCCTAATAAGTGTATATTGATTGCAGTATCTTTACCATAGTTTGTAGACTCACACAAAGCAATTTATGCCATTTTTTTTTTTTTGCAAGACAGCGCTGCACTAGTTTGACAATTACGCGGTCATGCAATACGGCACAAATGAAATTTATGTCCTTTTTTCACAGAAATAGAACTTCTTTTGGTGGTATTTGATCACCTGTGCAATTTTTATTTTTGGTGCTATAAACAAAAAAATTTTTGAACAATATTTTCTCATTTCGGTCATAAAAAATATTCAAAAATACTAAAATTTTGTCATAAATGTAGGCCAAAATGTATTCTGCAACATATTTTTGGTTAAAAAAATCCCAATAAGTTATATTGATTGCTTTGTGTGAAAGTTATAGCGTCTACAAACTATGGTATAGATAATGGAATTTATACAGCTTTTACTTTGACTGCTCATCACATTTCTTGAGGTGCTAAAATACCAGAATAGTACAAACACCCCCAAATGACCCCTTTTCGAAAAGTAGACACCCTAAGCTATCGGCTGAGAGGCATATCGAGTCCATGGCAGATTTATTTTTTTCCACAAGTTTCTGGAAAATTATAATTTTTTATTTTTTTTAACAAAAGTTGTCATTTAAATTATTTGGGTATATGTGGAATTACACCCCAAAATACATTCTGCTACTTCTACCAAGTATGGGGATACCACGTGTGAGACTTTTTGGGAGCCTAGCCACATACAGGAGCTTGAGATCCAATGACCATTTTGAAAGCCTGAAGGTGCGCAACATCCTCATTTCACTTCCTCACTACCCATCAAAGTTTCGGAGGCCCTGAAATGCCAGGATAGCACCAAACCCCCCCAAATGACCCCTTTTCTCACAAGGTTTTGAAATATAAAAAAAGAATAGAAAAAATATGTTTTTGGTTTTTTTTCTTCATTTTCCAAAAACTTGTGGCAACAAATGAGATCTGCAAAATACTCATGCTTCTTATCAAATTCCTTGGGGTGTCTACTTTCCAAAAAGGGGTCATTTGGTGTTATCCTGGCATTTCACGGCCTCCGAAACTGTGATAGGTAATAAGGAAGTGTAATGAGGGAATAAAGCCCTTTAAAAGCCTGAAGGTGCTTATTGGATTTTGGCGTTCTGTACTTGGCTAGACTGCCAAAATGTCTCACATGTGGTACCCCCATACTTGGGAGAAGTAGCAGAATGTATTTTGGGGAGTAATTCCACATATACCCATGGCATGTGTGAGCAGTAAATCATTTAAGTGACAATTCTGTGTAAAAAAAAAAAAAAAAATTTTTTGTAATTTTCCAAAAACTTGTGGTAAAAAAATAAAGTTCTTTTATTGATTCAACATGCCTCAGCAAATAGTTTGGGGTGTCTACTTTCCAAAAAAGGGGTCGTTTTGGGAAGTGGGGGCATTTTATGCCCAGCATTAGAAGTTTATGCCACAGATCACTCACTCTTCTAACCACCTGAAAATCAAGCCTTTTCTGACACTTTGTTCACATGAAAAAAATCTATTTTTTGCTAGGAAATAAATGTAAATCCCCAAGCATATATATTTTTAAAGCAGACACCCTAGTGAATAAAATGGTGGGTGCGGTAACTCACACGTATGGTGCAACCGTTGTTTTCATACTGGCACAGGGTCAACGCTCACAAACATGTGCGCGTGGGGTACTTTTTTTATTTTTATTTTTACACTGTCCCTTTAATTTTTTGTAATCACTTTTAATGCCATCACAGGGAATGCAAATATCCCCTATAACTTCAATGGTTATTGTCATATTCTTTTTTGAGAAATCTGGGGTCTATCAGACTCCAGATCTCTCCTCTGCCCTTACATTATCTAATCAAACCAAGATCGGTGTGATCAGATGCTTTCCAAATTTACAAATGGCGCTGTTTAAATCCTGCGAAACTGAAGTGATGAAATGCTCATAGCTTATGATTTCTTAGGCTATAGAGATGATTGGCACCATTCCGGTCTCCAATCAGCTCTATGGTCAGCTGGCAAAAACACCGGTTGCATTCTCAGGTTCCCCCGATGGCACGGGACTGCCCGAGAAGGCCATGGAAGGCTGCGGGGGACAGGGGGCATTGTCTCCCGCTGCTTGTAAAAGCAATCCTGCAGCTAATTAGCCACTAGGATTGCTTTTACATAAAATCTAATCGCCAGCTGAAAAAAAATGATACCAGGATAATGGTATGCTCATCATTAAAATATACCACCCAGCATCCACCCACTTCTAATGGAGGGCACACATTAGGTCACACAGTGCCATATACACCAGTTCCAAGATTGCACAAATGTCTAAATAGTGGCAAGCTTGAATAAACATTGTCCATGTATAAGTGGTACCCCATATGGAAAAAGGATGACACCAAGTCCCAAACTATCTTGCCACTACTCCCCATGTAGTCAGGCCATCCAGGGGGTTCCACGTGACTATATTTTCCCTCGTAAATCTGAAATGTATATGTATAGCCTGTTGTCCTCTCACAGGTCTTCTACATCTTGACCCCATATCTGGCACGCTTGATGGGGAGAAATTGTTTTAATGCAAGGCACCCAGAAAAATTAATGAGGGACTCATTAACGCAGATTTTTTGATGGCGAGTATAGACATCTGCTAATTTCTGGTTAAGGTGATTTACGAGGGGCTGAATGTTGCATAGCCAGTCAAATTCAGGGTCACCTCGAGGATGACAGTGTATTGTCGTTGAAATGCATAAAACACACTATACTCTCATATCTATGCCTGGCCATGGCAGCAGAGAACACAGCATATGATGAATCGGGTCTGCGGACCAATACAACCGCAATTAATTTTTTTAATAATTCCCATGTTGAGGGTTAGGCACAAAAAAAAAAAAAAAAAAAAAAAAAAAAAAAAAAAAGAAAGAGAGAAAGAGAGAAAGAGAGAGAGAGAGAAAGAGAGAAAGAGAGAAAGAGAGAAAGAGAGAAAGAGAGAAAGAGAGAAAGAGAGAAAGAGAGAAAGAGAGAAAGAGAGAGAGAGAGAGAGAGAGAGAGAGAGAGAGAGAGAGAGAGAGAGAGAGAGAGAGAGAGAGAGAGAGGGGGGGGGGGGGGGGGAAGTACGAGTTGGGCAGTGAATGGGGGAAGTACGGGTGCTGCAGAATTTGTGAGCTGACAATCAGGATTTGCAAGCACATCCGGAAGGATACTAGGGGCTCTACGGGCCTGTGTGAGAATTCTTGGTGGTTGCGGGACTATACTTGTGTTCGCCACCGCACCAGTTTGTACTGCACTTATGGGACTCGCCAAGTCATACTGCAGTGCTTGTATTATTATACAGGATTTATACTTCGCCAACAGTTTGCTCAGCGCTTTACAATATAACAGGATACAATACAGAAACAATACAGTTCAATACAAGAGGGTTAGGAGGGCCTGATCCTGGGAGCTTACAATCTAAGAGGTATGTGAAAGACCATGATGTACTAGACCGCTGGTGCTTGCCAGTTCACCAAAAAGTAGCGTGGCACTAGTACTGACACTCTGCTGCATATGAGAGTCATCAAAATTTACCGGCAAGTGCCAACAGAGATCAGGCCCGATTCTGCGAACAATGCGGTTTTGTGTGCAATGTATCAAGTGACAGTGACCTACTGGCACTGAACTTGCTGGGGGAGAAGGGGGGAAGGGGTAAGCGTAGGGGCTAAACGCAGGTGCTGGCAGGCAGGTCCTGGGGCTGATCCCACTAACGCTGCGTTTTTGGGGACGCTATACTAATGTGAATGCTGACATAGTGCTGATCCGTTCAGAGAGAATACATATATATATATATAAATAAATTTGCACACCTGTGCCGCCCTGTAGCAGTATTTCTGCTATAGGGCGGTCAGGAAGCGGTTACATAGGCAGTTTGTGTTACGGCATTAAATTAATTTAACTGACAATTGCGCAGTCATGCAACGCTTCACCAAAATGAAATTTAGATCTTTTTCCCCCCACAAATTGGGCTTTTTGGTGGCATTTGATCACCTGTGCGTTTTTGTTTGCGCTATATAAAAAAAACAAAAAAAAACAAAATTGAGAACAATATTTTGGACTTTTTGCTATAAAACATGTCCAGTAAAAAAAAAAAAAAAAAAAAAAAAAAAAAAATCAAATTTAGTCAAATTTAGGCCAAAATGTATTCTGCGACGTGTCTTTTCTAAAAAAAAATAAAAAATCATCCCAATACGTGTAAATTAAATGGTTTACGTGACAGTTATAGTGTTTACAAATGGCGGTATAGATACTGGATTTTTTTTATACTAATAATAGTGGCGATCAGCGACTTATGGCAGGACTGCGGTGGACATTCTGACACTGGGGGGGAACTGACACCGATACAGTGATCAGTGCAAAAAAAAAACCACTGACACTGTAATAATGGCACTGGGGAGGAAGGGGTTGACTTTTGGAGACAAACGGTTAACTGTCAGGGAAGTGTTTTACTAGGGGGCTGGGTGTGTACCTCTGTTACACACTGTTCCAGAAGGATGCATCCAGCGATCCTGGAACAGTATGCTAAAAGCTGACAGGAAGGAGAGCTCCATTGAAAACAATGCAGCCTTCCTCCCCGTCTGTTTGCCGGCAATCGGTGCCACGGGTAGGGTGCTCGCGCGCCCCCTACCCCGGAATGCAGGATCACGTTTATATACGTGATCCTGCGCACAGGGGCAGCCTTGTAGCAGTATATGTACTGCGGGCGGTCCCCTAGTGGTTAAAAAAAATTTAAAAACAAGGCGGTTTTTTTGTATGGTCACCAGTGTCTGATCACCGCCACACCAGTTACACAACTATGCTGCACTGATGAAAGTATGTTGTGAAAATGTGATTGTGAATTTTTTTCTCTTTTATTCTTAATTCTCCAAAAAATGACAAAAGACTTCAAAAGACTTGTCATGCCTCTTACTAAATGCCTCAGACTGTCCTTTCCAAAAAGGGGGAATCTGGGGGATCACTGTACTGACCTGACGTTTTTGAGCCTCAAGAAAAGAGACAGGCCATCAGTACAGCAGGACCGATCAATTTTCAGATATACACAAAAGTTTGTGGACTAACTTTCCTACAAACTAAATATACACTGATTTGGGTTATTTTCACCAAATAACTGAAGCAAAATACACTTTGGCTTAAAATTTATGATTTGCTAAATTTTATAAACAAAAAAAAAAAAAAACCTTTCAAAATTTTCGGTCTTTCCATTTATTTAGAAAAAAAAAAAAAAAATTAAAAACCCAGTGGTAATCAAATACCACCGAAAGAAAGCTCTATTTGCATGAGAAAAATGCTAAAAATGTAATTTGGGTACAGTGTTGCATGAGTGCGCAATAGTCATTCAAAGCTGAAAATTGGCCTGGGCAGGAAAGGGGCAAAAGTGCCCGGTATTGAAGTGGTTAATCAGTGTGCCCATCGTAAAGCATTTAGCATGAATTCACAGCTCATTCAGCAAGCAAAAGGGGGGGGGATATATATATATATATATATATATATATATATATATATATATATATATATATATATATCTATATATTTTTTTTTTTTTTTTTCATTCCCCCTCAAACACAACACTCAAAATGGACCTTCATGATATCCTTAAGCTTCTGAATCCTAAAAAGGACCAGGAAAATAGAAGACGTATAGAATTTCTGGTCTCTGAAAGCCAAAGGTTTCACACTGGAAGAACACTGAGTCCAGGGTCAGTTGGAGGCTCTATTCAGATGTAACTGCTCATCTGCCCAAATCACTTACAGTAGAAAGATGACATTCTGTTTAACAAATGTAAACAAAGTACCAACTGCTACAGCAGCTGGGAATGTGTTTAAATGCCCCTCCTGCTGCCACCGTAAGCTTTTCAACAGTGGCAGCAAAAACTATTAACCAAGTTGTTTCAACCACCCAACGGTGCTACTTAGCAAAGCCATGTCAGTCCCAAGACTGGATAGACAAATCCTTTTGGCAGGTATAATCGGCAAAATCTGTATTAAGCATTTCAATTTAAATCCAGCTTTGCGAAGGCAAAAAAAAAAAAAAATACAAGAAGACACATCGCAATAATTTTATAACAGTTTCCTGGATTTGTACTTTTCTTCTCGGTTCTGAAGAAATTGCCCTTTGTTTCACAAATCCATTTCTCGAGTTTTGATTGGCATAGTTCATCTTCACTGTCACAAAGGGTAGCTTTCCTTTAACAGAGAGAACCCATGACAGTTTGTAACATATGATAGGATTTCTGAACAGAAATCATCAGCATGCTGTTGCTCTAACAGTCTGTGTTCTGGAGAGATTATGATGGTCATGCACCCCTTGTCCAAACAGAGTGCCTTGCACTCATTGAAAATAATGCAAGATGTTTACAGAATGGAGAAGCTTGAGTGCAAATGGCCTGCTGTGATCAGAGCACCGTATTTTTCGCCATATAAGACGCACCTAGGTTTTAGAGGCAGAAAACAGGGAAAAAAAATTCTGAACTAATGGACTGCAGTCACAGTACAGGAGATGACCAGAGACTGCAGACACAGTACAGGAGATGACCAGAGACTGCAGACACAGTACAGGAGATGACCAGAGACTGCAGACACAGTACAGTAGATGACCAGAGACTGCAGACACAGTACAGGAGATGACCAGAGACTGCAGACACAGTACAGGAGATGACCAGAGACTGCAGACACAGTACAGGAGATGACCAGAGACTGCAGACACAGTACAGGAGATGACCAGAGACTGCAGACACAGTACAGGAGATGACCAGAGACTGCAGACACAGTACAGGAGATGACCAGAGACTGCAGACACAGTACAGGAGATGACCAGAGACTGCAGACACAGTACAGGAGATGACCAGAGACTGCAGACACAGTACAGGAGATGACCAGAGACTGCAGACACAGTACAGGAGATGACCAGAGACTGCAGACACAGTACAGGGGATGACCAGAGACTGCAGACACAGTACAGGGGATGACCAGAGACTGCAGACACAGTACAGGGGATGACCAGAGACTGCAGACACAGTACAGGGGATGACCAGAGACTGCAGACACAGTACAGGGGATGACCAGAGACTGCAGACACAGTACAGGGGATGACCAGAGACTGCAGACACAGTACAGGGGATGACCAGAGACTGCAGACACAATACAGGGGATGACCAGAGACTGCAGACACAGTACAGGGGATGACCAGAGACTGCAGACACAGTACAGGGGATGACCAGAGACTGCAGAGACAGCACAGGAGATGACCAGAGACTGCGGACAGCACAGGAGATGACCAGAGACTGCGGACAGCACAGGGATGACCAGAGACTGCGGACAGCACAGGGATGACCAGAGACTGCGGACAGCACAGGGATGACCAGAGACTGCGGACAGCACAGGGATGACCAGAGACTGCGGACAGCACAGGGATGACCAGAGACTGCGGACAGCACAGGGATGACCAGAGACTGCGGACAGTACAGGAGATGACTGCTGACCTTTGGGGAGGTGGGGAGCGGGTACATGAATTTGACAGGTACCTGATCTTACCTGTTCCTCGATCCAGCCGCGCGCTGTCTTCCCGGCTTCTGTAATGGCGCTCGGCATGACAGCCGGGTGCCCAGTGCGCATGAGTGAGAAGCACTTGCGTTTTGTGATTGGTCCGGCGGCTTCTGGGATCTGTCATGTGTCCCAGGTACCGCCTTACCATTCACAAAGCGCACCGCTTCTCGCGCATGCGCACTGGGCACCCGGCTGTCATGCCCAGTGCGCACCGCTTCTCGCGCATGCGCACCCGGCTGTCATGCCCAGTGCCCACACTACAGAAGCCGGGAAGACAGCACGCCGCTGGATAGAGGAACAGATAAGGTCCCGCTGCAGAGCTGAGCGGCCGGCCCGGTATTCTGACACGGCCGCGGTGGAAATACCGGACCGGCCGCTCCATATTCGCCTTATAAGACGCACTGACATTCCCCCCCCCCCTTTTGGGGAAGAAAAAGTGCGTCTTATACGGCAAAAAATACGGTACTTCAAGTAAAACTATAGGCAAAACTTCTTTTTCCATTCGGGATAAAGTAAGGGAGGGTCACAACCTCTGTCAGATTCTTTTTCACCATCTGTGTCCCATAGCCAAACAGGACATGAGAGGAAATCCCTGCAAATAAAAGGAATCTCTTAAGGGACTCCCTGGGTCACCAGAACTAGTGTCTCCATCAGAACATTTCCCTTCTATTACTTTTCTGTGGACAACCTAAATATTAGGATGTTCTATACTTTCATGCTCAAAGATAATGGTAAACCGGACAAATAGAGAGGGTGAATCTCCTTAACAGGAGCACAGACAGCAATAAAAACTGAAAGGAGTTCCAATCCCTCGCCACTCTGTCCAAAAGAAATTGCCTTTAGTTATACTTTAGCTAAAATGAACACCGCTTTTAGGGCTGTCCGCACTGCAGTCTGGGTACACAATATATTCTTCAGTCCCAGCTTCCAGCACTTCCTGGAGGTGTGGGTGACATCACTGCACCTTTCTCAGCTGCATCTTGGGATAGCTGGACACTCTAAACCTAGTAAGAATGTGCCCCAGCCCTTTGCAGAAGTGCATTCTCACAGAATTGAATGCCTAGGAGTCACCAGCACAGCGACAAGTGTCTTACTGAAACATCTAAAGCCATGATTGAAGGACTTTTTTTCCTTTTATATAATATCTTTATTTTAAAATAATTCTTTGCAACTAATTTTGTATGGAGCACAGGGGGCTGGCAGAACTTTTTAATCGCAATCCCCTGTACAGCAGAAATCAGTAACTATTAGTGTTTTTGTAAGTTCATTGGCAGAAATAAAAAGGAAAAACTCTTTAAATTGTTAAAGACAGCACTAAATATTAATTTTTAACAATGGGATCTACCTTTTTAAAGGGGGTGTCTTGGTATTCATGACAATAACAAGGTGCTAGTGCATATGGTTCAAAGAAAAGGACTATAAAAGACCAGCATGATGTAAATCTTTAAACACAGCAAGGTGTGCTCATTAATAAAGCGGTTCTACAGCCTGCTTTGCAGCAGTACACCGTGGTTATGTTTTACTGCTTTGGTATTGCTGCTCTTATTCTTCGTGTGACCAATACCTTACTACAACAGCCATTATGGACATGCATCCTCCCTCTAGTCCCCCGTAGAGTGTGTGTCTGTGTGCCTTCTCAAAGTGGTCCTGTGCGCAAACAATACCAATAGTGACTGGTGCTCTTTAAAGTGCCTTTCAATCCATGACCCCTCTTTTTTGGCTACACTCACCAGATTAGATGGACCCTTTGCTCTTGCAACAGGGTCAAAACAACGCTTTGTCTGGTGGTGGATAATTGTATCTCCCCTTCTTTCCTTTACTTCAGATCATGCACTCAACACATCCTACTGTCTTAAGGAAATCAAAAGGCAGAGGAGGCCCCCATAGCGCAATACTGCTTTTATTACAGGATTAATTTAAAATGAATACACTTACAATATATCAAACAATGTGCTTAAACTTGCCAGGTAATAAGGATAACCTCGGAGCGCCGCTACTTGAATGTGTTCCACCAAACAAGACATGACGTCACCGGAAGCTCCAACTAATACATGGTTCGCCCCTCCCACTGGGCGTCTTCAGAGACAGAAACAGGACATTCAAAACCAGCAATGAAATTAGCGGCGGCAAATGAGGAAGCCTGTCTGTATACTTTCCTCCCTCACTGTATACACTGCTCATCTGCTCTCTAGCCTTTCGCCGCCGATAGGGCCATTTTCGGCCGATATGGTTCGGCCACTGGAATTTCGGTGCATCCCTACAATTTGACACAATCAAAAATGGTCAGATTAAACAACCTCTTCCCTGAGCAATCTCTAGGTTGTCATTACTCAGTATGGGACTACATTAAAACCTTCTTACAGGTGCTTATATTGTGGTTCCACAAATTTAAAGCAAAACTATAATGCATCACAGACCTCATTACTGTTCGTAAATATTCATTCACTTCATCATGAGCTAATGCTACTTGGTGTCTACAAAATGAGAAAATAAAGATCTTTTTACATTTGTAAGAAAATAAAAAAATGTTATGATGAATAGGTCATCCTACCAAGAGAGTGGCTATCAAGCCAACCGACAATGAGAGACCAGTAAACAAGCCTATCAGCTTCAAGGGAAAGTTAAAAAATACAACACATCTGGATTGTGGTCGCCAGAAGAGGTCTGTCTTGGGAGCTGTGGGAATGAGTCCCACAAGGTCCAATGAGACAACAGAGGTAACAGGTGCAAACAATGAAAGGCCATGGCCTGGAATGGTACCATGAGGATATAGGAGTATAACCCCCATTAATCAAAATATACTGTATATGAACATCCCAAACAAAACAGAAGAAAGCCACTGTGGGTGTAAAACTATGGTGACCATACATCCCCAGTGAAAAGTATAGTATGTTTCATAACTATTTAGAAAATACAGCATCTGAAATTAGGAAACATTTATGAGAAAGTCGAAGATCCTGGATGCAGGTTAAAGCAAAGATAAGAAAATAAAAGCTAGCACAAACTGAAGAAAAGTACTTTTAACATATAAAAGAAATAGTGAAACGCTCTACCTACACAAACAAAACAATATATAATTAGTGCAAAAAAAATACACACCAAATTGAATAAACAAATTGCATGAAGTACATATAAAATCAACCTAAAACTCAAAAACACGTAAACTGCAGCCATGCGTTTTCAGCAAAAAATGACAAAACATAAAACAAGCCCACAAACAGTCCCAATGAAAAACATCCATGTCACAATGTGTGTGTCAAACGCTCTCCAAAGTAAACCAATGAGACTTCCCAGTGACACAGCATACATCACCGCAGTGCACTATTGGATGTGCCCTAACCTCCTCAGATGGAACCTCACCCACTATTGTGTTGTGACACTTGTATGAAAATATATTACAATGCATAGTCATGGTTAAAAAGGAAAAAGTACAGCCAAAGTTCTTTTGGCTGTACTTCTCCTGTGCATCACAGGAGTGCAGTTTGTTCTGCACTTCTGTGATCCTCTGAAGCCCGCTGTCAGGTGACACTCAGCAGATGCAGCTTGGGGAAAAATCCCAACTTTAAAGTCAGGATCCACCCTAGAGTCTGGAGTGGCACCTGGCTCAGCCTTTCAGTGATCTGCTGTGAGCTTAAGCCAGCCGCTCCCTCCCCCTCCACAGCCTAGCTCTCCAGTGAGCACAGAGGGCAGAGCAGACAACAGTGACTTATAGTCACTGCTCAGAGCAGCTGTGAGAACTCAGCGATCAGTGGTCATCAGACCAATGCTGCATCCACCTAAGTATGATGAAAATAACATACTACTTTTAATGTTCATATTCGTGTGAATGGAAAACTTGTACAATTCATTTCTTTAAGCCATTATTAGCCTTAGCATAGTTGGTTAAAATACTGCCATCTTGTGGTCATTTTGGTTATTGCACCATCTTTTTCTGTGTTACCTCACGTTTTGTGATGTATTTTCCCTTCTCGCATTGCTTTCAGGAGATAATGACTGCTAGTCACACAGCCACGTTAATCTACTCACATAGGGAATGCATTACCATGTTTTGACCGGCAAATACTGTATTTTCAATCATCTGTCACATCCTGTTGCCTGCTGTAACCTGCTACATTCAATAGTTCTTCATGGATGAGATTACAGAAACCTGGCGTTATGAATCTGACTCTCCCTCTCCTGCTGCCCTCTCCCATGGTGGTCTCCTCTGGACTCACTCTCCCAGGCCTAGTGGACGGAAAGGAGGTGGAATAGGAATCTTCCTAACCCCTCAAAGCACTTTTCAGGTCCTCCAGTCACCTCCCTCTCTGTCCCTCTCCTCATTTGAAGTTCACTGTATTAGTCTGTTCTCTCCAGTTTCTTTAACCACTTGCCTACCAGGCACTTATACCCCCTTCCTTACCAAGCCAATTTTCAGCTTTCAGCGCTGCCGCACTTTGATTGACAATTGCGCGGTCATGCAACATTGTACCCATATGAAATTTTGATCATTTTTTTCTCACAAATAGAGCTTTCTTTTGGTGGTATTTAATCGCCACTGGGCACTTTACTTTTTGCGCTATAAATAAAAAAAGTGCAAAAAATATGAAAAAAAAAAAAAAAGTTTTTGTTTCTTTTATAAAATTTTTAAAACAGGTATTTTTTCTCCTTCACTGATGTGCGTTGATGAGGCAGCACTGATGGGCACTGATAGGCGCTGATAGGCAGCACTAATGAGGTGGCACGGATAGGCGGTACTGATAGACAGCACTAATTAGGGGTCACGGATATGCAGCACTAATATGCAGCACTGATAGGCAGCACTGATAGGTGACACTGATTATGGGTACTGATAGACAGCACTGACTGGCATCACTGCTGGGCACTGACTGGCGGCACTGCTGGGCGGCACTGACTGGCGGCACTGCTGGGCGGCACTGGTGGGCGGCACTGGTGGGCGGCACTGGTGGGCGGCACTGGTGGGTGGGCACAGGTGGGCGGGCACAGGTGAGTGGCACTGCTGGGCACAGGTAGGTGGCACTGCAGAGTGGCAGAGGTGGGTGCACTGCTGGGCATGGGTGGGCGGAGCTAGTGGGCGCACTGCTGGGCGGAACTTGCGGGTGGCACTGCTGGGCACCGATCATCAGGGCACTGATCATCAGTGCCCTGATGATCGGTGCCGATCCCCGCTCTGACAACTGCCGGTTCTCGGCAGTACTTTCCTCACGATCTGACAGCGTGAGGAAAGTGCAGCCGAGAACCGGCACTTGCATTTCCCTCTGATCAGCGTGTCATTGGACACCGCTGATCACGTGGTAAAAGGCCGCTGTGATTGGCCTTTTACCACATCACGTGATCAGCTGTGTCCGTAGGACACAGCGATCACGGAGATCGCCGGGTGCGCGCCCCAGGAGAGCGCGTTCTGGGAGGACGTCATATGACGTCCACTCAGAACTGGCCGGCCGCAGTGCAGCCGTCATTCGGCTATCTACGGTCGGCAGCTAGTTAAGAATTGCTGTGATCTATCGTCCTCCTGGACCAGTATCAAGCTTCCGTGATGACTTCTCTGCCTGGCTGCCTTACTTTCTCACTTCTGAAATTCCCACAATCATTCTTGGTAACTTCAACATCCCTGTTAATCTTAACACTCCTGCTACCTCTAAACTTCTGAGCCTAACCACTTCTTTTGACCTAAAACTATGGACACATGCTTCTACTCACTCGAATCATAACAGCCTCGACCTTTTATTCTCCTACCTATGCACTCCTTGCAACCTCAGCAACTTTCCTCTTCCTCTCTCTGATCACTCCCTTATTAGCTTCACTCTCTCCTTGGGTAGTTGGAAGACGAGAGGAGGAAGCCAGGTTACCCGTAGAAACCTTCGTTATTTTAACCCTTCTCTTTTTTTGGCAACAGATTGTCTCTGATAAAATCTCAGCCCCCTACACACAGAATTAGGCCCCAACTGCTATAGGCCTGGCAAACAGACAATACCAGATGCCTCAAAACACACAGCCGTGCTCGAGTGTTTATGGCGCAAGACTAAGACCCAGCAAGACTTCGACCGATATAAATCTGCTCTTCAAAAATACAATTCTTGTCGCCATACTGCCAAACAGACCTATTTTATCCTCTCATTAACACCCTCTCACACAATTCCCGTCAACTCTTTTCTACCTTTAACTCTCTACTTCGTCCTTCTCTACCTCCACCCACTAACTCACTCACTAATCACTTCAAAAATAAGATTGATGCAATTCGTGATGAGATCTCCACTGTACAGATATCTCCCTCACCCTACACTCCTTGTCCACCTGCACAATCTATACTTCCCTTGTTTAACCCAGCTACTATAGAGGAGGTTGGTAAATAGTTTTCTAAAGCCCACCTAACCACTTGCCCCCTGGACCCTGTTCCCTTGCAAATACTATGGTTACCCTCTGGCTCTATCCTTCATTCTTTAACTCATATCTTCAATATCTCCCTTTCTACTGGCATCTTCCCCAACTCTCTAAAACATGCGCTAGTCACCCCCATACTTAAAGCCTCACTGGACCCCGCCAATCTTGGCAGCCTAAGACCCATCTCCCTTTTGCCTCCAAACTCCTTGAACGTCTAGTCTAAAACCGGCTGACCTGCCACCTTTTGTGAAAATAACCTTCTTGATCCCCTTCAGTCTGGATTTTGCCCACAACTCTCCAAAGAAACTGCTCTCCTAAAACTCACAAACGACTTACTAACCGCTAAAACCAATGGTCACTATTCCGTACTCTTGCTCTTGGACCGCTCTGCTGCCTTTCACACAGTTGACCACCCCCTCCTCCTCAAAAAAACTATTTACTTGTTCTCTGTGACTATGCTCTCCATTGGTTTGAATCTTACCCATCTCACCGCACCTTCAGTGTCACAACTCTACTTCCTCCTGTCAGGGTCCCCCAAAGTTCTGTCCTTGGACCTCTCCTATTCTCGATCTACACCTCTTGCTTGGGTCAGCTGATAGCTTCCCATGGTTTCCAATAACATTTCTTGCTGATGACAGACAAATCTCTCTCTCTACTCCTCAGCTCACCCCATCAGTTTCCTCAGGTATCACAGATTTACTAACAGACATATCAGACTGGATGTCACACCACTTCCTAAAACTCAATCTATCAAAAACTGAGCTCATAATATTTCCTCCCCCACATGCCTCTTCCCATGATTTCTCAGTCAGGATCAATAGCACCACTATCAACCCATCCCTGCATGCCAAGGTGTAACCCTGGATTCTGAATTATCCTTTCAGGCACACATCCAATCCCTGTCCAAATTATGCCACCTCCACATCTCCAGAATATGCCCCTTTTTAACCAATGATACCACAAAGCTCCTAATTCATTCCCTGGTAATCTCTCGACTCGACTACTGCAACTCCCTCATTGGTTTACCTTTACATAGGCTATCCCCCCTCCAGTCCACCATGAATACTGCTGCCAGGCTCATCCACCTTACCAACCGTTCAGTGTCTGGTACCCCTCTCTACCAATCCCTCCATTGGCTTCCACTCGCTCAACGAATAAAATTCAAAATACTAATAACTTACAAAGCCATCCACAACTCTGCCCCCAGCTACATCACCAACCTGGTCTCAAAATATCAACCAAACTGCTCTCTTCGATCCTCCCAAGACCTTCTGCTCTCTAGTTCCCGTGTCACCTCCTCCCACGCTCGCCTCCAGGACTTCTCCCAAGCTTCTCCCATCCTATGGGATTCTCTACCCCATTCTGTCTGGCTGTCTCCTAATTTATCTATCTTTAGACAATTCCTGAAAACCTCTCTTTAAAGAAGTCTATCCTGATTCTACCTAGTAAACCCCCATTTATTTCCTCCATGAGCTCATCTCCCCCACAGCTATTACCTTTTGTATCACTCAACCCTTCCTCCTAGATTGTAAGCTCTAACGAGCAGGACCCTCTGTTTCCTCTTGTACCAAATTGTATTGCAACTGTAATGTCTGCCTTCTTTTTGTAAAGTGCTGTGCAAACTGTTGGCGCTATAGAAATCCTGTATAATAATAATAAAAAAGGTGTTTGGCGAGTTAATCTGTAGGACTGTCTGCGGTGCTTGTCCCTGCTTATACAGGCCAGACATAGATCTCAGCAAGGGCCAAGTCACTATTACAACAGTTGGAGTCAGAATAGTCAAAACATGGTAGAACTCCTACAGCCTGCTGTGTATGCGTGTCCAATCTGCAATCCAGCTCAGTGCCATCTGCCATCTTCTGAAAGCACATGGCCGCACAAGCTTATGCACTTCACCTGCGAATGTTCAAAATGGTTTCTCTGCATCGGACTGTTATCACACCTGTCCAAGCTGCTGTTCGTCTTCTTAAAAGGAGACAGCATACATTTTTTTTGCAAAACTGGAAAAATATCTAGACAAAGCTTTGAGCACTAGCGCTAAATCAACAAAGATAAAGCATGCCTCTAATCACACGGATGTACAGGGAGCACATTCTGCAGATGTCACGGAGCAACGTGTAAGACCCAAAACGTACAATAAAACCAACACAAACTTACAGAAAACTATGAAACCACTAGCGATGAGTTCTCCAGCAATCTGTCAGATCTACGGGACAGAACTACATACTGGATGTCAGTTTTGCTGCATTTTAATGACCAACCAGCTGAATTAAGAGACAATAGATAGCCCATTTGCAGCATACGAATACCACCAGTGGATGTCTGCAAAATACACAGCTTTCTTAAAAGGACTAATATAGAAGGCTATTTAACAGAAGACATATGCACTAAGCCAACAAAAACAGAACTTCATGCAAGAAGCTAAGGATAAGGCAAAACTCTGCGTTGTTCAACTGCAGGAAACTAGATTTCATAAATCTGAATTTACTAAGCTCACATTCGTCTAGATCAGGGGTGGGCAACTGTGGCCCTGCAGCTGTTGTAGAACTGCAAGTCCCATGAGGCATTGCCAAACTGACAGTTACAAGCATGACTCCCAAAGGCAGAGGCATGATGGGACTTGTAGTTCACCAACAGCTGCAGGGCCACAGTTGCCCACCCCTAGTCTAGATCTTGAACCAGAAGCTCAACATTAAGCAAAAAGCTAACAGAGGCCTGCGCAAGTCTGGATGCAAATAAGTGTGAAGTGCCTTTGTCAGGAAGCTGAAATGAAAGCTCAAAGCCAAAAAACTCTGCAAGCAGAGGCAGAATCTCAAAAGCAAAACTCACCAAGCAGAGATGACAGCCACTCCAGAAGAGATAGAAGCTAAGAGCAAAGCTCACCAAGCAGGGGCAGAATCCCAAATAAAGATTCTGCAAATGGAGGAAGCAGCTGCCCTAGCAAGGCCACGTAAAATGACAGAGCAGGGTCAGCGCATGCTGAAGCGCACAATGAGCAGAGGTCGCCAACTGTCTGCAGAGTCAATAGCTAAAGACCTCCAAACTTCGTGTGGCCTTCAGATTAGCACAACAGTGCGTAGAGAGCTTCATGGAATGGGTTTCCATGGCCGAGCAGCTGCATCCAAGCCTTACATCACCAAGTGCAATGCAGTGTTGGATGTAGTGGGGTAAAGCACACCACCACTGGACTCTAGAGCAGTGAAGGTGTTCTCTGGAGTAACGAATCTCTCTGCCAATCTGATGGACATGACTGGGTTTGGCGATTGCCAGTAGAACGGTACTTGCCTGACTGCATTGTGTCAAATGTAAAATTTGCTGGGGGGGGGGGGGGGGATTATGGTGTGGGGTTTTTCAGAGGTTTGGCTTGGCCCCTTAGTTCTAGTGAAGGTAACTCTTAAGGCATCCGCATACCAAGACATTTTGGATAAATTTCATGTCAATTTGTGGGAACAGTTTAGGGACGGCCCCTTCCTGTTCCGACATGACTGCGCACCAGTGCACAAAGCAAGGTCCATCGAGACATAGATGAGCTTCTGGAAGAATGGTCAAACATTCCCATAGACACACTCCTAAACCTTGTGGATAGCCTTCCCAGAAGAGTTGAAGTTGTTATAGCTGCAAAGGGTGGGCCAACTAAATATTTTACCCCTTCCTGCCCAGGCCAATTTTCAGAGCTCTCACACTTTGAATGACAATTGCATGGACTTACAAAACTGTACCCAAACTACATTTTTATCATTTTGTTCACACAACTAGAGCTTTCTTTTGGTGGTATTTGATCACCACTGGAATTATTTTTTGATATAAAAAAAAAAAAAAAAAAAAAAGGACACGGTTTTCTGTTTGTTAGAAAAGTTTGCAAATAAATTATTGTTCTTCATAAAATTTAGGCCAAGTTGTATTCTGCTACATCAGTATTTATTTAGTCTGCAGGAAAGTTCACAAACTATGTGATGCATACGAAAATTGATCAATCCTGAAGTACTGACAGCCAACCTAATTTCTTGAGGCCCATAAATGTCAGAACAGTAGAGATCACCCAAATGACACTTTTATAAAGTAGACAGTGAGGTATTTAATAAGAGGCATTGTGAGTTTAAGTAATTTTTTTTTCATATTTTGGAAAATAAAGAAATTTAAAAATTATTTTTACAATTTTTTTTTTTTTTTACATTCGGTCACCACTGCAGTACTGGGTCATCATAACTGGTGTGGCGGTGAACAAGGAAACGAAAAGCAAAACAAAACAGAGGGCGCACCGGCCTTGTGCATTACCTTAAAAAGGTATGTTTATTAAATTTAAAAGAAGGTATTCTACTCACAAACGTACATGAATATAAGCACATCTGAGACCGCTCTGTCCAATTCGCACTGCGTTTCTGAATGATAATGATGGACATCCAAAATATCTGACGCGTTTCAAGGACTAGCCTCTTCCTCAGAGCTCTGCGAATTGGACAGAGTGGTCTCATATGATGTGCTTATATTCATGTACGTTTGTGAGTAGAATACCTTTTAAATTTAATAAACATACTTTTAAAGGTAATGCACAAGGCCGGTGCGCCCTGTTTTGTTTTGCTCTATTAGTACTTTTGGACTCCCCAGTTCTTTGAGGGCAGCAAGGCGTGCATATTCCAAGAAATTCGTTGTCCATCCCTAAGCACAGGAGTATTTGGGTTTTCCACTTTCACATCACTTGATCAGGGAAACTGACTGGTGACAGTACGAAAAAAAAAAAATATATAAAAAAATTTTCAATTTTTTTTTATATTACTTTTAAGATTTTTGTTTTCATATTACACTATGACCAAAGTAGTATATTACCATAATAACATTGTACTACTCTGGGAAAGTGATCAGTATTTTGTATTTTTTTTGTACACGATTGCTTATAGCAAAGAATTTCTTTGCTATAAGCAAGCATTTAACTGAATGAAATCGATTAATTCAGGATTTTTTTTATTGTGATTAGCTGTGATTGGCCACAGGTAATCACATGACACAGGTGGGCTATGATTGCCCCAGACTGTGCATGAGATCACGGTGACCCATCACAGCTAGTGATACAATTGTATACAATGGATGGCATGATTGGTCACAGCACGCCACATGGTACTGGCAACAGACCGGTGACAGATCTCGCCACAGCGCGGCCCTGTGGGCACGCATAACATGCGATCCGTGGCGAACATCATATGACCTGCAAATACTGTCTTTTCAATCATCTGCTACATGCTTTTGTCTGCTGTAACCTGCTACAGTCAATAAAAAGATCTTTGTGGATGAGAAAAAAGGTGTTTGGTGAATTGAGCTAATCAAGACTGTCTGTGATGATTATATCTGCTTATACAGGCAAGCCAGGAATAGATGTCTCAGCAAGGGTTAAGTCACTATTACAACAGTTGGGAGTCAGAATAACTAAAAAAAAAAAAAAGAGGTCTAATATTGCTTTAAAAAGGTCTGATCCACACAACCCTTCACATGCAGATCTTTCTTCCAAAGTCTGAGGATAATATACCTTCCAGACGAGATCTTCCTCCAGAAACTCAAAAAGCTATATACAAAGACAAGGAGGAACTCCAGTGTAAAACCATCAGTGTTTATTAAAATAAAAACAAATCTTGTTCACATAGCATTAAAAAGCACTTGCAAAACACAGGTGTTGATCTACAGGTCGAAACAGGCAATGGGAACCCACAATGGCATTATAGGCACGCTCAGCGTGACGATGTTGATAAGCTTCACCCATCTGACACACCTCGTCCCTCCGGACTTTATTGAAGCGAGTAACAATATACACAGTGAATAGGGTAACAAATTATCTATAGTGTCGGCACACCTTCAAACCAAAAAAGGCATCATGCCTTCTAAGCCCTGGTCATTTTTCTCAAGTAAGGCTCCAGGGCTCATCCCACTGCTATGCAGAACTCCTAGGGCGGATAGCCCCCCACCACCAATTGCCTCCATAATCAAAGTGGGAAAAGATGGCGCCAGTATCAAGCACCACATGTTGGCACGATGACCACACGTGCACGGATGCGCAAGCGCAATGCACCAATGCAAATACTTAAAAGGCGGACAGTTTGACAGCCATAAACTTAACAAATGCAAGCTGAAGGCCTCATTCAGAAAAAAGGACAAAAAAAAAAGTTTCAGCTTGCAGAGGCCACTTGCAGTCTATAGATTGCACAGGGCCTGTTTAATACTGTAATAATCTGAAAGCTAATTAAAAAATTAAAACAGGCCTAAAAAATGTTAACCATGCAGGGTTTTTACTAAAACAGTGTACCAAAAAATTTTGTTCAACAAAAAACGTAATGAATTTTATTGCATATTTTCAGTGGTTCACAGCCATATAAAAGTTATATAAGACTTATAAACGCCATAAGCAAGTATGAGGCCTCATGCACACTGGACTTTAATGCTGTTAAGGTAATCAGGCATTTTTTTTTTCTGCCGCTAAACACTCCATGTTACCCTGTGTGTCCATGTACACACAGACACTTAAAAAGGTAGAAGAAAAAAAGAAAAAAGCCCACTGTTGGCACGTCCGGGAGCAGCAGCGTTTTGTCAGATGTGTAAACACATCTAAGAACATCAAGAGCTTGAGCGTTAGTTCTTTTCATTGGCCAGAATAATAATTTATTCTGGCTATTGAAATTTATTAACACACAAGTGCTTGTCACACATTAATGTGTTTACACACATTAAGTAATTTCTACCAAAACGCTGCTGCCCCCAGGAGAGATGGACAAATGCCCTTTGTGCATGAGGCCTAAATGAGCACTGTATACACAAGGCAGTTAAATATCTATTAGGCTCCATTTACAACTTGCAGGTGCGACAGAGTCACCTTTTGGGCAGCTCACTGAAAGAAACATGCAAATATAGTCCCCTAACCTTTGTAAAAATTGTGCCACACAAAAATTGCAAGGTACTCTGTTAGAATACATTTTTGACGTGTGCCAACACACACATTAGCAAGATGGTGGGGGTAAATGGCATGCTGCGCATCTTCAAAAGAGCTGCACTTTTTGTACATTGCAGGATTTAGCACATGTTCCTGCAATGCAGAAATTATAAACAAAGTTTTTGTTAAAAAAAAAAAAAAAGTAAAAATGTGAGATTTAGACAATGGACTAAGCAGACCAGTGTTTCTCTATTTTTTCAGTCAAGGTACCCTTTAATATTATGCACACAATCTCAAGGCACTTCATGCTAAAAATGTAAAAAACGAAATAGTTTTACATAATGCAACATCAACACATAGGACAATGTCGAAGATTATTTTTTCTTCCAAAAAAAAAAAAAATAATACACCTGTGCACACTGGGGCTGACTAGCATTCCAATATTTCTCTTCTCCCTCACTAAGCCAAAATGACCCCAGTGCTAACAGAAAGCAGCAGGGGAGGGGCAAACAACGATACTCCTCATCAGCCACTGACATCATTGGTTGTTACAATGCCAGCAGCTGAAAGGATGTAATGGTTCACAATGAAAACCTGTGGCTTTGTGCAACTAAAAAAGGCATGCTTGATCTATTCCTGGCTTGTTTACAATTTTTGGGCAATTGTTAGGCATTTTGCCAAGGCACCCCTGAAGAAACCTCAAGGCACCCCGGTTGAAAAAGGCTGCAATAAACAGTAGTAAACCGTGACCTCCTCTGCCAGATGGGCAAGTATCTAATTTGCACATCCCCTAAGGCTACAGGGTTCATTTACTAAAAGCAAATAGGCTGCTCACTTTGAGGATATTTTCTCTTAACTTGGTGAATGTGGTGAAAACTCACTCTGCAAAGAATACCCTACCACGTAAAAAGGAAAAAAAATATACTGAACAAAAGGGTTAGGCAGGTGTGAAGAAATGTTTTAAAGAATGTTTTCAAAATATATATGTTTTTGTTATTAGTTTAGAAAATGCAAAGAGCCAACAGAAGAAAAATCTAAATCAAATATTTGGTGCGACTACAATTTGCAAGCGTAAGAATTGATGCTAGTTGGAAACCAAAGTCAGTGTTTTTGTAGGATGACAGTCTAGAACAGCAATGGGCAAACTACGGCCCGGCGGACCTTTTAATCCGGCCCGCGGAGCTAGGCTTCTGCTAGGCTACACTCACAGTCCGCCCTGTTTCCTATGAGGATCTGTCCCCCCTCGACGTATCTGCGCATGTGCCGGAGATCGCCAATCGGCTGCTAATGCCTGAAACTGGCACATGCGCAGATACGTCGAGGGGGACAGATCCTCATAGGAGACAGATTTTCATGCTACACCGAACGGCGCGGGAACAAGAGGAACGCGCGGAGCAAAGGTAAGTGAATTGACACAGGGGGGACTTGGGGACTTAATATGGGGGATGAATTACTATATGGGGGACGAATTGCTATATGGGGGACGAATTGCTATATGGGGGACGAATTGCTATATGGGGGACGAATTGCTATATGGGGGACGAATTACTATGGGGGATTAATTACTATGCTTAATATGGGGGAATATTACTATACTTACTATGGATGACACATACACATCATTCATCTACTCTTGGTCCGGCCCCCGGGTCCAATATATGAACCCATTGCGGCCCTCAAGTCAAAAAGTTTGCCCACCCCTGGTCTAGAATGATTAACCAATTATACCAAGCAGGTGCTAATTATCTTACATTTCATATGTAGGTTGAAACAGTCATTCATTAAAAGAGCTGTAGGAGGCTAAAACTGGATGGGGAACAGCCAAACTCTGCTACGAAGGTGAGGGTATGGAAGACAGTTTCACTTCATAGGTCATACATGGCAAGAATGAACTCGGGAACAAGACACAAGCTAGTTTTCCTGCATTATCATGTCGCTTGCATGCAAACATTTCAATGAAGACTAGGGTTTCAAGATGTGCTTTTTGAAGCACAAATAAATGTACAGCACTGAGGACTCATCAGATGATGTCCAGCAGTGCCATTAGCACAGAACTGATGAGAACTAGTAGGATTCAGGTACACCCATCTACTGGATAAACAGCAGCCAAAAAGCCATTCCTCTGATGTGGAAACAAGACTAAGCAGCTCAACTATGCCACTGTACCAGAAGGCAGTTTGTTTGCCGAAGGGCTGGACAGTGGTACAATAATGAGTGTCTGCAGGCAACAGTGAGGCATGGTGGAGATTCCTTGCAAGTTTGAGGCTGCATTTCTGCAAATGAAGTAGGAGATTTGGTCAGGAACAATGGTGTCCTTAATGCGGAGAAATACAGGCAGAAATGTATCCATCATGCCATACCATCAGGGAGGTGTGCGATTGGCCCCAGATTTATTCTGCAGGAGGACAACGAACCCACACAGTCAATATCATTAAGAATATTTTCAGTGTAAACAAGGAGTCCTGGAAGGGATGGTTTGGCTTGCCCAAAGCCCTGATCAACAGAATCTGTCTGGGATTACATGAAGAGACTGAATGATTTTAGGCAGCCTACATCCACAGAAGATCTGTGGTTAGTTCTCAAAAACGTTTGGAACCACCTACCTGCCGAGTTCATTCAAACACTGTGTGCAAGTGTACGGAGAAGAATTGATGCCATTTTGAAGGCAAAGGGGTGGTCACACAAAATACTGATTTGGATTTTTCTTCTGCTCATTTACTTTCCATTTTGTTAATGGATTAAAATGCAACGCCTATAAAACACTTCTATTATCTTTATTTACAGCATGTTTTCCACATCTGCCTAAAACTTCTGTAAACATAACAGTTCTCTCCCATCAGCTCCTGCACACTGCTGTAAGCCCACAGACACAGCCCCTAGTAAGACAGCAAACTGTTAAACCTTTTATCACCCCCACATGTTAATCCCTGCTTTTTATTAGCACTGATCACTGTATTGGTGTCACTGGGAACGTCAGTGACACCAAGTCAGTTCCCCCCAGTGTAAGAATGCCCGCAGTCCCGTTATAAGTTGCTGATCGCCAACTTCACGAACAAAAAAAAAGATCCCAGTATATATACTGCCATTTGTAAACGCTATAACTTTCACATAAACCAATTTAAACGTATTGGGATTTTTTTTTAGCAAAGACATGTAGCAGAATACATTTTGGCCTAAATTTATGACGAAATCGGACTTAAATTTTTTTACAGGACATGTTTAACCACTCTCCCTCCTGAGGATTTACCCCCCTTCATGACCAGGCCATTTTTTGCGTTATGGCACTACGTTACTTTGACAATTGCGCGGTCATGCAACACTGCACCCAAATTAAATTTACGTGCTTTATTTTCCCACTAATTGAGCTTTCTTTCTGTAGTGTTTGATCGCCTGTGCGTTTAATTTTTGTGCTACAAACAAAAGACCGACAATTTTGTGGGGAAAAAAAAATATATATTTTGGACTTTTTGCTATTAAACATGTCCAGTAAAAAAAATCAAAAAAAAAATCAAATGTAGTCAAAAAATTTAGGCCAAAATGTATTCTACTACGTCTTTGCTAAAAAACAAAAAAAAATCCGAATACGTGGAAATTAATTAGTATACGTGAAAGTTAGTGTTTACAAATGGCGGTATAGATAATGGGATTTTATTTTTCCCCCCTACTAGTAATGGTGGCGATCAGCGGGACTGCAGTGGACATTATGACACACTGGGAAACTAACCTGGTGTCATTGACATTCCCAGTGACACCAATACAGTGATCAGTGCTTAAAAAAAAAAAAAAAAAAAAAAAAAAAGCAGTGACACTGTACTAATGGCACTGGGCAGGAAGGGAATGTGTAACACGAAAATGTATTGGTAAAAATGCGGTCTATTCCAAATGAAAACCTGAAGAATAAAAGGTTTCAAAATTTGTTATTCCTTTACAGAAAGTTAAGAAAGAAATATTAGGCTGATCAAAAAAAATAGAGTGCGCAGTTTCCTTTGCAAACTCAAACAGCTACTGTATAAACTGAAAAATATTTGAAGATTTAGCTTTCCTGTGAATCACTGAATATTTAGTTGTATAAGCACTGTTTCTGAGAACTGCTTCACATCTGTGTTGCATGGCATCAACCAACTTCTGGCACCTGTGAACAGGTAATCCAGCCCAGGATGATTGGACTACATTCCAAAATTCCGCAGCATTTCTTGGATTTACCTCAGAAACAATTTTCAATGTCACCCCCAAGTTTTCTACTGGATTAAGGTCCGGTGATTGGGCTACCTACTCAATAACAGTAATTCTGTTGGTCTGGAACCAGTGCTGCTCATATACTGGTGTTTTCTTGTTAGAACACCCATTTCAAGGGCATTTCCTCTTCAGCATAAGGCAGCATGACCTCTTCAAGTATTCTGATGTATTCAAACTGATCCATGATCCCTGGTATGTGATAAATAGGCCCAACACCATAGTATGAGAAACATCCCCATATCATGATGCTTGCGCAACCATGCTTCACTGTCTTCACAGTGTACTGTGGCTTGAATTCAGTGTTTGGGGGTCGTCTGACAAACTGTCTGCGGTCCCTAGACCCAAAAAGAACACCTGCTTTCATCAGTCCACAAATTGTGCAGTTTCTCTTTAGGTCAGTCAATGTGTTCTTTGGCAAAATTGTAACCTCTTCAGCACATGTCTTTTTTCAACAGTGGGACTTTGCGGGGACTTCTTGCAGATAGCTTGGCTTCACATAGGTGTCTAAATTGTTACAGTACTCACAGGGAACTTTACACCTTCTTTGATCTTCCTGGAGCTGATCATTGGCTGAGTCCTTGCCATTTTGGCTATTTTTCTATCCATTCGAATGGCAGTTTTCCATTGTCTTCCATGTCTTCCTGGTTTTGGTTACCATTTAAAAGCATTTGAGATCATTTTACTTTTTAATCAAAGTACGCTGTTCTTCTGAACAGTGTCTGGAACGACCCATTTTAGTTGGATTTTCAGAGAGAAATGTACTATACCCAGTATGTAAAAAATTGCTGCCTTTACCTTAGATAAAGGCCACCTGTTTGACACCTGTTTTTTCACAGACTGAATGACCTCACTAATTGAACTCCACACTATTATTTTGGACACCCCTTTCAAATAATGATTCAATTACACAGAATCCACAGCGTGCAGGTCATGACTGTTGGATCTGTTCGTTTTTTATTACTCTACTACACCTACTAGTAAATTTGCCATATAGAAATAGAATTTATACCAAAAACTGATTAATCTGGTTAGTGATGTAGGACTTCTATTAGTGTGTGTGTGTGATATTATATATACATACATATGTACACATATAAATACACATACATACACATGAATACATACCATACAGGGATGTTGGATTCCTACCACCCGAGACATGTATATCCAGGCAGGTAGTTTTTTCTACCTTTAACCCTGCTGCGGGCAAGCAGCAGGCTCACCTGTCAGGTGGAAGCATTCGGCCACCAATTGTTTCCACACCGTGAAAGCCACTCCACACCCCACCCCTTCCTCCCCCCTTGACTTTTCAAAGGACAGGATGCAGATTATCTTAGATCTTGCCTCTTAAATTTATTTTATTATAGGTTACTAAATGTATGATACATTGTATCTCTTGTTTGCTGTCTCTACCTGGAGGAGAGCTGTGGGAGCTCTGTCAATGACTGTATCCACCCACATCCCCAATTAGGCTCGTGCTCCAACAGCTGCTTGCTGCATTAGTGAGTGCAATGGGGATTCACCTCCTAGTGTTATAAGCAGGGTCACCACCTAGTGTGACCTCTCCTTTTAGCTACTGTTTACTTTTAATCTGACTGCTCCTTAGTTTTTTCCTTTTCTTGTTTTCTCTCTACCCTTCCTCGTATCCCACCACCTTCCCCCTTTCTTCGGTGCTGTAACTGACTCTGTATCACCTTCCTAAACATTAAGGGACTCAATTCTCCTGAGAAGAGACATATCCACTTATCTGAGCTCAAAAAGTTACGCTCTGATGTAGCATGTCTACAGGAGACTCATTTTCAGGATGACAGGCTTCCTCTTCTGAAGCACAGGTTTTATCCTTTTGCCTACCATGCCACTAATAAAGAAGCCAAATCAAAAGTGTATTGATCTTGATCTCCAGACATTTTCCCTGGACTATCCAGGATTTGCTGGTAGACCATAAAGGCAGTTTTCTCTATTTGAAGGTTAAGGTTGGTAACAGTCCAATGACATTGGCTACGATTTATGCCCCTAATTCTCAACAGGACCTCTAAGAAGTGTGCTAGCCTGACTTCTGGAATTCTCTGGAGGTCATCTCATTCTGGGACGTGACTTCAATGTTCCCTTAATACCGAATGTAGATACGTCCACGGACACCTCGTCTGTAGCTCCTAATGTTCATAAAATTACTTCTCAAGCCTTACATTGAACTCAATTGACTGACATCTGGGAGACTTCTGAATTTGAGAGAGGGACTACTTTTTTTTCCCCCACCAAACAAGTCGTATTCACAAATTTATATCCTGATCCCACGCAGACCACTACAGATGGTCAAACGCGCTTCAATTGGGAATATCACCTGGTCAGACGATGCTCCAATTTCCATTCGGTATTTCCTTACCAAGATGCTGGGTCAAAGACATTCCACATGGAAATTGAACGAAAGCCTTCTGCAAGACCCTGTAGTCTTGGCAGATGTGGTTCGTGAAGTCGATTCCTACTTTCGCACACAAAGTGTGTTATTAGAGATGTGCTCATTAAACATGGCACCAGGATCAAGAAGGAGCAAGAAGCACAACTATCCGTTGTATTGACAGATATTCACGTCATGGAATGCCGCCACAAACATGCACTGTCACGCGGCACAGGCAAGGAGTTGCTTCATCTACACAAAGTTTCGGAACTCTTGTGCTTTAAGGCTGCACTCCACTAATGTCGGTGGGTGTTCTATGAATCCAATAACATATGCAGCCATATTTTAGTTCGCTCACTGCAAGACCAACACTTGGCAACTTATGTACCCTGTATAATGGGTTCAGATGGACAAGTAGCCACCTTTCCTAAACACATCGCCAATGATTTTGGGGAATTCTATTCCTCCTTGTACAATATTGACACTCAGACACCATCCCTTCTTTTTTTGGTGCGGTGATTGACTTTGTATCACCTTCCTAAACGTCAAGGGACTCAATTCTCCTGAGAAGAGACATACAGGTGAAACGCAAAAAATTAGAATATTGTGCAAAAGTTCATTTATTTCAGTAATGCAACTTAAAAGGTGAAACTAATATATGAGATAGACTCATTACATGCAAAGCAAGATAGTTCAAGCCGTGATTTGTCATAATTGTGATGACTATGGCTTACAGCTCATGAAAACCCCAAATCCACAATCTCAGAAAATTAGAATATTACATGCAATCAATAAAACAAGGATTGTACATAGAACAATATCGGACCTCTGAAAAGTATAAGCATGCATATGTACTCAGTACTTGGTTTGGGCCCCTTTTGCAGCAATTACTGCCTCAGTGCGGCGTGGCATGGAAGCTATCAGCCTGTGGCACTGATGAGGTGTTATGGAAGACCAGGATGCTTTAATAGCGGCCTTCAGCTCTACTGCATTATTCGGTCTCATGTCTCATCTTTCTCTTGGCAATGCCCCATAGATTCTCTATGGGGTTCAGGTCAGATGAGTTTGCTGGCCAATCAAGCACAGTAATCCCAAGGTCATTGAACCAGGTTTTGGTGCTTTTGGCAGTGTGGGCAGGTGTCACGTCCTGCTGGAAAATGAAGTCGGCATCCCCATAAGGCAAGGAAGCATGAAGTGCTCCAAAATCTCCTGGTAGACGGCTGTGTTGACCCAGGACTTAATGAAGCACAGTGGACCAACACCAGCAGATGACATGGCTCCCCAAATCAACACAAACTGTGGAAACTTCACACTGGACTTCAAGCATCTTGCAGTATGTGCCTCTCCATTCTTCCTCCATACTCTGGGTTCTTGTTTTCCAAATGAGATGCAAAAGTTGCTCTCATCAGAAAAGAGGACTTTGGACCACTGAGCAACAGACCAGGTCTGTTTTTCTTTAGCCCAGGTACGACGCTTCTAGCCCAGGAATGCAACATTTGAAGCCCATGTCCAGGATCCGTCTGTGTGTGGTGGCTCTTGATGCACTGACTCCAGCCTCAGTCCACTCCTTGTGAAAGTCCCCAACACTTTTGAATGGCCTTTTCCTGACAATCCTCTCCAGGCTGCGGTCATCCCTGCTGCTTGTGCACCTTTTTCTTCTACACTTTTCCCTTCCACATAACTTTCTATTAATGTGCTTTGTTACAGCACTTTGGGAACATCCAACTTCTTTTGCAATTACCTTTTGAGGCGTTCCCTCCTGATGGAGGGTGTCAATGATGGTTTTCTGTACAACTGTCAGGTCAGTCTTTCCCATGATTGTGATTCCTACTAAACCAGACAGACCATTTAAAGGCTCAGGAACCCTTTGCAGGTGTTATGGCTTAATTAGCTGATTAGAGTGGGACACTGAGCTTACACCGTGTTCCAAATTATTATGCAAATTATATTTTTCTCATTTACCTAAATAATTGATGTAAATAACAGTCAGCATAATTCCCATGTTATCAACTATTAAGAGTACAATTCAAATATTATTGAACAAACCTAATAACAGTATTTTTTTTAAAACAAACTTACAATGTACTGTTCCAAATTATTACGCACAGTAAGTTTCAAAACACTTTATAGGTTGTAAAGAACTGAAAATTGTCATTTGTTGTGTTTTCAGCATATTTACTGAAATCAAAAGCTATTTCAATCAAACTTTAAAAAACATTATAACTTTTTAAACATTTTAACAAGTCACATTACATTTTAACATAGGACCCCTTATTTGATAGCAGCTTCACAAGTCTTGCATCCATTGAACTTGTGAGTTTTTGGACAGTTTCTGCTTGAATTTGTTTGCAAGATGTCAGAATAGCCTCCCAGAGCTGCTGTTTGGATGTAAACTGCCTCCCACCCTCATAGATCTTTTGCTTGAGGATGCTCCAAAGGTTCTCAATAGGATTGAGGTCAGGGGAGGATGGAGGCCACACCATGACTTATTCCCCTTTTATCACCATAACAGCCATTGATGCAGAGGTATTCTTTGCAGCATGAGATGGTGCATTGTCATGCATGAAGATGATTTTATTACGGAAAGCATAGTTCTTCCTTCTGTACCAGGGAAGAAAGTGGTCAGTCAAACTCCACATACTTTGCAGAGGTCATCTTTACACCTTCGGGGGCTCTAAAGGGGCTGACCAGCTCTGTTCCCATGATTCCGGTCCAAAACATGACTCCACCACTGCCTTGCTGACGCCGCAGCCTTGTTGGAACAGGGTGGCCGTCCACCAACCATCCACTACTCTATCCATCTGGACCATCCAGGGTTGCACAGCACTCATCAGTGAACAGGACTGTTTGAAAATTAGTCTTCATGTATTTTTCTGCCCAATGCAGCAGTTTCTGCTTGTGAGCATTGGTTAGTGGTGGCCGAATAGAAGGTTTATGCACAGTTGCAAGACTCTGGAGGACTCTACACCTTGATGTCCGTGGGACGCCAGAGGCACCAGCAGCTTCAAATATCTGTTTGCTGCTATGTAATGGTATTTTAGCAGCTGCTCTCTTGATCCGATGCATGGATCTGGCAGAAATCTTCCTCAATTTGCCTTTATCTGCACGAACCCGTCTGTGCGCTGAATCAGCCACAAATCTCTTAATAGTGCGATGATCAAGCTTACGTTTTCATGAAATATTTAATGTTTTCATACCTCGTCCAAGGCATTGAACTATTTCACTCTTTTCGGCAGCAGAGATCCTTTCTTCCCCATATTGCTTGAAAATGGTGCTCTGCTTAATAATGTGGAACACCCTTCTTTAGTAGTTTTCCTTAAATTAGACTCACCGGCCAATCTAATTATCACAGGTGTCCGAGATGGTTTTCAATGATCAAAAGAGCCCTGACACAATGTCATCCATGAGTTAAGTGTGACAAAAATGAAATATTTTGTTTTTCAGTTTAAATAGAATTTGCATAATAATTTGGAACGCGGTGTAGAAAATTGCACCTTTTCACAATATTCTAATTTTCTGAGATGGTGGATTTGGGATTTTCATGAGCTGTAAGCCATAATCATCACAATTATGACAAATCACGCCTTGAACTATCTTGCTTTGCATGTAATGAGTCCATCTCATATATTCGTTTAACCTTTTAAGTTGCATTACTGAAATAAATGAACTTTTGCACGATATTCTAATTTTTCGAGTTTCACCTGTATACGCTTATCTGAGCTCAAAAAGTTACATTCTGATGTAGCATTTCTACAGACACCATCCCAAGCCTCCATACAATAATATCTGCGGACCTCGGGAATGCCCAGGCTTCGCTCACCGATCAGACAGGAATTGGAAGATCCCATCTCCCTGGAGGAGTTACAAGGCACGGTAGGCTCCTCTAAATCAGGTAAAGCCCTGGGCCCGGATGGCTTCACCGTACAATATTATAAGCTTCTACACCCCCATCTGGGACCTTACATGGTCAAGCTATTTAACTCACTGGGCGATGGGACTTCTCTACCTCCCTCCCACCAGAGACACTTTACAAGCCCAGCTTTCGGTTCTCCATAAAAGAAGGGAAGGATCCTTCCACCTGTAACAGCTTTAGACTGATCTCTCAACCATTTTTTAAACTATTCATGAAGGTCGTTGCTACCCTACTTCAACATTTACCTGCTCCAGTTCACCAAGCTCAAGTGGGGTTTATCCCGACATGAGAAGCCTGTGACAATACTATAAAAGTACTTAACCCGATTCAAGGTGCAAATCAGACCAATAGCCCTTGCATGGTCATAGGGACAGACGCGGAGAAGGCCTTTGACTGGGTAGAATGGGGGTTCATGGTTCAACATATTGGTCTGGGGAAAAATATGTGCCACTGGGTCTCCATTGTGCACACTTTACCCACTGCATCAGTTAAGGTCAATGGTGTCCTGTGAGCCCTTACCCATAGGGAATGGTACCAGACATGGATGTCCATTGCCCCCCCTTACTTTTCGACTTTACATTAGAACCATTCTTATGCATGATTTGGCAAAAGTCCTGATATACAGAAGCTAGAGTTTGGAGGAGTTCAACATAAGATACCAGCCTATGCTGATGATACGATATTGACATTGAGTAACCCAGGGATCTCTATCCCCAAGCGAATCTGAACGCTACTTTTCTAACTCGGAGGTGATTGCTGTGATGCTCCCTCATTCTCTTCTCAGTGCCCTCCAAGTAAACCAAGTTTAAATGGAATACTGTAGCTCTGAAATACTTTGGTACCCTGATCCCTCTACAACTGCCTCAAACCAACCTTTCCTCCACTATTCGAGAAGGTCTGCTCTCTTCTATCCTCCGGGCATCAAGTGCTACATTCTTGGTTTGGACGTGCATTTTACCAACATTTCTTTACGTGTTTCAGGCACTACCCATCCGTGTTCCTTTACGGCTCTTTATACAGGCGAACGCTATTCTATATAATTTTGTATGGGCACAAATGAGACCTAGGCTGCACCATCGGCTTCTGACTATACCCAAACAAAAACAATCTGGCGGTCTAAGCGTCTCAGATCTACAAATTATCAAGCTTCCTATCTCGGAAGCTTGATCAACTGGTGTCAAAGATGTCAAAATCTGGCCCAATATTGAACAGGTCCAAACTTCAATACTAATCAAATTGAGCTTCGTGGTGCCATGCTAACTCTCCACTCATGTAAAATGCACCCCCTCATCGGGACATCAAGTAAAATCTTTTGCTTAGTCTTCCTTGTCAGGGGGAAGCTCATCTCTGTACCCAATCTAGGGAAACCTGGGCTTTGTACAGGGCCTACTAAATGGCTTCTTTGGGACTCTGCAACCCAGGCTGTTATAAAGCTTCTCTTTTTCCTGGTGGAGGGCTCCTGGCCTTCTATACACACCCTTCTGAATCCAGCGGGTACATATCAATTAGATTTTTTGAAGGCTCTTAGATTCCTCTACTTTCTCTGCTCACTCCCAACTCCAAGGGGCTATCAACACCCATGAATCACGCTAGAGGAATACTGCACTGATATGGTCGCAATCCCCCACGCCCTCTCCAAACTGAATGCATTACTAGTATCACCTTCGGAAAACTTCTGTCCGTCATGCCTTATGAAATGGGAGGCGGACCTGGGCAGAAGATTCACAGACTCCCAAAAAATATGATCTGATTTACTTTAAAATTCTCCCTTTGCACAATAATCCAAGAACAATTTCAAAACTCTGACCTGTTGGTACAGAACCCCTGCAAATTTACATAGATTCCCTCCAACTATTTCGAATAAATGCTGGCTTTGTCAAGAAGAGGTGGGAACGCTCTTACAAGCGTTTTGGTCATGCCCCAGACTGGTACACTACTGCAGTGAGGCCCATCGCATTGCACAAAAATTTACGTATTATTCAGTCCCTGATGATCCAGCCTCAGGAATGTTGAACACCTATTGTCCGACACCCGGGACATGCAGTTCCAGGCAAGAATTCTTTCATACATATATATATATATACACACATATACACACACATACATACATACATATACATTTAACCCTGCTGTGGGCAAACAGCAGGGTTTTGAGCCAACGATCGGCTCTTGTAAAAGCGATCCAAGTGGCTCCAGGGAGGGACTTATCCCACTGCGTTCTGCAGGCTGTCTGGACATCTGTGGCGGAGGCACGCTCCAGTCCAGTCCCACCCCCTGCTGCCCATTAGCGGAGAGCGGCAGCCAGTCACAGCCAGGTGTTCGTGTCACCAGCTCTCCATAGGAACGCAATGGGGGGGGGGGGTTCAAGACTGGACCCGCAGGATGCGGGACACTTTATTTTTCGAAATATATTTAGATTTTCTCCAAATCGGGGTAAATTAAGGAGGAATCATGAGCTAAGGCTTGAGAGTAACAAGCTGGTAATAAAGTATCCCTATCCATCCATCCGTCCATCCAGGAGTGAGAGCTTGGAAGGAAGATAAGGGTGGATCACCATCTGTGATGTGGGAGATCAAATTACCCTATGGAAATTTGGACTTAATTACTTTGCGTGTAAGGAAGGTTTTTTTGCATTTTTTATCGGTATATAGCAATATATCATTGGCATCTTTTTCTTTTATGTTTTTCGCTATATGAGGAAATATCTGGGAAGGAGAGTCAGTGTGAGATCGCATAAAGAGTTATATCATCTCTGAGGACACCACAGCCCACCTGCAGGCTTGTCTTTTTTGCCTCTTAAAGCCATACCAGCTTGCGAATTCACAGCATTTGGTGAGTGTGGATCTATAAAATGCTTTTCCCGTAAGATGTGAATAAGCTGGAAAATTTATAAAGTTTGAGTAAATAATTTTTTTTCACAATTTTTGGGACATTGGACTTTCACATATAATTTGTCACAGTTTTGATTATTTGTAGTATTTGTGCTGTATTATTTTTATTATATTTTTCATTTTATTTTAATTTTTTGTTTCTTTTTACATTTTTATGTTATAATTCAGTTATTATCTGCAGCCTTGTACTGTCGGAGTTTCATTCACTGGAAGGGGAGACACAGAGCCTGTCCAATCCAGGACACCCAAACAACCAGCCAGTGCTTCGGCTGGCTGATCATAGAGGCGGAAAAAAATCAGCACCACTCTGTCAGTCTCTATGATATACATCACTTTCCCAGATGGAAACGGCGCCAGTTTTAAAAACGGAAAGCATTTGATCACATTGATCTTGGTGTGATCAAATACTTTTCAAAGCAGATGAAGGACCTATCACTGTCGATTGCTGTCACAAGGAATGTTTACATTTCTTACGACAGCAATAAAAGCAATTAAAAATTAAAGTGACAATCAAAATAAATAAATAAAAAAAAAGTTAAAGCACCCCTGCCCCTCATGTTCGCACGCAAAAATAAATGATGCATGCAAACAGCGATTGTCACACGCATGTGAGGTTATCACCATGCATGTCAGATCATGGGCAGTAATTCTAGCACCTGACCTCCTGTGTAAATCTAAAGTGGTAAACTGTAAAAGCTTTTAAAGAGTTACTTATGAATAGTAACATTTACGCCAGTTGTCATTGCATGGGGTGTGCATTTTAAAGCATGACATGTTTGGTATCTATTACTTGGCATAACATCTATCATATTTTACCAAAAAATTGGCTTATGTATTGTGATTTTTGCATTAAACTTCCAAAAAGTGCATTTAACAAAAATTGTGTTTGAGAAACCTGCTGTGTGAATGCCGTGTGACAAATATAAAATAAAAAAAATGTTTTAAGTTGAGAGTTCTAAGAAATTATCTAGCAGCAAATTAAAAAAACATTAAAAGTTTAGTTTTTAAAAGCCCTAGACATTCCTAAAAGCACTTCTGCCTAAAAAAACCATCAACCCTTTGTATTTTCCATTCTGCTATTTTTTTTATCAGGACAAATAGATTGTAATGAAGGATGAGTAGATTGGGACCTCAATTAAGTCCCCTGGACAAGTAGTTTTTTTTTTTTTAAACAATTTCCACACCACTGAGCCTTCTTTTACATATCACCAATATACCGTCCAAAATATACAAATGGTCCGTCCTACGCCATCTTTTAAATGCGGCCAAGTCCTGCATCTCTTTGAGATGAAGACACGCAGCCCCCTTCTGTGGGCTCTAGCTACATAAAGCGGAGAAATTGAACCAAATGGAAGATTTGGTGTCATCACAAGAAAACAAACATGAGATATACTCAAAAGGAAAGGGGGAGGGTGGAGTAGCCTCCCAAGTTTTTATTGTTCCCCACTTTCTCGGTTTCTCTTTTCTACTGCTCTTTCTTGACCATTTCCATTTGGTTTTATCTAAGACAAAGAAAATGTGCATCCCACTCCATTGACTTTACAATAGGACCCCATATCTCTCCTCTGCAATGTATCGCATTGGATCAAAAAAAAAAAAAAAAAAATGATGAGCATAAAGATGAGTGGAGGCCATCTTTGCTTCACTAATCTCTATGCCCAGCACCGGGATCGTTCGATGGTTTCTCAGGTAAGGCTAAGAACTACCAAGTGGCAGCGGCGACGAGGGGTGGGGTTTGTTCAGCACCTGTATCAGTGCTCTTTTTTTCATGTCGGCTGAAAGGTGTTTTCGGCACATCACTACCTATTACCGCAATGACAATCAGCCAGTGATTTCTAAGGGGGCTCCACAAATATTTTTACTCCAGACCATGGTTCATCTAGTATCTATAAGCACCTTAAGACAGAAAGGGGAAAATGTAGTAACAAGCATAAACAATATACAGAGACTGCATCTAAAGCTCACTTTTTAGTGACTACTCAGTTTCCATGGAAATAGTCTGGCATTTTCATGTTGTCCATGTTGCGCTTGCTTACAGTTAAATGGAACATTCCTAGCTTTTTTTTCTTCTTCGTTAAAATGTGTGGTACTATAACGGAGTTCTTAAAGTGTTACTAAACCCACAACAGTAAAATCAGTCTGTATATGCAGTAAAGCATGCTTGTTATACTCACTACAGAACCTAAGGAGTAAATCCTCCGCATTGGGTAAAAAAGGCTGTTTGATCCTGTCTTCGTGATCCTCCCCTTCTACTGTCCCCAATCTGTTGACTCCTAGAGCTTTGTACTACCTACACATGCTCAGTTTAGAGTATATGGATAGTTTTTTTTTCTTCTTTGGGAGGGTGCATGTGATTGGCCCACTCTAGCAAAACACACCAAACGGAGCATGGGCAGACTTGTGACTGCTGCTCTGTACTATGGCAGGTAGATTGGGGACAGCAAAAGGGGAGAATCAGAGAAGACCTGATCATACATCCTTTTTACACAAATGCGGAGGATTAGCCCCTTAAGCACCACAGTAAGTATAACAAGCATACTGTATATACTGATTGATTTTAATGTTGTGGGTTTAGTAACACTTTAAAAGTAGCAGACACTTTTTTGTAAGCTAAACTTCAATAACGAAACAAAATAGGGATTAAAAAAAAAAAAAAAAAAAAAAAAAAAAAAAAAAGAAGAACACCACACGGGTGTAAATGGATGATCATATGTTTACATCAGTTTTTCCACAGATGCACAGATTGTTTTTTTTCATCCATCAACAAATGGATGAAAAAAAAAAAACGAAAAAAAAAAGACAAAACTGAACACCCGTGTGAAAGGGGCCATAGTTCTGTATTCTATGGGAGGACGCAAAGGTCCTGCCCACCTTCCAAAAAGTCAGACCACACAGGAGAGTGCAAGCTGCCACACAGGAATACAGGAAGCATATTGCCTTATTCATCACCCCCTCGGCCAGTGGTCTCCAAACTGCAGTCCAGGGGCCAAAAGTGGTCTTTTGCTCCTTTATCTGGCCATTGGGGTACTATTCCTTCATCTGACACCAATAACAGGGTACCATTTCTTCCCCACTGCCACCATCAATGCGGCACTATTCCTCCCACAAACACCATCGAGGAGACACTATTCCTTCCACTGACACCATCAATAGGGCACTATTTATCGCACTTATACCATAAAATAAGGTATTGTTTACTCCCACTGACACCGGTACACTTTCTACTCCCACAGGCCACAGTCTGGCTAGCCGAAGGACAGTAAACTGGCCCTTTGTTTAGAATGCTTGGAGACCTCAGCCCTAGGCAAAACAAGAAGTTAATCTTTGCAGTGGGGGAAAAAATAGCAGTTGATCCCTGTAGTGGAGAGGGGGCCCGCAGCAAAGGTTATTCCCCTGATGTCAGCATTTATTAAGTAATATCAGGCAGGGAAAGGAACAAAAAAAAAAAAAAAAAAAAAAAGTGTACAAAATTGAACATATTAACCAATAGCTGCCCAGCCAATAGCAGTTTGGCGGCCGGCAAAATGCTGTAGATTTCTGGGTGGACGCCATATGGCGTCCTCCCGGGCATGCACAGTTTTTGCGCTTGCAAAATTCCATCCATTGTATACTAGTATCTAGCTGTGAATGGTCACAGCGATCACATGCACATGTCATGTGATTAGCTGTGGCCAAATCACAGCTAAGCACAAAAAAAAAAAAAAAAGTACTGATCACTTCCCTAAAGTAGTAGAATGTTATGGTAGCATTGTACTACTTTGGACAGTGAAATATGAAAAAAAAAATCTTAAAGAAAAAAAGTACTAAAAAATATTTTCATTTTTTTAAAAAAAAATTTCACACTGTCACCAGTCAGTGTCCCTGATCATCGCCATGCCAGTTATATGACGACGCTGTACTGCACTGGTGACAGTATGTAAAAAAAAAGTGAAAATAATTTGTTTAATTTTTTGATTTTCCGAAAAATGACAAAATAATACAACTTCAAAAAACTCACCATGCCTCTTATGAAGTACGTTGGACTATCTACTTTGCCAAAAGGGGTCATTTGGGGGATATCTGTACTATTCTGACATTCTTGGACCTCAAGAAATTAGATTGGCCATCAGTACTTCAGGATTGATCAATAATCAGATCTATACCATAGTTTGTGAACTCTATAACTTTCCTACAAACTAAAAAATACATCCTAATTTGGGTTATTTTCACCAAAGACATGTAGCAGAATACATCTTGGCCTAAATTTATGAAGAATTATTTATTTGCAAACGTTTAACAGAAACAAAGAAAAACATGTTTTCAAAATTTTTGGACTTTTGTTAATTTAGCAAAAAATAAAAACCCCGGCGGTGATTAAATACCACCAAAAGAAGGCTCTAGTTGTGTGAAGAAAATGATAAAATTTTAGTTTGGGTACAATGTTGTATGACCGCTGAAACATAAAAAATGGCCTGGGCTGGAAGAGGGTAAAAGTGCCCAGTATGGAAATGGTTAATTTATACATGCATTAATATAAATATCACAGCCTAGCACACTGCAACTTCTTCTTAGTTGCTTTCAACACTAAGACTGCTAACCAATTTTTTTTTTCCTTTCATACAGCACTGATACCACTGTCAACAGAACAAAGATCAACAACTTTTTACTCTATAGCAGCGCACAAAATGGTGAACGCTTTTGCAAGCTGTGCACTGTACATCTATGCAAAGTATTGACTGTATATTTACATCATAGCTTGATAAATCCTAGGAATAGGGTAGTTAAAGCTTTTTTGGGAGGTGGAAAAAAAAAAAAAAAAAAAAAAAAAAAAAACATCTCCTAGCATAAATATTTGGGTTTATGAAAGCACATTTCCTGGCTACTAGGTTAGACAGCACGGCTGAGGGAGCTGCACCCAGGTTTTTACCCTCATGCATAAAATACATTAAGGTAAAAAAAAAAAAACCTTCTGATTTCAGAACCACTGTAACCTGCGCACAGAGAATACGCAAATGTTTACCAAACAACCCTGTTCCGAGAGCGCACGCTCTGTATGCTCCCGACAGTTACTGATTCCTAACAAAGCTCACGATAGCTATTTGAGATTGGCAGCTCTCTCATCATGTGACTGCTGTGACAGCCAATCACGGTGATCGTCACATGATCATAAATCCCACCCGGCATCAGAAACCTCTGAAAAGGGCCAGGATGCGCCAGCGTTAAGGAGTTAAGCTAAGCTGGGATATAAACTATAAAATGTTAAAACATTATGCAATTTTCTCTATAGAAACAGTTTTGCCAAAATGTTATGTTAAAAACTGTATGAACATGTTGACAATGACCAAATACATCGCCATTTAGTATAGCACATTATAACCCCCACAACCACCAAACTGTCATATGTCATCTAGCCAAAACTCTCAATAGAGAGGTTTTGACTATCTAGGACTCCATTAAAGGGGAATAAAAAAAATGCAGATTTAAAAAAGAATCTAGTGTATACAATTGCAACACAAGTCACTGTAATGGAATATTAAAAAATGACCTTTCCTTTGCAATCTGCAGACCTATAATTTTCTGTAAACTGCAATGCAATATGGCTACCTGGAGGTCATATTCCCAGAAGTCTGCATTAAAGATACAAATTAAATTTTAGGCATGCCCTAAAAAATAAAAAAATTATAATTTTGGGTTATAAACTAATTTGGGGTTTTTTTTTACTAAAAAGATAGCTGAATACATTTTGTCCAAGATTTATGAAGATTATTTGCAAAATGTTATAAGAAACACTTTAAAATTTTTGGACTTTTCATTTATATAGCAAAAAAAATAAACCCAGTGGTGAATAAATACCACCAAAATAAAGTTTTTACTGTCTCAAAAAAATGCTAAAGAAATTCACATGGGTACAGTGTTGCATGACCGCGCAATTGTCAAAGTGTGACAGCGCTGAAAGCTGAAAATTGGCCTGGACAGGAAGGGGGTAAAAGTGTCTGGATATGAAGTGGTTAAAAGATATTCATCATATTCTCACTTTCTGTCCTGCTGATTCTACCAGACAGGGCAACAGCACTACCACCAGAAAGAAATTTAGCAGAGTTGAAAAGGCTAGAAATCTTGTCCGGTTTTTATTTTTTGTCCAAGTCCCTGTTGCAGTCAGCCATCTGGGTTAAAATACATAAAAAAAAAAAAAAAATGACCAACCACACATTCAAAAAAGGATGGAGGGAAGCTTTTCCGCTGCACTATTTTATTCGGACAATGGGGACTCCCCCACCGTCTGAATACACTGATCAATGCTGCAGCACTCAACAAAAAGAAAATTGTCCAACAAGCCCGTTCAAGAGCAGTTGGTCCCTTAGATCGACTCCTCTCAAACAGGAATGACCATAGATGGATCAAAATGCAGCTTTACAGTCTGTTAAAATCACCACCAGCAGAACAGGATGGGGGGAAAATCTAACAAAGCCACGATAGACATAAAAACCTGACAGGGTTCCAATACTTACCGATTCTGAATCAAAACTTGAGAAAAGTTTTGGCTTGACATACATGGCAATTGCATTAAAACATACATCTACTTTGCACTGCAGCAAGCATGCATTATCACAATGAACTGATGCATATACTCTGCATGGAGTTGTGGATATAGTGCAGGACCTATTTTTGATTTCTCATGCATTAAAGAGCCCATTCAAAAATAAGTTTGTTTAAACACATGAAACCATGTGCACTCAAGTAACTTGAATAAAAAACACTGACTATATATGTTCAAAACCGAATAGGCTATACAATAAATGACAGAAGTTTCCTTACCTTCATGCGGTGAGGTTTTCAATCTACTACATATGCCGTATACATCTCCATAGCATTCTTGAATTTTCTGTAATGCATCTGTGGACCTTAATTCCATAAGGGCCCGAAGCCCTTGAAGAGTGATCCCAAATTCTCCACCATGGTTTGCTTCATTTATAGAGTTTTTTACACCACTGTATGCAACTGAATTGTTTGCCATTTCTGCCACAATCCCTTTGGGCAGGCAAATAGGCAGAGGTGGTCAGGAAATCCAGCTGGAAAGGAGTCTTCACAGCTAAACAAAACAAAGCCTCTTGTTGAAAACACTATATGAAGTGCATTTTAGGGGATATTCAAAAAGCTTGAAGGGTAATTCCACAGATATGTCTTGAATACTGTTCCATGGTAAACAATGGCATTTTCTGAAATTGTATCCAGAATACTCTAGGAAGAAAAAAAAGAATAATTTCACAGGTGTGAAAAATGACTACTACAATCAGATTGTAAAGTGTATGGTCAGTCTTAGCGTTACCATTTTTGATCACTATTATTCATAAGTTATATCCATAATACCTTAAAGGGCAACTCCTTTCATGGAAGAAAAAAATGCACCTCTCGCCCCCTATCTATAATCGTACACAATTGCAACAAGTTATATTAGAACTGAATATTATTAAAAATTACCTCTTTCAATCTGCAGCACTGAAATTTTCTGTAAAATGCAATATGGCTACCTGGAGGTTTTCCCCAGAAGTCTGCACAAAGACCTGGTGAACACCAATGCGTTTAGTGTTTTTTTTTGTTTTTTTGGCAGAAACGCACCACAGTCCATTTAACATGGTTTTCTTTGGGACACGTTCACATCTATGATTTTTGAGGCACTACGTTTTTGGAAAGGGTCAGGGGCTTTTTTTTTTTTTTTATAAAAAAGCGCAAAACATTGTGTTTTCGGTTCAATAGACTTCAATGGAGACACTGCAGAAACCGCATGTAGCACATTTTAGGCACAATTTACGTTTCTAATCTGCTCAGCAACAAGCTGGCCCAAAAAAACTCCGTAAAACGCATCGAAACCACGTGAAAAAAAACCTACGCAAAATGCAATTTAAAAAACACTGCAAAAAAACAGACATAACGCATGCTGCATTGGTGTGAACCAGGCCTAAAAGGTAAAAAAGTCAGATGATTTCAGGCATTCCCTGCAAAGAAATTGTCATGAGATACTCCCAAGAGGAAATCACGTCTAAGCCCCCGTTCATACTGCATGCAAACCAGAAATCGTGCGATTTCCCTTGAAGTCGCACTGTTTCAAAGTCACGTCAATGAAATTTCAGGATCAACTTGCAGACATCTGTGCAATATCATGCACAGATGTCTATGCAAGTCGCAGTCAAAACTGGCAGCAAGTAGTGCAGGAACTACTTTCCAAATCAGTGTGACGCCAACAAAGTTGGAGTTGCACCGATTAGAATGGTTCCACTGCCGATCATTGGACGCGATTGGTCATGCGACTGGTCAAATCGCTTGCAAGTCACATCAGTGAACCAGGGCTAAAGGGATGCAGATCCTGCCACTTTCTTTATTAAAGCCCTGCAGGTGCAGCAGTGATTGAGTAAAAAAAAATTACCCTTATTCTCCTTCACAATGAACATAGAGAAACAAAAAAACAGCTCTTTCTGCAGAACAACAAATACAGGAATCTGCAACAAAGTATGCTAAAATCCTTACAATGTATCGCCCAGAGGGGAATGGTTTTTTTTTTTCTTTTTTTTCTCAACAGAAGTGGAACTACTCCAACTCCTTAGCACCGGAGCTACGCAAATATGCGGCCTCTCAGTGGCTGAGCCTTGAGGCCAAAAGGCCACATATTTGCGTACCCGATGTAGATCAGGTAGGCATAAAGAGGGTCTGGGGGAGGGAGCTGCACCCAGGTTTCTTTTTACCTTCATGCATAAAAAGTAAAAAACATTCTGCCTTTAGAACCACTTTAATTCCTTGGCACTAGCACTACGCAAATATGCAGCCTCTCGGCAGCTGTGCCTTGACGCTGAGAGGCTGCATATTTGCGTACCCGATGTAGCTCAGGTAGGTATAAAAAATGGAGAAGGGGGTTCCGGGGGAGGGAGCTGCACTCAGGTTTTTTACATTCATGCATAAAATATAGTAAGGTTAAAAAAAATAAAAAAATAACAAAAAAAAAACACCTTCTGCCTTTAGAACCACTAACTCCTTCACACCGAGAATACACAAATATGCAGCCTCTGAGCGGGTGGGCCCTGACACAGATGCCGGAAAAGAAAAAAAAAAAAATGTTAACATTCAAAATTTGATTTAAAAACTACCGGTGTAGAGAATGATCTCAAACTAATCTACAGTCACAGTCATAACACTACAATATGTAGAATGAAGATTACTTTCATAAATTTGGTTACTTAATTTATTGACATCCTATAACAGCTGATACAGAATAACCAATGTCAGATACCCAATAATTGTTCAGACACCTGTTCATTATGAAACTTGATATGGGAACTATTATCAGGTATGTTTTTCCAATAAAAAATTGTTCAAAATGACACACTGGTGGGTTACATTAAATTTTTTTTTAAGCAATTAAAACTTTCTACAACAGAAATGTGAGCATAATCAAAGAAAATGAATGTACATTGATCCCAAGATTGCAAGCTTCCAATGCCAATGTTCTGCAAGCATGTACCTAATTTAAGTGGAACTATTTTGGGCAGAGGATGACAAACACCAAATGTCTTTAGCTTAGCTTGTAACCCTGCTATGAAGAAACAGAAAGACAAGAGATTCTTATGCAATAGCTTTCTGTTTAACCCTGTATCATATTCTGTCCAAGAAAAAAAAGAACACTCGCCATTCATTCTTTCAAAAAACACTAAATAAGGAGGACACTGTTAACACAAGTTGTAAATAAGCACATTTTCAGTAAGTATTGGTTATTGTTTTTGCCAAGAGATCAGGCTTGAATAAAAGGCTTTGATGGATGTTTAAAAAGCCAACGGTTAAGTAATTTTAAACCACTGCCTGAGATTAAGCTTCTGCTGCTGCTATTCTCTGCTAAGCATTTGACCTTCAACTGCACATTATCAGCAGCAAGCTCCAGCATAAGAAATGGCTCCCTAAATGATTATCTAAGGAAAGCTTCTTGGTTAATCTAATTAGTTCATCTGAGGCCTTTCAAACCCATGTAGTATGGGGTTACAGAACACAGCAAAAATTAGAGCATCCCCTTAACTGTATATGAAACATGACAAAATACTTAAGAAATCACAAAAGAATTCAGGAATAAGGTAATTTGTCAAGAAAAAGCCGCAAACCTCCAGGTATCATCTCTAGCCACTGAAACCACTCAAGCACAGAAGCATCCAGGCGTAGAGCCATGCAAAATGTATTGCCAAAAAAAGTTAAAGCTAAATTCCATTTAAAAAAAAAAAAAAAAAAAAAAAAAAAACACCCACCACACACCTTCAAGGTGCATTCACACCTGCAAATGCACCAGACACAGATTACATGCAAGAACCCCAGTGGGGGTTCCCGCTGAAAAAAGCCCCATTGAAAGCAATGGGAGGCTTCTGGCTCCTGCAGCTATTCACAGCCAATCACATGCAATCATCCATGCAGTGATCACATGCAAGTCATTGACCCTGGACACTCATTGCCAGGAACCCCCCACTATGGCTATTACATGTTCTTTTTGCATAGGGAATGATGGACGCACGCGCACGCACGCACACGCACACCTACCTCCAAATCATTGGATTCAGGTGTTCCAATCTCCTCCATGGCCACAGTATATAAAATCAAGCACCTAAACATGCAGACTGATTCTACAAACATCTGTGAAAGAATGGGTCGCTCTCAGCTGCTCAATGAATTCAAGCGTGGTACCATGATAGGTTGCCACCTGTGAAATTTCCTTGCTACTAAATATTCCACGGTCAACTATTAGTGGAATTATAATAAAGTGGAAGCAACTGGGAACTGCCACGGAAAATGACAGCAGGATCAGCGCACAGTGTATAGATTTCTTCTCCCCCCCAGTACTTATATACACACACACTGCTCACAAAAATTAAAAGGAACACTTTGAAAACACATCAGATTTCAACGGGGAAAAATATCATGATGGATATCTATACTGATATGGACTGGGTAATGTGTTAGGAATGCAAGGAGGCCCCATCGTTTGACTGAATTCAAAGAAAAAAAATAGTGAAAAAATGGTGCAGCAAGCTAGTCCATTTTGCTGAAATTTAATTGCAGCAACTCAAAATGGTACTCAGAATGGTACTCCGTAGATTATATGGCCCCCACGTGCTTGTATGCATGCCTGCAATGTCGGGGCATGCTCCTAATAAGACGGATGGTGTCCTGGAGTATTTCCTCCCAGATCTGGACCAGGGCATCGCTGAGCTCCTGGAAAGTCTGAGGTTCAACCTGGCGGCGTCGGATGGACAGAAACATCTATTGGATTTAGGTCAGGTGAGCGTGGTGGACATTCAATGGTATCAATTCCTTCATCCTCCAGGAACTGCCTGCATACACTCGCCACATAAGGCCGGGCATTGTCATGCACCAGGAGGATTACAGGACACACTGCACCAGCGTAGGGTATAACCATGGGTCCAAGGATTTCATCCCGAAACTTAATGGCAGACAGGGTGCCATTGTCTAGCCTGTAGAGGTCTGTGCGTCCCTCCATGGATATGCCTCCCCAGACCATCACTGACCCACCACCAAAACGGTTATGCTGAATGATGTTACAAGCAGCATAACATTCTCCACGGCTTCTCCAGACCAGTCTTTCACGTCTGTCAGATGTGCTCAGGGTGAACCTGCTCTCATCTGTGAAAAGCAGTGTGGACCTGCCAATTCTGGTGTTCAATGGCAAATTCCACTTGAGCTCTCTGGTGCCCTGCAGTGAGCACAGAGCCCACTGGAGGACGTCAGGTCACACTTGAAGTTGTTTTTTTGATGGTTTGGTCAGAGACATTCACACCAGTAGCCTGCTGGAGCTCATTTTTTAGGGCTCTGGCAGTGCTCATCCTGTTCCTCTTTGAAAAAAAGGAGCAGATACTGGTCCTGCTGATGGGTTGAGGACCTTCTACGGCCCTGGCCAGCTCTCCTAGAGAGACTGCCTGTCTCCTGGAATCTCCTCCATGCCTCTGAGACTGTGCTAGGTGACACATCAAACCTTCTGGCACTGGCATGTATTGATGTGCCATCCTAGAGGAGTTAGACTGCCTGTGCAACCTCTGTCGAATCCAATTATTGCCTCATGCTACCAGTAGTGACACTGACCCTAGCCAACTAGTTAAAACAGTCAGAAAAGATGTGTAGGGAACAATGTCAGTGGCTTCAACCTGTACAACCATTCCTGTTTTGGGAGTCATCTCATTGCCCATCTAGTGCACTCATTAATTTAATAAATGCCAAAAGCAGTTGAATCTGATTAACAACCCCCTCTGCTACTTAACAGACCAGATCAATATCCCAGGAGTTTAACCACTTCCCGTCTGGCCCATGTATATAAACGGCCGGACGGGAGCAGTGCAGGGGCGGGTGGCCGTGTATAAAACTGCCTCCCCGCTCCCTGCTTGTGCACGCTCCCTGGGAGCACGCAGCATCACAATACGGTGCCTGCTGTGTCCTCCGGACACAGTGGAACACCGATCGTTGTACGGGACCTCTGTGTGAGTTCCCGATCATGTGATCACTGATTGGCCAATCAGTGATCACATGAATAGTAGTAAGCAAGATGTCACTTCTGACATTGCTTACTACTTGTGAAATCTGTGAATGATCACAGAGGTCACATGGTACGAGGCCATTTACAAGAGCCTTGTACCATGTGACAAGCTGTGACCACAGCTCACACAGTATTTCTCAATGGCTGCAAAAATGCAGCCTGAGAGGAGAAATTGTTTTTACAGCCTTTATGAGTGTAAAAGCAATCAGTATAAAAAAAAAAAAAAAAAAAGCCACACATTTTCACCCCCCACAAGTAGTACAGTGTGTGTCACTATGGTGACACTGTACTGCTGGGTGACCGTAGATTAAAAAAAATATAAAAAATCAATCATGTAAAAAAAAATTAGAAAAATTATACATTTTTTGGTTATAAACTACTTTGGGTTATTTTTTTAACTAAAGATAACTGAACACAATTTTGGCCAAGATTTATGAAGAAAGATTATTTATTTGCAAAATTTTATAATAGACTTTTTTTTCAAAATTTTTGGACTTACATTTTTATAGCAAAAAAATAAAAATCCCAGTGGTGAATAAATACCACCAAAATAAAGTTTTATCGGTCTCAAAAAAAGCTAAAATTTTCATATGGGTACAGTGTTGCATGACCGCGCAATTGTCATTCAAAGTGTGAAAGCACTGAAAGCTGAAAATTGGCCTAGACAGGAAGGGGATAAAAGTGTCGGGACTTGAAGTGGTTAAATGGACGTGATGCTATACTGTGATTAAAAAGTGCTCCTTTAATTTTTTTGAGCAGTGTATAAAACACCATAAAATAAAAACAAGTGTAAATATTGCAATCACAATACATAAATGTGTAAATGCTAAAACAAAACCTAGAAATATGCTAATAAACTACATAAATAAAAAAAGGAGAAATACAGTACACTGAAATATCTAAACAGTATAATCAAATTTCTGTGCAATATGTGAATAAAATATCCAAAACGCTGTAATGGTGCACTCCAGGTGAAAAGCCACCACAGTCCCCTTGAAAGTAAACGCTCGCCTTAAGATTTGACCCTTATTGCAAAGGTCAAAATGCAGTTTTTTTTTTTATACCAGGATCAAGCCAGAAGCTTAACCACTTGCTGACCGCAGATAGCCAAATGTCGGCTTCACTGCGGCTGGCCAGTTCTGGGAGGGCGTCATATGATGTCCTCCCAAAACGCACCCTCCCACGCGCCCCCGGTGATCTCCATGATCGCGATAAAAGGCCAATTGCAGCGGCCTTTTACCACGTGATCAGCCGTGTCCAATGACACAGCAGGTCACCGATAAATGCAGTTGTCGGTTATCAGCTGCACTTTCCTCATGCTGTCACAGCATGAGGAAAGTACTGCCGATAACCAGCAATTGTCAGAGGAGGGATCGGCACCGATCAGGACACTGATGATCAGTGCCAGCTCATCAGTGCCGCCTATCAGTAGCAGCTCATCAGTGCCGCCTATCAGTAGCAGCTCATCAGTGCCGCCTATCAGTAGCAGCTCATCAGTGCCGCCTATCAGTAGCAGCTCATCAGTGCCGCCTATCAGTAGCAGCTCATCAGTGCCGCCTATCAGTAGCAGCTCATCAGTGCCGCCTATCAGTAGCAGCTCATCAGTGCCGCCTATCAGTAGCAGCTCATCAGTGCCGCCTATCAGTAGCAGCTCATCAATGCATATCAGTGAAGGAGAAAAATTACCTGTTTGCAAAATTCTATAAGGGAAAAAAAAAAAAAAAACCCAATGGAGAGTACATACCACCAAAAGAAAGCTCTATTTGTGTGAAAAAAAAATTATAAAAATTTCATAGGGGTGCAGTGTTGCATGACCGCAACCGTCAAAGACAGCACGGAAAGCTGAAAATTGGCCTGGGCACAAAGGGGGTATAAGTGGCTGGTAGGCAAGTGGTTAATAGACACAGAAAGGGCAGCCCTCAAGTCCAGTACATATTATAGTTCACTGTTTATTTCACCTTTTGATGGTACAAAACTACCATGTGATCTGGGTGTGGTGCATTTCCAAGAGAAGTGCATGCACCACTTTTGGTGCGATGCAGTGCGCTGCGCATTCCTGTGAAATTCAAAGACAATTCATAGTGTGAACATAGGCTAAGTGGTTTGAGTGCAGCACTGATTCACACACATGCTTAGGTGATTTTGGTGTCATTATGCAAGCAGCTTAGTTTTTGGGCTTTTGCACAAAATTTACATTTATTTTTTGCTTGCATTCCAAGAAATCATTCCTGTATACATACTGTCCCTAATCACCAGACGCACTTGGTGCTCCATCCAGACATCAGCCTCTCAAAATTTTACAAGTTACTTACAGAGCTGAAAAGGTGTGCCTGTGCCTTCAGCCTGCACCTAAAACACCAGAGCCTCAAGAATCAGATTAAACATAGAGTGTCCATGGGGCCATAGAAAGGAAATCTTCCAATGACAACTATCCCAGGAAACTAATAAAAAAAAAAAAAAAAGAAATGCACATCTTTTGGCATCTCAAAGCTCAAAACGCTCAACAAGCAAAAACCCATTGTATTAAATAGCCCTTGTTCACATCTGATTGTCCTGTCGCCTGTAGCTAAACGCAAAGTACATTAGTACTTTTCAGGCAGAATTGAGTGTTTTGGGCCCCAAAGACCTCAATAGGAATGCCTAAAAATACTTGATTTGAGCAATTGTTTTTCTCCAGGCTTTTTTTTTTCTATATTAGCCTCCCTGGAGGTATTCCCGAGTGTAGCTCGGGGTAAAGATTAAGTACCACAAGTGGTAACCCCGAGCTACACTCGGGCTTACCATGCGGCACTGCTCCGGGATCCCTCGATCTCTTACCTTGTCCTGCGGTCCCGCGATGTCCCTCCTGCAGTGTCCCCGGCAATGTAATCCAGCGGATGCCGGCATCTGTCATCTGGGTTCTGTCCCCTGTGAGCGTCGGGACATACAGGGGGACGGAACGGCGGGAAATTTAAAAATGACAAAAAGTGACATTCACTAAAATCACATAGTAAAACATTACTGTATCAAAGCATTTCACATACATTTTGTCCCGAGTGCTTTGTCTGGCGCCCTGCCTGCATTTTTACTGTTCTTTCTACTTGGAAACTGAGAAACGTCCATGGCGTCCAAAAAGCGTCCCTTTAGGTCCAAAGCAGTTTTAGACCAGCTAGAGAACAGTGATAGTAAATCAGAACCACTTGCAGAATTGAGTGATAATGATTCGTGGGGAAATTCATCAGACACTGAAAACGATTTTGCGACTTTGCTCAGTGATGTGCGAACTTGGCGCTATATTTCACATTTCAGTGTTTTTGGTTTGATTATATTATTGAATTAAATTTATTATATTATTGTTTATGATTATTTATTAAATAATTTATGATTTCGCGTTTCAAATTTTAACATATCCGGAATGTTTACTAGACTCTTGTTCGGACAGATTTCAGTGAGTTATTCCTAAAAATTACAGGTCTACAATATAAAACGCCACATTTCCATGCAAAATAATGGTACCGCTTTCAGCACCAAAAATCTGAAATAATCATACCGCCAGGGAGGTTAACCGATCTCCTCCACCTAGTGACTTCTATTGGATAAAAAAGCCTGAAGCTAGAATACACATGTAAAACTCTTCTAAAAACGACTGCATACACTTATAAATATACTATAAAACGCCTGCTCAGGTGTGAATGCAGCCTTAATGGACCAGTAAGGCTACGTTCACACTAGCTTTGTCAGCAGGCCTCTAAAAAGCATTAAAAACTCTTCCCAAACGCTTGTCTAACAACTATGAAAATTCTGCACATGGCAGCACACAGTGCAGCGTTAGCATTGCGTCACGGCAAAACTGGCGCCTCATGTCGAGTCAGGAGTTGAAGCCACCCATTCAAGTCTATGGTGCCACTCCTCAAACACCTGGCATGCATTTGCGGTGCGGTTTTGATGCGGTTGCAAGGAGTTTGCAGAGCGCTAATACCATTTAACTTCATTATAGGTGTCTGTTGTGCAGTTTTAACGCTTGGCAAACCGAGCATAGGGCATTTGAGGAACCTTAAAAAGGCTTCCCAAATGCCTGTCAAACACTATAGGGGCATTTGGGAAGAGTTAGAAATAAAGTCAAGTGTGAACGAGCCCTTAGAGTGAAAGTTTGGTTGACAAATTCGTTTCTTTAACCTTTACATGATTCCTATTAATGTTCTCCACCATTATAATGTTTGTCTAAAGTCTGCTCAGTAAATTTTTTCTTTTCCTTCTCTCAGTAAATATGGTTAGAACAACATCTAGTTTGGAAACCTTTCCACAGTGCAATATCTGCTGAACACAAAGCTGCAATTTGCAAATATTGTGAGAAGAAATATTCTTCTGCAAATGCTACAAGGATGACAAAAAAATCCTGGCATGCCAGAGGTGCCCTAAAGACATTAAAAAATACTTTATGGAATTAAATGAGGACCATAATGAAATGTAAGTAGCTTTTCCCTCTAGAGTTCTCATTTCAGAAGCAGTCTTTCTGCTGCTTCCATATCATTACAGTGTTTCTTCACCAGCAGCATCTTCAAATAAGGAAATGTTGCAAACCATGGCCTCACAAAAATACACAATCCCTTCATTTATAGATAAAACATCTGAAAATCAGGAGAACATTGAACAAGCTATTGCAAGAATACAGTGCCTTGAAAAAGTATTCATACCCCTTTTTCCACATTTTGACATGTTACAACCAAAAACATAAATGTATTTTATTGGGATTTTATGTGATAGGCCAACACAAAGCTTTCAAAAGGTTTTACAAATAAAGATCTGAAAAGTGTGGCGTGCATTTGTAGTCAGCCCCCCTGAGTCAAGACTTTGTAGAACCACCTTTCACTGCAATTACAGCTGCAAGTATTTTTGGGGAAGTCTCTACCAGCTTTGCACACCTAGAGTGAAATTTTTACCCATTCTTTGCAAAATAGCTCAAGCTCTGTCAGATTGGATGGAGAGCGTCTCCACAGCAATTTTCAAGTCTTGTCTGAAATTTTCAATTGGCTTGTAGGGCTCCACCCACCCGCATTACTCATTCACAGTGTTTTGTGAATGATAAACTACAAGTCCCAACAGCCTTAGCAGCTGTCTGCTTTTAGTTCTGAATTAACTACCACGGCACTGTGGAGCACCGTGGTAGTTCGAGTCTGTCAGTATATCTGCTTGCTCGTATATCCCATACGGGCAAGCAGATACACTGACAGGTCTGCAGGAGACCTGCATGGCGCCAGCGATCTGATTGCTGGTGCAATGGTTTACAGGCACCTGCAAATAAATGCCTATTTTTTTAATTGTAATTGTATCTAGGTCCCCATTTAGAGAAAAAAAAAAAGTGGGGGTTGGGAGGCTGTAAAATGACTGATTATTGCGAGAGCCAGTCAGTGATCAGGTGATCGGGATTTTGTTTTTCTTATAGCTTAGATGTGTGAATTGTTAGATATTAGTTACATGTGTGGTGTTTGGAAGATTCCAGCTTCCGTAGGACTTCATTATGAGCTCACAGGAAGTGAAGGCTACATGATATGATGTAGCAGGATATAGTGGGAGGGAATGAGGATTTGGAACTCAAAACAAAGGAGACAGTTGTTCTGGAGACTTGGAAGAAGAAAAAGTAAGTTTGAGGACTCTGACAACTTAACACAAAGGAAGTTCTGACAGAAGAAGACATTTTCGTCCAATCTCCAGCAACTGCTGATAGAGTAAGCCTGGGTTTTCATTGCCTACGGAGACTGAGAAGCTGCTCTAACCTGAGCCAAGTAACTTTTCAGCATATTTCTATTGTATACAGACCATAGTTCATGTTTATGCAGTAGGAGGTTTGTAGCATTTTGCTTGTTGTATGTATATCAACCAGTCTTGCATTGTATTCCTAAAATAGTAATAGTTTCTATGTATAGCTTTTTCATTTGGTAAAGAACATTAATACACTGCAGAGAATTTTCTAAGCTTCCTTGCTTTATTGCAACATGCATTATACTTAGCCGGATCTCGATCCAGTGCTGTGCCCCAGCTCTCTCCCCCCTCCTCACAGGACTCAGATGCAGCAGTGGGAGCCATTGGCTCCTGTTGCTATCAATCACAGTCTGCACAGAGCAGGTCAGTATGACAACATGTCAGAATTATTTTTCTTTTTTACATAAAAGTATATAAATCACTTTAAGTGCTCTGTGCAGGGAAGATCAGCATCTGAACCCTGATAAACTGGACATAATTGAAGGCATTATAGTTACATTTAAAGTACAAGTTTGCAGGTATTGTGCATTATATTAACCACTTGCCTCCTGAGGATTTACCCCTCCTTCATGACTAGGCCATTTTTTGCGCTACTGCACTGCGTTACTTTAAGTGACAATTGTGCAGTCATGCAACACTGCACTCAAATGAAATGTCCTTTTTTTTCCCCCCCCACGAATTGAGCTCTTTTGGGGGTATTTGATCACTTGTGCGGTTTTAATTTTTTTTGCGCTATACCAAAAAAAAAAAAAAAAATTGGAGAACAATATTTTTGACTTTTTGCGATTAAACATGTCCAGTAAAAAAAAAGGTTTTAAAAAAATCTAAATTTAGTTATAAAATTTAGGCCAGGGACTTAGGACTGCAGCGGGCATTCTGACACTGGGGGGAACTGACTTGGTGTCACTGACATCCCCAGTGACACCAATACAGTGATCAGCGCTATTAAAAAAAAAAAAAAAAAAAAAAAAAAGCACTGACTGTACTAATAGCACCGAGCAGGAAGGAGTTAACATGAGGGGCGATCAAAGGGTTGACTGTGTGCTAGGAGTGTTTTACTGGGGGGCAGTGTGTTGGTGCTTCACTGTAAGCACACTGCCATCCAGAACGATGTACCCGAGCCAACAGGGAGGACGACTGTTAGTAAACAAAGCAACCCTCCTCCCTATTGGAGATCCTTGGTAATCACCGGCCGTAACATGGTAATTGACAGCAGCGGCCGCGAGTGGCGGCGCAGGTAGGGCACACGCAGCACGCGCCCCCTACCCAGAAATGCGACATCACGTACAGTATCTTAAGAGTACACCCCTCACATTTTTGTAAATAGATTATCTTTTCATGTTACAAACACTGAAGAAATTACACAATGTAAAGTAGTGAGTGTACAGCTTGTATAACAGTGTAAATTTGCTGTCCCCTCAAAATAACTCAACACACAGCCATTAATGTCTAAACCGCTGGCAACAAAAGTGAGTACACCCCTAAGTGAAAATGTCCAAATTGGGCCCAAATAGCCATTTTCCCTCCCTGGTGTCATGTGACTAGATAGTGTTACAAGGTATCAGGTGTGAATGGGGAGCAGGTGTGTTAAATTTGGCGTTATCACTCTCACTCTCTTATACTGGTCACTGGAAGTTCAACATGGCACCTTATGGCAAAGAACTCTGAGGATCTGAAAAAAAGAATTGTTGCTCTACATAAAGATGGCTTAGGCTTTAAGAAGATTGCCAAGACCCTGAAACTGAGCTGCAGCACGGTGGCCAAGACCATACAGCGGTTTAACAGGACAGATTCCACTCAGAACAGGCCTCACCATGGTTGACCAAAGAAGTTGAGTGCACATGCTCAGCATCATATCCAGAGGTTGTCTTTGGGAAATAGACGTAGTGCTGCCAGCATTTCTGCAGAGGTTGAAAAAAAGGGGGGGGCAGCCTGTCAGTGCTCAGACCATACGCTGCACACTGCATCAAATTGGTTTGCATGGCTGTCGTCCCAGAAGTTTGCTGAAGACAAGCAAACTAAGAACATGGATTACTGGAACCATGCCGTGGTCTGATGAGACCAAGATACACTTATTTGGTTCAAATGGTGTCAAGCATGTGTGTCTTGTCTACAGTATATCTGCTATAGGGCGGCAGGGATGTGGTTAAAAAGGATGATATCCATGCAAAACATTTTCAGCATTTAGTAAAAATCAATTTAAAAAATAAAATTCAAAATTTTTTTTTTTTTTATAAATTAATTTTATTTTTATTGCTTTTGAAGTAAAATAAATAAATAAATAAAAGTCTATCTAAAAGATAGTTTTCTATTTAAAAAACATTAAAAATTTAGTTTAGTTTATTCAGTATGAAATGGAGCTTAGTTATCTAGCACGAGACTGTATATTCTGCAATATTTACATTTTTGGTAAACTCAATGAATCAAAGCTCTGCAAGCGGAGATGACATGCACTGCATTGATGGATTCACACAATTTCACAGTAAGCATGATAAAAAACATGAAATAAAAGAATTTGAGTAGTTCTCCAGTGTGATTAACCTAAAATCGGTTCTGATATCGCCTGACAGCTCATTATTCTAAAAAGGAAACCTTCATTTGGTTTGCAAATATTAAAAATTCTAACTACAAGCAAGAATGAGTGTGAGTCCTTACATTTAAAGAGCACCTGTCATTTTACATCCATCATGGAAGTGCTAGTTAGCGGGCCTTCATTCACCTGCTGCCGCCATGTCCCTCACCTTGTTGTGTCACTGCCACATCACCAGCCGTCCCATTAAAGTGAATGGGACTGTCTGAGTCAACAGCAGGTCAGAGGAGCCGCTGTGGGACAGAGATGACAGTTGCTCTTTAAAAATTATGAGTTAAATCAAATCCACCCTGCTCCCAGTTAAAATAACCTGTAAATTGTACTTTTTTTCTTGGGGGGGGGGGGGGGTGGCACAAGTAGAGCGGACACGGACCTGCAATCCGCCTGCTCAGCGGTGATCAGCTGATAGATCCCCCACGTGAAAGGGCCCTAAGGTTGCTCTTCATAGCAAAAACAAAAAGCAAGCACCCAAAACTGAAATGAACACATATTAACCGCTACTCGTACATCACTGTGGCTGTACTAACACAAGTGGGCCAAGGCAATTTATATGCACAATACATAGCCACCCATCCAAATTCAGCTCTTACCAGACTATTCGCACAGAAACCCACAGTGAAGGAAATAAGTATTTGATCCCCTGCTGATTTTGAATGTTTTCCCACTCACAAAGAAATTATCAGTGTAAAAATTGAATGGTAGGTGTATTGTAATACTGAGATAGAATAGCAACAAAAAATTTCCAAATAAATGCATGTCTAACAAATTACGTAGATTTGCATGTTCATGAGGGAAATATGTATCTGATCTCCTTCCAAGAATGCAGCCGGCAGTTCCGCTGGCTGACCATAGCGCTGCTCAGAAACCAGAATGGCTCCAATCATCTGTATAGTCTAATAAATCGGAAGCTATGAGCATTTCATCACTTCAGTTTCAAAGTATATAAAAAGCACCATTTGTAAATTGGAAAAGCATCTGATCACACCGATCTTGGTGAGATTAGATAATGTAAGGTCAGGAGATATCTAGAGTCTGATAGACCCCAGATTTCTCAAAAAAGAATCTATGAAAATGCCCATTGAAGTTAAAGGGGATAATTGCATTCCCTGTGATAGCATTACAAGTGATAAAAAAAAAAAAAAAAAAAAAGCACCCATGATTCCCTGCGTGCACAAGCTTTGACCCCGTGGCAGTATGTATAGAGTGGTTGCACCATGCATGCGAGCCATGTCCACGAACGTCAGATCGAGGACAGTAATTCTAGCACTAGACCTCCTGTGTAAATATAAATTGGTGACCTGTAAAGGCTTTTAAAGTGTCGCCTATTGATAACAAATGTATGTACTTTGCACGGGCATTCACAATTTTAACTACCTGCCATATAGTACAATCACAGGCGCAAGGTGGTTCTCTCGTCCCACTCTGACTACACGTGCGCGGCCGCGGGAGCGCACCGCGATCGCTGTTGATCTGTGTTCCTGGGACACAGATAATCAATCGCGGCAAGGAGCGGTTGGCTGCGTTTTTTTTCCATGTGACAGGCTGCGATCAATCACAAATAATGAATAGGGTTTAGAGGTTCAAATATATATTGTATCACCCAATATATGGCTTCCATCCAGTAGCCAAAAAATATGCATACCAACAAATTGTGAAAAGAGATTCACAAGAAAGCGGCTACATTATGGACAGAATGCGATACTCGGAAAAAGTTCCAAAAAATTATGCTTTATTAAACATGAATGATAGACAATCACCCTGGGTTACCATCACCTCAGTATGAGACAATACACAAAGACCTAAAACCATTTAAAACCACAGCAAGACTGGTCTGGATATATATGTGCTGCAGAGACAATGACAAACCTTGTCTAAAGCATTTGCAGCACCGCGCATTGGTTACACTCCCTGTAGGAGGTATTTCAAAAAATTGTACCATAGGTATATATAATATGTAATTATCACATGCTATGCATAATAGCTAATACAGTTGCCTTGTGGAGAGAGACATAACCCTTAGCCTATTAAAGGCAATATGGGTAAAAAATTACGCAAAGGGGAGATATACCCCAGTTATATGAATATAAATTCAGGCAGTACAACCCTATTGAGGCACATGTGATTGGGGTCCATCTACCCTTGGTAGATGCAAATAGTTGCAAAAATTCCTATAGATGGAGTCCCTGTTGGAGTCCCTGTTGATGTCCTTGATGGAATAATAGATGTAGATAGCAGAGCCCTGCTTTATATGGTTTCTTCACCACAACGTGTGGACTATAAACCACTTTAATATACGTGATGGAGTGAGGCCCAATGGGTCTTCCGTTTGTTGCAAAATATGCTGTATGCCTTGCATCTAGGTAATGCATCATAATGTCCCCATCCTGAAATAAGACAAATGATATAAGGACAGTCAATCTGGGTACTCCCACTCTGATGTATATAATAGGTAACAAGAAGCTGAGTGAGATACGCCCATCGGCGAAACGCGTTGACGTCATACGTCAGATACGTCACTTCCGGTCATGCGCATTAGCGTTATGCACGCCGACCTACAAGGAGGCACATCAGTGCTCAACAGCAGCGCACCTGTCGAACAGCAGTGCACCTCTCGCACATCAGTGCTCATCAGCAGTGCCACCATAAGAGTACCCGTTCTACAGCCAACATCAGCACAGCAATCTACCTGTCCCAGTGCCACCAGAGCCATCCATGTCAAAACAAGTTTACACTAGTGAGGAGGCATTCTAAAAATCCTCAGTATGACAGATGAGCAGCGGGGAGTTCTCACCTTCTGATACTGATTCAGTGTATGAGCCCATAGAGAGTAGTGGGTCAGAGACTGAATCAGAGGAGGAAAGGGTTCCTCCTAAAAGGATACGGCACTCTGAAAACGAGGCAGCCACCAGCAGTGCCATACACCCAAATGGACAATCTGCAAATGCCAATGGCGCTAGACCCATAGAAGAAAGACCAAGTACCAGCACTGGAATATTCCATCAACCCCCAAGAAGTAGGGCCCAAACATACCTCCCAGATGCTCTTGCCAACACATTAGGGCTGCCCAACTCCGGATTAGCAAGCATTCCCCTTTTCACCGCACTGCTAGGTGTGCAGGCCAACACAGAGAATTCTTCAGCGATTGATTTTTTTAAAATATATTTTTGCCCAACACTTTATTACAGTTTATTGTGGACCAGACAAACCTTTTTGCCACCAAATTCATTTCTAACAACCTTAGTTCATTCTATGCCCGTCCGTTTGAATGGAGACCTCTTACATTGGAGGAATTGAAGTTATTTTTGGGCCTCACCCTTAACATGGGGATTACCCAAAAAAAAAAAAAAAAAAAAAATGGACATTCATACTGGTCCACACACCCAATACACCACATGCCACTTTATTCTTCTATAATGCCCAGGTCACACTACGAGATGATCAGGAGTTTCCTTCATTTTAGTGACAATACCCAGTGCTCTCCCAGAGATCACCCAAATTATGACAAAATTATACAAAATTCACCCACTTAATATTTTTTTTTTTTCCCCCAAAGATTTTCTGAACTTCTTGTCCCTGATAAAAATATATGTGTAGACGAATCCCTTGTCCGCTTCACTGGCCGGCTTGGAATTAAGCAGTATATTCCAAGTAAGAGGGCAAGATATGGAGTAAAGCTCTTCAAGCTTTGTGAAAGCCACAAGATATTTATATGCATTCCGCGTATATGAAGGCAAAGATTCCCAGCTCCAGCCCCCCGAGTGCCCAACCTACATTGGAACAAGTGGGAAAATTGTCTGGGACCTGGCTTATCCACTTTTCCAAAAAGGCTATCACGTTTAAATGGATAATTTCTACACCAGTCAGCCCCTTTTCCAACACCTGTGCCATGGGAAAACCCTGACCTGTAGTACATCCCGAAAAAACAGAAAGGGCTTCCCACAATTTTTAGTGAATGCCAGGCTACAAAGGGGGGAATCAGCAAGCCTAAGAAATGACGAAGTGCTGGCCCTGAAGTGGAAGGATAAGAGACATTTACATCCTGTCCATCATCCACAACGACACCTTGGTCGAAATTACTGCAAGACACGGTCTAATTCAAAAACCTGCGGCCATCCAAGACTATAATCTCTACATGGGTGGGGGGGGGGGGTGGATTTCAACGATCAAATATGCAGCCCTATTTAGCAACAAGGTAGTCCCGTTTCTGGTATAAAAAAGTTGCAATTTATTTTATACATTTGGATATATATATATATATATATATATATATATATATATATATATATATATAATGCGTACGTCACCTACACCAAATCCACAGAAAGACCCACTGCCCTCCTTAAATTTATAGAAGTTGTCACATCCCTTATCAGCAAGGATCCCCCCCCAGAAAGCATTCGTTCTGATTCTGTGAGCAGACTTCATGAGCGCCACTTTGCTAAGATCATTCCACAAACAGAAGCAGGTCAAAGATGCCAAAAAAGATGGGTATGCAGCAGAAGAGGAGTTAGAAGAGACAAGTTTTCACTGTCCCCGGTGTCCCTCCCAACCAGGCCTGAGTATTGGAGACTGCTTCAAACGTTTTCACACGTTACTAAGATATTAGCCCATATTTCAAACTGCCTGCCATTTCCCCATTTCAATATCTGATTATTTGCCTGCTGCCCCAACCAAGCTACTGCCTTCTACCTTAACCGACCCCGGCCTGTTTATCGACTATGCCTTTGCCTGCCATTTGCAATGTTTATCCACCACGTTTCTGCCTTCCACCTGAACTGACCATGGCCTGTTTATCAACTATGCTTCTACCTGATGTCTGGATTATCAACCATGTTTGTGCCTTCTTCCTGGACTGACCTCGGCCTGTTAATCAACTATGTTTTTTGCCTGCCGCTTGAATTGATATTTTGCCCTGCTACTGTAGTAGTAGGATTCAGAATAACACAGGGGTCTCACATATGTGAGGGGCTTCAGAGTAGAGTTCTGAGTAGAGAAAAACAGTTTTTGGTTTTCTCTGGGTTTTGTAATTCCTATAACAGGGTCTGGTTATCCGGAGGCTTCGAAGAGATTGGGTGGGACGAAGCCTCTACCCCTGGTCCTACCTGACCAAGGCCCTAAGCCTGATGTTCCTGCCTGCTGCCTGGACCAATGCTTTGGCTGTGCTGACCATATTTCTGCCTACTGCCTGTACTGACCCAGGACCATTTATGGGCCATGTTTCTGCTTGCTGCCTGGACAAAAACTTTGGTACAAAAAATGTTCTGGGTTATTGCAGGCAGAAATATTTTCAGCACATCCAAATTCCTGCCTGCTGCCTGGACAAATACTTTGGCTGTGCTGACCATATATCTGCCTGCTGCCTGTCCTGACCCAGGACTTATGGACCTTGTTCCTGCCTGCTGCTTGGATGTCAGCCTGCTGCCTGTACTGACCTAGACCAACGCTCTCCTCATACCACAGGTAATCTTTTGTTTACATTGTTTTCTATACAGTGTTTGTTGATTTTTATGTTACACTTGTTGCAATGCTGGGCACATAATCTGTACATACATTGAAAAGGTCTTGCACATGTGGTATCCCCATAATCAGAAGGAGGAGTAGAATGTATTTTGGTGTGTAATTCTTGGTATGTCCATGCTGTTTTTTTAAAAATGTCTTATAGATTGACAACTTTGTGTTAAAAAAAAAAAAAATACATTTTCATTTTCTTTCCACATTTTCCGAAAACTTGTGGGAAAAAGATGGACTTTTCAAAAGACTCATTGTGACTCTTAGAACATACATTGTGGTGTTTTCTTTCCAAAATGGGGTCATTTTGTGGGTGTTCCCACTTCCCTGGTGCTCCAGGAGCTTCAAAAACGCGATCGGTTGTCAGGAAATTAGATGTATAGTTTTTGCCCCTAGAACACCTAATTGTGCTTCTTGGATGTTGGGGCTCTCTATGTGGCCAGGCTGTGGAAAAGTGTCACACATGTGGTATTGCCATAATCAGGAGAGGTAGCTAAATGTATTTTGGGGTGCAATTTTTGGTATGTACATACTATGTGTGAGAAATATCTTATCAATGTACAACTTGTTTAAAAAAAATATATATATTTTGCTTCTCAAAATGGGGTAATTCTATTGTCCTGGTGTTCCAGGGTCTTTAAAAGTTGAATAGGTAGTCAGCAAATTAAATGTGTAATTTATATCCCTAGGTCACCTGACTGTGCTCTTTGCGTGTTGGGCCTCTGTATGTGCCAGACTGTGAAAAAGTCTCACATGTGGTATCCCCATACTCGGCAGAAGAACGTATTTTGGGGTGCTATTCCACATATATTGCTCATGCATGCTATGGGTATATATAAAAAAAAAAAAAAAATCTGTGGCAAAAAATAAAAATGTTCCATGGACTCAAAATCCTTGGGGTATCTACTTTCCAAAAAAGGATCTTTGGGGGGGGGGGGGGGTGTTGTACTGCCCTGGTATTTTAGCACCTCAAGAAATGCGATAGGCAGTCAAAGTAAAAGCTACGTTCCAATATATATACACCATAGTTTGTACACGCTATAAAAAAAACTTTCACACAAACCAAATTAATATACTCACCTTGGAGAGGTGGGGAAACCCCTGTCTCAGCTACCCATATCCCTCTTATGTGTAAATCACCCTGTGCCTGTTAGGGGTACAGGGTGAAATGTCATAATATTGTATAGACATGTATAGGTGGGGTGGCTGTTCATTGTTTAATGCCCTGTGGTTGTATCCCATTGTTTGTGTGTCCTGCTTGGGAGCAAACGATAATGGGATGTGTTTGTGTATTGGCTTGGCTTGGTGGGGGGGGGGGGGGGAATCTGCCAATGTGTCTCTTGTTGCTAGATGTGGTTTTCCCCTCCCTTTGTCATTATGGAGGGAGGGGGGAATTGTTCCCTTGAATGTATACATCTTGTATCTGTGTTAAAATAAAGTAGTCTATTTCCTGATTTATTTCAAGTCTTGTATGGTCAGCGATGGTGTCCGTGGACGGTGTTCGAACGTGAAAGCGGTATTATAAAACGGAAATACCCAAGTGCAGTCGGGGGTCGGTTCCGTTACAGCTCCCATCCACAAAAATCAGATCCCTCTGCAGCCTGCAGTTCCACTGATAAGCACTTTGATGGATGTAATAAGTATGTGCTTCCCTCTCTGTACACTGTTGTAGAGTACATACTCCATACTGTTCCACTCTAGATTTTGTGCTATAAGTTATATACTTTTTATCACGAAACAAATTGGCCATCAAATGGACAAAATATGTAAATGTACCTATGAGACTTCCAATCCTACCTCACTTGCACCACTGAGATTTCTGAACTTTATCTTCCTTGATAGAGAACAGTTGATTTGGGTAGCTTTCCCTCCACTCCCTGCCCTATTGACACAACCATAATGGAGGCAAATGCTCAAAAGTAAGGAAATCCCTTCTGACACATAGCAAGAGACTATTTACAACACTTTGGATTGTTCCCTCATTTGCTCAGTGATAATGGTCACCTGGACAAATACAAATAAAAGAAAACTTGGCAGAGGTTCTAACCATTCCCTACTCTATCCAAAACTAAAAATTTTGGCTATACAAATACTACAGTCCTACCTGGGTCACAGGAGGAATTCATGTAGCCACCAAGTTGAATGAGCAGAAAAATTAATAGATTGAAATTAGGCTGGAACAACAGGAACTGGCTAAATCTCGATCCGTGTATGGGCAAACCTGGTTATACAGAAATCTACAGATTGACTTCTGTACAACCACCCTGACTGGTTTTTACCGATCGGCGCCACCAGCTATAGACAGCATTACTAGCATATTATGCTGATGGCAAGGAAGGCTCCTTGCTGTCAGAACACAAAAGGCACAGTGTGAGGATTCCCCTATCTACATCGAATGTGTGGATGGGGGAATCAGATGTTTTTTTCTTATTCAACCTACGTTGTTGCTCCTGGACGTACTGATAGGATTTTTTTTTTTAACAGCTCCTAAAAACCTGATACTAAAGCCTTCTAGAAGTCTATGTAAGCATGGACACAGGATAATATGCAGGGGCATTTGGAAGCTATAAAAAAAAAAAAAAAAAAAAAAAAAAAAAAAAAAAAAAACACACAACCTGACACATCTAAAGGTGTCTGCAAAAAACACCCTGTGTGCATGAGACCTTAGTGTCAAATGAGCATTTTAATATCTGCACAATCACATTCACTAGAAAAACCATGCAAAAAAAAAAAAATTTACACGAGCATCCAACACAAACTGTTCTATACTGAAGACACCATCATGCATATTTGCTTGATACCCCCCTTCTCCTATTCTATAAGCCAATTATTCCTAAAGGGTGTACTGAAACAACCAGAAAACCAGATTATCACTTGCTCCAATCTGTCAAAATTAAACGATTTTTATCATCAAGCATTAACAGTGTGACTATACAATAAAATGCTAAAACGTATTTTGAATAAGTGTATATAGCCATAACATTTTCCACAAGAAATGCTGTATATGGCAAGCACAATGTATTGTAAACCATGTACATTTTATGACTAGTGCAAAACATCAACATTGTCCCTAATGACACCTCTTATTATATCGCAGTCTCAGAGGTTTGGAAAGTAACTATGTTGGCTGCGTCACCAAGAACCTCGTCTGATGAACTGGAAAATGATAATACGTCCATGAAACAAGAATGGTTTGATGATATATCATAAAAAGGACAGAACCTCTTCAGTAAAAATGCTTTAATGTCCTCTCATAATCTCAACCAAAATTTCCCTACAAAGTCTTCATAACCATTCTGCATATACCAAAACACTGATAAAAGCTCTTAAGCAAGGTATTGATGTATGCATTTCCTAATGAAGCATGCAAAAGAGGAAAAGAAAAAAAATGTATAAAACACTTTAAAGTACACAAAAGATAAACATACATTCCAGATCTGAGGAGGGCAGGTGTCATTTCAGAACCAGATTATGTAGTGGACTTCATGACATCAATAGGTCTACTGCATTCATTGCACCCTACAGAATTGCATGACAGACCAAAGATTGCATTGCCCAACAAGATCACTTGATGTCTAGTTTGAGTGGACTAGAGTCAACTGTATGGAAACTTCTTGTGTAGTGTTGGGATATGTCCATGCATCCCTTTAGATCAAAGCCTATGTTGCTACTCTCTGTATAGCAATCAAACTTGAAGCCTATATTTGTCTTTTAAAGGATAGTTCATCTACTGGGGAAAAAAAAAAATATCAAAATGCACATATTTTTGCAGAAAAAAAAATAATGGCATTTATTATTTTTTCCCCTAAAGATCCTGGAAAGCATTGCATGTATGGTCCATGAAGAAGGCAGTTACGGTTTAAAAGTTGTCAAGGGTTGTCCAGAAGAGCGAGTAGCTTGGTTTATACTTGTGGCTGTTCGACTTAACCGCTTCCCATCTGGCCTATAGCAGATATACTGCTACAGGGTGGCACACGGGTGCGCAAAATCATGTATATATACACACACGTGATTTTGCAGTTCCAGGTAGGGAGTGCACGTGAACCGCGTGCACCCCACCCGCACTATTCGTGGCAATCAATCATTGGGTCCCAGCCGGTAATTACTCGACGGCGCCTGGTGATTTAAAAAAAATAAACTTATGGGGAGGACTGTTTTGTTTATTAACAGTTGTCCTCCCTGTCAGCTCAGGCATACTGCTCTGGATGGCTGTGCACAACACAGCCATCCAGAGCAGTGCGATTAGTGAAGCACACAGAGACCACCCCTAGCAAAAACACTCCCTGAGCACAGTTAACCCTTTGATCGCCCCTCAGGTTAACCCCTTCTTGCCCAGTGCCATCAGTACAGTGTCAGTGCTTTTTTTGAAATGAAACGAACAAGATGTGCTTTAACTGCAGACTCTCAGCTTTAATTTGAGGGTATTTACATCCAAATCAGGTGAACGGTGTAGGAATTACAACAGTTTGCATATGTGCCTCCCACTTGTTAAGGGGCCAAAAGTAAATGGGACAATTGGCTTCTCAGCTGTTCCATGGCCAAGTGTGTGTTATTCCCTCATTATCCCAATTACAATGAGCAGATAAAAGGTCCAGAGTTCATTTCAAGTGTGCTATTTACATTTGGAATCTGTTGCTGTCAACTCTCAAGATGAGATCCAAAGAGCTGTCACTGTCATCAGTGAAGCAAGCCATCATTAGGCTGAAAAAACAAAACAAACCCATCAGAGAAATAGCAAAAACATTAGGCGTGGCCAAAACAACTGTTTGGAACATTCTTAAAAAGAAGGAACGCACCGGTGAGCTCAGCAACACCAAAAGACCCGGAAGACCACGGAAAACAACTGTGGTGGATGACCGAAGAATTCTTTCCCTGGTGAAGAAAACACCCTTCACAACAGTTGGCCAGATCAAGAACACTCTCCAGGAGGTAGGTGTATGTGTGTCAAAGTCAACAATCAAGAGAAGATTTAACCAGAGTGAATACAGAGGGTTCACCACAAGATGTAAACCATTGGTGAGCCTCAAAAACAGGAAGGCCAGATTAGAGTTTGCCAAACGACATCTAAAAAAGCCTTCACAGTTCTGGAACAACATCCTATGGACAGATGAGACCAAGATCAACTTGTACCAGAGTGATGGGAAGAGAAGAGTATGGAGAAGGAAAGGAACTGCTCATGATCCTAAGCATACCACCTCATCAGTGAAGCATGGTGGTGGTAGTTTCATGGCGTGGGCACGTATGGCTCCCAATGGAACTGGTTCTCTTGTATTTATTGATGATGTGACTGCTGACAAAAGCAGCAGGATGAATTCTGAAGTGTTTCGGGCAATATTATCTGCTCATATTCAGCCAAATGCTTCAGAACTCATTGGACGCCGCTTCACAGTGCAGATGGACAATGACCCAAAGCATACTGCAAAAGCAACCAAAGAGTTTTTTAAGGGAAAGAAGTGGAATGTTATGCAATGGCCAAGTCAATCACCTGACCTGAATCCGATTGAGCATGCATTTCACTTGCTGAAGACAAAACTGAAGGGAAAATGCCCCAAGAACAAGCAGGAACTGAAGACAGTTGCAGTAGAGGCCTGGCAGAGCATCACCAGGGATGAAACCCAGCATCTGGTGAAATGTTTGATTTATGGTTATTATTCTGTCCCATTACCTTTGGTACCTTAAAGTGGGAGGCACATATACAAACTGTTGTAATTCCTACACCGTTCACCTGATTTGGATGTAAATACCCTCAAATTAAAGCTGACAGTCTGCAGTTAAAGCACATTTTGTTCATTTCATGTCAAATTCATTGTGGTGGTGTATAGAGCCAAAAATGTTAGAATTGTGTTGATGTCCCAATATTTATGGACCTGATAATATATTTATTTATATTACACACACACACACTACACACACACCATTTTATGGATACCACCATAAACACTAACTTTCACGTAAACCAATTTACACATATTGGGATTTATTAGCAAAGACATGTAGCAGAATACATTTTTGTGTAAATTTACAATGAAATTTGATTTTTTTCAAAAATAGAATGAAAACTCCTTCTACAAGCTTTAACCAGTGCTCTGCTGAATACTAATAGAAGTCACAAGACTGCTAACTGCTGATGAGAAAACTTTTTTAGTAGTTTATATTCACTACAATAAATTGCAACTTTAATGTTCTGAGTACTGTGGGAGACCAGATATAGTGAATGCAGGGTCCTGGGTTTAGGAACACTAATGCATACACTCACACTGCAAGTGCGTGCATTCTTGCAAAACGGTTTTGCTGGTTTCCCAATATAGTTCCTAGTTGTACAGGAACAGATATCACACCTTGGGAATTCTCTATGACCTCCAGACTTTGTTTCTGCTGGTTGCATAGTGGAGGTCTTGGGCTTTCTACACCCTGCTCCAAAGTATATCATTATCAGGAATGTTCAATTTATATCGCCCGGCGCCCGGGACATGCAGTTCTGGGCACCGGGCAGGTCTGATTTGTCAGGTGGAAGCATTCGGGCGGCAGCTCTGCCATCCAATTGCTTCCACAAAGCCCAATATGGTGCCAGCCTCCACCCCCCACTAGCTGTCTCCTGTGCTCCGCTTGCCTATCTGCGGACCCGGGACCAATCAGTGGCTGCCGGCGGGTATAGGGGAGGGAGGAGAGCGGACACATCCGCTCCCCTTCTTGTCCTGACCCAGAAGTGCTACGTCGTCACTTCCGGGTCCCCGTTGACAGATTCCCGGCCATCGAGTCTGCAAAAGAATGTAATGCAGTGCGATGTGCACTGCATTACATTCAGTGGAGCACAGGGGAGATCCTAGAGGTCTCAAACAGAAAAAAAAAAAAAAGAACCTGTCACCAAAAATCACCACATTAGGGGTTACACCCAAGCTAATACATAAATCTACTTTATCAGGACAAGTAGATTGTCATGAGGGATAAGTAGAGTGGAACACAGATTTAGACTTTGGACAAGTGTTCAAAAATTTGCACACCCCTGATTACGCACCTAAATGTGTATAAGGGGCAGAGCACATCATCACACAAAACAATATGGATCCTCCATTCCCTGGTGGTCTCCCTTCCCACTTGACAGACAACTGCATTTAGTAAAACAGGTAACAAACGGCTGATAAAAGCACAGCTTTGAGAGGGAGGATTATGCTGGATATACACTGATTGAAATTTGTCCAATCCTGGCTGAACTAGCTGAATTTTGATCAGCATGTGGCCATCTCCACTTGACAGAAGTTTATCATGAAAAATATTCCAACTCAAGTGATTAACAGTTGCAGTCACTGAGCAGTGGATTCTGACAGCAGCGAGTGTAGCTGTCAAAACACAATGTTCCAGTGGGGGGGGAAACCTTCCTCTATCCACCTCAATGTGGATGGAGCAAGAATCCATTTTTACACTTTCAGCTAGGTGGCTGAAAGTTAAAAAAAAAAAAAAAAAAAAAAAAAAAAAAAAGGTATGACCAACTTTAGGGTAGGGATACAAAGGCTGCACAAAACACCCAGGTACTGACAAAGTATGTTAGTTCCTACAGAGTAATTTGTGTGTGTGAATGATTACATCACTCCCTTCAGATGTTCACACTGCCTTCATTACTTCCACCAATACTGGGGAAGTAAAAAGGTAAGTCTCCTCAAGATGGCATATGGATTTAAAATATTAACGCCACAAAAGTAAAACACAGTTATAAAAAGTGCATGCATGGACAGTTTTATATTGCAATGTTAAAAATATTAGCAATTAAAAAAAAAAAAACAGCAATTTTGCTTTAGGCTGCACTTGCAAGAGCGTTTAGCAACACAGCAAAAAAAAAAAAAAAAAAAAAAAAAAAAACTGTGCTTCTTCAGAGATGTTCAATTTATATCGCATGCCACCCAGGACATGTAGTTCCGGGCAGGTAGTTTTTTTTTTTTTATCATTCAGCCCTGCTGCAGGCAACCAGCAGGTCTCACCTGTCAGGTGCAAGCATTCGGGCAGCAGCGCTGCCACCGATTGCTTCCACAAAGTGCTATCCTCCGCTCCCCCCCACGTGAACCACCTACTATCTCCTGGGCTCCGCGTGTCCATCTGCTGACATAACAGCTCCCCTCCCCTGATTGTCCTGATCCAAAAGTGACGTTATGATGTCAATTTAGGTCCCCAATCAAAGATTGCGATGTGCACTGCATTACATTCAGGGGAGGCATCCGGGGTGTTTTAAACCCTGAATGTCTCTATAAAGCGAGCCTCTCACCAAAAATCACTTAGGGATTTGTCCCCTAACTGATGGGGAAAAAAATTTTTTTTTTGTTTTTTTAAATTGTAAAACATCAAAGTTACACCCAAGCACATAACATCCTCCCCCCATATACATACACGTGTAAACCTCACTGGGGCAGCTACACATGAAACCGTTGATTGCAATACACGTTACATATCGCCGTGCACACCAGAATGAGAGCAATAATTCTAGCACCAAACCGCCTCTGTAACACTATATTGATGACTTAAAAAGGGGCTTTAAAAGTTTTCGCTATAAAAAATATATGGTACTGAAGTTCGTCGCCATTTCACGAGCGCACACAAAATTTAAGGTTTGATGTGTTGGGTATCTATTTACTCAGTGCAACCTCATCTTTATATTTTACAAAAAAAAAAAGGGTAATTTATTTTGTGCCCTAAAATGAACTTTTATTTTTTTTTACTGAACTTTTGCGGTAATATCATGCAACATAAAAAATTTGAACTACCGCTATTTTATTCTCTAGAGTCTCTGCTTTCAGAAAATATATAATATTTGGTGATTTTGTGTAATCTTCAGGCCTAAACTTTTTTTAAACGTGTGCAAAAAACACAAACAAAAACAGCTCTGGCAGCAAAAGGAATAAAGGATAAGCCGGACACTCCCCTTTCCTGACAAGCACCCAATTGGTGCTCATTACACTACAAAGTCCCTCCCCTTCCTACTAGTTCCCAGGTGCTGTGCTGGAGACAGGCAGGGAGGGGAGGAGATGAACAGTGCAATGTTAAACGTATTACACGGTTAAGTCACCATAAAGCCCCTTTTGATTTTAAAAGCCCCAGATATTCCTAAAAGCGCCTCAGATTTAACTACAGTTTTGGTTCAAATGTATTTTTTTTTTCTATCTGGACAAGTAGATTGGGGCACAGATTTAGTCCCTGGACAAGTAGTTTTTTCAAAAATTTCCACACCTGTTCCTGCCACAGTCACCACAAGTAAATCGCTGGCTGTATTACAAATAGCTGTGAGGCCACTGACAGCCTATTGCACTGAATGGACTATAAGTAGCAGTCACAGCTAGTCACACACAGCTGTCAATGCCTGCCACAGGAATCAGATTCTTCTGCTGGGATTCACATTGTGGTTAAACACCTGTGCCAACTCAGCCTAAAACCTTGTTGGCAATAACCTTTAGTTCAACCTACAACTTATATCAATGTGCGAAAAATTCTAATGAGTTCTTAATCTGATCATCACCCATAAAATTGTCCACGTAGTGTATACACACAGGCCCTCACTTTGGTTTAAAAAGGTCTCAGGCACACAGGCATACAATAGGTTGCAGTAAGCTTCATAATTTACACAGATCTGGCCACAGCAGTGTTGTACGCCATGTATTCTATATGCAACGCTCATTCAAACTGCTCCATTTAGGTCTATAATTTAGCTGCATAACCAAAAATGAAAAAAATGTGGTTTGCCACCCAATTTTGAACTTTATTTTACACTGTTGCCATGGAAACGTTTGTGCAGTTTATAGAAATGGACCCTATGTGCTGCCTCCATTGCAACGGATTACATGTTGGCCCTAAACTTAATGTTTAACATGGTGTTGGCAGTGCCCACAGGTGAAAATTGGCCTCATCCTTTAGTCTCAGAATTTCTGGCCAAGGTTATTCTGCATCTGTGCTACATGCATGAATCCTTGAAGGGGATATAAAAATTAATGGCGCAGGAGGTTAGTATCTCAACTCATATGGACATATGGGTGTGTGTTGACAAGATTTCAGATGCAACACACACAAGGAATCGAAGCACTAGACTTCTTTAAATCAGGAAAACCTAACTTACAGCAAGCTACCACATAAAATTATAGAGACGCTATAGAATTAAAGCTGAAATTAGATAGGTACGATCTTAAAATGGGAGGGTAGAAGTCAATGCCTTTCCTGGTTCCTTAGCAGGATCTTGTGGTCTGACCCACTGCACCTGTGCATATAAAAGGGGACAGTGGGCCAATTCCATAAAGGGTTGCCTGGCCTTGCCCTTTTCCTTCGCTACTGTCTTGTCTGTTTTTTTTTCCCCGCTTCGAGGAGAGCTGCATCCAGGAGTACAAGGATGTCACATTCTACATCAAGATATAAAGTCATCAGAGCTTGAGGATTGCCCCAACACCAAATCCTGAAGAATGCCTCCGATACACACCAATTACATAGACTCTACCTTTGCAGGTACGCCAAGGCAGCACATAGCCTGGTTAGGAGTGGGGACTTAGTCCAACAGAACTTCAATAAAAATGGTCAACATCCTGTCTGGTCTGCTTGAGATTTATTGCAATGCCGCGCTTGAATACAACTAAAAAGAGTCAAGGACTTCAGACCAGGCAGAAGGCAAGGTTTAACAAGGTGTCTATCACACACTTAAGTCTACAGCTTGGGCCACGTTCACATTGGGCATGAAGAGTTAACATGCTGGGAGGCGCTTTAGTGCAAGCTGCACATGTAGTTACCATGAGCAATGGAGGGCACAGTCAGCAAATAGCCTGTCATAAATGTGCAATTGCTTCTAGTCATGAAGGAGATGTCCACACTCCCTACACGACCTTCCGTCTCCCATAGCAACTGGAACTGCACTGCATGGGTCTCCATCCTGTACCAAAAGGTATGGATGTTCAAGAGCTAAAGTCAAGTGCACATTGGAGCTATGTGCACAGTAGGGTTCCATGCTGCTATTGGGAACGGTTTTAGGAAACCGTTGGACAGGCAGCTGTGTACAGTGTTCAGCACAGCCCAATAGCAAGCTACAGTGATAAGATGTACATTTACACAGGGACCAGATAGTTAAACTGGAGAACAGTTGTGCAAGTGTACATGCTGCATAATCACCTCTAAGATTACAGGTCCCCTTACGGTCGAGTATGCCCTAAAGCAACATCAGCCTTGTCCCATAGCATTGGTGAAAACGGCAGAGTAAAAGATACCCGATGTGTGCTGTAGAGGGACCCTGTACAAGGTGCCTGGCATAGTCCCCCTACCATGGCAACATGCACAAATATGTAAGTAATTCTGAATTAACCACTTCAAGACCAGACTGTTTCATTCCCTTCCGGTCCAGGAAGTCTTTGAATGACAACTGCATGACTCTTCCAAGAGCTGGTCAACCAGACAAACTGATTAATTGGGGGAGAAGGCCCTTAGTAAGAGGTGACCAAGAACCTAATGGTCACTCTGACTGAGCTCGAGAGATCCTGTGTGGAGACGGGCCAAAGTTCCAGAAGGACAACCATCACTGCTGCTCTCCACAGATCTGGGCTTTATGGCAGAGTGGCTAGACAGAAGCCACTCAGTGCAAAACACACGAAAGCAAACTCCAAGCAGGCTTAAATGCGTTTTGCAAGGTGAATCAAAAAAAGTGAACTTTTTTTCAAACGTAGAATGAATTCCTTCCACCACACACCCACACAAAGCTGTCAAATAAGCAATTTCTAAACACACACATCATTGGCATACTTAGAATTACACCCCAAAACACATTCTGATACTCCCTCTGCGAACAGCAATACCACCTGAGTGAGACTTTCATGCCCTAGCAACAGAGAGGCCTGAAATTCAAGAAGCATCTTAAGGATTTCAAGGGGTATAAACAATGCATTATCGACTATCACATTCCTGGACACTGACTGGTATGGTGATGATCCTAGACACTGACTGGCTACACTATTGGGGCTCATTCACACATGAGGTTAGGGGGCAGAGGCAGCAGCCACAGCTGTGATGCTTTGCTTCATAGCCATACTAGGAAATATATCCTGTTACTTTTGGCAGGCCTCGCACTCTCCAAGTGCAACTTATTCAAAGTGAATTGGTTCACTTGCGTGGCATTCGAACGGTTAAGGCACGCAGGGAGGAGGCGATACAACTCTTCCTCACCGCCTATCAATGCTCTCTGAAAAGCAATGTGAACATAGATCAATGCTGAGAAATACAGGCAGATACTTATCCACCATACCATCAGGGCGGTGTGATTGGCCCAATTTATTCTACAGCTTGAAAATTACCCCAAACATACAGCCAATGTCATCAAGATCTCTTTTTTTATGCAATGGACACTAGCCCACATACCACTGACCCCTTGACAGAAATCAGAGCAGATAGCCATGCTAGCACGGAGGCCTGTTGAGAGGATCAACCTGCAGTACCAGATATTCTGCTTTAATGATAGACTCCTGCATCGAAAACTGAATGAAAAAAATGAATGCAGAGTTTCTCACTGAAGCTAACATTTTAAAAAGGAAGGCCAAGTTCCTTTTTTTGGCATTAGTTTTATTAGATATTTCTAAGTTTCATGTAGTCTTTACTTTTGATTGGGAGCTTGCTAGATTAAAAAAAAAAAAGTGCAACACCCCAGTGATCTTTGATCTCTTCCATGTTGTCCAGTTAGATCTGCACCTCTCAAAAGGTTGCTTCCTCTGACTTATACAGTGCAGATGGTGTGGTGGGTGTGCTGGATTAGCTGTACTTTAAGAAAAGGGAGAAAATAGGGGTCTAATGGACCCCTGATGTCTCAAACAAAGTAGTTGTTACCTTCCCAGTGCTATTACATTAGGGCTTAATAGTCCTTTGGGGATGACAAAATTGAAAGAAAAAAAAAAAATGTAAAAAAATATTAAAACATAACCCCACCACCCTGCAAACACTTGCAAATACAAACGCTTCAATCTTTTCCGTAACCACAATAGCCCTAAAATTACTGCTCACTGGAATGTTTGCTACAAAACCTCTCATGTATCTACATAAACGTATGCCATATAGCAACAAACACTGAAGAGTAATGAATCTACAGACATAATTAACTGTAGAGTCTTTAGGTACCACAGTTTTATCAATATCACAGGTGCACACAAGGTGACATGCTTGGTATCTATTTATTCAAGGCAACACCTTTGATATTTAAAAAAAAAAGAAAAAAAAAAGTAACCATTTTTATTCTAGAAGGCTTCCATTTTCAGAAAATATATAATGATCTGGGGGTTTTAGGTAACATTAAAATGTTAGTGCTGCTGATCTCCTGCAGCCACTTCCTGAATACACGTATGCTATCCATCAATGGCTACATTGCATTTCCGGTATTGAAAATGTGGTCAAAACATATATGCTGCGTGCTGAAACAAACAGTCTCAAGCAGAAGCCCATGTGACAGGGCTCAACACTGACCATCTGTCACCCTATAAAATGGAAAGTACCCAAACAAGAACCTGAAAATTCCAGCAGAGTTGTGAGCCCTTCTCCAGCATCTGCTCCAAAAGCTAAAATGTGCAGGTATAACTGTGCTTCCTCTGACATACTTACCCACCTTAGAGGGAGCACTGACAAGCTTACATCTGCAGAGCATGTGTAGCTTCGGACTCCTCCTATTCTGACAAAAAGGGAGCGATTGGTGAAATGGGCACTCTAGTTCATAAAAGAAGAGGATGTTACCTACAGATTGATGTCCACAACCCCTAGTCCACATAAGGAAGAAACTGACACAAATCAATCACATGCTGCAAGGCAAACCTAAAAAATATTTTAATGTAACGCTATACAGCCGTACATGTGCAGCGTGTTACAAAATGTACTTTAACCACTTCAAAACTGGACCAATTCTGCCATTTGTCACATGCATGTAAACAATCTGAATTTTTTGCTAGAATGTTACTTAGAACCCTCAGGCATTCAGTATTTCCTGAAAGCAAAGGCCCCGACGTAAAAAATAGCCACTGTTGCAGAATTTTTTTTAGTCACTATATTTGCGCAGTGTATCAAACAAATTTTCAGGGAAAAAAAACAGAAAAAAGCCAAAAAAAAAAAAAAAAAAAAAAAAAACACACAACACACACTTTAGGCCCCTTTCACACATGTGAACCGTTTCATTAGTTCAGTGAATTTTTTAAATGTTAAGTTTTTTTTTAAAGGGAAAAGAAAAATATGGATGAAGTTTGTTAGTTTACATCTACTACCAATGCAAAAGAAAAAAAAAAAAAAAAAACCCACACACACACGCGAACGGATCATCCACTTTTCCATAGAGATGCATTCATGGCTGTTTTTCATCCATCAACATATGAAAAGACAGACAAGTGGTCCGCACGTGTTAAAGGAGCCTTAATGAACAATATAACACCCAATTTGTTAAAAATATTAAGTATGTTATGCCGAGTAAATAGATACTAAACATGTCACTCGCACACGACCGTGGTGCAATAGCCATTTTCATATATGAGTGAGACCTACATGCGCATTTGCGCTTTCCAAAGCAGCCAGACAGATTTGGTCAACTGCTTTACAAGCCAGTAATAGTTTATAAACAAAAAACCAAACCAGAAATATCAAAATACTTGATTATTCTGGTTTCTGACATGAAAGGATGAGGAACAATGGAAGTTCCTCTCACTAGTGCAACAGATACGACCGGTCACTTTTGTCTTGGGCTCCCCAGTTGAACAGGAGAGTCCGGGAAAGGCATCAACTGGTGGTGGTTTTGGTCCCCTTCCTACTCCTGTAAAAGTGATTGAGTGGCTGGATAGCTGGTTGGATCACTTTAACTTTGTAGGAAATCGCCTGCCGAAAAAGAATGGTACCAGGACTGCAGCCGCGGCCATAATTCTGGTATAACCACTAAATAGAATGCAGCAGCTGATTGATTAGTATAAAATCACTCCCATTCACTTTGCACATTGAAAAAAAAAATAAATAAGTTAATACTTCAGAATAACAAAAAAGTAGGAATTTGCAACAGACTGTTTAAATCCCTGCAATGTACATAGATCACCCAGAGGGAAATGTTTCCCCCCCCCCAACAAAAGCAGAGTTACTCCTTAAGAAGTCTGTACAGAGCAGCAACAAACTTTTTTTCATTATATCACTGGTTATGCATGTATGCACCATGGCTGCAACATGTTGATGTTTACACTCATTCAGGCATCTAATATAAAGAGGATAAAAGATAATAGGTATATAACACAACTGTAAAAACAGTCTTAAAACATCTCTAGATTCAAAAATTACACTACAAAGAAAGGATGTGGTAAACTTTTTTTCCTGCCCAACAACTCCATCTGCTCTAGTAGTATGTGTGAGGATGACTCAAACGGTGTTTGCTGCTGGCAAAAGCAAGCATTTGCTACCATCTGTCTAGCTGATACTGTTCATTTCCAACCTGTTAATGCTTTCTGCTTTGGGAATCCAACAGGATGACTGAACGCTAAATTAACTCCTTAGCCTTCACTCCTATAAAAGGTTTTCACCATTTAACATTGTACCAGCAATGGTTAACTAAACACCCATGGGGAGGTTATATTAAATGACTTTAGCATGTCAGTTTGTATTGTACGCCACATCAGAAAATTAAAAATATAATTTCAGATCATTCTAATGAGACTACTCTTTGCATGCAGCCATGGAAAGTGGAACTCCAGACATTTAATGAGCAGTGAGATTGAAGATTAGTACATCTGCAATGTGTTATACCATCTCAAACATGTTGGAGGTAGTCCTTCATGGATGAACATTGAGAGATCAAGTGGATAAAAGTCATAATAGCAAATCTAAGTACAACAGAGTAGTTGTAAAGGCTAAGTCGTGGTTCACACCAACTTGTCATGTGATTTGACTGTCCAATTGCATGAAAGGTTGCACCCTATGATCGGCAATAAAACCGTTCTAGTCAGTACAACTCTGACCTCGGAGTCGCATCAATTTGAAAAGTAGTTCTTGCACTGGTGCAACTTGCATTGACTTCTGTGCATGAAGGCTAAAAGATATCAGCAGTGGGAACCCAGACTAGTGAAGTAGCCCAGGTGAGGATGGCGCTGGATCCCTGGACTGGTAAGTGTACTTTTATTACAAGTCAGCATTTACAGGACTTGTAGCCGTTTACTTAATTTATTTTTTTTTTCTAGAGTGAAGAACCTCTTGAAGGTCAGGAAACAAGCAGTCAGATCCAGGTAGACAGTGCATGAATAGGGGGATGGATAGGGGGTGACTTATCCCACACTGTTTCTCTGCTAGGCACTTGTGTGAAACTGGACAAATGGAATGGTCTCAATGAGGACACCATCAAATCCAGAATTATTGTGCAGCTTTTCAGGGTGGACCATCACCAGGACCTGAATTGACAGACTGAAGTCTCACCAACTTATCTTTAAGTCTGGGTGGGATCATTCACTTATCCTTTTATGGCACCATCCCTCCTATATAGATAGAGCTTGTGTAACCCCTTCTCCAGAACCACATCATTGGAAATTAATTTAATTTGGGACTTTATATATTATTGGTAATGTATTGTATATGCTTATTAGGGCATATTTAAAGCATCATTACATTATTAAAAAGCATACAAAAAACTGAAAATTAGATGCCATATCTTTAACTGTGTACAAACATGTTTACAATTCCAGTAATAGCTTGACAAATCGACACGCTTCACAATATCATTTCCACAGGATCACCATTCCGGTAACAACTGATATGGCTTAAGGGCTGTTTAACAATTAGACAGTTCTCTTGGGAAGACATACCGCTCATCTAGTCATCTATCCAAAAAGGTGCAGCATGGACTAGATGCATTAGTGCTACCAGTCCTTGTAAATAAAATCAAAAGGGATGAGGAGGAAACATCCTAGCGCAGGGCTCAACAAATCTCAGGTGCCAGGTCACCATGGTGAATAGAAATGGAGTCCTGGCATCTGGGCTGTTATCCCATTCAAAAGAGAAAAACACCCTCTCTACAATGGATAGGATAGCACTCCTGTATAGTAGTGAAGTCCATACATGTCTATGGCTCTTTCATTACACTGTAAGGGGTGGAGTCATCAGGAGACAAATGGTGGGGGTGTCAGAGCAGAGGCTCACTCTGCTGGCTCTACCTCTGGCTTCATGCAGTCACAGCCAACCTGCCATGGTGAATAGGTGGAGGAAGAGGCCATACAAAGTCTGTCATTACCTCAAGATTTATAACATCATTACCTTCATTCCAGCCAACAGGTCTACAAGACTGCAATTCTGTTGCACAGCCAACCCAGTTTTCTGGGTAAGGTTTTCTGCTTCTACTCCATAGACCAAACAGGCTCTCCTCCACTCCTGTTCAGCTTTCCATACACATTGTACAATCTCTGGGCAGACTCCTAGAGAGGTACCAAAATGGTATAATATGAGGAGCTACCTAAACTATGTTTTCCAATCAGACAGACCCTTGAAGCACAGAGTTGATGGAAGATCTAAGGAGCCTTGCATAGTGTATGTAGATTGCACAGTGTATTGTGAGCTTTACAGTGGCACTTCACTGTCCGTGTTGGACAGCTGCACTCCTTTCTCAAGCTTTAGAAAGGAGCGTGCCTTTCCAACACATTGCGCGTGCTCAAAAACTTGTCGCACATTCTTGGCTCCTAACTTTTTTACTTGACTCCTAGATTCAAAACAAGTTTGTCAAGTCCTGTCTTAGTGGAACATTTACTGAAGGGTAAAGTTTACCAAAATTAGCCTCAATCAACCAGCACTGACTGAAGAAAAATCCTCATTAAAAAAAAAAAGTCTGGAAACAGAGCTGGAAAAGGCTGAGCCTTCTAAAGGACATAAAGCTAAACTGAACCAGATGGTTAAAAGGAGGTGGTTGAAGCCCCCTTGGCAGGCCTTCAGTTATTGTGCCTAATGTCCAATCCTACAGCAGGTGGCAGTATAACACACAGGAAGAAGAAATGAAGTGCCCCTCAATGGACAGAGGTCAAAGGTTTTAATCAAAGGGAATGGCAAAGCAAACTTCTGAGCTCTTTAGCATACCCATTCTGCTATGGGAATCATTTATGGTTTATTATATAAACATCGTAACATGATATAAAAATACTAAAATAAAAATGATGATATAATTTCTAAAACATAGGGACTGGCTCCCTAGATGCATCATACAGCAATCCTTATCAGATTGTAACAAAAAAAAAGACAAAAAAAAAAAAAAAAAAAAAAAAAAAAAAAAAAAAAAAGAAGGTGGTGCACCGGCCTTGTACAATACCATAAAAACTATTAGAAATAACCAAAACACCAATGTACTTACAAATAAGTACGCAACAGAGTGCATGTAACAAATCCAGTCACAACACAGGAAACGTGTCCATCAGCAAGGGCACAGCTGATGCGTTTCAAGGGCAGAGCCCTCTTCTTCAGAGCGGACCAGTTCCCCTTGACCACAATCTATATATAGTGGTGCCATAAATTTAACAAGCACACAAACCTACCCCTCGAAAAAAGGGGGTGGGGTGGAACCACTTGTCACAGAAACCCTGTAGGGCACCAATCCTGAACTGAGCAATGTTAAAATTTAGTATACAATATTTTATTATTGTTTTTATCAAAGATTGTGAGTAGGAGTGACATTATGGATTGGCCATTGAAAACATCCAGAGCCGGCAAACCCAGAAAAGTCAGAGTAACGATGGAAGTCCTACGACATGCTTCTTAAGCCAAGTCTTTTATAAAATTTGCTAGTATGCAATGCATACTAGCACATTAGGACAAAACGTGCAAGGGAAGTTTATTTACACTTTACTACCACTTCATAAAAGGCGCTCATTGGATTTTGGGCCCCTCCCTGTGTCTAGGCAGAGTCTCACATTTGGTATCCCTACACTCAGGAGGTAGAAGAATGTATTTTGTGGCATAACCAAGTATAAAATATTAAAATGGGTTGTGCTGCTGTGTAAATGCAATACCAATGTATTCAGTGTTCCTGTATCTCAACGTTAATAGTTAACTACTGACCAAAATCAAATATACAAAACAATGTGCACTATATTGCCAAAAGTATTGGAACACCCCTCCAAATCATTGTATTCAGGTGTTCCAATCACCTCCATGGCCACAGGTGTATAAAATCAAGCACCTAGGCATGCAGACTGCTTCTACAAACATTTGTGAAAGAATGGGTCGCTCTCAGGAGCTCAGTAAATTAAAAGTGTAGTACCATAAAAAAAAAAAAAAAAAAAAAAAAAAAAAAAGGCAACACTTGTGCATTTTTATGCGTTTTCAATGCATTTCAGGCCTGGTTCACACCAATGCAGTTTGCCTTTTTCTCCATTTTGCAGTGCGTTTCACATTTGAGGCTTTTTTTGTGTTTAAAAAAGAAACTGACCCTTTCCAAAAATGCAGCAGCTCAAAAAAGCATAGATGTGAACATGTCCCATAGGAATCTGTTAAATGGACTGTGGTGCATTTCTGCAAAAAGCCCTAAAAAGAGTATTGGTGTGAACCAGGCCTCAAGGGGGAGTTGCGTTTTTTTTTTTTTTAACTCACCAAATATGCAGCAAGAAGGTTTTTTTGGTTTTTTTTTTTTGTTTTTTTTTTTAACACGCTTGCAAAGCACAATGGACCAGTGTGAAGACATACATTGAATTTAAAAAGGATGCATTTTTCTTGAACTTTTCTTGTGGGTTTTTTTTTAAATGCAAAAGGTGCTGAAAATAAATGCATATGCATTTAAAAGTCATAATTAAAAAGTTGAATTCTATATACATTTTTTTTTTTAACTGTTAATTTTAGTTTTCAGCCAAATGCAGCCTGAATTTTCAGTGTAAGAATTTTCATTTCGGTGCACCACTACTTAATTCCCTAAAATGTAGCTCTAGGCAATTTATTTTAGTTTGAGTGGGGGAAAAGGGCAGATCCTCAGTTTTTTTCGCCACCCCACATGTCCCCACTGTAGTGATTTTACTTATTACCATTGTCACCAAAGAAAGTGATGAATAATACAAAATTTTAGCTTGTCCCCAGAACAAGAGGCAAGTAAAAATATTCAGATAGGGACACGTTTTGAAAACCATCTAAGAGGGGACTTCACTTTGACGGATTTCTATTAGTTTACTGTTGCCTTTCTGCGGGGAAAAAAAAGGAAACATTTCCACAATGGTACCAGACACAGAGGGGCAATAACCACTCTGTATTGTAAAACTAAAACCCTTTTGAAGCCTAACTTTTTTACTGACGGTAGGAACATTCTACTAGCACTGGTCTCCCTATGAGCTGAAATATTCCTCACATCATTCAACCCATTTTCTTAAGTGCAGGGTACCATGGACCCCACCCAGGGTGGAGTCATCACAGGGCCCTGCAATGACTTGATGCATAGAACACCGACACTCTCTGCATTGCTGAGAACTGCCCTATGCAGATGAAGAAAAGAATGCTGGCCTGAAGATTTTGAAATGTTTAATAAAATCAGCCTCATCAAAAACAAATAAATATACATACATATATATATATATATATATATATATATATATATATATATATATATATATATATGAGTATGGCTCAGAGTTGATAGAACCATATGGAGGAAGGAATGGCCACTGACTCATTTGTGTACATTACTTGCACTACTGAGCACTGTAAACTTTCTTTTCCTTCAAATAGGTGGTAAGGAGAAACTGGAGAACGTGAAAATTAGTCAAGGACACCACCTGTTGTAGCAAACTTTTTTTTTTAGATGACACACGCTATACATGCCCTTTAAAATTAGACTTTATTATGCCTGTCTGCAATGGGTATATGGTTTAAGAAGGAATAAGATAGTGATGTACATTATTTCAAACAGGTACGGTAGTTTTGACCAGGCAATGTGACCTTGCGTGATCTTAAAATTCCAATACATACATGCCCTTAGGAAAAATGCTTTGCAGCGTAGACTGGCTAGTATATAATTAAAAGCAAACACACAAATAACTTCAGTTAGCACTTTTTCATTTCTCTTGTAATAAATGGAAACTCAAGGTTTACGTTTTAAACAAAGATCTTGAATATACATTTGTACGTTCCATTTCAATCTAACCAAAACTAAAAAAAAACGTGCTTGCTTACAATAGGGCAAGCTATTGAACCACCCCCTAAATACAGTAAACTGGATTGGGGGGGCGCACAAACAGTATATTGGGACATTTACATTCAGGGCTTCATTTAGACTTGCGAATGACAATAAAATACCACAAGTGAGCCAGGGATTTACAGCCCCTCAACTGCTCCCCATTGCACTGCCCCGCAACTGCATACAATGTGCACAGTTGTCCTTACCTAGGGGGCTAAAGAAGGAGGTGAAAAAGTTATATGCATCACCGCCAGTCTATTGTGGTCTGACGAGAGATCCAAAACGCAGAGGCCTAAGGTCACATGTACACATTTAGGAGCTTTTGACATTTTTTTTGCCAAAGCCCCTGAACGCAACTCAATAAAAGCCTATGTGTCCATATACACAAGCTTTTACCAGAGTTTAGGAGCAGCAGAGTTTAGAGGCAGTTAAACATTCCTCTTCTGAATGCAGAATAATCGTGTTCATGAGAGAAACGTTTTGGCCAAAAACTGCTAAACGCTGCAAAACACATGTAAAAGCAGCTAAATGCGTCTAAACTAGCCGCATTTAGCTCATGGGCATTTCTCCATGTCAATGGAAAATGCTCTACTGTCAAGAGAGTTTAAGGACTAGGTGAGTTCATGTGTACATGAGGCCTTAGACGTGCAAAGAAATCTGAGTACCCATTAACACCCCTACTGTGCTAAGACACTGTAACAGCACATTTGAAGTGTTTGGTGCCCCTCTGTTGGTTTTCTATTGTGTGGAGTTTTGGATCTCAGCTAGTAACTCTTTCAAAACACATCACAAAATGATAATGTAAATGCCATATGGATGTTTGTGGCACATTTGCAGAGTGTCTACATTGACATCAATGGAAGCGTATATGGAGCAGTAAAGCCTGGCAAATAAGAAGTCAGGTCAATTTTGACACAACACTAACCGATAGTGTAAAAACCACTAGGTGCTGCAATGGATACAATTGAGAGGTTTTGGTGGAGATTCGCAGTCATGAAACACCTGCTTTTGAAGCTAGTGTAAACTTAGCCTTATTTGCACCGTAACAAAAGCCTCAATATAGGTGGCTCATTATGTGGCTATGCCATTCAAAAATTAGGCATGTTTTAACAGATTTAAAACATTAAATCTTAAAAAGGGCAAAAAATATCTATCTAGTAATCAAAATTTGGCTTGATGACCTGGAAGTCTTAGACAGTTTAAGATTACCAGTCAGAAACAGGCATATATAAGAATATAAATTGCTAGGTCTTGCTATTAAGTTGTATTCACTTCAAGCCAGAGCAGTGTTTGCTTAGTGTCAGCCTCTTAGGCACCAAAAGGGTTGTCCAATCTCCTGTCTCAGCTCAATGCTAAAAACAGACAGACACGTTTTAGCTTCTAAAGAATGGTAAACCAAATCAATTAACCACCTGCCGACCGCTGACAGCAAATATACTGAGAGCGGGCGGCAGACAGTCACGTACAGGTATGTGATCAGCCTCCTTCCTGGTTTGATTGGAGACAAGTTTGCAGGGATGTTGAATTTATATCGCCTGGGACATGTATTTCCGGGCACGTAGCTTTTTTTTTTTTTTAACCCCCGAACCCTGCTACGGGCAAGGAGCAGGGCTCACCCATCAGGCAGAAGCATTCGGGCGGCAGCGCTGCCACCAGATTGCTTTCACACAGCCTATAGTTCCAGCCTCCACCCTACATGTGAACCTCCCCCCCACCCACTATGTCTCCCGGGCTCCGCTTGCCCATCTGCATCAGCCGTCAGCAAGAGGGGAGGGAGGAGAGTGGACATGTCTGCTCCCCTCCCCTTCTTGTCCTGACCTGGAAGTGACATGTAATTTCCGGGTCCCCGTTGAAAGATTTCCAGGCCATTTATGGTCAGGAAAGAAATAAAGCAGTGCGATGTGCAGTGCACTATATTCAGTGGAGTACAATGGGAGACACCCAAGGTCTTTTAGACCTTTGATGTCTCAAAGAGAACCTGTCACCCAAAAATCACATAGGGGACGTGATATATATAAAAAAAAAAAAAGAAAAGAAAAAAAAAAAAAAAAAAAAAAAGAAAGGAGGCCCCCCTACCCCCATATATACAAACTAAGAGCACGCACTGGGGCGCCTAGGCATGAAAACATTGATTGCGATACACATTACGTATCGCTGTGCACGCCAGAATAAGAATAATTCTAGCACGAGACATCCTCCATAACACTATATGACCTATAAGAGGCTTTAAAAAGGTTGCCTATAGAAAATTTAGGGTACTGTAGTTCATCGCCATTTCACAAGCGCGCACAAATTTAAGGTTTGACATGTTGGATATCCATTTACTTGGTGCAAGCTCGTCTTATATTTTACCAAAAAAAAAAAAAAAAATTAAAAAATGGTGTAATTTGCTTTTTCGAGACATAAAATGAATGAGTCTTATTTTCTGAAATTTTGAGGTGACATTGTGTGACATAAAAAAATTGGAACTACTGCTATTTCATTCTCTAGGGTGTCTGCTTTCAGAAAATATATAATAATGTTTGGGGATTCTGTGTAATCCTCAAGCCTAAAATAATTTTTTAAACCCGATGATTAAGCTTGACACTTTTTTCCTTTTGATTTTAAAAGCCCCAGATATTAATAAAAAGCACCTCAGATTTAAATACGGTTTTAGTTAAATGTAATTTATTTATTTTTTTTTAATCTGGATAAATAGATTGACTGGAGGTCAAATGGTTAACAAGTAACTTGTTAAGGGGAAAAATTTTAGACTTTGTAGCAGTTTCCTACCTTTCAATGCTCTGAAGAATAGCGGATTTACCACGTCCTTTGCAGACAAAATCTGAGTGGGAGGGATGCATTCCTTTGTTATATTGAGATTTTTAGGCATGTTATTAGCACTGAAGGGAAGAAAATGGACAGCATGGGAATAGGCCTTGAAGCCAAACAATGTGCTGGTAATTTTACTCAAAAAAAAAAAAAAAAAAAGAAAGAAGGAGGACCCACAAAGAGAAAATAGTGAACCATTACAGGAGCCATACAGCAGAGCCTGCATAGTTATGCTCTTGGAACCCACCACTTACATCTGCCCACTGAGAGGAGTGTGAAGATGTGGCTCTATGCAGACGAGTACAAAAGGTTGTATAAAGCATATGCACTGACATTGTGTGCATTCGGAGCATACATCTGTGTGCTCTACACAATCCCAGCACCCAACTGCTTACAGCCACATTGCCACATGCAGCCATCCATTGTGCTGAAGTAGACAGACAATTGCCCTGGAAAACCAATCATGCAGGCTCTGCAAGATGTATGGCCATGTGCATGCAAGTCTAAAGTTCCAAACTCCGGGAGGCGTATTATTAATTATTTAACAAGAATGCAACAAACTCCTGACTATACTGCGTGCATGCACACAAAATAAATGTTTTATATATTTATTAACTAAACACACACACCTATGTGAACCCCTTGGAATTAAAAAGGAGGAGGAGAAGTATGGCCAAAGCTTTTTTGGCTATACATCTGTGGGTCACAGGAATCCAGTTCATTCTGCACTCCTGTGACCAGTTTCCAGCCAACAGCGGGCTAAAACCCACTGTTGGGTGGCATCAGAGACGGTCCAGGCTTTGCAAAGATCCCAACCATATGGTCGGGACTCACCCAGAAGCCTGGACCAGCACCTGGCTCAGCCTCCGCGTTCCGCTAAGACAGTCACCCTCCCCCCCTTCACAGTCCAGAGAGCCAGTGACTGACAGTCACAGCTCTCTGCTCAGAGTGAAGAACTGAGCGATCGATCAGTTCTCAGCGCAGAGCCAGCGGGGGACAGATGCAGCATAACCTAGAAGACATGGTTATTGTGCACAGCAGCACTAGATTCTGTGTGCACCAATTTTAGATAATCTCCCCAAATGTGCTTAGGCTGATAAATACACAAAACAATTCTAATTTCTCGCATCTCTATTGAATATGTGCTTTACACATTCACAGCACCGGAGGGAAAAAGCAAGTGAACCCATAGAGTAGTTACTTCAATGAAAGCTAACTGAAAACAGTTTACACACCTGGAATCAAATTATTGGAGTTTGGAGGTGTGGTGTAGAGCTACTTTGATAAGACACTCAAACATTTTAGGACTGCGGTTCAATAAGATTGATCAGCTGATGTGAATCATGCCCCACAAAAAAGGAGCTCTCTGAAGACATACAATCAAGACTAATTGATCTGCAGAAGGCTGGAAACAGATACAAAGCAATCTCAAAGTGTTTAGGCATCCATCAGTGGACAGTTAGAAAAATTGTTTCTAAAATGGAGACAGTTTGGTACTGTGGCTACTCTTCCTAGAAGTGGGCTCCCAGCCAAGATGACCAAAGCATAACAGAATCCTTAGAGAGGTAAAGAAGAACCCATGAGTAACAGCTAAAGGCTTGGAGACATCAGTGGAACTAGCAAACATCCCTGTTCATCAATCCACCATATAAAAGTCTTTGAGCAGGCAGGGTGTCTATGGCAGAACACCAAGGAACAAGCCACAGTTCTCAAAAGAAAAGAAAAAAAAAAAAAAGCCCACATTGCTGGGCACCTGAACTTTGCCAAAGAGAACCTTGACAAACCAAAATGCTACTGGGAAAATGTTGTGTGGACTGATGAAACAAAAATTGAAAGTTCAGGAAGAATACTCAGCACTATGTATAGAACAAAATGGGCACAGCTTACCAACATCAAAACATCATCCCCGTGGTGAAGAATGCGGGGGGGGGGGGGGCATGATGTGGGCTTGCTTCACTGCCTCAGGAGCTGGACCACTTGTCATCATAGAGGTGAAAATTCCCAAGTTTATCAAGATATCCTACAGTATAATGTGATGGTGGTCAGCCAGCTGAAGCTCAGTAGAAGTTGAGCAATATAGCAGTACAAAGACTCTAAGCAAAGTAATTTCACCACAAACTGGCTTCAGAAAAAGAAAAATGTGCCTATTGAAATGGTTCAGTCAAAGCCCAGACCTTAACCCAGAAAAATGCTGTGGAATAACTTCAAGTGAGCTGTGCACACCAGACATCCTACAAAATGTGTGAGCTGAAGCAGTTTTGTAAAGAGGAATGATTCCTCCTGAATGTTGTACAGGTCTGACCCAGAGCTACTGAAAGTAGAGCTTCTCCTGGGAATCACAGTTCACTCTGCACTCCTGTTACTCATTTTCAGCCAACAGTGGGCTGAAGCAAGCTGTCACAGCTTAAGTCACAGAGCTGGTCCAGGCTTCAAGAGATCCCAAACATATAATCACGATCCATCCAGAAACCTGGGCCAGCACCTGGCTCAGCCTCTCAGCAATCTGAGAGCCCGAGCATGCTGCTCCTGCTCCCTCCACAGCCCAGCACTCCAGTGAGTGCTGGGAGGGGCAAAGCAGAGAGTCAATGACTGAGTCACCAGCTCTCTGCTTACAGAACTGAGTGTTTAGTTCTCAGTCTCAGAGCCATACTTCTCACTTCAAAGGTTTACTTTTTCCACCAGCCCTGTGAATGTTTAACTGGTGTGTTGAATAAAGACATAAGGAGTTAGAATTCTGTGTGTTAGCTGCTTCAGCACATTATGTGTCTACTGTGACTTAGATGAGAATCACATTACATTTTATGGCAAATTATTGCAGGAACACACACACACACACACACACACACACACACACACACACTTGCTTTGCACCCTGAAATGAAGACAGACAGTTTTTGCTTTATTCAGCTGCATTTACACATTGCAACATATAACATCCAAGTGAAAGAACACCAAAAAAAAAAAAAAATTCCTGGAGTTGGAAAAAGGATCAGGTGTAGCTAATCACCACCTCAATGGCACACAAAGTCATCTGACTTTCAACCATGGTCATTTTGATTAGCTCAGCATGAAAAAAAGAGCTTTCCTGAAGCATTTCAGTCCCTGATAGTGCAACTATGGGTTGCAAGGCACCGTCAAAAGATTTCCACGATAAAGTTGTGGACAGGCAAAAGTCAGGAGATGGATCTAAAATTTCAAAGGCCTAGAAGCACAGTGAAGTCAGTGGAAGCTATCTGGTACAAAGCAGACCCTCCCAGGATCAGGACATCACTCAAAACTGAATGTAAGCCTGGAGTAAACTAGTCAGAGAGGCTACCAAGAGGCCTACAGCAACTCTAAAGCAGTTGCAGGAATTGATGGCAAAGTGGTCATTGTGTGCATGTGACAGCAATATCACAAATTCTCTACAAATGTGGCTAGTATGAGTTGCCAAAAAAAAAGCCATATGCAGTCAAGACCATTTTGTCAAAACCATCCCTACAGTAAAGCATGGAGGTGGCAATATCCTGTTATAGGGGTATTTCTCTACAGCAGGGACAGAAGCACTTGTAAGGATAGAAGGAAAAAAAGGATGAAGCAAAATAGTCAAATTCTTCAGGGACATCTGCTGCCCTCTGCCAGAAAGTCCTCAATGGGAAGGTGGTTTACCTTACAACTTGACAATGAACCAAAGCACACAGCAAAAAGGAGGGAAAAAAAAAAGTGAATGTCCTTGCATGGCCTAGTAAGAGCCCAGACTTAGAAAATCTGTGAAATGACTACAGTCCACAAAAAGTCACCACATTTAACTGAACTTTTAAGTTTAATAGTGCAAAGCTAGTATCCCAACAGACTAAAAGGCTGTAATTAAAGCAAAAGCTTGTTCAACAAAATACTGACACAATGGGGTGATCCTTCTTCCAACTCAGTGATTCTGTTTTGATTTTTTTTCTGACGTGTTGGAGGTTATAAGGTGCATTGAGTAAATACAGCTGGATAAAAACAAAAACCTGTTCATTTCAAGCTGCAACACAACAAAATGTGATTTTTTTTTGGGGGGGGGGGGGGGGGTTGATTATTCTTTTCTAGAAAATATTATATAATTTTATTTACATATATATCACATACACCTCTGTCCAACTTAGAAGAAGCATGCAGCCATTGAAGTCTGAAAATCCAAACTCAACTCCCATTCTACATACTTGTCTCGCTAGACTACCAGTCCAGGACGAGGAAGACAGACTTCACCTTTAAAAAGAAACATCACCTGAGAAAAGCATTGAGACAGCCATTGAAGACTCCTCATTCTGATAGTATAATGTTTAATATAAGTTACTAAGCCAGAGCACATTTGCAGATCTCGACCCTCTCTATATGCATACTTATTTGCGATCAGTGGCTTAAAGTTGTTGTGAAGACTCAAGGTTTTTTTTTTTAACCTTCATGCATTCTATGTGCAGCAGAGAAGCACTCTCAATTCAGCGATGTGCACTGGGAGTCTCAGCTATCCCGGGACTCCTTCATTGGCTGAGACAGAAGTGGGAGCCAGGGGCAGAGCGGAGCCACAGCTCTGTGTGTGAATGAACACATGGAGCAGGGGGTGCCCCCATAGCAAGCTGCCTGCTATGGGGGCACCCAACAGGAAGGAGGGGTCAGGACAGCCTGCAGGGGGACCTAAGAGGAAGATCTGGGCAACTCCGTGCAAAACCTCTGCACACCGCAAGTATAGACATGTATTTTTAAGGGGGGGGAATGTAAGCCTTTAGTATCTTTTTAAAGTAGTCAACAGGTCCAACTAACCAGCACAGCAGAACAACAATTCGACAAATCGCATTTTCAGAAAGTCAGCAATACTAACCTCCATATTTTAGAAAATGCATATTTCAGTAATGTCAGCTCTTACCTTCCGTTTATTACAAGGTCACTTTAACCACTTGCCAACCACATTATAGCCGAATGACGGCTACAGCGCAGTTGTCCTGTTCTGGGAGAGAGTCATCCCCAGGAGAGCCCACCCGGCGATCTCTGTGATCGCCATGTCCTACGGACACAGCTGATCACGTGATGTGGTTAAACGCAAAGCACAGCGGCCTTTTACCACGTGATCAGCTGTGTCCAATGACACAGCAGATCACCAGGTAAATACAGTTGCCAGGTATCGGCTACACTTTCTTCACGCTGTCACAGCGTGAGGAAAGCACTGACATGAACCGGCAATTGTCAGCAAACAGATCGGCACTGATCATCAGTGTACTGATGATCAGTGCCCATCAGTGCCACCCATTAGTGTAGCCTCATCAATGCACATCAGTGAAGGAGAAAAAAAATTACCGGTTTCCAAAATTTTAAATAGAAATAGTTTTCTTAAAATTTTTTTGTTTTTTTTGTTTATAGCTCAAAAAATAAAAACACCCAGCAGCGATTAAATACCACAAAAAGAAAGCTCTATTTGTGTGGAAAAAAAAATGATACAAATTTCATATGGGTGCAGTGTTGCACGACCGCACAATTGTCATTCAAAGTGGGACAGCGTTGAAAGCTGAAAATTGGCCTGGGCAGGAAGGGGGTATAAGTGCCTGGTAGGCAAGTGGTTAATACAGGCCTATATACTTTAGAAGATACCAGTTATAAATGCACACTTCTACCTCGAAAGACTAAAGAGTATGCCAGTAGGACAGCAACTAACGATTATTTTTACAGTCAGTTGGGACGATTAGTGTTAGGATAAACCAGATAAAAACCTCAATATACCATTTTTTTTTTATTTATAAATTTAAATGAAAAATTAAACACAAACTGCGAAATATAAATAAACTTAACACCTACATAAACTGGAACCGCCCCCTTACTTTCTTTGAAGCTATTTGCTCCAGCTCTGAGCCACAACATTTAGCGTCAACCACTTACTACTGTTCAGTACCCATTTGACAAAAATGCTCAACAGCCTGTCACTCCTGGGAAAAAGACCTAGCTACTAGTCCGTCAGAAGCAGACTGGGAACATACCTACACCTATACTCAAAAGCTCTGTTAATGTCTCGACCCAGGAGAATGGATATAAAATGTTAACGTGTTGGTATAGGACCCCATCGAAACTCCGCCAGTGCAACCCCTTGGCTTTGAATATTTGCTGGAGATGTGGTGTGACAATGGGGTCCATGCTAAATATCTGGTGGGAATGCCCATTAATCCAGACATACTGGGCGGAGGTGCACCATATTACCGCCTTTGTCTCCACCCTTGCTCTAGATTACCCAGCTCAATTCCTACTTCACCATACTTCCGCCCCAAACAAAACATTTTCAGTCACCAACACCAAGCAGATGAAACTGATTAACAACCCCCTCTGCTACTTAACTGACCAGATCAATATCCCAGGAGTTAACTGACTTGATGCTATACTCTGATTAAAAAATGTTCCTTAATTTTTTGGCGTGATGTATGTCTGCCTCTCTCTCATCATATAATATACCCAGAAGCAGGATATTCAGGGTATTTTAATAGCCAGACATGAAGCTACATACTTTCTTGCATGGATATAATTTTAAATAGAAAGCACAATACTGGTAAATGTTTAAATTTAATTGTAATGCCTTAATTTATCTCCAGTTTATCAGCCTCCAGCTTCCCTGGGTTCAGATGCTTATCTTCCCAGCACAGAGCCCTTCCGTCACTTCCTTCTCATACCAAGGACTACATGTCCAATGAGTCATTTTTCCTTACACATTCACAAGTTCAGGCACTTACTGACATTTATGAACAGAGTACTGAGCTTTGGGTGTGCTGCATTTTAGAACGGGATACTTCAAGACTGTCCATAATTGTAAAGGGTGCCTTGACCAAAAAAAGATGAGAAACACTGGCCTAAATCACCTTCATGACTGTCTGCATAGCTATGGCACCAACATCATCAGACCAGTACAGCCTTTCCTCTCATTAACTGACATAATGATGTCTTTTGCTGTCTGCAAGTGGGCTGTCCTCCCACTAGCCACTAATGTACACTGACCACATAACTGTTATTCAAACAAACAGGCAAGAAGTACACTCCCCCCCCCTTCCTGACCAGAACATTTTTTGCGATACAGCGCTGAGTTACTTAACGGACAATTGCATGGTCATGCAATGCTGCACCTAAATTAAATTAATGTCCTTCCCCCCCCCCCCCCCCCACAAAATGGGACTTTCGGTGGTATTTAATCACATGTGCATTTTTTTTTTTGCACTATAAAAAAAAAAAAAAAAAAAAAAGTAAAAAGACCTACAATTTTGAAAAAAAAAAAAAAAAAATTCTCCTGTTTGCTACAAAGCATATCCAGTAAAAAAATGTCAAAATATAAAACTTTTTTCATAAATTTAGGGCAAAAATGTATTCTGCTACGTCTTAGCTAAAAAAGGAAGGGGTTAACATCTGGGGTGATCAAAGGGTTAACTGTGTGCTGTGTTACGTGTGTGTGTTTTACTGTGAAAGCACGCGGCTTTGTATTGCTCTGCTATGCCTGCTATGCAGAGCAATACAAAGCAGCATGCTGGTGCTGTCAGGAGAGATATCTGTATTGTTTACATACAGACCTCTCCCTCTGTCACTGTTCCTCGGCAATCGCTGGGGAATCTCCATCCGGGACCCGGTAAAATCGACAACTGTAGCCACCACTGGAAATACAAAATCACGTATACACACACACACGTATGATTTTGCGCAGCCCTGCCACCCTGTAGCAGTACTTCTGCTATAGGGCAGTTGGGAAGTGGTTAAACTCAAGGGGGAAGAAAAAAAAAAAAACTTTACGTTTGTATGCTTTTAAACCTGATGTTTGACATTTGTTTCTTACTGTATATATGCAAGCTTAGTTTTTCAACTAAACAATTATATGACCAAGTGTTCCCAAAGCATTAGAAGATGGCCCCTGAGGCAGAACAACGGATGTTCTCTTTGAAAATCTATCACTTTTTCTTTTTTACTGAGCCAAAAAGGTAAAAAAGTTATATAGTTTTATGTTACCTCAATCTATCAATCCCTAAACAAAACAGGCTTTTTTGCAACAAAGGTGGAGAAAGCACTCAATGTAGCCTAAACTTCTACCTGCTTAGCAGATATTTTTATATCCAATAGAACTGAATGAAGAGTATACTGCATATGCATAGCTCTGAAGATTCTAAAAAGTAGCACAGTGGTTTTATAGGCGAGGACATCCAAATATAGCAAGCAGGTAGCCAATTAGCACTCTGTCTTGTAGCGGGGTGGTCTTGGCCATCTAAAAACAGCAACAGTAAAATCACTAAGCAGCACTATAGTAAAACAGGCAACATTTCCACTTTACAGCTACACATTTCTATACATCTTATGTGCTCAAAAGCTGAAACACCTTTCCAACTTATAAGTAAAAAAAGAGTGGAAAAAATGTGAACATCTAACACTGGGGCTGGAATCATACCATGTCCTTTTCATTTAGCTCACTTTGACAACTGTTGAATGCACTGCATTTGACATCAACACATTGTATTGATGTACGGGTTCTGTGTTCACAACTGATTTCAAAATACAATTTTAGTGTTGCAGCATGTGTTGATGCATTGCAAGTCCTCATGCACATTGGACATTTTGATAACGCTGGTAACGTTAGCTGTGTAAAGTCACGTTAAAAAACGCAAGTTGTTCAGCTTTTTTTTTTTTTTTTTAGCATTTAGCAGAGTTTTCCCACATTTGCTTTTTTTGCAGAAAAAAAAAAATCCAAAAATGCCGGTTTGCTGCGTTTTTTCAGCATAGAGCATTTTTACAGCCAAAATACTCCTCTAGAAACCCACTAGTCCTGGGGTTTATTTCTAGCCAAAAAACAATTACAGTCTATGTGTGCATGGACACATAGGATAATATGCTGGGGGGGGGTTTACTAGCTGTAGAAAAAAAATGGCAAATGCTAAAAGCAGCCGCTGTAAAAACGTCAAGTGTGTATGTGGACAAATGCAGCATGAATCAACCATATGTACACAAAACACAACTTGAGTGTGTGAACAGGGCAAATTGGAAACAATGGATTCCAGGTAAGTCATTGCATTTGGGCCTGCAACTGAAACAATGTGAATAAGCCCTAAAGCTAAACTATGGACAGATCTAAAGACACAGATTAATGCAGCTATGTAATACATTTTGAGGAATTCATAAAAAAAAAAAAAAAGTCAGACACCCTATTGGGAAGCAGAATGGAAAGTGTCAGTACCTGCACCAGATTCATGTATCTGTCACAGGCAGGTACATGCATGACCAGGCCTAGAACAAATGCAGAGTTGTACACAAATTCGAGTACAAGGGTGCCAAGAGTGAATACACTAACCAGCAATGAGAAGGTCAAGCAAAAACAGAATGTTGTCTCCTGCTGAAGCCTGTAATGTACAGATCTGTTTAGAAGGGTGAGAGTGACTTATTCACAACTTGCCACACTGAAGCAGACCTTCACATAAAAGCTAAATATATAGATTGAATACATTCATGGAGAAGTTTAGCCTGCCGAAAGAATTGTATTTTTGTTAATTACCAAGATTTACACAGCCCTGCCAGACCTGACCTCTCTCTACTGATGCAACAAGGTCTTTTGCCCTGCCTTCACCCTGTGACTAGGCAGTGAAGGAGAATCAGAAGGCCGATGAGCTCATCTATCCTTCTGGTCTCTCTTTATTAGCGTACTCCTTGATAACCCATAAGCACTGCAGCACAACTGACTGGCCTCTTAAGCTGCTTCCCTATTTCCCAATCATTCAGGGAATGGCAAGAGGCAGTCAAATACAGGTTCCTACACTGGTTTCTTTTTAAAAATAGACTTTCAAATTCAGTTACTTATACGAATCTGTATTTTATCTGCCTGTATTTCAGGTTCAGCAGACTGTGGGTGGAAGGCATTATTTGGTGTTCAAATATTGTAAAGCCATATGGATGCAGTAAATAGACTGAAGGATAAATCACCTGACTTACTTTTCTTTCCATTGCTCAGAAGTCCATGTTTTGCACCATTAAGGCCACGTAATCTGGCAAAATCAAAATGCAGGTTTGAATGGCAAATCTGCCAAAAATTCCAGCCTTGAAAGACTAAATTTCAGTTGATTGGGTGACAGAGGTACTGATTTAGTTCCGAACACCTCAACAAATGCTGCAGAGGTATAGAGTCATAATAGTCCCTGCTCTCAAGAAACTAACACAAACAATCTAAGGTCCCCAACATACATTCATACATACTAAGGCCAATTTACCTAACCAGCATGTCTTTGGAGTGTGGGAGGAAACCGGAGTACCCAGGGAAAACCCACACCTGGAGAATATGCAAACTCTGTACATGTAATGCAATGGATGGGATTTGAACCCACCCACGAGCTGCTAGGCAGAAGTGTTAACCACTTGGCTACTGTGCTGCCCCATATACTTTGACCTATACTATAGTTATTGGGCTTAAAGAGATGTACAAAATGCTGACCTAAAACAAAAGCATTTAGTACAAAACAGACACCTTAAAAACCTAGAATGCCTCCAGGACTTATGGAACTGGTCTGAAACTTAAATCAGAGCTCCAGCCAAAAGGGAAGTTCCACTTCAAGGCCTTGTCGCCAGCTCCCATTGTCACCTTTAAAGCGGGAGGGGGGGGTGGTTTGGTTGCAGCGGGTACCCGATTTTGACATGTATCCGCTATTACCAGCAGCAAACACCTAGGCAGTTGGAACTGCAAGTTGTCCTACCCCCCATCTCTTCCCCCCCCCCCCCCCCCTTAGTCTTCTGGGACACAGCAGGTCTCAGAAGTCTACGGGACTATTCGCAAGACGCAGCACTACTCGTGCATGCGTAGTGGGCTCCTGGCTGTGAGGCCGCTGCAAGCTGTCACAGCTGGGTACTCAAACCTAAGATACTGGCACCGGGGAGAGAGAACGGCAGGTGAAACTGGCTGCGGTGAGCACACCGCTGGATCGAGGAACAGGCAATTTAAAAAAAAAAAAGTAAGCAGCTACAGTTTCTGTAGCTGCTGACTTTTAAGGGTTTATGTTTTTACTGGACCTCCGCTTTAAACGATAAGTTCACCTTTGGGAACATGGATTCCCACTCCTGTAGCTGCTGCCCGCTCAGCTGCCTCTAGTGACAGCAAGCGGGGGATCTTCTACCCACGCTAGCTGACACTATTTAAGACAAAAAAAAAAAAAAAAAAAAAAAAAAAAAAAAAACACCCCACAGCCATCCTGCAATACATTATATTTTTGTTCTTAGGTTTAGCACAATTGAACATAAAGGGTCAGAGGGCCATTTGTATTCAAAATTCGAGTTGAGGGCCACAAATAATTGCTGCATGAGGCTTTCTGAAGTGGAGTTCAGCTCAGAGTAAAGGCAAGAATACTACCCCTCAGGATCAGTGTCATTGGCTGTAATAATAATACTCAGTATTGGTGTCAAACAGTAATAAACTCCCCTCTCCCCCAGACTGCTGTCAGTAACAATGGAAGTAGTGATAAACCTTTAACAAGATGATCATTATACATTATTAAAAGATACATTACAGTTAGTATTGAAAAATGATACCTTGAAGGGCATATAGGAAATGCAGCCTAAAGTCCAGGGCTTTTGTCATTTACAGATGCAAATCAACACTGCACCAACCCACAAACACCATAATACACTGGTTGCATGTAATCTGGGCCCTCCCCTAAAAAGGCACAAGAAAGGAGCTCTCTAAAATACATTTATACAGGAGCACATAAAACTCAGAATCAAACAAAAATAACAAATACATTTCACTTACAACCTAAAGATTACTTTTAAAGAGAAAATTCCATAGAGCTGCAGGAAAAAGTAAAAAACTAGTGGAAACAGATAAAGCGACAGCTATGACTACCCGTAACAGAATACTAGATACTTTTACCTCATTGGGAAAAAAAAAGAAAAAAAAAAAAAAACAGAAAGTCCAACATAATCATGCTCCAATATTGCAAAATATGCACAAAAATGTGCAAATAGTCCTTCCAGAAATCCAAAGAGAAAAAAGTACCCAATAGTCCAATACCACTGTAGAGAAAAACATCTCAGATCCGGTGGTGATGTGTGACAATGCTTACCCAGAATAATTTGACTTTGATTAATGAAGGCCAACAACACTTTAGGGGTTAACGCGCCTGACAGTAAAACATATGAGGAAACGCGTTGGATGGTGCCCAACATGACATCACCACGGTTAACGGCCACAAGGATTGCATTGCCGTTTTTATGACTGCTGCAGCTTTGAGAGTATGACGACTTTTAACCACTTGTCCACAGAGTACTTTTACACCCCCCCTCCCCCCGTTGCCAGGCAAATTTTCACCTTTGAGGGATGTTTCAGTTTAAATCACAATTGCACTGTCATGCAACACTGTACCCATATAAAATTTTCTATCATTTTTCCATACAAATAGAGATTTCTTTTGGTATTTAATCACCACTGGGTTTTTTTATTTTTTGCCCTAGAAACAAAACATTGAAAACCTTGTGCGTGTGTGTGTGTGTGTGGGGGGGGGGGGGGTTTGTTTCCATTCCGTTATAACATTTTGCAAAATAAATATTTCTTTCTACACAAATTTACACCAAAATGTATTCTGCCACATTTCTTTGGTGAAAATAACCAAAATCAGTGTTTATTGTATAGTTGGTAGGAAAGTTATTGACTCCACAAACTATGGTATATGTCTAAAAAGTGTTAAATCTTGGGATGTACTGATGGCTGATCTCCTTTGAGGACCAAAAAAAAAAAAAAAAAAAAAAAGTCAGGACAGTACACATACCCCCAAAATGACCGCTTTACAGAAAATAGACAGTTTGAGGTATTCCATAAGAGGCATGGCAAGTATGTGAAAAAAAAAAAATTAAATACAATTTTTTCCAATTTCTTTTTTTCTGAATTTTCTACTATTTCTGTGACCAGAGCAATAAGTTACCATAGTAACGTTGTACTACTCAAATGATCAGGATTTTTTTTCTAACACACACACTCCGATTGCTTATACCAACAAATTACATAGGAATAAGATAGCATTTTTACTGAATGAATCAGATTTTAGTAGTTTTTGTTGTGATCAGCTGTAATTGGCCCAGTCTGTACATGTGATCACTGACAAATCATAGCTCTCAGCACAGTTGTAAGCGGTGAATGGAAGGAAACCATTCATTGTTTACAATTATGTGATCTGCTGATTGGTCACAGTGATCACATGACACTGGCAGAGGGCCAATATAGTGGTCTGTGATTGTCCTTATCTAGTGGACACAACTGGTGACAGATCGCGCCAGAGCATGGCCTGTGGGGCACACACGAAGCACAATCCTGTGAGGACGACATATGACATCCTCCCAGGGTAATAGGGTTCCCGCTCAGCCATCATTGTACAATAGGCCGGGCGGGAAGGAGTTAAATATTGTGCAATATTGTTTTTTAAATAAATCTTCTATATAAGGATATACTGCACTAATGAGTTCTTATGCTTTATATGCCCATATTGCTTGAGAGTAGAGCAGAGCCCAGGGTCAGAGCATTCCATCATGTGCCATGCATCGGTTTGGGATTAATCCCTAAATCGCTGCTGGCTTTTTCAACAATTTGAAAGCCAAATGGTTCCGGTGAGCATCCTCACGTATTTTTACCACTGGATCTCTGAAGTGTTTTTCTTTAGTGTTATTAGACACTATTGGGCACTTTTTGGGATTTCTGGAAGCACTGGTTGCACATTTTTGTAGATGTTTTGCAATAGTGGAGCATGGATATGTTGTAAGCATTTAAAATACTTAAGACTAACAGTTTCATTTCACAGTAGTTGACTACAAATACCATCAATTCATCAAAACACACTGATATGCCATGGTTCTATGGGTACACAAATCTGACAGAACAAAAAAGGCAGAAATTTATTTCAAAATTGCACAGTACAGAGAGGGTCAATTACGATAAACTCAAATTACATAGAAGGAGAAAGCTAGGTAGAATGTGTTAGCAATGACTGATGCTTTTTATTTTAAAAAGTTGTGCTATGTGAACAGAAATAAAACCAATATAAAAAGTAGGTGATATCCTACCTCCCAAGAAAGAGGGAGTTTCTCTGGTGGACTATCGTTTGTGGTTTTTAAGGATGGAAAACCTTGGTTCGATTCCAGTAACAAGCAAAGCGGTGTCACAGGCTGCATACAAGAAACCAACTAAAATGTTCTAGAACAAAAAGGATGCTGACAAAAGTGGCCAAATAATGGACAAGTAAGGAAGTCAGCTTAAGAGACTGTTTTTAAACAAAAACACACAAAAACGCAATTAGGAAGGTAAAAAAAAAAAAAAACATATACCGTATATACTCGAGTATAAGCCGACCCGAATATAAGCCGAGGTACCCAATTTTACCACAAAAAATTGGGAAAAACTATTGACTCGAGTATAAGCCGAGGGTATCAGTGGGAGGAATAGTGCCCCATCATTGGTGTCAGTGGGAGGAATAGTGCCCCATCATTGGTGTCAGTGGGAGGAATAGTGCCCCATCATTGGTGTCAGTGGGAGGAATAGTGCCCCATCATTAGTATCAGTGGGAGGAATAGTGCCCCATCATTGGTGTCAGTGGGAGGAATAGTGCCCCATCATTAGTATCAGTGGGAGGAATAGTGCCCCATCATTAGTGTCAGTGGGAGGAATAGTGCCCCATCATTGGTGTCAGTGGGAGGAATAGTGCCCCATCATTAGTATCAGTGACACCAATGATGCGGCACTATTCCTCCTACTGACACCAATAACACTTGCTGACCCCTGTTGCAGTATGGTGCTGCTGCAGCCAGCATATGTGCTTGCAGCAGCACCTCTGCACTGCACACTTACCGGCTTTTCCCTCACTCGATTTTCGCGGGTCGCCTCGGCTTCGCCTCCTCGCCCGTGATTGGCCGCCTGTGTACCTTTCCTGAGCTACAGTTCTGGCGGCCAATCACCGGTGAGGAGGCGGAGCCGAGCAGCAGGAGTGAGGGAGTGGCCAGAGTGACGGAAGGAGCAGCGCTTCCTGGATGGATCATCGTGGGAGCCAGGTAAGAGCCAGCAGCCCTCTGCCCACCCCTGTACGCGCCCCCCTTGATGGAGCCTCGCGCCCCCCCCTGCAGACGTTGACTCGAGTATAAGCCGAGGGGGCCGTTTTTCAGCACAAAAAATGTGCTGAAAAACTCGGCTTATACTCGAGTATATACGGTAGCATATTCAATAAAGGGGAAGAAAAAAAAAAAAACAGTTTGGGGGGAGGAGGGGGGGGGGGGGGCGGGTACCTGCTCCCACTTCCAGCTCAGTTCGCAGTGAAGAAGTGACCCGAAAGTTCATCCCCTTCCTTGCTCCTGCAGTCTCCTGGGAACTTTCATAAGTCGAATGAGACTGCCGAACCAATCAGGAGGCGCAACTCGCACATGCACACCAGGCTTTGAAGCTGCAAGTTGTCACAGCCTGGTGCCAACAGTAGAGATGCCAGCGCCGTGGAGGATAGAAGGGACTGCGCGGTTGAGTACATCACTGGACTCTGGGACAGGTAAGTGTGTGTTTATTAAAAGTCAGCAGCTACAGTTTTTGTACCTGCTGACTTTTAATAAACAAAAAACAGCTGAAACTCCACTTTAGGGTAGCCAGGTTTGTTTTTTTTACGGATCTGTATGCATCCCATTGCTCTCAATGGACCAGTACACACAGGCCCATAAATATCAGTAAACTAGAGCCGCATCTACATCAGTTATAAAAAAAAAAAAAAAAAACACACACACTACTGCAGTGTTTTGTATGCATAAATCATACCTCCCCCCCCCCCCCCTTTAACATTGCGGGAATAGAAATAATAGAAGATTTTTACGCATGTGAGCTCACGCACTAAACGGAACACACTGCCATTTTTTGGGCAGGACCCTTCTGCCAAGAAATCCTAATTCAACACTATATATAATTAAAAAGAAAAAAAAATTGTAAACCTACAATACGTTTTAAAAAGGTACCAGCACATACCTCACAACTATAATATATAATTTCTTGGGAGATCCAATAGGCAAATACTGACTGGAAACAGAAAGGTCAATGGCTGGCCCATCACCAGTCATCCGCTCTACTGTTTATTGGTACTTAAAACGATGTATGAGCTAAAAAGGCAGTCTATATACACTCACCGGCCACTTTATTAGGTCCACCTTGCTAATACCGGGTTGGACCTCCTTTTGCCTTCAGAACTGCCTTAATTTTCCATGGCATAGATTCAACAAGGTGTTGGAAACATTCCTCAGAGATTTTGGTCCATATTGACATGATAGCATCACGAAGTTGCTGCAGGTTTGTCAGCTGCACATCCATTATGTGAATCTCCCATTCCACCACATCCTATTGGTGCTGTATTGGATTGAGATATGGTGATCGTGGAGGCCATTGGAGTACAGTGAACTCATTTCATGTTCAAGAAACCAGTCTGAGATGATTTGAGCTTTGTGACATGCTGCATTATCCTGCTGGAAGTACCATCAGAAGATGAGTACACTGTAGTCATAAAGGGATGGACATGGTCAGCAACAATACTCAAGTAGACCATGGCTTTTAAATAACGTTCAGTTGGTACTAAGGGACCCAAAGCGTGCCAAGAAAATATTTTGTACACCATCACACCACCTGCCTGAACCATTGATACAAGGCAGGATAGATCCATTTCATGTTATTTACGCCAAATTCTAACCCTACCATCTGAATGTTGCAGCTGAAATAAAGACAGACCAGGCAGCGTTTTCCCAATCTTCTATTGTCCAATTTCGTTTCCCCAGTGTGGTCTTCTGCTGCTGCAGCCCATGTGATTCAAGATTCGACGCGTTGTGCGTTCAGAGATGGTATTCTGCATACCTTGGTTGTAACGAGTGGCTATTTGAGTTACTGTTGCCTTTCTATCATCTCAAACCAGTCCGCCCTTTCTCCTCTGACAAAGCATTTTCGTCCACACAACTGACGTTCAATGAATATGGTCTTTTTTGGACCATTCTCTGTAAACCCTAGAGATGGTTGTGCATGAAAATCCCAGTAGATCAACAGTTTAAATACTCAGACCAGCCCATCTGGCAACGACAACCATGCCACATTCAAAATCACTTAAATCCCCTCTTTCCCATTCTGATGCCCGGTTTGAACTTCAGCAAGTCATCTTCACCACATCTATATGCCTACATGCATTCAGTTGCTGCCATGTGATTGGTAATACAAATTGATAATCAGCCAAACAAGTTAACCCAGCCTCTCTCAATCAGGGTGCCCAGGCACCCTGGAGTGCCTTGAGGTTTCTTCAGGGGTGCCTTGGCAAAATGTCTAAAAATTGCCAAAAACTTGTATACAAGCCAGCGGGTGAATGAAGCCTGACTTAATTACACAAAGCCACAGGTTTTCATTGTGCGCCACTACGACCTAGCCACCGGGATCCTGACAACATCATTTGATGAGGATGTCAGTTGCCTGCACAGCATCCTTGTTTGACTCTTCCCTGCCCCTCTTCGTCAGTGCTGGGATAACATTAGCTCAGTGATGAAGAAAAACAGAAACACTAGCACTAGTCAGAACCAGTGTACAAAAGTGTATTTCATTTGGAAGAATAAATCACCTCTAGCGTTGGGTGTCCTACATGTGTGGATGTTACTGTGTTATATAAAACTATTAGAATATTTTTTTTTACATTTTAGAATGGGGTGCCTCAAGACTGTCCATAATTTTGGAGGGTGCCTTGAAATTGTCCATAATTTTAAAGAGTGCCTTGTCTGAAAACATTTTGAGAAACACGGAGTTAACCTAATAGATGCTGGGGAGTGTAGGTGCAGTCATCAGTACTCCATCAGTATTTGTATATAAAATATTTGCTTTTGCCCAGTTTCAGGATCCCTGGGCAGAAGACGATCTTTTTATTAACCAACTGGGAAGCAGCAGTGGCTACAGCAACTAAAATTATTAGAGCTTATTGCTTCTAAAGAGAAGCATAAAAAAAAAAATTTAAACATTTTCACTTGTTTAGTGTTTAATCTCAGTAATTACAAAGTGTCAGTCACAGAAATGGCATCATATATACACACACAAAGCTAAGTATATTTCCTGGAGAAAGCGATTGCTTTAGATTTTTAATCTTAAATGTTCTCATATTTCAGCAGCCTAAATATTAACTTTTAGTGCATTCTGATGCCGCTCCCTCATCACCCCTAAGTGACACTTGTGTCCCCGCTCTGCCAAGCTCTTTGCTGTGTGGCCTGCTCTGTGCCAAAAAACCTCTACTTGAAAATCTTCCCCTTGGGGTTCTGCTGGGCTCATCACTTGTCATCCACAATCTCCATTCGCTCCAAAAAGAGCTCTTACCCCTCAGGAGTAAGGAATTTTCATTGGAATGACAGAAGATCACGGTGCACATATGCAGGAGAAACAAGATATGAGAGAAGATGAAGCAGTCCAAGTGGAGATAGGTGTGATGAGGGAAGGCAAAGGAGTGTTTTTACACTATACTGATCATAGATTAACAACTTCCTTTAATCAGTTTGATCTTTATAATAACTTTCCATAACACATCAATTTTTATATATCACGCTGAGTGAATGACAGACTGCATAAGCTGATAAAAACCTAATCTATTCCACAGTAGTCATCTTAATATGTTTCAGGCACTGAACAGGGGTGACGTTCAAGTAGTTGCCAGTGCAGAGAAGACCCAAGTGTGGTTACGTTCATTCACAGTTTAATGAGCAAGCAGGAAATGACAAGAAACTGCAGAGCTGCCAACACCAAATCGTATTAAACACACACTGGCATAGTTATTATAAAGATTACAGTATATCAATAGGGATATAAACTTGTACTGATAAAATGACCCTGTGGGTAAATGTCTGATTCTGGTGTACACAAATGTAATAAGCAGCCCTGTATCAGAATAAGTTTCTGTAAATGTGTGCACACTTACCCAAAAAATACCCCCCCCAAAAAAAAAAAAAAAGCAACTCGAAAATTAGACCCCATGTAATTCCAGTTATATGCAACAAAGCCTGCAAACAATATCTTGAAAGGTCCGCTCACCCAAAAGGATGCATTGCTTTCCTAAATCATCCAACAGCTCTACAGACTGTAGCTCTGAGGCATCTTAAGTTTGAAGGCTGTCTCTCTATCACAGCAAACAAGGCTCACTCTACCAGGTTGGGTTATGCTTCATCAATATTATGAACAATACAGCAGGAGGTGAGAGCACCTTAGGCTCCATGCACACGGGGCGTTTTAATAACGCTGGCAACGTTAGCTGTGTAAAGTCATGTTAAAAACGTGAGTTTTTCAGCGTTTTTGTATTAGCGTTTATTAACTTTAGAGGGGGGTTTATACCAAAAATAAATACTTTTTTTAATGTAAAAAAAAATGCTGGTTTGCCGCAATTTACTGCATTTTTACAGCTAAAAACATCCTCCCCCACTAGCCCTGGGGCTTTTGCCAGCCAAAAAACACCCCTGCCAAAAAACGTTGACTACAGTCTGTGTGTGCATGGACACATAGGATAACATGCTGGGGGGGTTTACTGGTTGTAGAAAAAAAAAAAAAAAACCCACACAACACACACACACACACCACACCAAAAGCAGCAGCTATAAAAACGTCCAGTGTGCACGAGGACTACGTTTCAGAAAAACTGACAGAAACAGCTATAGCAGTGAGATCACAGTGTTGGGAGTTCCCAGGAGATGCAAGCCAGCAGGAAACACTTGAGTGGACCACAAATAAAAAACACGCACACCACTAGATACACATTTTTCATTGCAATATGCAAAGAGTAGTAGATGAAGTGTATAACTGCATTAAAATGATTCAGTTATTGAACCTACAAAGCTGAAGCAGCAGCAATGAGAGAGTTATTAAAGACTGGGTAAGATATTTAAAGGCAATCCTAAAAGAGCATGCAAGGACAATGCCCTCGTCTTAAGAAAGGGCAGTTGGAAACAAAAAGGAAACACTGTCATACAAAGATATATACCATTTAACAAGAATGAAAAAATGCACCAGATATTACATCACAGACCACAAATGTTTGTCCATTTATAAAACCTTTACGTCGTGGGTGTCAAACTGGCAGGTAAACATATACAACTAAAATTCTGCTAGCAGCTAAAAGATAAATAAAACAAAATAGCACTAGGTTCCTCAATGGTACAATCCAAAAACGACTGACATCTTTCAGTTCCACAAACATGACAAACTAATTTAATAGCAGCATAAAAAAAAGACATGCAGTAATGACAGCTTCTCAATCCCACCATCTTAATCTCAACCACCTTCCAGTCAAGGACTGCCTGAACTACAGGATCAAAGAAAACAGATCAAAGCTCAGCACAAGCGATCACCTGAGGAATGAGCAGCTCTGAAAAACATGTCCATAGAAAACATAAGAAATCTATTGCAATGCATCATGGCCATATTCATTCTAACTGATCGAGTTATGACACATGACCCAATCAGCACAGCTAACAATAGCAAGAGATGGAACAGCAAACCTGTTATCTTTACATAGCCATAAGATCTCGTCTACTAACCTCTACAAAAACCCAAAACACTTTCTCCTTACAATATTCTGCCAAAGACCCCAACAGGGAAATCAGCCCACAGTGGGGTATTCATTTACATAGTGGCCTATTATCGCTGTGATGCATGACACTACTAGCATAATCCTTATGTAATTACACGCGTTTCTATTAATTGCTTCAGAAGAATCAAGCATATACTCAGCAGATTTCTGTTTTGTCATGTTTCATTATACAACTGGCTGATAAACATTCTAAACGAGGACCTATCTATAAAGACAGATGGACCAAGGACAAGGCTAAAGTTACATCCAAAAATATATATTTACAGGAACTGTGTATTGTGTAAAAAAAACATGCCCTTACAAAAAATAAACAGTTCTATCTGCATTGAACAGATACACGACATAACTGTACTTTACAACAGCTATTCTCGGCAAAAGGGAACCCTTGAAATAACTTTCCGGTCTCAGGGAACCCCTGCTAATAAGGGCTATATCTACAACTCATGACACATTAGTGAGATGGTCAGTGGGAAGAATGCTCCCTACGCTTGTGATCTCTGGGAAGAATTAGCTGTTTAGAGATGGCTTAAAAACAATGGTGTCAGTGGGAAGTTATCTGAGAAGCAGAAACTGCTCATTACTCAAGGAACCCCTAGCAACCTCTGGAGGAACCCCGGTTTAGAATAACACACAACATGCAAGCATGATGCCAGTCGTGGCCGGTAAACCTCAGATTACAGCGGTGTCCCTGGCATAAAGCACAGGTAGGCTCACCATCTGAAATAGTAAGTAGCCAGGAGACTAATCCAGGCTACTTAATCCGAGCCGCACACACAAAACGGTTGACAAGTAGAGTTGATTTACCAGGATGGTGATGCTGATCAGGGAGAGCTGACTCCAGATGCATGACTAATATGACTGTGTGTGCTCACCATGTAAGACACCAGTGGAAGGGGAGAGAACACAGAATGAGCACATAAAAGGTGATGTAGTGGAGGCACAGTACACGTCTCCCACAAATCCGAGCAGACGCTGATCACAGCTGCCTTTGTGTGTGAACAGTGGGCTTCCCCTGGCCATTACCTGACCTGTCTGACCCAGTGCAGCCATAGCACCAGGTTTCGGGGGGCAATTCCCATTGGCAGGCATTGGGGGCAGAGCGTAGTCAAGGTCAAAGCTCTGGATCCTGCTGGTTACATCCAATCAACTGGTGTGCCCCCTTAGCCTGGCACAGAGCGGAGGTGCCTGGTGTCAGGATGCCCAGCTGCTGCCATAACAACCATCCCCACCAGCACCCTCCCCGGTGCTGGCATCAGCCTTGGCACTGGCCTGCCATAGACAATAGGTTGAGTAGCACCCGTGCAGAGGGCACAGCCCGCACCTGTCAATGACACGGCCAATATGGCTGAGGGGGGTCGGTGGGGAGAGTCCGTGGACGATGCGGCCCTCCCCTCCCCCCTTCTCCCGGTGTGGCCCCTTACCTGGAGGCGGCGGTGCAGGTGTCGTGTATCCCGGGAGTGGAGTTGTGGGGGAGAGAGGAGGAGGAGGCGCCTGATCACAGCATGGTGTCCCCCGGCTCCCCCGCCGGCCGGCCGCTCTCTCTCTCCCTCACACGCAGACTGAAGGCGGCAGAAGCTGGAGCAGAGATGGGGGAGGGGGGAGTGGTGATCACAATATGACTGAACAGGAGAGGAGGGAGGAGGAGAAGGGGGGAGGACCGGCGAGCAGCACTAAACCTGACTGAAATGACAAGCACCCAGCCAGCCGGCCGGCCACCTCTCTACACACAGCGCACAGCACAGCTCTCCCTCAGCGGCCGGCACATTCCTGTCACACACACGCTCTCCGGCTCAGGGAACTCCGAGGAAGGACTACACTGCCTCTAATATTTTTGGGGGATAATTGCAAGCTGGGAGGAGCGCGTATGACTAAAATGAAGCCGCCCCTCGCACTGCCCTCCCGCCCCGCGCTGCCCGCGGCCGTCACGTGCTCCTCGCTCACCGGGGTGGTGACGTCCGTCCTCAGCGCCTCCGCTCGGACATTGGTCCGCGCTCTGGAGCCGTGGACGCGCACACCGCTCTCTCTCCTCCCTCCCACCTGCCTTTGCCTCCGCGCTGGGCACGCCCACCCGGGCCAGTCCCGCTAGCTAATTGGTCTTGACGTACTTCTTTCCATGACGTCTCGCACTGTGCCTCGTCTATGTGTGTGGAGGCATATGGTGCGGGCACCAGCCGGGGTGGCGGATCGATGGCTGAGGGAGTGTGCACGAGGGCCTAGGTCACAGGAGACGAGCTGTCATAGAGTGTGGCGTTGTACATTGACCTGCTGTTATCACACTGCTCCTTCCTGGCCGCTCTCTTATCACTCCATCTACATTGCTGTGTGCACCAGTCACAACGACATTCCTCACTCAGCATTTCTCCCCATACACACAGCACAGAAGGGACACTCCATACAACTTCTGTCTGCAGACAGAGGCCTCCTACACACGGGCTTTTGTAAACGCTTGTCTCCTGGCGGGAGAAAAACCGCTTCAAAAAATGCACCTAAGCCACATTTTTTGCATTTAGGCACATCAAGCAGTTTGGCCACTTAATTAATTGGCCAGAATATTCCCTCCACTGACTTCCCATTGCCCAATGGATACAATACAAAACATTAACAATAACATATAAAGGCATTTATAACTCTGCCCCAAATTACATCACCAATCTTGTCTCCAAATATCACCCAAACCGTACTCTCTGCTCCTCCTACCACCTCCTGCTCTCTAGCTCCCTTGTCTCCTCACTTGCTCGTCTCCAGGACTTCCCCCATCCTCTGGAACTCTACCCCAATTTATCAGACTATCGCCTACTCTGCTCACTTTTAGGCGATCTCTGAAAACCTGTCTCTTCAGGGAAGCTTATCCTGCCCTCGGCTAATAATGGAATCTTCTACTTCTACCAGTCAATCCCCCACAGTTACTACCTTTTGTACCACTAGTCCCTTCCTTCTAGATTGTAAACTCCAAGGAGCAGGGCCCTCCTAACATAGTTAGTCTGGCTGAAAAAAGACAAAAGTCCATCCAGTTAAACCATAGAAAAAAAAGTTATAATCCGATATCCACAGTTGATCCAGAGTAAGGCATAAAAACCCAACATAGCTAACCCTCTTGTATTGAACTGTATTATTGCTGTATTGTCTCCCGTTATATTGTAAAGTGCTGAGCAAACTGTTGGTGCTATATAAATCCTGTATAATAATAATATATAGATATATACCTCTTAGATTGTAAGCTCCAAGGAGCAGGACCCTCCTAACCCTCTTGTATTGAACTGTATTGTTGCTGTATTGTCTCCCTTTATATTGTAAAGTGCTGAGCAAACTGTTGGCACTATATAAATCCTGTATAATAATAATATATAGATATATACCTCTTATATTGTAAGCTCCAAGGAGCAGGGCCCTCCTATCCCTCTTGTATTGAACTGTATTGTTGCTGTATTGTCTCCCGTATATTGTAAAGAGCTGAGCAAACTGTTAGCGCTATATAAATCCTGTATAATAATAATAACTTATTATGGCAGTTGAAATGAAAAAACACTAAAGCGCTAAACGCGGCTAGCACTTTTGGTGGTTTTCTGCCAAAACGCTCCTTCCTTGAACTCGCAGAGGATGTTAGACTAAGGCTAGGTTCACACTAGTGTGGGCCGTGCGGCTGCTGTGCCAATGTTTCACTCCCAAAAGAAAGGTGCATGCAACTTTTCAAAGATGCTTCCACAGGGAAACCGCGTGGTCTGTTTTGCTATGCAGTTGCCACAATTGCACTGTGGGCTGATAATCGTGGGGGTGCCATTCAGAATGAATGGATGGGGCTGTAGGTTGTTACGAATTCAGGAACAGGTGCAATTTCTGCAGGTTAGTGTGAACCAGGACTTGCAATACTTCAAATGACTCTAAAACTGGACTCTAAAAAAAAGTACCGTTCTCCTGGCAACCGCCAAACCCAGACACATCCATCGGATTGCCAGACAGAGAAGCGTGATTGGTCACTCCAGAGAACGTGTCTCCACTGCTCTTGAGTTCAGTGGCAGCGTGCTTTACACCACTGCATCCGACACTTTGCATTGCACTTGGTTATGTACAGCTTGGATGCAGCTGCTCGGCCATGGAAACCCATTCCATGAAGTTCTCTACGCACTGTTGTTGTGCTAATCTGAAGGCCACATGAAGTTTGGAGGTCTTTAGCTATTGACTCTGCAGACAGTTGGCAACTTCTGCGCACTGTATGCTTCAACATGCGCTGACCCCACTCTGTCATTTTACGTGGCCTACCACTTGGTGGCTGAGTTGTTGTTGTTCCCAGTTGCCTCCACTTTGTTATAATACCACTAACAGTTGACCATGGAATATTTAGTAGCAAGGAAATTTCACGGATGGACTTATTGCACAGGTGGCAACCTATCACGGTACCACGCTTTATTTCACTGAGCTCCTGAGAGCGACCCATTCTTTCACATATATTTGTAGAAGCAGTCTGCATGCCTAGGTGCTTGATTTTATACACCTGTGGCCATGGAGGTGATTGGAACACCTGAATCCAATGATTTGGAGGGGTGTCCCAATACTTTTGGCAATATAGTGTATGTAAAGTGCTGCGTAAATTGATGGCACCATATAAGTACCTATAATAGTATCATGTGCAGGAATCTGCAACATGTATAAAATGCATGGAAACTGATGTTAACGCGTGTCTCTGCAAGTGATATCTGCACGTTTTTTCCATCAGTTTTTCTGCACGTATGGTGTGAATGAGGTTGTAGTGGAGGAAAAGCCTAGGGCCTCATTCACACCATGTTCAGAGATGTCTGATTTCTGCACACGTTCTGCAAGGGCACAAAGAAAACAATTGTTCTCTCTGCGCCCTGTTCATACCGCAACACTAGTATCTTGTGCAAATTTTTTCTGCACAGGAATCTGCGATGTGTATAAAACTCACTGTAGCGTGCATGAAAACTGATGTAAACTTGTGTCTCTGCAAGTGAAATCTGCACATTTTTGCCACAAGTTTTTATGCACATATGGCGTGAAGGAGGCTGCAGACTGTTCTTAAAGTGGAATTAAGGCCTCCTTGATACTATGTGCAGAGACATCAGTTTTTCTGCATGCATTCTGCAAGGGTACAAAGAATACAATTGTTCTCTATGTGTCCTGTTCACACCACAACACTAGTATCACATGCAGATTTTTTTTCTGCTCAGGAATCTGCAACCTGTATACAGTTTTCTGAGCAGAAAAAAAACTCACGTGACATCAACATTGTGGTGTGAACAGAGCAGAAGAGAAAGTGATGACACAGGGTTAGATGTCTATTTGTACATGAAAACTGATGTCAATGAGCATAAAAACTCACTGAAACGCGCATGAAAACTAATGTAAACTAATTTCTCTGCAGGTGAGATCTGCACAGTTTTCCCATCTGTTTTTATGCAAGTGTGGTGTGAATGAGGCCAAAGACTAACTATTCTTCAAGTGGAACTAAGGGCTCCTTCACACAGGGTGATTACATCCGTGCCCCCGTCAGGGCATTGCTATACCAGCATGGGGTTGCACAGGTCTTGCATACATCCCTGTTCAGGCAGTCCCACTCATGTCTGTTGGGACCAGGGGCGGACTGACAACTCATGGGGCCCTTGGGCAATAGGGGATCATGGGGCCCCTGTGTCCTTGCCCAAACTCAAAAAAGCCTATGAAAAAGGTACCAGGGGCATCTCATGGGGCCCCCTACTGACCCCGGGCCCTCGGGCAGTGCCCGAGTTTCCAAATGGTCAGCCCGCCCTTGGTTGGGACACAGCCGCTGTATCCCAATATGACAGCCGTGCAGGTGTCCGTGCAGCCGCTGTGTCCCCAATATGACAGCCGTGCAGGTGTCCATGCAGCCGCTGTGTCCCCAGTATGACAGCCGTGCAGGTGTCCGTGCAGCCACTGTGTCCCCAATATGACAGCCATGCAAGTGTCTGTGCAGCCGCTGTGTCCCCAATATGACAGCCGTACAGGAGTCCGTGCAGCTGCTGTGTCCCCAATATGACAGCCGTGTGGGTGTCCATACAGCCGCTGCGTCCCCAATATGACAGCCATGTGGGTGTCCGTACAGCCGCTGTGTCCCCAATATGGCAGTCATGCAGGTGTTCATGCAGCCGCTGTGTCCCCAATATGACAGCCATGTGGGTGTCCGTACAGCTGCTGTGTCCCCAATATGACAGCTGTGTGGGTGTCAGACATAAATGGGACTGCTGGCACAGGGATGCCCATAACACCTGAGCAACCCAGTGCTTGTAAAACACATCCATGCATTGGACACGGATGTAATCGCCCTGTGTGAATGAGGACAGCGGGCAGGCAGCTCTTTATTGCAGAAGAAACATGCTGTGTCACAGCTTGTATGTGTATTCCTGGCACACTCCAGCTGCGCCGCAATGACCTACTCCCATGCAGATGTGCAGAATGATGTCACCCCCCACCAATCAAGAGGCCAAAAAACTCCCTGCATCTGGAAGTAGCCCAGGAGAAGATGGCAGCAGCCGGTGAGAGATGTAAGGGCTCGTTCACACTTGACTGTTTTACCAACTCTTGCCACACGCCCCTATAGTGTTTGGCAAGTGTTGGTCCGGCGTTTGTGGAGCGTTTTTTAACGCTCCGCAAACGCCATATGCGCGGTTCAGCGGCGGTTGCTAGGCGTTTGCCGAGTGTTAAAAACGTCCTACCAATGCCTATAATGAAGTTTGAATGGTGTTACCGCTCCGCAAACGCCGCGCAACTGCGTTGCAACCATACCGCAAACACCGGCCGAGTGTTTGCGAAGCGGCACCATAGACTAGAATAGGAGGCTTCAACGCCTCCTGATTCGACCAGAGGCGTCCGTTTTGCCGCGACGTGACGCTAACCCTCCCGTTAGAACAGCACCATGTGCTGCAATGTGCAGAATTGTCCGAGGCGTTTGGGAAGCGGTAAAAATGCTTCCCAAACGCCTTTCTGCCACCTGCACACAACGCTAGTGTGAACGTAGCCTTACTGTCACATTGCTGGAAGGTTGACATCCATTAGGGTGCAGGTGCATATCCCTGTACTCGCCCTAGGTACGGTTGGGGCCATGCTACTGCATGGCTGTCATATTGGGGCACAGTGAATGTATCTCTACAGACATGAAAGGGGCTACACGTACAGAGATGCATGCAACACCTGTGCATCCCCATGATGGTAAAACACGGCCCTGTATAGGGCATGGATATAATCACCCCATGTGAACGAGGTTTTAGTTCCACATTAACCGCTTCCTGTCCGCCCTATAGCAGAAATACTGATTACTCGCACCCGGTGATTTCCGACGATCTCCAATGAGGAGGAGAACTGTTTTGTTTACTAACAGTTCTCCTCCCTGTCAGCTTGGGCACACTGCTTTGGATGGCTGTGCACAGCACAGCCATCCAAAGCAGTGTGCTTACAGTGAAGCACACTGACATGGCCCCCTATGTAAAACACTCCCAACACACAGTTAACCTCATGTTAACCCCTTGCTGCCCAGTGCCATTAGTACAGTGTCAGTGCTTTTTTTTTTAGCACTGATCACTGTATTGGTGTCACTGGGGATGTCAGTGACACCATGTCAGTTCCCCCCAGTGTCAGAATGTCTGCCACAGTCCCGCTATAAGTTGCTGATCACCGCCATTACTAGTAAAAAAAAATTTTAAATTCCAGTACCTATACTGCCATTTGTAAATGCTAAAAATTTCACATAAAGCAATTCATTTACACGTATTGGAATTTTTTTTAGCAAAGACGTAGCAGAATACATTATGGCCTAAATTTATGACAAAAACTTATTTTCTTAAATTTTTTTACTGGACGTTTAATAGCATAAAGTCAAAAATATAGTTTTTTTCTCAAAATTGTCAGTCTTTTTTATAGCACAAAAAATAAAAAAACACACAGGCTATCAAATGCCACCGAAAGAAATTTCAATTTGTGGGAAAAAAAGGATGTGAATTTCATTTGGGTGCAGCATTGAATGACCGCGCAATTATCAGTTAAAGTAACACAGTGCCCTAATGCAAAAAATTACCTGCTCATGAAGGGGGGGGGGGGGGTAAATCCTCAAGAGGGCAAGTGGTTAAGAATAGTCAGACTTAGGCCGGCCATACATGGGACGAAATGCAACCGATTTTTTGTCCAAAAATCGGACCTAAGAGAAATCAACCGATTTTCGCTCTGTTAGTGAGTCAATGGCACCGGACGGTTTTCATGGTTGCTCCCCTTTTCGGTGATCGGGCATGTTGGAAAATTTGTGAAAAAAGACTGATTTTCGACTCAGTGATGGCCAAATCGTACAATCATTTTTTCGAAAAGAATATGCGCATGAGCCGTGACCTGGAAGGAACTGACGTTTCGCCTGTTCTATAGGGTGAACTTTATGACTTGGTCGACTGATTTTCAAAATCATTGATGGCACCATTGGATTACCGAGCAAAGGGCGTTTTCGATTTTCGGACCAAAAATTATTCGGAATGCGAACCATGTATGCTCTGCATTAGGCTCTTCTGCCACTTTAAATGTCTGCCAACAGTACAAGTACTATACAGTGTACCATTAGTGTGATTACATGTGTGTACTGTGAGAGTATTGTGTGTGCTTCTAAAGGTGAAGCTCCTCACACCCATGACGTGGAAGAGTAGAAATGCTGAGTGAGGAATGTAGTGGTGACTAGTGCACACTCATGGAGTGATAAGAGAGAGCGGGCAGAAAGGAGCAGTGTGATAAGAGCAGATCAATGTATAGCACCATGTTCTATGATAGTTCATCTTCTGTGATCTAGGCCCACGGGCATTGTGTCTGTGAAGCCACTGGGTACAATAGACATGAATGGGACTGCCAGCACAGGGATTCTCACAACACCTGTGCATCCCTGTGCCACTAAAACAGGGCCCTGCACAAGGCACGGATGTGAATGAGGCCTACACCTAATTTTTAAAAGACATCAAGCAGACATCTCTTTATTGCAGAAGAGACATGCTATGCTGCATGCACAGCACATGCGCAGAATGACATAACCCCCCCACGATTATGGGACTGTAGGCAGTGTGCTTTTATTCTTTAACCAATAAAAAAGACATATAACTTACATTTTTTGGTATAATTTGGCCACGGCTGTTTTATTATTGGAATAAATAGAAGTATATAGTTATTGTAATAACTCTTTATTTGTACATATTAAATCAATATTGTTTTTGTAAACATTCTTCCTTAACCTCCCTGGAGGTATTCCCGAGTGTAGCTCGGGGTAAAGTTTCAGCACCACAAGCGGTAACCCCGAGCTACACTCGGGAATACCCTGCAGCGCTGCTCCGGGATCTCTTCTTCACTTACCTTGTCCTTCGCTCCCGCGATGTCCCTCCTGCAGTGTCCCCGGCAATGTCCTCCGGCGGATGCCGGCATCTGTCTTCCGGGTTCCGTTCCCTGCGATGTCAGGACGTATGGGGGACGGAACGGCGGGAAATGTAAAAAAGTCAAAAAGTGACATTCACTAAATACACTAAAATCACATAGTAAACATTACTGTATCAAACCATTTCACATACATTTTGTCCCGAGTGCTTTGTCCTGTGCCCTGCCTGCATTTTTACTGTTCTTTCTGCCTTGAAACTGAGAAATGTCCATGGTGTCCAAAAAGCGTCCATTTAGGTCAAAATCGGTTTTAGACCAGCTAGAGAACAGCGATAGTAAATCAGAACCACTTGCAGAATTGAGTGATAATGATTCGTGGGGAAATTCGTCATCAGACACTGAAAACGATTTTGCGACTTTGCTCAGTGATGTGTGAACTTGGCGCTATATTTCAAATTTCAGTGTTTTTGGTTTGAATATATTATTGAATTAAATTTATTATTATATTATTATTTTTTATGATTATTTATTAAATTATAATTTATGATTTTGTGTTTCAAATTTTAACATACCCGGGATGTTTACTAGACTCTTGTTCGGACAGATTTCAGTAAGTTATTCCTAACAATTACAGGCCTGCAATAAAAAAACTACATATTTCCATGCAAAAAATGTACCGCTTTGAGCACAGAAATACTGACATAATCAGACTGCTAGGGAGGCTACAGTATCCCTACATAACCCCAGCTTAGTGACTAGACTCAAGCTGTACATATTAACCCCTTGGGACCTCCTAGCCCTTTAAGGGTTTCAGAAGCCTGGAGGCGGGGCGGGGTTTTAGGGTCATGTGACTGCTGTGATTCGCTGTCATGGTGGTCACATGATTGGGAAAGGTCGCGATCGAAAGAGGAGATTGGTACCTTTCCGTGAGTACCAGACATGTGTGCTGGGAGCATGCAGGGCATGCGCTCTCAGCACATATGTTTTTCTTAATTGCACACAAATGTACGGCCACTTGGTGTCAAGGCCCAGACTCTGGGAGGCCGCACATCTGCGTGCGGCTGGCGCCAAGAGCTTAAAAACAACGACTTATTAACCATACCATCTATTGATCCAATCTCATTTCAGTTGAAAGGACTCACTGACTTGTCCCCCTTTAAATAAAGGTGACCTCACCAATAATAATTGGCCGCGACAGCAAAAAAGGGGCAGGCAAGAGGGGAGCACCACAGAGATGCCTCCCAGGTGATTGATCCCCCCACCCTTTTATAGCCCTCTCATCCCTCCTAGTCCTCTTTTGAATGACTAGTTTTCCTTCAGGTATCCCCCACACGCCACAGGTGCAGTGGGGGGGGGCTTAAAACTTTAATTTTCTAGAAACTTCCCCATTTTATGCATAGCTATCAGGGGGGGCTTAAAACCTTAATGGTTTTTCTTTAGCCTCATGCCAAAAGGAGGGACTCAAAACCTGCTGACCTTCTAGAAGGTTATCCAATGTAACTATACAGAGGTGATACTTGAAACTATACCCCTGCCACAGTCCCATAAGAAAAGGGGGGCCCTATATTGAAATCCTAATCAAGAGGCCAAAAAACCAACATCTAGAAGTTGCCCAGGAAACGTGACAGCGGCCAGCAAGGGATGTAACTGCCATATCGCTGGAAGTTTGAGGTGAATCTTTTCCACTTTAAAATTGTTCCCTCCCCCTCCTTCTACCTGTATAAAAATGATCTGTATACTTACCTATTTTTATTCCAGTCCAGTCAAGTGATCCTGCAGTTCTGTGTAGGGGCACTCTCAATGACAGATTTCCAGGAGCTGTGACGTCACCCATAGGCTTCTATAGGCTCTCATTGGTGGCACTCCTTCCTATTTTCTGTAGCAGCCACTCCTTGACACAGGAGAGCTGGAGCTGCAGGATCACATGACCTCATGAAACACACCTTTTTTATACAGGTTAGGCAGGATAGGTAGGAGGAGGGGGGAGGAAATATTTTTAAGAATAGACAGCGTTAGGCTTATCTTCCAATTTAAAGATGAACTCCAGGAACACATTTTATTTAAATATATTATTATTATACAGGATTTATATAGCGCCGACAGTTTGCTCAGCTCTTTACAATATAAAGGGAGACAATACAGCAACAATACAGTTCAATACAAGAGGGATAGGAGGGCCCTGCTCCTTGGAGCTTACAATCTAAGAGGTATATATCTATATATTATTATTATACAGGATTTATATAGCACCAACAGTTTGCTCAGCACTTTACAATATAACGGGAGACAATACAGCAACAATACAGTTCAATACAAGAGGGATAGGAGGGCCCTGCTATAAATATATTGCTCAATAGCCACAAAAGGATATAAATCCATTTTGCAAGAACCAAAAGCCTTTATAAACCCAGATATTACATCATCACTGAGCTATATATAGCCTGTGCAGACAGCAGAGCTGTGGGAGGGATCCAGCTGATTACACCTACTACAGGCTGCCTGCAGAAAAATACAGAAGAGGGCGGAGACAAGACCAGCTACTCTACACAAGGAGAGAGAGCAAAAGTGACCAGTCACAGCAAGCTCCTGTGCAGTAATCACAGGCAAAGTATCACACTAGATTACTGCACAGATCTGGAAGAAATACACAAACTACCCCACAGTTCAAGTAGGAATATACATGACTAATGTATTTAGACAATCTTTGCTTATCCTGGAGATCAGCTATTGAATGTCAGTTATAATCTTTCTTGCATAGTTACATTGATCCAACTTGGTACAATGTAGATATGTATATAATATACTTGAGGTATCACTGGTGCGGTAACCCCCATTCCTCCATGAAACCTTCGTAGTCTGTCAAACATGATACATAGTTACACGTGAGGCAGATGAAGGACAGACTAGCACATTTGGCCTTGTGTTCACTACCATTGCAGTATTAGGCCCTGGTCTAACCATCTCTCATGTTTATGTTTTTTTAAAGACTTGTTGAACATCTTGGATATGTTTTTCGAAGGTGTGAAAGAGGCCATCTACATCACAATGGAACAACCATCTTTAACCATCTCATTTTACTAATAAAGTTTGTGGATTTCACTGAATATCGGTATGCGGACACCTACAGTACCTTTTGCTATTGAAGTTTTTCGGTATAAGCCGAACCAACATCTGACAGATCTGGAACTTCAGTGGTCCAACCTGGAGTGGTGCATAGTGTTTTTGTCCTTTGCAGCATGATTATAAATAGGAGGATCTGGTTCATTATAATCAGCTGATGCACTTTCAGTGTTCTCATGAGAAACGTGTCTGCATCCCTTTAGATGTATTTAACTGTTTGGGAGTATCTCATCAAAAACGATATTCATGTTGCAGACGATACCTAAATTTAAAATGAAGAGAATGCTGACTAAAGAGACTGACAGGTGAGACTGATCCCCAAGTTATTAGGAAAAATAATTCTGTGGGAGACAAGTTGCTAAGTTTCTAAATAGTGACCAAAGTATGGGGGACTTCTTAGGAGGATGTGCAGAGAGATGCAAAACAGCAGGTCCATGCTGACAGAAGAGAGACCTGTGTTGTTTACATACAGGTCTCTCAGCTTTCCCTGACAATTGCCGAGTGCCGGCAGGGAATCACCAGCCGGGACCTGGGGGTTGACATCCCTAGCCCCAATAGCGGCGCGGGTAGGCCAGCCTACCGGGAAATGCAAATCATGTCTATATATGTGTTTTTGTGCAGCCCTACCACCCTGTAGCAGTACTTCTGCTATAGGGTAGCTGGTAAGTGGTTAAAGTGGTTGTAATCCTCAGACATGAAATATGAACAAATCGTATCCCTCTATAGTGTATGCTTGCCTCAATCCAAAGTGTCATTTCTGTCTGCTGCAATTATCATGAATCATTTCTGATGAATTTTTCTGACACCAAGAGAAAAATGGTGACAGAGAAGGGCACAGCTTGTGATTGACAGTCTCAGCTCTGTTCCTGTGTGCAGTGTGAAGGGAGTGTGTCCCTTCCCTCCAATCAGCTCTCAGAGCTCTCCTCACTGAGTGTAACTTAAGCTCCCTGCCCCCTGCTTTTCAGAGCTGAGAGATCCTATGTTAATTCTGCACTTTGAATGAATGTAGTGGACAGACGGCTGTAGACAGACAGCTACAACCTATGTAGGAGGATTTGTTTAATCTCTGTGGGATTTACAACCACTTTAACTCCAAATTACTCTTTTTGCACAATCACGGCAACTGTTTTTTTTTCTTTTGGAAAAAAGTTTTAAAACAGAAATCCATGGTAAAAAAAGTGTTTGCCCATGCAGTGGGACTGTAACAGCACTGCACAAGTTAAATGCTTATTTTGTCTTAGGGGAAAGGACACCAAAGATATACTCACCTGACCTGCTGATCCCCCCGTACAAGACTGGTCCTTTCAGCTTCTGCCCTCCCATGGTCCAGCGGTCTTGTAAAGGGACTGTCCCTGCCATCAGCATGCTCAATGCGTGCTCCACAGACAGGAACAGTCCACCGCTGGACTGGAGGGGAGCGCGGTTTTCTGTAGGATCAGCGGTTCAGGTGAGTATGAGCTTAGTCCTCACCTCTAGAAAAAAAAGCAGCTGATCCATGCAGTGGGGGAACAACTCCTCTGCATAGTAAGAAAAAAAAAAACTGGAGTTCTGCTTTAAAGCTGAGCTAAACTTACCTTTCCTTCAACGGTCCCCGTCCCTCACTGGCATCTTCAACCGTCTTCATTGGTCAGCATGGGATGCTGACCAATGAAGACGGTTGAAGAAAAAAAAAACTGGAGTTCTGCTTTAAAGCTGAGCTAAACTTACCTTTCCTTCAACGGTCCCCGTCCCTCACTGGCATCTTCAACCGTCTTCATTGGTCAGCATGGGATGAAGTCACTACTGCGCATGCGCATGTGTCATCCCAGCACACAGGGACCATGTGCTGCATGCACTGCTCAGTTTACATGCCAGAGAAGACAACAAGCAGGCAGGTAGGTGTATTTGCAATGTCCTTTCTGCCATAAAGAGCCTGCTTGTTCGCAGTTTGTGTTAGTGGAACTTTTGTTCCCATTTAAACCATATGAATAAAAGCTGTAGGCATCTTTGCTTGTGTTATAAGTTATGCCCAGGGGCGGACTGATCATTTGGAAACTCGGGCACTGCCCGAGGGCCCGGGGTCAGTAGGGGGCCCCATGAGATGCCCCTGGTACCTTTTTCATAGGTTTTTTTCAATTTGGGCAAGGACACAAGGGCCCCATGATCCCCTATTGCCCGGGGGCCCCATGAGTTGTCAGTCCGCCTCTGGTTATGCCCCATCCCTTGTAACTGAAACTTTTGCCAAACAGCTCAGTCTATTAAAGGAAGTGGAAAAATAATGGATCTTATAAGATCAACTAATCATAAAACTGCTGTGTTCATGCTATGGACCAGAGGCGGACTGACCAATTGGAAACTCGGGCACTGACCGAGGGCCCGGGGTCAGTAGGGGGCCCCATGAGAAGCCCCTGGTATCTTTTTCATAGGCTTTTTTGAGTTTGTGTAAGGACACAGGGCCCCATAATCCCCTATTGCCCGGGGGCCCCATGAGTTGTCAGTCCGCCCCTGCTATGGACCGATTGTATCATGTATGTTTTTTTATTTACCCATAGTCACACTTTAAATATTTGATCCTTACTGTAAGTGGCAGTTTTTCAGGTTTTGTTAGTATTCTAAATTATGTTGCTATTGAAAGGAAAGGTTTTAAGGCATGAGTAATATCTTCTCAGACATATGCTTGCCTACTGTATGTACATGAAAATAACACTCAGTGTCCTTAGCTAAAATGAGATCAGTGACTGAATGTGAAATTAAATATATATTAGCTTGATTTACCTAGTTATTGCTTCAAATCATGACTCATTATAATGCATTGCTTAAAATAAATACCCAGATAATTATATGCCGGCATTAACCAAGAGCCACAAAGTAAACTTAACATTCATATTTAGTAATTAAGATGTATGGCTTGCATTGTGTAATAAAAATTACCACATAGGCTGGTTTGTAACAATAATTCAAATGATAACTTAAACAGTTTTGCAAAGGTATGACTTGGCATCTCTGAACATGTACAATATGTATAGTATTGCTTTACAGATCAGCTTCCTGAGTTTTGGTAACACTGAAATGTAAAATTATGTAACCATCAATTATGGGTTCCAGCAATAAAATCTTGATTATGCCCACACTATTCCTAAAATGTATTCAACGTCTGTTGCCGCTGTCGTAATTTCTGCTACTATACCAATGCTTCGTTCTGCATACAGTACACTGTGGGGCAGTTCTAAAAAAAAAAAAGTGAAGACTGATAACCTGAAAATTATCGCTTTCTAAAAAATCCAAATTTTGTTCCTGATATGTGAAGTATGCATTGACTTTCTAAAACTGGTAACTTGATTATGCTCTGCAGTTTAACATTTGAAAAAATATATCTGAAGGAACAGATTTAGGTTTGTTCCTATAGAGACTTCGTCAGAAATCAACAGAATATATAATTTGACTTGGGTTCCTGAACCTTGGCATACTAATAACGACCTATTAGTTGTATTACAAATATGTTTGCCTAATGGGACAGTGAATTTACCAGCACTGAGTGTTCCAACAGTACTTTTACATGTTGCAGTAAACACAACTTTGCTTTTCATTTCTGCAGAGAAACAAATAATGGAATTTGAAGAGAAAAATCTTTTTGTAGTCCCACTATCCAATAAGGTGAAGTAAGTTAATAGTCTAATAGTAAGAAACTGATCATTTACTTCTGCAGTAGAATTTAAAGCTGTATTAAACCAAAAACCAAAAATGTGATGTATTGCAGCATTAGCTTTCTTTTTCTTTAGTCTTTTTTTCCATCTGTTTTCACCTGATCATCTGGCCAGTAACACACCATGTGTATTAGAGAGCTCCCACTCTGGATGAATGAGCACAGGGAACACAGCAGACAGCAGCATTATCAGTCTGGGGGGTGGGGAATGTTAAAGAAGAACTCCAGGATAGGCACAAAAAATCACGCTTTAGTACATCTCCCTACACAAAACACTAAACAGTTAATAAAATGTTGAAAATCCCTACCATTTAGTAGTAAAGTCTAATTGAATTTTCATGACCCCATCTTTATAATTCTTAAGATAACAGCATCTGCTTTGTCAAGGAGGAGGTGCAACAGCAGGGGTTACATCATATCCTCCCCTCCCTCTCTGCAGTAAAATGAAACCAGTTCCCATCAGCCGCAGGGAATGTGGGTGGGTACACTAGGCCTGTATATGTTGAATGTGTCTGAGAGTCTTGGTTTGCCCACCACTACAAGTGGGGCTGAATTAAATCACTGCTTCCTGGAGAAAGAACTACGGAGGGGATGTGCCAAGACCAAAGGCTGGGGAAATAGGAGGCATAGCAGCCACTGAAACAGGAAACCAAAGAGAACATCAGTTAACAGTTTGATTTTAAAATGAATAGTCTATTTCAGAGCAGCTACTGAGTGAACCAGAATAAGGATGTCATATTCAGTGAAGGTAGGAAATCAGCAACAAGGATATGTAAAGAAATTTTTGCCCAGAGTCCTACTTTAAATGTACTAGCAGATTTAGATACACTAACACATTGAAACCAAACTCCAGCTAACACTTTATAAGAAGTTGCAGTTTTTCCCTTTTGGGACAGAAACAATTGAGTACTGACTGTGATACTTTCTTTTATGTGCATTAACATACAATTTTTTAGGACAAGCTTTCAGGGTGTATTTTCTTCAAGGTCCAAGCAGTACTAATGCACAAAGTTTTAACAGAATGGTAAAATAAGACAATCTCTGAGGGAAAAAAAATACAAATGTACACAGCAATGGTCATTAAACTAGCATAGTTCGTGAGATGAGACAGAAAAAGAGCTATAGACTGGAGTAAAGGGGGGGGGGGAGACATTTACCAAGGGGATTGTAAAACTGTTGGATAATGATTTAGAAAACCCAGGTCTAGATTTAGGCCATTATCTTATGTGTCAAATAGAACTATCATTCTTAGTTTTCCTTTCCTGAATAGTTCTGAAGTTCCCTTTAGGCCCCGGTCGCACTGGATGCGACTTGGCAGGCGATTTGCATGCCATGTGACTTGCAAATCGCATGCCAAGTCGCACCCTATTGTCTGCAATTATAGCGATCATATTGGTGCGGTTCCAACTTTGTCGGAGCCTCACCAATTTCTAAAGCAGTACATGCATTACTTTTGGTTTGATTTACACAGACATCTGTGTCAAATGTCTTGCAAATTGCACTAGAAATCGGCATGTCCCCCAACTTTGAAATCGTGCCACTTCACTGTAAGTCACACGATTTCAAAGTCGGGCTTGATGTGACCGGGGTGTAAAGGACTAAGACATTAAGGTCTTCCATAGTGTGGTTCAGTTGTGAGAAATTATGTCCCACAGGTTTGAAGAAACTATCTTCTTTATGTTCCTTGATGGTGTGTCTGTGCAAGTTCATCCTTGTAACTTCTGTCCTGTTTCATCAACATACGATCCTTTGCTACATTTATTTGATTAGGTACACAACATTACTGGAGGTGCATCTGTATGATTCTTTGATACTTTGAGACACTTTGTCACACTTTTAGATGGATTGATTTAGTTTCATAGTTTGCATTGTTTTTATTGCAGGGTTTGCTTCCATTATATGTGACTTTATGCTCAGAATGAAGTTTCCTGTTGAGTAGTTTATATCTGAGGTTGGGGGTTGTCTGAAAGCCAGTATTGAGGGTTGCTGGAATATTTATTTTAGAGTTTCATCCTCTATTATGATGGGTTGTAAATCTTTGATTATCTTTCTTATCTCTTCTAGTCCTAGATTATATGTGGTTACTAGAGGTACACAGTTATTTGTTTTTCTCTCTTTGTATTGGAATAGATTTTCTCTTCGGGTTTTAAAGGCTATGTTTATGCTAGTGTTGATATTGTTGTCCTTGTAACCCTTCTTATGGAAGAAGTCTGTTAGTGTCCTGAGATGTTTATTTTCCAAGTCTGAACATATTCGGTGGTGTCTGATGGCCTTTATCCCTTTTTGGCATAAAGGTTTTATATGAATAAATAAAAGCTGACCATTGTAAGCATACCTGCCAGTGTTAAATGGTTAAGTGTTAAGAGAGCGTGTTCTTTTAAAAAAGACTTACTGACTGGATCACCAGATAAAAAATAGAAGAAAGAAAGCCTAACAAGAAACTATTGCAGCCATCGCATGTGCATATAGGTTTGTTTACTTTTGCATGTCACCAAAACTGAATTACAGAAACTAGATTTTTTGTTTTCAGTTTTTACTAAACAAAAATTAATTGTTGAAATAAACGTTTCCATCACTTTTTCTTTGCTTGTATATAATTTCCAGGTTACTTTCATTATGCTGTTTGGAGGGCATTCTGGGCTTGCAAATCAGAAAGCACAGCAGTAACTGACGTGTAGATCCTCTCTCTTACTTTATTTGATATTCCATACAGTGCTGTATAACCTAAATCAGCCCTTTTCAACTTATTTTTATTGGAGGAACCCTTGAAAATATTTTCAGGTCTTGGGGAACCCCTGAAATAATTGTTAAATCTACAGCCCATGGAACATTAATATGATCAGTGAATTTTAGATCTTGAGTTGTATTGAGTAAAAAGAGTGAGTTGTAGAACAAGAAATATATGTAGATAATAATATATGTAGATAATAAAACAATAAATAAGAGAATAACTAAAAATTATACCCCTTTTCAGTTGTGCACTGTGCAAATCCCTAGCTTTCTATTGGTGATCTGCACAAAACCCATTCTGCACTGGTGTTCAGTGGAAACCTCAGTGTGTCAATGTGTTTTGTGCATGTACATAGTATTTTCCTTTTTCAATGCATGTTGCATGTGTGCAGTTACCAAAAGCAACCATCAAGCAACAATTATGAAAAGCAATCATCAAAAGCAGATCAACATAGACTCAGCCCATTTAAAATGCTTTTCAAATATCCTTGCCTTGTCACTGTCTTGGAATCTGCCTGAATCCTAGGAGTCTCAGAATGATGGCTACAACAGATAACCTGTCACTGAGAGGCTTTTCAAACTGTTGTAAACAAAAACCTCAAATAAGAATAGATATATTGGCCTGGTACAAATGACCTAAAGTTACTGTAAAGATTTTCTCATACTGTGAATCCTTATGCACCATCCTGTAAATATTTATTTAAAAGAAAAACAGATGCTGGGGAGCATATGATGGCAGTTTTCAATTATTTACATACATAGCATCACCATAGTCTGCAGTGCTGTACAGGGTTCATAAACCCAAATAAGTTACAACAAGTAGCTTATGCAGTTTATTGTACTTTCATACACCAGTGTAAATTTTCAGTGGATTATTAACATACTGGTAATAACTGTGGCAAGAAATCACAGTGAAACCCATGCAAATGCAGGGTTTTAGTACATACCTCAATTGGTAGACAGGATTCCATTCAATCCCATGCTGCTGGCTCTTTAAGGACTGATCGTCTCATCCTGCATCACTCTCTTTGGTGACACCAGGAGCCGGAACTCTAAAAGTACTGTTGAGCTTATATCAATTCACCCAATGGCACTCATCAAGAGAGCGTTTCAGACCAGTGAAACCACCATTAGGTGGATATAAATCTGCTGCAACTATGAATCTTGGCAAAACCCCTAAGTAGCTCTTGGCCCCAAAAAATAGTTGTCCCCAATACATTACTTTCTTAGGCTTAACTGGCAAATTCAAGAAACTGTATGTTTCTGCCTTTAAAGAAATGATCAGGATTGTAGGCTTATCACTCCCTTTTGGGAAGAGGTTTTGGCCTTACTACAACTGGTATTACATACCTCTCTCCTTTTTGAGCCTCTTTATTTTTTATTGGGCCTGCCCTTTCCAGGTCTCTCTGGACCATCGAGGAGACTCTCCGTGCATATTTTGATGGCGGCCAGGAGAAGCATTCCAATGAGCTGGCTCTCCCCTACACCCCCCTCAATGTTGACATTATTTAAGATTATTGCAGATATCAGAAAAATGGAATATCTAACCGCTTCACACGCCGATTCTATAATCTCATTTGAAGCTGTATGGAACCGTGGGATGTTTACGCCTCTGGTCAACCTGCTTGACTTGTGCCGACTTGATCATCCTTCCACTGCTGCCCTATTGTCATTGCATACTGTTATTTTTCTACCCATGTTACTAGCATCGATGATCCCTTTGTTTTTCTTTATTTTAATTTCTCTTTAAAATGTCATGTATGTATATACATGTGGAAAATTTAATAAAATGTTATTCATAAAAAAAGAAATGATCATTCCAGTGTCTGCACGGACCAGTTGACTAGATACCAATTTGAGAAGAATGTACAGAATACAGCGAAAACCCACATGAACACAGTAAGAACATGCACTACAAACTCTAAGCAAATTTCCATCCAACAATGCTAACCCCTTAGCAACAAAGCTATCCATAGTAGCCCATAAGATTGTTTATATAACCTACCAATGAAAAAACCAATAGAATCTTTTTTAGGCAAATATTTTAGCATTAGTAGATTAACCTGCTAACCTTAAAGTATAATTAATATCAACATTTTTTTTTTTAATTTTGGATAGCATAGAGAGGGATGAAAACACCTCTCAGGCTTTTATTGCAGTCTGTGTCCTCAATAGGGTGATTCACCCTCTCTATTAGTTCTGTTTAACATCATAACCAAGAGTGAAAGTAATAGAAATTCTCAAACTTTGGGTTGTCACAAGAACAGGAATAAAGAGACAACCAGGGAAAAGTCAGGTGACAACCATGGATTGCCTCACATTGCCTCTCACTTCCTGTTTTGGCTATGGGACGGGAAGTGAAAGAAAATCTACCCAATGGGGACACAAATGGCAAAAATATTGACAGGTGTTATAACTCTCCCTTAGGCTAGATTCAGACTTATGCAGTTTGCATTTGATCCATTTCTGCATTGCGTTTTGCGGTGCGTTTTGCATGTTTGCACTTGCATTTTTGACGTGTTTTTGATGCGTTTTGTGTTTTTTTTTTGTTGTTGCTAGGCAGATTTAAAGCGCATCAAAAACGCGGCACAAACACAGAAAAAATGCACTAAATGCTCTTCTGAAGCATTTCCCTTGAAGTCTATAGAACCAAATTAAGATAATACTAACAATGGATCAACTCAAGATGCTTATTGGGAGAAAGGTATACCTATGCCTGCTGTCTGTAAGGAGTGACACTTGATTCTCATTTTATCCTTTATATATGAATACAAAGTTTAGTTTCCACAAATAAGCGGTTCCTAGAACTGCACTGATATTGACAGATGATTGTCAAAATTCTGGAATCATATCATGCACTGTATACAAGCATAAGTAGCTATGATTGCAGAGACATACAAATGGCCTGAAACATATTTAAAGAATTAGTAATTTACTATCAGAATGACAGATATTTAGTTCATTTTACAGTTATGCTTTTACAGTAATTACATTTGTTCGGTTATAAAATATACATTTCTCTATCCTTCTTTTCTGTTTTCTACCTGTTCATTCTCTACCAAAGCAGGAAACATTTAATTTTTTTGGCAAATTCCAAGTTTGTTCTTTTTTACATAGCCTGATCCCTTATCTATTCTCACCTTTGCAAATCAGCTATGCATGCTGGAATGCACACAGTGCTGTCCATTAATTATTTATTTCTGACATTGCTTCTCCTACAGATGTAGTATATTTGATCACATGCTGAGACCTATGATAAAAGAGGCAGAGCAAATGCATCCTTTAGTCCATACATCATTCTCTCTGTCAGAGTTGTTATAACAGCCTTTGTATCCTGGGTACACAATTACTTTTACCAAAACTTTAAGGCTACACCTCCTATGATGGTGTCATACTAGTTTTCACCATGCAATGACTGTCTATATCGTGATATACTCTCTAAGATAATTGCATTTATAAAAGCTGAATATGGTGGTGGATTCAGCCAGTTCATATCTACAGTATTTTAGTCCTCCATGGTATCTGTAGGTTACTCTGCAGATCCTTGCTACCAGCACACACCAGTCCAAGAAGTATAATAAAGCCTACCATGAAAGTCCTTATTTACTACCACATATACCTATCACCATTTTATGTGATGATAAATGGAAATTTTACACCCATAGTTATTTAATTTAATCACATACTTCCACAATAAAGTAATTAACGATTCAGTCAATTAAACTGATATTTTGGTTCATGTTAGGTGATAATGAACTGAATCTCTAACAATCTTCTATTATCTCTCCTAGTCTCTTCAGTTTCTAGATCTGTTTATTTGCCATAGATATTAAAACATGATCCCACTATCCTACATTTTATTTTATAGACAATGTAGTAAGTACAGCAAGACTATTCTTAGGCTAAAGACAGGGGATTCCATGGAAAATAATTTCCCATTGCAGTCTCAGAGTAATTAAAAAACCTCTCAATGTCAGATAAATAAACCCTTGTACAATATAATGTTTTTATAAGAAAGTCCACTACCCATCAAGAAAGTCTACTATCCATTCAAGTCCAACATTTTATGTACCACAAACCAGTCCATAGGTACCCATGATAGGTTAATTTCAGCAGAGCTCTACATGATTACAGGTGAAATAATTGCTAAACTTCTTTTACATTGTGATTCATTCAAACAGCTTTGCAACTGCCCTGGAGGCTGGAAAACATGACAAGTTAGCTAACTAGAGTTAGGAAATTGCACTTTTTTGTACTATGAATTTGTCACTCACCTTTCTTACTCCTTCATCCTCCTGCTTCAGAAAATAAATATATGTCTTACATTTTATTCCCTTTAAACAGCTGTAAAGAGTTAATTGTCTGGGTCTAAATGTTTATCCTATCTTCAGCACTCTCAATGCCTCTCTGTATGTCTTTTTCCTATGCGGAAATGATCAATATGTCAAAAGATTATAAAATGTCAAAAATCAAATATATGTCAAAATATCAAAAATCAAAATATGTCAAAATATAAAAAAACAATTCTAAAGCTGATGGCTACTTCTTGATTTTAATCCACCTTGACTTGCTATTAGTATTTGACACTTTAATTGACTGTTTCTGCTCAACTTCAAGAAGGGCTTCAGCAGAGAAGCAGCAGACTAAAGATTAAAGCACAATCTTTTTCAAATAATTGGTTTCTTCTTCTAACATATCTACTCTGTCTGCTATGGTTTACATTACTTTTAGGCATATCCCACAAAGCTAGGCAATAACGTTTGTTTTGAACAGTGCTTTTACCCAATCAAGCCTTGTAAATAATAACTGTAGTCCTAGCTGACAAGGAATGATATATAACAAACAAAATTCACTCTGAAATTCTTAGGGCCTTGCATTATTAAGTTTCAAAAAATTTACCTACAAATACAAATTATGATGTTCTCTCCATAAGAATACTTTTTCTTACTGCGCAATTTGTTGTCCATAGGGAAATAAAAATGAGTTCTCCTACTTAGAATGGGCATGGTTTGCTTGGAAGAAGGACCCCCCCACCCTCTGATACTCACCTGCTACTCCATTTTAGACCTCATTAAATACCTGTACCTTCTGAATATAGTGTAGCATGTGACCACATAACAGTATGCAGTGCCCAGGCCTAACCAGCGAACTGCTAAGCCCACACAGTGTCACATGACGAGGGAGAACCTGTAAGCTCTGATATTATCTGATATGAAGCTTACACAGAGTTTGGACCCAACACTCTAATGGAGCAACAGAGTGTGAAGAGCACAGGGAAGATGAGTATCAGTGGATGGGAGCATTTTCCATCCAAGAGAACCTTTCATTCTATGGGATACAAATTGTCCCAATCTGATGTCTAAACCTACAAACTCTGACTTGTTCTGTAAAAAACAGTACTTTTTGATGTTTTATTTTTTTTTTTCATTAGACACTGCATTAGAATGAACTTGTTGGGGATGGCTGTAAACTTTAATAGCTGACTCTCATCAATTGTTGGAAGCTGTTATAGCTCAACTATCAACAGTGGGTGATAATTATGGGATAGGTATGACCCTGGGTATAAAACCGCCTAGATACACTCTGTCCTTGAACTAATACCACTTCTGCTGGTGGAATATTGGCAGCCTCCACACTTAGTTAGAAGCTTCAGTGGTTATAAAAGAAAAATGCCTTTGAAGTAGCCACACACTACTTAAATTTAGACCAATTCCTGCTGAATTATCTAACGTTCGAGCTGTGGTTGGCCCTGTTGGCCCAACTGGCTCCATTTTTTTTTTCAGATCAGATACAATCACTGTTTGTTAGCACCGCTGTAATGCAATAGCTGTCAACAGAGTTAAAGTGTATGGCTAGCTTTAGTAAATGCATTCTTAAGCTGGCCATAGATGGATCAAATTCTCCTGTTGAATGGGAATGTTGGAAAACGTTTTTGCCGTCAGTGTATTCTGACAGCAGAGGAGTCCCACCGTCAGAATACAATGGCACTACAGGGAGGATTCTTCCAACTACCTTATTTGTTTGGATAGGGAAATCCATTCATTTTTTGAAAAAAGATCCATCTATGGCCAGCATGATTCTATGTAAAGCAATTTATGGCAATGCCTTTGTTCAAAGTGCTTAGAAACCAGGATAACAATTTTTGAATCAGTTAAAAATCTCTGAGCTAATACGTTTCAGCCAACACGGCTTTAGTCAGAGTTATGACTAAAGCCATATAAGCTGAAGCGCGTCAACTCACTTTATTTTTAACTTGTACACTGTGGTTTCTAAAATAAACAAGATTTTAAGAGCAGCAGCGGTGGTGCAGATCACTTTTATGGACTTATGTTACAGCAGTGAAACTGCAGATCGGGCACCCGTGGGCTCTACTGATGCTGGATTAATTGGGTAGTAGCACTAAATATTTTTACTTTATTGCAAGTTTAAAAAAATGCAGCTCCTCTAACAGTAATTACAAAAAATATTTCCTAAGCTAAAGGAAACCCCTAACAACATCTCCTACACTTAACATTCTCCATCAACGCTAAATTCTTATCTTGCACTTAACATGATATCCATTTTCAATTCAAGCCCTAATATTTAACCAAATATCTAAAGTGGTCCATTATTGCTTTAAGTGGGGCTGTAGGTATGATGATTTGCAAACTTGAACATTATGGCAAATGTGCCTCATTATTTCTCCTTTCCAGCACTGACAGGCCAGAGCTGTTTCCTTTTGTCTGTCATCTCTTGGTCTGCTGCTGCTATCCTCTCCTGGTCTTCTTTTGGGTTCCTATCATTCCTCTTCGGCCACTGGACAGCCATTTATCATGTATGCGCTCAGGAGTTACATCGTCCTAGCACCTGGCTCAATTCTTGGCATCTTACAGATATCATGAATAGCCTTGGAGGCAGGGTACACTATAAAAAGAATTGCTGGTAAACAGGGTAAAGGCAAAGTTTCTTCTGCTAATAAACACTTAAATGCAGTGCATCTGCTGTGTAGCCTAATCTGGCATAGTCCTTTACAAAGAACACACATTACTAACACATTCTGATACTTATAATATATCTTTCTTTTTGCAAGTGTGAGATATTGTTCTGTTTATTCACCAGTGACTGCAGAATGATGCCCAAGGTCTAACACATTATTTAGTGTAAAATCATGTTTTCCTATTTTTTTTCACAAAGGAAATCCCAATTTTCCGTTGGCCGATGCTTACTGAAACAATACAGTCATTTTTGTACTGTGTTAAAAGAACCTTAAAGTTCCCTAATGGAAAATCCACAAGAGACCGCACTATATGTGAAACTTATTTTCCATTAAAGGAAGAATTGAATTATTCAGCTACAAATCAAAGATTCATAGTGTCATCCAGCACACACAGATGGCTGCACTGACACATAAGAAGTGGGTGTGTGTGCCTGTCTCTTAAGGGAATGGCCAACAAATATTCCACAATACATTTTGTGTCAGCTTTATCAGATAAAATGCTGCTTTTATTCTTCACTGCAATGATTATAATTGCATTTATATGACAGGGCTGGGACATACAAAAGAGTACATGAAATTACATCCAATGTGCTAATGTAGTACAATATGTTCATATATAAAATGTAATCAGTAAAGCAAGGAAATCACAGATATGGTATTAGCATTGATGTCTTGCAGCACTGAGATTGTAAATTTCAGCCCTGTCGCTATATTTGTTTGATCTCCATACTTTTAAGCAGGTAGGCATTCTCATACACTGCAGAAACCAAAGTGGTGAATAAAATGACCATTTACCTAAAGTGACATTGTTAAGTATGGGTGAGAGGCAGGTGAACACATGGGAGCTGTGAAGGGACTGCTGCCCAAGAAGATAAGTGAGGAAAAATGATTCGTCCCCAGGGAAGGATATAGGAAACTGAGACTTTGGTCCATTTCACAGCAAGATGGCTTAAAGTGTCTGTTACCCCAACATTTCTTGTTCCTGATATGTGCCTGCTGTACCATGTACTTGTGTCAAAAAGTATCCTGCTTTCTTTGTATTGCTTCCTTTGTATGAAATACCTGGTGATCCTGCCAGTCCTCCTGCTTTATTATTTCAAACTGATAAAACAGATTAGTATGCCATAGCTGGTCATCCAGCTAATACTTTTGCTGCACTCTCCTCTGTGCTCCCTGGTATGCGTTCTCAGTAACCTGCAGTCCTTATTTGTGGTTGTACTATCAGGAACATGCCCTGATTGTCTAGACCAGGCATATCTAAATGGCGGACCGGGGTCTAGATGCGGATCAAGTCACTGTCCCATCTGGACCCATGTGGTCTCGCATTATGGAGCCTTTTCTTCCCCCAGCCATCTTGTGGTCATTCTCACAGAGCTGACAGTGGGAGACATTAAATTTAAAGTGGAGGAGCTGAGGCCTGAAATGTGAAGGGCTAGAGGCTGTGATGTGGGGGGCTGAGAGCATTAAAGTGGGGGGCGCTGAGGACAGTAATGTGGGGTGCTGAGAACTGTAATGTGGGGTGGCTGAGGACAGTAATGGGGGGGAACTGAAGAAAGTAATGTGGGGGGCTGTGAACAGTAATGTGAGGGCTGAGGACAGTAATGTGGGGGCTGAGGACAGTAAGGTGGGGGGGCTGAGGACAGTAAAGTGGGGGACTGAGGACAGTAATGTGGGGGGAAGCTGAGGACAGTCACAAGGGGGGGAGCTGAGGACAGTAACAAGGGGGGGGGGCTGAGGACAGTAATGTGGGGAGATGTTGTAAAAAGTGGAAGAGTACTCTGCAGTGAAGGGGAGAGTACTGTTGGGGGGGTTGATGTCAAGGAAGTGTGGAAACACTACTGTGGAGGGAGTGGAGGGGGGATGATGTAAAGGGGGAGCTGAGGACACTCATCAAGAGGGTATCTTGCTGTGAATGAGGAGGGGACTGTGGTGTGCAGTTGGGATTGAGGACACTGATGTAAGGACAGGCTCAGATCTGTACATGTGCATTTGGCACACACATCGTGGGTAGGTCAGCCCATTCATTTTAATGGGCTGCACTATTATTATTATTACACAGTATTTATATAGCGCCAACAGTTCGCTCAGAGCTGTACATTACAATGGGAGACAATACACGAGACAGTACAATAACAATACAATGCGATACATGAGGGGTTTGAGGGCCCTGCTCCTTGGAGCTTACAATCTAGGACCAACAAGAAACACAAAGTCCCTTTCAAAATCGCACCATAGTAACACATGGTTTGGTGCACATGAAAAAGCACCGCAAGTGCCTACATGAGATTCGGACCTCTGATGCATGAAAATTTTACTGCCTGGACCTCGGTGAATTCTAATTCAATACCCCTGCTCTAGACTATATGTGGCACCTTCATCGGACTACTTCAGTGCTGTAAGCCACTATTCATGAAATTGCAATGTTTCATGGGACATGTAGGTCTAGAGTGGCAGCTCATGTCACAACACCCACAGCCCAATGCTATTAGGAACAAGGAAAGTACAACTGTGGTCACATGACTACTATTTTACAGGATTGTTAAAGGTAAACTGATTTAAAAAACAAAAATTTGGCAAGGTGTTCTGGGAGAGTCAGGAGTGGGTAGGGGAATTAGATGCATCCAGAAATTCTGCTTTAAAGGTCTTGTACACTTTCAAATGTTTTAGTTGCTTTAACTTGATATTAGTGTAGTTATATTCCATGTGTCAATTGTTTGCCTTATCTTTTAATGAGGGGCTCACATGCTGTGGCTCCAGATTGTAGTTTCATAGCTGACCAATTCTCCTATGTTCATGTGTTTATTCACCAAGGTTGTCCCTATTTGCTAAATTGACAGGCAACTTCTTTTTCTGGGTCACACAGCATCCAGTGCATGCCTTGCCATTTCCTCTGTATTGCATCACAAATGTGGGAGCGCTAATGTGATGAAGCACAGCTCTCCTTCCATTGGTCTGCCTGCTTGTGTATGCTTCAGATCTAATTACTATCTAGCTCTCGCCTTCAGAACTTTAGACTGACAGAGCCATGGATTGTGGGGTATTTAGCTTCTTTTAATGACTGCTAGGAAGTGTCAGTTCTTAGACTACACACAGAAGTTATGCACTAACCTGTGCACTGCTATGCTGCATGCCTCCATGTTTAAACACAGTCAGAAACATCTGACACAAAATGTGAAGATTTACTCTACTATAGGTTGCACATACAAGGCAACAAATGACATCACAAAACTACATGATCAATGCACATCTTATGCAGGTGAAAAACTGAAGGTACAAGTAGAAAGGTTTATAATGTGTTTAAGATATGTATAACACATTTTCTGTGGTTCCTCTGTGCCTGGGTTCGGCAGGGCTGGTAGAATTAAGCTGATGAAGTATTTAGAGTACTCCAGTGAACAAATACAGCAAGCTCAGCAATTGTGGTCTTCTCTCCTGACCATACAACCTGTATCCTGTCACCATCACATATCAATGTGTAATCATATCAATGTGTATCAGTGTAATTTACACTACTGTCACACATGTGCATGAGCGATTAGGTGAATTTTAGATGTGCCTTACCATTCAAACCAGATCAAATAGGTTTTTTTTTCCCCCTCAAATGACACACGGGATAACACGTATTTTATTGACGTGTGCTGCCATGTGCTGAGTTTTTCTTTTAAAGAGGACCTATATACAGGGGCGGACTGACAACTCATGGGGCCCCTGGGCAATAGGGGATCATGGGGCCCCTGTGTCCTTGGCCAAACTCAAAAAAGCCTATGAAAAAGGTACCAGGGGCATCTCATGGGGCACCCTACTGACCCCGGGCCCTCGGTCAGTGCCCAAGTTTCCAAATGGTCAGTCCGCCCCTGCTTATATAGCAACATGCAGGTCAATACACCTATGTAAGATTTGTTATAAAAAATATGCACTGCAACAAAATACATTGGTGGGTACACCACTGATGAGTGAAAATAATGACTTTTTAAACAATTCATACATTTCTCTAGCTTTTTAAAAGGCAGCAAAATTCACACCAATGCATCTGATGGAAACAAGCCCTAATGCATTTGCAATGCACAAACATGCATAGGTGTGAATGCACCATAAATGATTAGCTGGTTTGTTGATGCATGATCAGACAGCTTTATCCTGGACAGCCAATTCAGTCTCAGTCCCAGGAATGTGGCCATTCCAGAGTTTTAGTTCATGCTCCATCATAGAAAACTTTAGTATCGGCATAACAAAAATGTCAGTTTTTGCACATAATGATTCCTATCCGCTAATAAAGTCTGCTTACATTCCTGACAGGTAATTAGATGTGCCAACACAGCCTTGTTGCTTTTATTGTTAATGACTTCTAGAAGAAAGTTCATGTCAACTTGTTTGTACTATTTATAACCCTCTTTATTACACCATAATTTTTGTTAAACCTGCTGGCTAAAATGTTTAACTGGGACTTTAAGCTTATTTATATGGTTGGTCTGATGGAAAAAATTATAACCTTTTTTTATTTTTAAAATCTGCAATTTCACATGCTGTAAAACATTATAATGGGTTTTATAATCACAGTGGAAAAAACGTAACTCATATCTAAAGGCAATATAACATAGATTACCTTCATAAAGTTATTTTGTTAATCTGCAGTTTCCATGATTTGGAAAACTATTGAACATACACTGCTCAAAATAATTAAAGGAACACTTTGAAAACACATCAGATCTCAATAGGGAAAAATATCATGCTGGATATCTATACTGATATGGACTGGGTAATGTGTTAGGGATGTAAGAATGCCCCATCGTTTGATGGAAATTAAAATTATCAAATGTTAAAAAAGGGTGTGCTAATGCGCTTGTGGATGTATCAAATAGTTCCAATAATCATTTGCAGCAGTCCTAAATTGTGGACTCAAACACACAAACTAATAAATAAATAACCATATGGACCATGCATAAATAGTGCAAAAATCAACATAAACAATACAATAATAAATGAATTAATTAATCAGTCCCAGTAAGTAAAAATATGGTGCAGAGTGCTGATAATCTTGATTGTGAACTCCTTTTACACTATAACAGGTGCTGCACTGTGCTCAAAATGGTGCCCCGCATGGACTGACATTCACCATCATCCAATGACCACCTATCTCTAGGATGGTCATTTGCACTTTTGTGGCACCATTTTGAGCACAGTGGAGCACCTGTTATAGTGTAAAAGGAGTTCACAATCAAGATTATCAGCACTCTGCACCATATTTTCACTCATTGGGACTGATTAATTCATTTATTTATTATTGTATTGTTTATGTTGATTTTTGCACTATTTATGCACGGTCCACATGTTTATTTCTTTAATTAAAATGATCAACCTACAGAGGACTGAATTCAAAGACACCCCGAGAATTAAAATGAAAAAATGATGCAGCAGGCTAGTCCATTTTGCTGAAACTTCATTACAGCAACTCAAAATGGTACTCAGTAGTTTGTATGGCCTCCGCGTGCTTGTATACATGCCTGGCAGCATCGGATGGTGTCCTGGGGTATTTCCTCCCAGATCTGGACCAGGGCATCACTCAGCTCCTGAACAGTCTGAGGTGCAACCTGGCAGAATCGGATAGACTGAAACATGATATCCCAGAGGTGTTATATTGTATTTAGGTCAGGCAGGCGTGGGGGCCATTCAATGGTATCAATGCCTTCATCCTCCAGGAACTGCTTGCATATGCGCATTGTCTTGCACCTGGAGGAACCCAGGACCCACTGCACCAGTGTAGGGTCTGACAATGGGTCCAAGGATTTCATCCCCATACCTAATGGCAGTCAGGGTGCCATTGTCTAGCCCAGTGTTTCTCAACCTTTTTTCAGTCAAGGCACCTTTTAAAATTATGGACAGTCCTGAGGCACCCTTTAAATTGTGGACAGTCTTGAGGCACCCATTCTAAAATGTGAAAAACTATTCTAGTTTTATATAATGCAGCAACATCCACACATATAGGACACCCAACGTTAGAGGTGATGTTTTCTTCCAACGCAAACACACTTTTACAGATTGGTACTGAGTAGTATTCCAATGTTTCTCTTCTCCCTCAGTTTTTCTCCATTATTGAGCTAATGTGACCCTAGCACTGATGGAGAGTGGCAGGGGAGGGTCAAACTAGGATGCTGTGCAGGCAGCTGACATCCTCCTTATCAACTGATGATGTCATTGGTTGTCAGGACGCTGGTGGCTATAAGGTCGTAATGGTGCACAATGAAAACCTGTGGCTTTGTGTAACTAAAAGGCAGGCTAGTTCCACCCGCTGGCTTGTATACAAGTTTTAGGCAATTTTTAGAAATTTTGCCAAGGCACCCCTGAAGAAACCTCAAGGTACCCCAAGGTGCCTGGGCACCCTGGTTGAGAAAGGCTGTTCTTGCCTGTAGAGGTCTGTGCGTCCTTCCATGGATATGCCTCCCCAGATCATCACTGACCCACCACCAAAACGGTCATGCTGAAGGATGTTACAGGCAGCATAACATTCTCCACGGCTTCTCCAGACCTTTTTACGTCTGTCACATGTGCTCAGAGTAAACCTGCTCTCATCTGTAAAAAGCACAGGGTGCCAGTGGCGCACCTGCCAATTTTAGTGTGCAATGGCAAATGCTAATCGAGCTCCATGGTGCTGGGCAGTGAGCACAGGGCCCACTAGAGGACTTCGGACTCTCAGGCCACCCTCATGAACTCTGTTTCTGATTGTTTGGTCAGAGACATTCACACCAGTGGCCTGCTGGAGGTCATTTTGTAGGACTCTGGCAGTGCTCATCCTGTTCCTCCTTGCACAAAGGAGCATATACTGGTCCTGCTGTTGGGTTAAGGACCTCCTACGGCCCTGTCCAGCTCTCCTAGAGTAACTGCCTGTCTCCTGGAATCTCCTCCATGCTTTTGAGACTATGCTGGGAGACACAGCAAACCTTCTGGCAATGGCACATATTGATGTGCCATCCTGGAGGAGTTGGACTGCCTGTACAACCTCTATAGGGTACGGGCATCATCTCATGCTACCAGTAGTGACACTGAAACTAGCCAAACACAAAACTAGTGAAAAATAGTCAGAAAAGATGAGTAGGGAATAAAATGTCAGTGGCCTTCACCTGTAAAACCATCCCTGCTTTGGGGGTCGACTAATTGTTGCCCATCTAGTGCACCTGTTGTTTATTTCATTAACACCAAAGCAGTTGAAACTGATTAACAACCCCCTCTACTACTTAACTGACCAGATCAATATCCCAGAAGTTTAATTGACTTGATGCTATACTCTGATTAAAAAGTGTTCCTTTAATTTTCTTGAGCAGTATATTTAAGCAACATTTCCAATACATTTTTTTCTGCACACTTAAATCTAAAATAATGTCACGTAAATTCCTCTAAAATAATAATATCAAGATTTGGTTTAGGCCTCTTTCACATCTCTCTGCTGATCCCCACTGAGCAAGCAGATGACAGGCCAGTGTCCGCTCCGCTGCTGCAGAGCGGACACAGACACAGCCCACTGTCCTCTATGGGCAGTCGGATGGAAACGGACCGTCTGTCTGTTTCCATCCGACTGCCATTCCATCTGATCCAATGGACAGAATGGGAATGGATCCCATCTGTCTCATTTTGGTGCTCATTTTGGATGTTGGCAGGTGTAAATGGACACATATCTGTTTGCACCCGCCGCTCCATAGAGGAGAATAGAGGTTTCGATTGGGTCCGCGGCATCCGCCTGACAAATGGGCAGGCAGACCCTATCGGAATGTCCATGTGAAAGGGGCCTTACACAGATATACAAAAGTTTCCTTCAGACATAGTTTCTTTCTTCTGCTAAGCAATCACACCTTGACCTTTGAACTGAAATTCCTCAGCCAGTCACTGTTGTTATCCCCTAAGAAAAGCTAGTTCTGGGAAAGCCTTATTTCATCCTTCTTTACTACCTTTTTGTCTTCATAGGCATGAACATGTAGACCTGGTCAATCTGAGCAAACCTCTTTATAAAAGATTGTATCAGCCAGTACGTGATCTGCTCAGTATAATTATTTCAGTTTTTAAATATTGTCACTATTTTGGCATCCTCACCTAGGCCATAATTTGCTAACCGTGGGGCCTAAAAAGGTATTTACAAAATAAAAACTCTTATGATTCTGTGAAAAGAGGGGGAGGGAGTAATTTAATGGAAAGCAGATGAAGAGGGTGAGTACCAGATAATCAATAAATAGATCAGACAAATGGTTTTCTATGGAGTGAGTTACATAGCATCCTCTAGAGCTCATTGCACATGGTTGGCGCATTGTACAGTCATGTGAGGTTAATAGCTGCTACATGCTTCTTGTGTAGCCTACTCTAAAAGTAATCACTTGAGCCATCTTTTAGAAATCATTTGCATACATGGGAATTTTTGAAAATCGGAATTCTTGAGAATGGGGGCAGAGTAGGGGGCGAGCCTAATAGTGGCATGTCTAGAGCACAAACAGTGGGTTGGGTGTGCCAAAACTGTACCAACAGAGGGAGGGGCTTAAAATATGAGCCAGCATACAAACTGCTGTAGGTCTTGGTTGGGTAACGTACAAAGTGCAGAGGTCAAATGTGCTATATACAGAATGAGGGGGTCAGGTGTATGTAACTCTGCATATACACTTACAACATACAACATACATACACTCTACATAGACAAATACATACCTCTCTGCTTCCATCTTTAGTCCTCTATGCCCCTGTTCTTACTGGAAAATACCCAATGGAGGCAGTTTACCTCCATTGGGTATCTGACATTCTGGGGATGTGAGCAATCTTGGCAACTATAGCTAAATTTTAGGATTTTGGGTAATTTCCAGCAAATTCCAACCTATAATCATTTGCTCCTCAAGGCTTAAAAGGAAAATGAGATTAAGCTGGCCATAGATGGTTTGAATCTTGGCCATTTCAGCAGGGACTGGCCAAGATTCAATCCATGTATGGGTAAGCTGATTGTGCCCAAGTTGATCCATTGATTGACTTGGGTACAACCAGCACGTCGGATTTCTAGCATGCAATTATTGCCAGCGGCTATAGCTGCTAGCAATAATCACTGTGTTCTCCCTGCAGGGACAGCTCCCCCCCACTGGGAAAACAGAATAGCTAGATGGGTGGGATTCACCCATCAACACTGACTGTATTGATTGGGAAATCAAGCGATTTTCTTTCCAGCAATCTGTGGTTGCAGGAAAGAAAGTCGTATCATCTACGGCCTCCCTAAGTAAAATGATTGAGCTACTAAATATAGTATTTTCTGTGTAGCTCTGGCTTAATAAGGTGATTACCAGAATGTGGTTAGATTTCCCAGACTGAAGAACTTTACCAGTTCATTATATGTAAATATCCACCAGGCAAAGGAAATTGCTACTAAAGTAAATTTACTGATGTGTTTTCATCACTTCTAATAATATTAAAAAAGAGAATTCACTGAATGTTTATTGTTTGTCAAATAAAGTCTTCAATATCACGTCTTTTTAATTGCTTCATTTAGACAGATATTCATACATTTTCCATTGCATAGGAAACTTTTTAAGGGGGAAGTGGTCAAATCATAAGTTCTACATGTGGATTTTCCTCTGCTAAGGAAACACCAGAACCTGTAAGATTGAGATCTGAGACCTGCTGGCAACTGCCAGATAGCAGCCCTTCACTTAACTGGAAAAATGCACGAAGGTAGGTTTTAATGTGACATCGGTGGAGGTTATACTGCTGGGTTCACATTTTCATGAAATATTCATACCATAGTGTCAGCTTTGTTTACGCTGCTTAGGCGATGCATGTATTGAAGGCAGCATCTATGCAGTTATAGTACTACCTCAATGGAAAGAAAAATTCAAAGAATCTGCTGTTAAACGTACATGGTTTACTGCTGCAATTTGACACACATGAAATACACACCGTTGTCAGTTAGGAAAGTTTGAGTCATAAGATTGGAAAACTCTCTGCCCTTATTTGTTGGGTTCTTTGAAATGTTGCTTATCCTAGATACAAGAAACTGTAGCATATTGCTGTCTGTAAATGAACTCTTAAAGTTGGTGTCGCTTGTTGCACATTGGATTGCTATGTAGCTCAGTTCCTATTTATCTGAGTGACTTAGAACATTCACACCCAGTGGAAAAAAGAGAAATGATAGCGATGAGTCACATGTAAAGTACATTGTAAAGGAAGGAGAGTACAGAAAAGACAGCAGCCGGTCATGTGCTCTGCTTGTTCAGCAAGTTGAGCTCGGTTAGCTTTCCAGACTAGACATTTGATGAAATATTGCTGTCCATACATTTGTTCGGATGTCAGAGATAAATGGTAAATTCATAACTCAGCTTCACCAATATCAGCAAGGAACACTCCAACTTTATATCAAAGCCAGCTTGCTGGCAAGGATTTCACTGTAATATGGCATTAACTCCTACTACAGTTAGGTAACCGTCATCTCTCAGTAGCTGTGCTTGGAAATGCATGCGGTCACACATATTTTGTTAACACAAGCTGCTACGTTTTTAGATGTGTTGCATTTGTAAAGCTCCCTGTTTGAAGCATAAGGCAGGCCAATGCACAATAAAATGTTGTATACAGTTCAAAATTGGAGGAATTTATCAAAATTGGAGCAGACAGAATCTGGAACAACTTTGCATGGCAAGCAATCAGCTTCTATCAGCTTGTTCAGTTATGCCTCGTGTACACTAGTGGTGATCTCTGAAGCGTGATCTGTGTTCAGGTTGCTGTTCAGAGAGCATTTGTTGTATCGCCTCCTTACCCCCTTGAATCCCTTGAACCAAGAACTGTTGTGCTGTAAATACATGCATTGCACACCATGGTGGGCATCCCCCCCCCCCATGCAGTAGAATGGGCTGTGTTTAGAAGGTGGTGGGGATAATTCCTGTCAGGCTGCAATTTAAAGCATCACAGGTATGTGACATTCCTGGTTGCAGCATAAGGGGAGAGGTTGGGGGGACAGTGAAACTGGAACTAAACCGCGTGGTTTTACCATCCCACCTCCCCCCAAATGCTAGTATAGCAAGGCTTTAAGCTTTGAAAATAAAGATAGTAGCTGATTAGTTGCCATGCCCAGCTGCTCTGGATTGTGGCTGCTCCAGTGTTGATAAATTCCCCTCAATGTAATTTCTCACATCCCTGCAATTTATCTCGGTTTGGAAACACAGAAAAATGCATGACAACACATCTAATGGTAATAAACTCTAAATTATGAACAGAGCTCCTTAATAGTCATATACAGTTTAAAGTGATTGTAAACTCTTTTTTTTAAATTAACAAACAGTCTTATACTTACCTGCTCTGTGTTGCCCCAATTGTTTTCTTTTTGGGTCCCCCTGACAACAGTGGGAGAAAATGGCCCCAGAAAAGCCTGTGAGAGTGGGGGGAGCTTCTACAAATGGGCACAGTGCTGGATCAAGTGAGGACTATATCAAGGATCAATAAGTATATAGGGGGTAATGGGACATACTGCTACCTAAACATTATTTTACCTTAAAGTAGTTGTAAAGGCTCAAGGTTTTTTACCTTCATATATTCTATGCATGAAGGTAAAAAAACATCTGTGTACAGCACCTCCCCCAGCCCTCCCTAATACCTGAGCCCGATCCAGATATGTGCATGAGAGCCTCAGCTCCCTTGGGTCTCTTCCTTCTCATTGGCTGATACAGCAGTGGTAGCCATTGACTCCCACTACAGTCAATCACAGCCAGTGATGATGAGGGCAGGGGCAGGGCTGAGACACACCCTGTGTGTGAATGAACACACAGAGCAGAAGCTCAGGAGCGAGCCTGCTGGGTTGATCCTATTGCAAGCTGCTTGCTATGGGTGCACTAGGCAGGAGGCTGGGGCCAGGAGCGCCAGCGGGGGACCCAAGAAGTGGGGGATTGGGGCTGCTTAGTGAAGAACTACTGCACAGAGCAGGTTGGTATAACTTGTTTGTTATTTGTAAACAAAATATAATCTGCCTTTGCTGTCACTTTAATACAAGGAATGCATTAAGGTAAAAAAATGTATAGGCTTTAGAACCACTTATTAACCAAACTGCATATGTGTACCTCATCCCTAACATATCATAGACAAAGAACAAAAACTAATGGGACTTTACTGGTACAAAGATGCTGTGATCTTTTGGGCCTACCAGCCAAATATTGTTTTTATATAAAGCATTTGGAAAATATGTTTTATACATTAACATGAGGTTGTCCATTTCTTGTATCAGTAAAGTCCCATTAGTTTTTGTTCTTTGTTTAAGGAAAAAATAATATTAAACACACACTGTATGTAATTAAAACATTTTTTTTGCCTATTCAAGTGAAAGCAAATAAAATAGTTTGTACTTCCAGGTATGAAGGAACAGCTGACTCTCACTGGGTGTAATGGTGCTGGTTCTTGGTGATCGGCCCATTGCTGTCACAAGGAGCATGGAGACAGCCAACCTTGGGTAAGGTCTGACTAGAGCATCTGACTTTTACTTATCGCTTCTCGGCCTTTTGGCTAAGATCAAGTGTAGTATCTGTTCTTATCAGTGTCCAGTGGGGGTGCTCCCGACCATTCTAGCTTTGCGGGGATGGTTGTTGTATAGTACCCTCACTGGAATGATGGGGGTCCGGAAGGCTAGTACCGGAGGGACAGAAACCGGGGAGCGCCACGAGTTAAGCTGGGGCCCCGGGAGTAATTCCTCTGGGAAGACTGGAAAGACCCAGTACCTCCTGATTTGGACGGATCTACCTTGGTCTGGCCAGGGGCTGGGGACGCAAAAAGTCCGCAAACTCAGTGCCCCCTGGGGAAGACGCTCTCAGGGGTGTCACTAGTAACACTTGGGTGTGGGACCCCACGGTGTGAAGATGACACATGGCCACTGTTTTTCACCTCTTTTTGCACAGCGCCCTAAGGACCAGGTCTTTTGGCTAAGTCCAGGGCAATTTTTGCTACGGGCCTCAGGGCCTGGTCTGTGCACAATTCGGCACGGTACCACTTTTTTATTTTTTCTTTACTTTATCTTATTTATTATGCACTCCCACGTTTTGTCACTTTTTACTTTACTTATGTGTGTGTTTTTTCACGGATGGAGGGTGTGGGTCCTCGGGCCTTACCTGAAGTCTAGGGGGAGGATGTGTGGCCCTACGGTTCCTTCCTCCCCTGATCCCTAGGGGGTTTTCTCTTCGGGAGAACCCCCTTGCCTAGTACTGGATGTCCGGCTTCGGCTGGGCATAAGGAACGGTGGTCCACCAGGCCTTTTGGCCAGGAGGACCAAATGGGAACCTTGTCCCTGTCAGGAGCTTCGTGCCCCGGGGGATCAGGCGAACGGTCCAACCCTTTCGGGGGTAGGACAAACACACCACTAAGTGCACTTTTTCGTGTGGTGTTCGCACTTGCACATTTTTTTGTGATCACTTACGGGTTTTTCGTTGTAGTTTGCACGTTTGCGGACTTAAAAAAAAAAAATCTGACTTTTACTATCCAATGTCTTACCTCTGTGCCTGGAGCTCCATTTTAAGGGTGTTCTTGAAAGATAGGTTGTGCTTTTGAGAAAATCTGAAAATAATAGCAAGAAAGGGCCTATGTTGGGGAAAGTGTCTTGGTTAGAGTAAAATATTTGAACTGTATTTCTGTGTAATTGGAAAACAGAACCAAAGATTCCATAAGGCACAGTAGGCATGCACTTATAGGCCACAGAGACAAAGAAGTGACATTCTGGTATAATAACATTGTTTTCATAATCAGTGGTAATAGACATCTATATAAAGGTATTTACACATTATACAATATTCTAAGTCAGGGATAGACACCCTTGGAGTGGTGAAGATCTTCCTGAATACAGCCTAACAATGCTCCATTAAGGACAGTTTGAGCAACATAATAAAGCAAATGTCACTAAAAAATATAAATATATCCTACTTTTTTAGCAACAAACCTGGCGTTCACTTTAATTCAGAATTTTTTTCATGCCTGAAGAGTAATTTGTCCCTTTAAGTCTAATGCAGAGGTTACAGTATGTATAGATTGTAGGGGTCTTGAGTGTATTATGTATAGTGCACAGGGGATGTAATATGCAAAGTGCAGGGCTCCGGAGGGTGTAATGTACAGAGTGCAGAGGTCAGGAGTGTGTAACAAACAAAAGGTAGGTGACAGCAGAATGTAACACACTGAGTGCAGGAATCAGTAGTGCATAATAGAGTGCAGGGGTTAAGAGTGTAAAATGTACAGAGTGCAAGGGCCAGGAGAGTGTAACATGCAGAGGTCAGGAGTGAGTAACTTACAAAGTGCAGGGTTCAGGAGTAAAAGTAACTTACAGCCACGAGAAAACAGTTCAGGGGTCAGGAGCACTGTATCTAACATACATAGTTCATGGGTTATGAGTATATACATCTTAGTTATCAGATCCCCCTGTGCTTCATTCCATCTCCCTTTCCCATAAGACAACAGTACCACCATGAGGCATTTCAACTACACACACATAGCCACATACATATACTCATGCACAGTACATACACTCACATACATACACACATGCACACTCACATACATATACCCATAAACACATGCACACACTCACATGGATGCTCATATCTAGCCACATCTGCTCACACCCAAGTACGTACACGTACTCAGATACATTCACAACACTCAGATACATACATACTGTACATACATACACACTAACATACACTCATATGCCAGCCTGTCATTTACATTGGTTATTAAATTCTTCTACTGGCATGGCTGGCTTTCTCTCCTGCATCTAAAATACTTTGTCCTCACCCCTTCAGGCAGGGAAGCTGGAAGGCCTTGGTCCTGAGAAGGAGTGTGATGTGCCCTGTTTAAGGCTTCCCTGCTAGTATGTGTACAGAAATGTAGCTGCCTCTGCTGGGTAGAAACAGCCCCAGAGAACATGGGAGGCAGCAGCATCAGGGCACCAGGCAAGAGATGCAGGGAATGTGCCCCAGGTGCTTCACACTAGAGACTCTCATGATGGCGGTCCCAGGGTACCATCATATGACTGCAATCGATGGGTTGTTTTTTATTCCTCTCAGGACTGAGAAATCAATGAAATGGGGAATTTTAAAGACATGGTCTAAACAGTTGGTTGTGTATACCAAAGGTTATGTGCCCAGATTGTAGATCCATTGATGGAAATACAACCTTGATTGGCATCCAGTGATAGCAATGACAAAGGATAGTAACATTTGAAGAGTAATAGTAGGGTAAATGAATCAAGCAAGCAACAGGTCTGAAAATGGAGTGGAAGGTGCTGACTTGTATGCCCAAGAGAAAGTATTATAATAAGTATTATAATAGTCAAGACAGGAAATGATCAAGTCAAGCACTAGTATTTTATTTGTGTCAAACATATGAAGGGGCAATGTATTTTTTAAAGTGGGCCTAAACTCCAAAAAAGAAGACTTGTTAGGTTATGGAGGAAATATAGAAATGTTAATTTTGCCCTAAAAAATTTACCTTTTTCTCTTGAACCCGTCCTGAAAAATTGTAGTGTACTTTCTGGTATGTGAGTGTGTCTAGGCACTTTCATGCTTGCAGCCTCAGGAAGACCACAGGCAATACTGGAGGCTACTACTTTGCTTTCTGCCTGCCTTTTTTGAGCACATAATTCTCCTTTAAAGAGAAACGTCACCTTCCCCCTCTAATTATTTTTCTATATCATTACTTTTTTGCAGGTTTATCTTCAATTCACATGTTCACATGCCCACAGAGAAGTCAGTTTTGTCCTGATGTGATCTGTTGCTTTGCTGCCACGTGCCTGGTCCCATGCTGCTGTCTTCTCTTCTACGCCATCAGGAGCCAGCTGTCTCTTCTTGGTTCTTGCAGTCAGCCCCCTGATGACACACCACCAGGTCCTCCCTCCAACCTTGATGTGTCCTAGCTCCTGCAGCTTCATGAGATATGTGAAGGTGATATCCCAGGGGGCAGGAGTAGGGACATGTCATTCTAAGCTAAAATGGAGGATGGGTGACAGTGGAGTAAAAAAAAATGCTAAAAATGTAGACAAATACCAAAAAACAAAAAATATTTTTTGTAAATACTGGAGAAGGGTGGTTAGGCTTGCATTAGGTAAAATCAGTTCTTGGAGTGAATGGCCCCTTTAAGTTGTGTGACTGTGACATGTGAGTGAGATGTCAATTTGTGTAAATTGATGTCTTTTTTTACTCTGAATTTGAAAGTTTATGTTTTTTCTAGACTATAATGATGAAAATATACACACAGCAGGTGGCAAAGTTTCACCTGGTGGAAATATATTCCTGCCAGTGGGAGCTGTTACTGTAACATAACATTCTGCTCTCCTTTCATTTTTTTTAATTAAAAGCTGTGATGAATAACTACCCCTATTGTCACATACTTTGCCTGTCATTGCAGTGACTCAACTTGATGACAGACATGTTATTTTATCTTAATTACCTTCAAGGATTTTTTTCCAACACATTTTTTATGATATATGTTTACACAAAAGATAATAATGCACATCGCTAGTGTTGTTTAGTCTGGCAAATGATAAACAAGCCATAAAATAGTTTAGGGACACCGAACCTAAAATATAAATCACTACATAAAAGATTAATAATGTAATAGCACCCATTCAAGTACACATGTAGATATTTGCATACTTTGAAGGGAAATCAGAAAATTTGCATTGTATTAACATTAGTAGCATATTCAGCTTGGCAGTTCAAAGTGCAGAAATCAATAACAATCAGTCAGATTTCAGTTTATTGTTGTCAGTAAACGATTGGTTGCTATTGATTTGCCTAATTTAATAAGATTGTTTTTGTTAGAGTCACTCCAGGTAACAAGAGAAATCAATCAGTGAACATTTAAAGTTATGTAGGAAACACTGAAGCTGTGTCTATTCAGCTTTCCTTAACATGGATCTAAAGCCTAATTTGGAGACATTAGAAATGCTGATGTATCATAAACAACTGGCATTCTTTCTCTTTCTGTGTACATTCACTAGATCCCCATGAGGCCCCCTGCACACTGGGCATTTAGCCCCGATACATGAGGCTCCGGTGTGTAGGTGCTGGTGGAATGCACAGGTGCCTGTCCAGCCCTTCTGCCAGCAACCTGTTAAACTCTATGAGACACTGAAAGCTGCTGCCGCTGAGGGGTGCCCCGAGTAGTGCCAATGTTTAAAGTGTTACTAAACCCACAACAGTAAAATCAGTCTGTATATGCAGTAAAGCATGCTTGTTATACTCACTGTGGAACCTAAGGGGGTAATCATCTGCATTGTGTAAAAAGGCAGTTTGATCCTGTCTTCTCTGACCCTCCTCTTGTTGAAATGACGACCTGATACAGACTGAATCCGTAGTCACATACACATGCTCAGTTTGGTGTGTATTGCTAGAGAGGTTTTTTTTTTTTCTTGGGAGAGTGCATATGATCAGCAGAGGGCCAATTAGCACTATCCAGACAGAGGGTCAAGGGTTTCACATCCTCCTAGAGCAGAAAGAAAACTCCTCCAACAAGCTTTAACCAGTGCTCTGCTGAAGTCACAAGACTGCCTTAACTTCTGATGAGAAAAGGTATTTAGCAGTTTATATTTACTTAAACAATTGAATTTCCATGTTATGTTGTGTACTGTGAGAGACCAGATATAGTGAATGCAGAGACCTGGGTTTAGTAACACTTTAAGGCAGCTGGACATCCAAGAACAAATGCCTTAAATGCAGACTGCTTGCATTCTGGGCATTCACCCCTGGGTGCATACTGCCCTTAATATTAATTGCACTCATTGCAGTGGTGTATTTAGGTTTTGTGCTGCCCTAGGCAACATATAAATCGTCTGCCTCCACAAACACTGACCAACATCCCCCCCTTCCCCCTCCCGCAGATGGAGCCTGACATTGACCAACAACACCCCTGCCCCCAACCTGGGAGAGCCTTCCACTACCCCCTTCACAGCTTCAGCCTTCCACTACTCATCTTCACAGCTCCAGACATGCCCGGGAACGAGAGTCAGGCTCTACATACACCATCAAGCAGCCTACAGCCTCTCCCAGATCCCACATGGTTCCTATGGCGCACGTGTCCCTTCTTTCATCCCTACTTCTGAAGGGGAGGTACTGCCCCCCTGAAAAATGCCGCCCTAGGCAAGTGACTTGTTGGCCTTGTTGTAAATACACCCCTGTCTCATTGCACCATCCAGCAACAGCAGCAGTCAGCCTCTCTTTTAGGGAGATTTACTAAGACTGGAGCAGCCAGAATCTGGAGCAGCTGTGCCCAACAACCAATTAGCTTCTAGTTTTCATTTTCAAAGCTTAATTGAGCAAGCTGAGTTTAGAAGCTGATTGGTTACTATGCAAAGCTGCTCCAGATTCTGTTTGCTGCAGTTTTAGTAAATTCCCCCCACTGAGTTTTACAGCTGGGAGTAGGGCTGGACAGAGTTCATGGCCAGTGTGCATGGGGCCTTAGCTGCACAGTGCTCTGGACTGGCTGCGTGATAGTAATATTGGTGAACCATACCCAGAGCCGGTGCTAGACTATTTTGCGCCTTAGGCAAGACCAGCTACTTGCGCCCCTTCCCAAAAAAATAAAAATAAATAAAAATGTTTAAAAACAGTAGAAAATGTTAAATCAAAAAACCATGAAATGGCAAAATTTATTTTAATTTGCAAAAATAAGTGCCATAAGATGCCACCAGCACCAATATTAAAGACAAAAGATATATTAACCAAATATAAATTAACTGTATTAACCAATCAGACAGAGAAACAAAAAAAACCCAAAAAAGACAGAGTGACAAAACTCCACAGTGGTCGGCATCTGTCAGCCGGTTTCCAGTAAGGGACTGAATCTGAGAGGAACACTGGAAGGAGCGTCAGCTCCGCTGCTGCACTGGCCCCAGACAGCCGGCATCTTCCTCTGTCCTTTCTTCCTCCTCCTCTGCCCCCCCCTTCCCTCAACTGAAAGATCATTCATGATTTGGCGGAGTCCCACAAGATCAATCAGCATCCGCTCCCCTCACCCCAACCATTGTTCGCCCCCCTGCTCCTTCTGTCACCTCCATGACACGCCATCCTTCTAGGCTTGGCTCACCTCCGATGGTTCCTGCCGGGCTGTGGAGTCCAGGCTGCGGCTCTCAGTGAGGACCAGTGGCCTCCCAGCTCTACACTTTGCTCTCACGTTGGGTCCCTATCATCCTACTCACATAGGGTTAACCCTGAAACCAGAGCACCCCCCTGCCTATTTAGTGGCTCCAGCTGTGTAGAAAAAGGTGGAGCCAGCGCTGGACATGCCCCATTCATTCACTAGCCAGCTCCCTGTTACAGCTGAAGGATCGTGTGTGCCAGTGTGTGTACCGAGTCGACACTTCACTGCTACATGGAATACTGATTTTTATATATATATATATATATATATATATATATAAATAAATATATATATATATATATATATATATATACATACAGTATATACATACACTGTATGTACTAAATGGTCTTGTGTGGACAGGCTGTGAGATAATTGTGCAGTGTAAAGATACCATCATTCCCTGTGTATGAGAGGAGGGGAACTCTGCAGAGAAATGAAGAATTCATACAAGAGGTCCATAGACCTCACAGATAGAGTGCCGGCCTGTGCACCCTAGGCAGCTGCATAGTTTGCCTAGTGGAAGCGCCGGCCCTGGCCATACCTTCACCAAAGGCACATGGAACAAAGTGACAATGCAAGAGCTAAATTCAGGGATAATTGCTGCCCTATAACATGAAGTGCCTGAAAGAAGAGCTTCTTAGCACAATGATCAGATAGTCTCTAAAGCAGAAGTATTTTTTGAGGGTGGTGGTATAGCACCAAATAAATTAGTTATGTGTACTGGTATGTACCCCAGTACCTGCAGGCTGCTGCTTCTTGTAAAACGCACAGTGGCTAAGTGGTTAGCATTCCCATCTGGTAGTAGTAGAGTCATTGGTTCAAATCCCAACCACAGCACTACCTACCTGGAGTTTGCATGTTCTCCCTGTGCCTCCATGGGTTTCCTCCCACTTGGCTTCTGTCTAAATTGGCCCTAGTATGTGTATGTATGAATGTGAGTTAGGGAACTTAAATTGTAAGCTCCTTAAAGACAAGGACTGATGTAAATGTACAATATACATGCAAAGCACTGTGTAAATTGATAGGGCTATATAGGTACCTATAATAAATAAATAAAAATAGTGTGTTCAGTGCCTTCTTCGTAGAAGCCAGATATTGCCCTGAGTGGCGTCTGGATCTTTGAGGAATAACAGTTGCTTCTGGCATTGAGTTGTACTGCATTCCTGCCCCTTACTGCCCTCTCCACTATTCATCATATTACTATTCTCCCATGCATTGACTTCTGTTAATGGGCGGTAACAGGATTACTTTAAATTGTCAATGTCACTGTATAAAAAAGTTTTGAATAAGAGGCAGTCTGCCACATAGCTTTGTATGTACTTTTCTGACTGGTGGTGTGTTTAATCTTTACTTCTTAAAGAAATTAAGGAATTCCATCTGACACATTAGAGTATGTCCAGGGCTGTGGATGAGAGGGTACCACCAGTCCTCCTGTATGGGTCCCAGGCAACTGGGTGAATCAGATGTGGGCAGGGAGGAAGACTGGCACAGTGGGGGGGGGGGAGCAATTACTGGAACCGATCCCCTGTATGGCTCTGTCTGCAGCAGCTGAAAGCTGGCAGGGGATTGTTTCCAGTAATTGCCTCCCTGCTACGCCCTTCACCCTCCCTATAAAGCTTATGTTTACCCCTGCTGCCCTGGCCCACCTGTGTGCCCCCACCCCTGTCAGCTTCCCTCCTTTCCTTCCCACTGGCAGCTGCAAGCACACAATAGTGAGACAGTGAGGGGGCAAGGACATAACCAACATTGGGCACCCAGGGCATCTGTCTTGCATCTCTCTATTTTTTTCTTTTGTGATGTTTTGCTTACCAGTAAAATTCATGATTCACACCAGATTTTGACGTTATTGTAATCCAAATGTCTTCTTGCAACATATTCAGTAGATTTATTTGCGTTTTTAGGAACTTACCGCTGTGCCCTTTTATTATCATCTGAGCAAACCAAGACCCCCCCCAAAAAAAACACATCAGTAAATAAGATTTGAACTGGAGGTGTTGAAATTTTGAACAATGGTACAAGTACTGTTAGAGCTCAATTAAAACATGAGGTTGAAATTCTACGGAAGTATCTAGTTCTTTTGTGATATCAAGCAGAATGACAAGAACATTCATGGGACAGAACAATCCAGTGTAACAAAAGATACTGTAGTGGGCTGTTTGCTCAATGACAATGTATCAGTCAGTTCCTGGTTACTTAAACACTCTGCAAACACAAATGTTTGCTTCTGCCATTTAATATGAGTTTTATGGTTAATGAGATCTCTTATCTGTGGCCATCATGTGAGCTTCTTTGAAGGGGCCATTTACTTTCTGTCATTTGGTTAGTATGCTGAATGGCTAAAAACCTTTGGCCTTGTACACATAAGAAGTGAATGAATTTTGAGAATCAGCGATTTATAATTTGCTTATTTGCATACAGATGTGCGAGGTTGTAGATAATCTTGCACTCTAGAAAATCGTGTAATTGTGATTGATTGATTCAGCATGTATGGGAAAAAGATCTGCACCTATATGATTAAATAATATAAATAAAAAAAACCTGCTATTCACTGGCTTGCCTGCTTTGCAAAACAATTGGCTCATGACTACAAATTTATAATGAATCCACTATTAAATCAAATTATTGGATGTACATAATTTTAGGTACAGAGATAAGGTAGCTTGATAAGTTAGCTTCAAATAATTTAGGACTTACTGTAAATACTTCATCAGAGTATTAAAACAAAAGAAAGTGAAGAGAATGTAAGAAGACATACTAGTTTCACTAGAGATTTGTTTCTAATTTTGAGATTCATCAGCTAGTCGTTTACATTAAATATCACTGATGTCATACTCTTTCAACAAAATCTCGGTGTCTATTGTTTTGTCATTGGGACAGGACAAACAAGAATGACACCCATTAATTAGAGCCTTTCCTGCTAATAAAAGCTTTAATAAGGACAATGAGTTCATCAAAGGCCACTGTACCACAAAGAGCCATTCTAATGTATGGAAACCTTTTGGACAGTTACATTTGTCCAGCTTATGAGGTCTGCCTTAGGTAGATGTATTCAGCTGTACAAACACACACTACTACTAGGTAATATATTGGTACTAGTTCTGTCAATATAACATTTCTGTGTGATAAATATGTATTTTTATATATTTATATTTTATGTTTTTATTAAAAAAATTAATAGTAGCAATTTAGAGCCTTACCATGCAGATCATACCTGTAATTTAATAATATATAAATTAAATTTTATTGTATTTATACCAAAACTATTACTATCGTATTATTGACTATTAATATTATTATACAGGATTTATATAGCACCAACAGTTTATACAGTGCTTTACAATATAAAGGGAGACAATACAGTCAAAATACAATTCAATACTATATTATTATTATTATTATTATGAAATATGTATATTCTATTCATATTTTTAAATTTTTCTTTATATTGTAAAGAACTGCACAAACTGTTGGTCCTATATACTGTAAATCCAGTATATAGCAATAATATGAAATGTGTAATAACAGCAATGTAAAGTGTTATTATGCAGAATTTGTCTTTAATTTTATTAGATATAAATACAGTCAGTTGTTATACCAACACCCAAGATTTCAAGCATAAGTTCACCTTTCATAACCTGTTACATGTTACACCCATATTCACGGTGTAACGTGTAACATTTTATGAATAGACCAGCCCCTGCATCCCCCACCTATCCCCGTTGTGACACCTAGCAGGGGATCTTCTCCTCCAAGCTACCTGTCACAATGTGAAAAAACTTTGTTTTTTTCTGGTAGTTCATTGGGTCTTTGTGTCAGTAAGTATCTGCTTGCAAGGTGCTGTATGGGCACACAGATGCACTGATAGGTCTGCAGGAGACCTGCATGGCACCAGCAATCTGATGATCGCTGGTGCAATGCTTTACAGGCCCCAGAAACAATAAATAATAAATGCACACTTTTTACCCTCAAAAAAATGTGCATTTATTACTTTTTGTGAAAAGGTGAACTTACCTTTAATAAACTTATTCAGTAGGGCAATTCAATATTAATGGTGGTTTGCCAAGCGCAGTAACCTAGTACAACCAGTAACATTTGGATTTAATATCTCCAGTTCAGTTTAAGGTAATGTATGGTAGTTTTCTATATAATTTTTTTCTTCTGGTCAGGCAGGATCAGTTTTAATAAAATGGGGCCTGGGCAAAAATTATAGTGTGATGGGCTATTGCAGCATGGGGCCTAAAGCAAATGTAGTAAAAAGGTAAAAATTGTACATAGTCAGTTGTGGGAGAGGCAAAATATGGGTGTGCACTTATGACTTTATAGTAGAACTATAGGCAAAACTGTTTTTTTTCCATTTTGGATAGAAGCACAAGGCCAATCAGCACTGTCCAGACAGGGGTCAGGGGTTCTGCATCCTCCTAGAGTAAAATGAAAACTCCTACTACAAGCTTTAACATGTGCTCTGCTGGACACTGATAGAAGTCACAAGACTGCTCTAACTGCTGATGAGAAAAGGTATTTAGCAGTTTATATCTGCTAAAATAATTGCATTTCCATGTTTTGTGTACTGTGGGAGACCGGATATAGTGAATGCAGGGTCCTGAGTTTAGTAACACTTTAATGTATACTGTGCTGAATTATGTCATGCAACAATTAGAACTGTGTAACATACAACATAGCCTATAACAGTGCATTACTAAGTAATATGTAATATACAGCACAGCCTATAGAATGCAGTGGTCAGTACATTGTAATATTCAACAGAGCATTGAGTACAAAGGTCAGAACATATAACATAAAGTGCAGCTTAGACAGTACAGAGCTCAGGTGTATGTAATGAATTGTATCTAACACTGATGGTCAATGGAAGGAAAAAAATATTAGGAGGAATACTTCCCTGTCAGATGCACTCAGTGAGAGGGAAAATGGCCCAATAATGATGCTCAGTAGTAGGAAGGATACCTCCAACTTTACTATGGTTACTGCACTTTACACTGCACCTTTGTTCTTTGTGCAACTATCTTGAGTAAGCCAGAAAATGTCACTCAGAAAGAAAAATAAAAGACTAGTAAATGTGGCCACAGAAGTCTCAGAGCAGTATTTATATCCTGATGCCCATACTAACACACACCTGTATACTGTATCTTATGGGGTACCAGGAATATATGCATTGCAGACAGTTCAGCAGCACTCTAATCTTTGGTCAAACAATGGGGTAAATATCAACAATTTTGTAAATTCTCATAAGAAAAATAATTCCCAGAAAATGATTACAAGCAAGGTAATGACACCCTCTTCTATGCATGGAGTAGGTCTACCCATCTCTTTGTCCTGCTTTTCAAGCCTACCCACAGGCTGGAGGTTCATATCCACGCATTTCTTGGCTGTGTTGTGTGCAAGTATGTTTAGGAAAAAATAGGGTAGTACATGATGTAGATTAATATATATTTATGTTGGAAAGTGGTGGTTTGTTTTTTTTTCTTCCCTCCTATTCACCATGCTGTGAGGCACAGTTTTGATGTGCCATGTTTTTTCTAATATATATATATATATATATATATATGATTAAATACATGGAAAGTTGGATATATGTGTTTTTATACGTGTTTATTTCTATGTATATGTTCATTCTCATAGATGGATTGACACTACCTTGAGGATCTATATGAGAACATATCCCAAGTCCTAATGTTTATGTATGGTGGATTTTTGTTATAAATTGTAATAAAAAATTATTGATTTTATATATTATAATTCCATGTTGATTTAAAGTGGTTGCAAAGGCAGAAGTTTTTTACCTTCATGTATCCCATACAGCAGCCCCCCCGGCCCCCCAGTACTTACCTGAGCCTCACAGTGGTCCAGCGATGTGCACAGGATACTGAGCTCTCCAGGGACTCTCCTTCTTCATTGGTTGAGACAGCAGCGGGAGTGATTGGACACACAGAGCAGCAGCTTGGGAGCAAGACTGCTTGGGTGCCCTCATAACAAGCTGCTTTCTCTGGGGACACTCGGCAGGAGGGAGGGACCAGGAGCACCGAGGGGGACCTGAGAAGAGGAATATCGAGGCTGCTTTGTGCCAAACCACTGCACAGAGCAGGTAAGTATAACATGTTTGTTATTTTTTACCAAAAAAAATGACTTTAATATCACTTTAATAATTTCATGGGGTGCATATTTGAATGTCCCTATTGCTTTAAATATTGTTCCATCTATTTGGGACGATGCCTTCAAGAATTTATTTATATATGTTTGGTAACTTCAAAAACATTTTGACTGCTTGATTGAAATAAAAATGCCCCACACATGGAAGCAAAGATTTAGAAGTAGCGAATTGGATAATAAAATAAACAGACAGTTGTAGAAAAAAAGAAAAAAATCTTAACTTAATATGGCTAGAAAATAAACCTAGGTTGGCAAATATTAAGGAATATAAATATTGAGGTTGATTTATAAAAGGCAAATAGACTGTTCAAGTTGCAAGGGAAGTTGTACACTACAAAAGGATTTTCCCTAGAGTTTATGGATTTATTTACTAAAACTGGAGAGTGCAAAATCCGGTGCATAGAAACCAATCAGCTTCCAGTTTTTATTGCCAAAGCAAAATTGAACAAGCTGAAATTAGAATCTGATTGTCTACCATGCACAGCTGCACCAAATTCTGACTGCACCAGTTTTAGATCTTTAAATCTACCCCATAGTGAATGAGGTGAAGCTCTGCTGACGTTCACCATCCAATCATGCCCAAAGGTTTTTTTCTATATTCCTTGCATGTGATTGGCTATTCTTTGCAAAGTGAAATTTAACCATATTCACTAAGTTCTGGGGAAAGTTCCATTGCAAAGTGCAACTTCCCTTGCAAAGGGAACAACCTATTTGCCTTTAATATATCAACCCCACTGTGCCCATGTCCTATTATTTATTCATGATACATTGCATATTTAATTTGAATTTTTACATAATTTCATTAGAAGGGTGACCTCTGCTTGGCAGCAATATATATTATGGTTACTAAGCAAAAAATAAGATAAGTCATCAGAGTCCATTTATAAGATAACAGGCCAGCAAGTAATGACCCAATGTGTGATAATATAATGCGGTTATGGAAATAGATAGATGTGTGTTTATCTTTGTGCATCCATGTATATCAAACCAACATTGTTATCCTTTTTTTCAAACCATGGCACTCTAAATTGTGTTATTTATTTATGTTACTTTTGCATCCATTTAAGAACTCCAAATGTAGAAAAAATTAATATAGGCCAATTTTAAAAAAACAGCAACCCTCAAAGTGGGAAAAAACCCTTAGGGGGTTATGTAATGTACAACTGTTAGAACTATTTGAGACCTCATAAAAAGTAATGGGTATATATATATTAAAATGTGCTAACAAGAAAAATCTTCACTGCCCCTAGACACTAATCAACTTTTAACTGTCTTTTGTTAGTGTACACTATATAAGGTAAAACAAGAACACTGGTTTCTATAGGCAATTTTTTCACACATAAACCCATGACTTTTACAAGCTATCCATAGTCCTAACAATGCTAGAACTCAAAAACATTCTTTCAGTTTTAGAAGCCAAAAAGAAAAACAAAGAAGGTCCAGTGTTGTAAATTATATAGGCATTTTTGTTTAGAATGAAGGTATCCTTTCAGGCCAAAGTCCAGGAAAACAGCTAAATACATTGAAACACCAATGAACTATTTTATCTGAAAAGTGATCTGTAATTTTGTTTGGCCAGTCTTGCGATTCTGGCACCCCATTTTACATAGAATATGCATTGTATTATGCTCTTTAAAGCTTGCTTGAGAAATAAATTAACTCAAAAACAAAAACAGCCCATTCTGTTGAATGTAAAATAAGGGATATGTGTATGTGTTCTTTTGTCAGTCCACTCACTGTGCTCCAAGCTTTCACCATTTAATAGCAATGAAAATAAAATTGTTTTGGTTGTGACTGTGCATGACTTGGAATTAAACAGACCGTCTACACATCTTGGGATCTTGGACTAGCAATTGCTCAGAATTCTATGTGCATTGCAGCACATTCATTGATCTGCTAGTTATTAAATCTTCTAAGAGCTACTTATAGATCCCACATTGCCCTAGATGTGAACCACTGAACTGCATTTAAAATGTTCTCAATCTATGTTACTGTGAACATTTTTTTTCAAATATATAATTTAAATGTAACATCTGTTTGGCCTCTAAATGATTGTGGAAAAATATTACTTCTTCATTTTACTGTTTGCAATAGTAGAATGTGGATGCTGGAGACTTTTCTTGTAACACAGAGCCTGTATTTTGTTATAAGTGTCAGTCTCTGCCTGCAACTAGGGTTAAGGATTATCTATTCTACCATATGTCCTTAAACATCTAGATGAAAATGTTAAGATAGCCATGGTCCTTCAGTGGCAACTAGACATACAGCCACTATCCAGCTGACAAAAAATACAAATATATTTCTTAAAAGTCTTTTGCATTGAAACCAATCTCAAGGCAAATAAAAAAACACTAATAAATGCAGTTTAATATCATTTAAAATATGTATTTTTAAATGTAACTAGCATAGTCAAAGTACCTGGATCAGTCCTTTTCAATTCCTTACACAGCAATGCTCAGACCAGAAAAGGATGGGCAAGCAGTGGGCCACCATTAATCCGGCTCTGCTGTAGTGCACATGTGCTGTCAATGAATACTGTGATAGAAAAAAAGAACAGAGTGAGCAGACAGATAAACTCCTCCTTGTGCCTTTGCTTCTTCATTGTTCAAGCAGCAGGTATAGTTGCTTAGTTGATCAGGTGGTGCTACCGCTTCAGTGGAGGCCTAGAATTTAATTGGCTGTCTGGTAGCGGTGCCTGGGTTACAAAACTGGCTGTACAGCAAATTCAATCCTTTGGAAGATAAAACAGCCCTCATTGAAGTGTCTCCTTTGTGTATTTATCTGCATGCCTACAGTTCAGCTATAACCTGCTTGCTATAACCACTGGGATGTATGCTACTACTCATAGTCCCCAATCCGTCTGGAGGAAATTGTCAGTGGATATGTATACACAACCAGGGGTGGACTAACAACTCATGAGGCCCCCGGGCAATAGGGGATCATGGGGCCCCTGTGTCCTTGCCCAAACTCAAAAAAGCCTATAAAAAAGGTATTAGGGGCATCTCATGGGGCCCCCTACTGACCCTGGGCCCTCGGGCACTGCCCGAGTTTCCAAATGGTCAGTCCGTCCCTGTACACAACACACTTTTTATGCACTGTATGCATGTAAGGAGCATGAAAACTAAAGTCGTTATTGCCATTGAACTGGTATAGGAGGTATAATCAAGAACAGGAGAGAGAAAATGGCCAAGAGTATGACTAGACGTAGAAAGATCATCCCAAAGTATAGAACTGGCAGAACCCTCTAAATGTGGGACTTTGGAGCTACAAGTTGTACACACGTGTTTATAAAATAATGAAAGACTTTACTGTACAAAATATAATAAAATCACATAATAAATGGTCAGCAGGTATAGATTTTACAGCAAACACAATTTCTCATGAAACTTGACACAAATGGAAGGGAAGGACATCTGGGTTAGGTGTCCCAACCAAGGAACCCGTAGTAGCCTCTGAGGAACCCTGACAAAAACTATTTATAATGAAGTTACACTTAACTGATACTTCCCCTGCCCCCTGCCAGTCTTATAAACCTCCTTACTACAGACATATTGTAGAAGAATGCTGGATAGGTAGGCTAATTTTTCTGGCTTGCCATTTAAAAACAGTGCTGCAGAAAACACACAAAAATTGTTCTCCCTTTGAATGCTTATGATCGAGTTGTCATAAGACAGCACAGATCACAAACAAAATACAATGAGCTAATCAGAGTGGCTCTGTACCTTGTGATCGCTGTGAGCTGTGATGGCCAATCACAGTGATTGCAAATATATACACGGCCTATTTTTATATCTAAGAGCCCCTCTTTCCTCTCACAACAGTGTTGGGTGGGGGGTTAATTCATTTGATTGTGGGGTAATTTTGAAGCCTTTCATATCCCCTTCTCTTCTTTGAATGTGAGCTACACATCTCTGTATGTGATCTGTATATTATACGCCTACTCCTCCCTTATCCTGCACATGAACCCCCCTCATCCTCATCCTAACACTGTATGTGACCTGTACATAAAACCTCTCTTTCTTCATACGGTAGTGCACTATTTGCAAGCTCTATGTTTTAACCACATCTGTACCAGCAAGCATGTTTCTAATTTTACCAAAGATTGTGGCAAAATTTTGAGGGTGTTCACAGTAGCCGGCGGAGATGAGTAAGCTCCGAATGCATACTTGCAATCGGGAGCTTTCCAATCATGTGATCTTTGTGACAGGCAGTCACAGTGGTCACGTAACCCTAATGCCCGCCTCTGCCTCCCAACATCTAGAAGCTCTTAAAGGGCCTGGAGGTGGCGGTGGCAGGAAGGGGTTAAATACCACCCAAAAAAAGCTGTCTTAAAAATTATAGAAAGTTAATTTGGGTCATTTGCATGACCGAGTGATTGTCAGTCAAATTATCTTGGCTTTCGAAAAATTAAAAAATGGCCTGGTAATAAAAAAGTATATACAGAGTAGAACTCAGGTAGTTAAATGACAAAACATAATAAAGCATATAGAATTGCTACACAAGCAATTTTGTATTTAACCACTAGCCTACTGGGCACTTATACCCCCTTCCTGCCCAGACCAATTTTCAGCTTTCACTTTGAATGACAATTGTGCCTTCATGCAACACTGTACCCATATGAAATTTTTTATAATTTTTTTTGAGACAGGTAGAGCTTTCTTTTGGTGGTATTTAATCACCTCTGGATTTTTTATTTTTTGCCAAACAAACCAAAAACAACTGAAAATTTTGAAAAAAAAGAGTTTTTTCTTAGTTTTTGTTTTAAAATTTTGTAAATAAGTGATTTTTCTCCTTCACTGATATGCGCTAATGAGGCTGCAGTGATGCGCACTGATAGGTGGCACTGATAGGCACTGATAGGTGGCACTGATGGGCATTGATGAGGAGGCACTGGTAGGTGGCACTGATGGCCATTGACAGGCATCACTGATGGGCACTGAAAAGCAGCACTGAGAGGTGGCACTGATAGATGGCACTGATAGGCGGTACTGACTGGCACTGATAGGCGGCACTGAGTGGCACTGTTAGGTGGCATTGACTGGCACTGTTAGGTGGCACTGATAGGCTGCACTGATGCGCACTGATAGTCGGCACTGACTGGCACTGATAGGCGGCACTGACTGGCACTGATTGGCGGCATTGATTGGCAGCACTGATAGGTGGCACTGATAGGCATTAATAGGTGGCACTGACTGGCGCTGATAGGTGACACTGAAAGGCAGCTCAGGTGAGCACTGATATGTGGCATTGATGTGCACTGGTAGGCACTGATATGTGGCACTGATGGGCACTGGCAGGTGGCACTGATGGACACTGACAGGTGACACTGCTGGGGCTACACTGATCATCAGTGCGCTGATGATCAGTGTACATGTCCCCACCGAGGAATGCCGATTACCAGCTCTCCTTTCCTCTCGAGCTGTCAGTGTGACAGCCCATGAGAAGAGAAATGCCAATAACCGGCATTTCCCTATTTATATGAGATCAGCTGTGATTGGAGGCATCAACAGCGAGGCTCTTTCTGTCCATACATCATACATCAGCATCAGAGGTTGGTCATCAGCTCTGAGGAAAGGGATTCGTCCCCAAAACACGTCAGCCATTTGACCGCACTGACAGTGAGAACACCTTGCCCGCCGTTGTGGCCATTGTCATTTTTCTATGCTTTTTAGATACATGCTTTGTCTGTGAGTATGTTTTTATTATTTCATTCCTACAATAAACCTTGGATAATGCACTAGGTGTGTGCGCCACCTGTTTTCTCTCTATCCAGTGGCTGATTTCCCCGTCTGAGGAGGGCTGCACCCCTGGAACATTTGCTTTGGTTGTCGCTGTCCTGGTACCTTTGGCTTCCCTTTTGGCTGTGCATATCCTGAGGCGCTGGAGAGTACATACGATATACAGCTGATCACATGACCGAGCCAAAATCTTCAGCTCTTTCCGTTGAGCGGGGATCCACTGTATCCGAGGGAAACAGCGCACCGCCGAACTCCGCGCTCCCGGAGCCGCGCATGCGTGTTTAGAATGGGAGGACGTCATATGACGTCCTCCCAGAATGAGAGAACCGCTTTGCACCCGTCATTGCCTTATATGGTGGGCGGGAGGTGGTTAATGACCTTTATATTTCAGTCTAAACAGTTTTATTTTCCTCAAAACTTCTAAAAAAATTCCATGCAAAATTGCTTGAAGGCATTCGGGACTCTATTGGAGTATGAATTAATGCACCCAAACATGTCATTTCCTGCTTGTATGTTTGGCTCCTATATTTTCTACAAAATCTGCACTAGGATACACATTTTAGGCATCTCCTGCAAAATTAAATTTTTTGCCAATATGGGACTGATTTTGGGCACCCCCAGAAAATGCAATTAAGATCCTCCTGTCGCGAGATACACCTAGGGCACAATGTGGAGTCTCTGTGGGAAAAGTGATACATTCTTAGGAAAATCCAATATACCGTATGCAAAAGGAACAATTGTGTAAGTTTCAAAGGGGGAGATATCAACATCTGAGGCATTATTTGCAGTGCATCTAATCATCTGTAAACAGGCCTAGATCCTGTACCGCGCAAAAAAAATGGCATCTGTCCCAACCTATAATCAGCTTTTGCAGTAAGGTGCATATGAAAGAGCAATGTACATCACAAACAAAGGACTTCCCAGCAGAACTTACCAGCCAGCCTGCAAAACAACTAATGTGGCCCTGTCTAACAGTTTGCATTAAAAACAGAAGGTTTTGTTTGCACACATTTGCAAATACATGTGTAAGCCACAGCCCCTTGTCTGTATACTGTGGACCTAACTAACATTTCCAGAGCCTCCAAAGTAGGAACACATATATCAATGGATAGGTTAAAAGAAAAGTTCACCTTTTTTGACAAAAATAATAAATGCACATTTTTTAGCAGGTAAAAAATATGCATTTATTATTTTTGTCTGCAGGAGCCTGGAAAGCATTGCACCAGCGATCAGTACATTGCTGATACCATGCAGGTTTCCTGCAGACCTGTCAGAATATCTATAAGAAAAAAAGAAAAACAATTCTCCTGCGTTGCCAAATGGCTATGATCCCCACCCCACCAAGTGGCTGCAGACATCTAACTAAATTCCCAATAGTGAAACAGATGAATTGAATAGTGAATTGGTGTTGCGCTACATGAATAAATGGACAATATATATAAAAAAATAAATAAATAAAATAAAGTGTTAAGATGAAGTAAACCCCAGGTGTGAAGATGAAAAAAAATGCTGAAACAGCAACAAGTGTAAAAACAGCGACAAGTGTAACAAATGAGTGAAGACATGGCCAACAAAATACTTGTGCACCTTACTGCTAAGGCTGGTTATAGGTTGGGACAGTTGCCATTTTTTAGTGCAGTTGGCTAATTTGGATGAGGGGACACACTGGATGCCTTTGTTGTCATTTTGCTATAGCTGTGCGTCATGTGCATCCCTGTACCTTTAAGGAGGGATGGGCTTCTCCAGGCACACCTGCCCTTAAAATATACATTGATATATTTGCTCCTACGACGAAGGCTCTGGAAATTTTAGAGTTATGTCCACAGTATACAGAGGACCTTTGACATGGGACTGTGGCTTACGCATGTATTTGCAAATGTGTGCAAACAAAACCCTCTGTTTTTAACACAAACTGTTAGACAGGGCCAAATTAGGTTTTTTTGCAGGCTGGCTGGTAAGTGCTGCTGGGAAGTCCTTTGTTTTTCTAGATCCTTTACCCAATTTTTGTTTTTACTTGATAGTGAAAATGTGCTGTGAGATCTGGGTTGTAGGCCAGTATATATATATGGAAGATAAGGCCTTGTTTGCACTGAGAATAGCTCAGAGGGAGAATAAATTGTAACTGAGATAAATTAAATTTTGTAAAGTGTAAAGTCAGTAAGATTTTGTTGATTATTGACGGCATGGTGGAGTTGAAGATATCTAAAATACATAGATCTTGTGGGAGAGAACTCAATGAGGGGAAATTACTTAGGCAAGACATAGGCGGTGGAATTTCTACTAAGGGCTGCAGAAAAGAAATTTGTTTGATTCTCCTGTCAACACTGACTGATGGTTGCAGGAAAGAAATTCACACTGTCTATGGCTTGACCAAGGAAATTCCCCTTATTGAGTTCTCTCCCCCAAGATCTATGTGTTTTAGATATCTTCAACTCCACCATCCCTCCCACTGAGCCATTGTGTTTCCCTCAATCGATCAACTTGGAAGCATTCGGCCTGCCCATACATTGTTTGAATCTTGGCCAGTCCATGCTGAACCAGACTAGATTCAAACTGTCTATGGCCATTTTTAGACTGGTGCAGCCAGAATCTGAAGCAGCCATGCCTGGCAACCAATCAGCTTCTATCTTTCATTTTCAATGCTGGGTTCAAATAGTCGGTGCTAGAAGCTGATTGGCTACTATGTACAACTTCTACATATTCTGTTTGCTCCAGTTTTAGTAAATTCCCATAAGTGTGTGCAGATGTTGGAAGGATTTAAGAGAAGTGAATAATGTTTACTGGTTTAGGCCATGGTTTATCCATAGTTAATGATTGGTTTCATATAGGACCAGTCTTATGAAACAAAGTAAGAGTGGAGAAGTGTAATTGTTTATAGCAAGTGCCAGCATCCAGAGTGCAAGTGGTATTCTGTCCATTAAAAATCATGACAGTGCTTGTTTAGGATCAGTCAGGAGAGACAATTACCTCTAAAGCTCCAAATATTAAAGCTGAGGATTAGGGATTCCCAATCCTTCTTCCTCTCAAGAAAGACATAATGTTTCTAGTTTAATTTGAGGAGGCCTGCCACTACAGATATGTTCATGGAATAGCACACCTATCTTGTGAAACTATTTTTAGGTATCCAAATTGGTGTATTATGGGCAACATATAGGAAATGGGGCAGCCGTATTATTTTTATAGGATTCCCCCTTCTGACAATAATCAAAGGCAGCTGGGTTTAAATTTTAGATTTTTCCTTACTAACTAACTCACTAAGAGATTAAATGGTGGTAGATTACATTTTACATAGTCCTGGGGGTCTGTGGAAATTATCGCACCTGAGTAACAAAAAAAATCAATAGTCTTAATTTGCTGTACACAGCTGGGAATTGGGTGTTGAAGTGGGTGTAGTGCTAATAAAGTGGATTTGTTTCAATTTATTGTCAAGCCCAAATATCTGCCAAAGTTTTGTACTATGGCCATACGATTTTTCAGGGAGGTTGTTGTATCTAACAGAAATAAAAGGGCTTTATCTGGGTTCAGGATGGATTATTTTATCTTCCCCATCATGTCTGAAAAATCTAAAGATTGAGCATATACAGCCATTGCAAGGGATGCAATCGCTAGTTCAGATAATAAAGGCATGAACAGACAGCCCTGCTAGCTGCCACTCCCCAATGAAAAAGGATGTCAAAGAGAATTATATATTTGTACCTTGGCCTTAGCGTTTTCCATTTAATAAATTGTGGGCCCAACTGTTCCTAACACTTCCCTTACGTAATGCCATTCAATGCTATCAAATGCTTTGGCAGCGTCAAGTGACAGTATTGCTCTGTTTCTGGTATTTTTCAAGATTAACTCTCTGTCTTCTTGTGGAAACAGGAAGAAAAGCTGATCTTCACTTGCCAGACAGTACTGTGCAAAAGTTATAAGCAGTTGTGAAAAACCACTGTAAATTAAGACTGCTTTCAGAAATAGAAGCGTTAATAATTTATTTTTTATCAATTAACAAAATGGAAAATAAACAAACAAAAGAGAAATCCAAATCAAATCAATATTTGGTTTAGCCATCATTTGCCTTCAAAACATTCTAGGTACACTTGCACACAGTTTTTCAGTTTTTGAAGGAAATCGGCAGATATGTTTTTAAACATCTTGGAAAACTAACCACAGATGTTCTGTGGATGTAGGCTGCCTAAAATCTTTCTCTGTCTTCCTGTAATCCCAGACAGACTCGATGATATTGAGATAAGGGCTCTGTGTGGGCCAAACCATCACTTCCAGGACTCCTTGTTCTTTTTTACTGTGAAGATAGTTCTTAATGATATTGGCTGTATGTTTGGGGTTGTTGTCCTGCTGCAGAATAAATTTGGGTCCAATCACACATCTTCCTGATGGTATGCCAGGATGAATAAGTATCTGTCTGTATTTCTCAGCACCATTGATCCTGACCAAATCTCCAATTCCATTTACAGAAATGCATCCCCAAACTTGCAAGGAACCTCCACCATTCTTTACTGGCAGGATGGATAGGTATCTGCCTGTATTTCTCAGCACCATTGATTATGACCAAATATCCAATTCCATTTACAGAAATGCATCCCCAAACTTGCAAGGAATCTCCACCATGCTTTACTGACAGGATGGATAGGTATCTGCCTGTATTTTTCAGCACCATTGATCCTGACCAAATATCCAATTCCATTTACAGAAATGCATCCCCAAACGTGCAAGGAACCTGCACCATGCTTCACTGGCTGGATGGATAAGTATCTACCTGTATTTTCAAGCACAATTGATCCTGACCAAATCTCCAATTCCATTTACAGAAATGCATCCCCAAACTTGCAAGAAACCTCCACCATGCTTCACTGTGCCTGCAGACTCTCATTATTGTACCACTCTCCAGCTACAGCCAAATATTTCAAATTTTGACTTATCAGTCTAGGGCACCTGCTGCTGTTTTCTGTACCCCAGTTCCTATGTTTTCATGTATAGTTGAGTTACTTAGCCTTGTTTAACTGTTGAAGATATTGCTGTTTGGCTGCAATTCTTTCATGAAGACCATGTCTGCCAGACTTCTCCAGACAGTAGATGGGTGTATCTGGGTCCCACTGGCTTTCACCAGTTTTGTGTCAATGGCACTGCTGGACACCTTCTGATGTCAAAGGTTAGTAAGCATGATGTGTCTTTCACAGGTTTTTTTGGCTGACCAATGCGTCTATTGTCTTCAACATTGACCATTTCTTTGTGCCTCCTCAAAAGAGCTTGATGAATTGAATTGATGCTGGTTTGAAGTCAAAGGGTAGTCACTCTAAATATTGATTTGATTTAGATTTTTATTCAGTTCACTCACTTTTGCATTTTGTAAATTTATAAAAATAAACAATTAAAATATATATTTCTGAAAGCATTCTTACTTTACAGCATTTCTTCACACCTGCCTTTAACTTGTGCACAGTACTTAATGCGTTTCGAGGTTGTACCGCTTCATCAGAGCCAATCGAAACACGTCAGCCATCAGCTATCCAGAGGTCTACAGTTCCCCACCAGACTACCTTCAGGGGTTTTGAATCACACTGCATCTCTTGTGACATGCTTTCCATTTGATTTGATTTCTCTTGTGAGTATTTTACTTTTTATCAATAAATCTCATTTTTAAAGGTAATTCACTAGGCCCGTGCGCCCTCCTTTTGTCTCTTCATATACAGTTCTCTTTGGATTTCACTGGTCCATTGAGGGCAGCAAGGCTTGCATTCCTTTCATACACATGTGGGGATATTGACATTGTGGAGTCCATTGTCTACCGCAGGAGCTCAGGCATCCGGTTGCTTTTTTTCATATACAGTCCTCATTATACAGTGCTAAATCAATCCTACAAAGTGTTCAATGGGTGTGATAACAGCAGGTATTTTGGTTAGCAATTGAGTGCTGGATATGCCAGATATCTAGCAGGCTCAGTTCTCTTACCTGTATGGCCAGTGAGGTACGTGAGCCACCAGTGGTATCTAAAGCAGTGCTAAATCTATCTTTTGAGATGACCATTATACTGTTAAAGTCTTAAAGGATAATCATAGGTGAGTTTTGTAAATACTATAAAAAAATTACAAAGTGTTTAAGTACCTGTGCCAAATGCGGAGGAGGGAAATAAATATTAGCAAGAACAAAGCAATACCTGCAGTACAGAGCAAGAAAATATATCTGCCTGTCTAGTCTAGTTTAGTGTACCTGCCAATGATTAGAATATTCTTATGAATAAGGACACTAACTCTTATTCTTATAAATTATAACTATTTTTCTTATGCAGATACTAACTCTTATTCCTATTCTTATAAGTAAAGATACTCACGAAGAACAACAAAGAAAATCAGCAAAAAATTAGACCTACCCCAACCTCTCTTAAACTTCAAGGGATCACACAGGATTGCCAGTGGGGGGGAAGAGTGCAGTCTGATATGCCATGCAGTTTAAATTGCTAGCGCTGCTTGAAAGGATGAGTTTCTACTACTGCGTGGCAAGTTAAAAAGGTAGATATATGACTATGTGCCATTAGTTTTGTTAATGACGATCCAGCCCAAAAAAGGCAGCAGGTGAAGAATCAAACAAATGTGTGCTCACCCTCGACTACTACCCTGGAATTCAGGAGGGTATAGCATGGAATAGGGATTATGCAAATTCATCAAATGATGTTTAGCATACAGAAACTTGGCTTTCTGTGTTGGTATATCCGAGGGATGATTGTTAAAAATATTATAAAAATTATTACTGTAATATTGTTTCAGAATGTGTTCTATCTTTACCTAGAATTACTATACTAGCAATATAGATTCTCATTATCATCTGAAGTTTTGATTGTGGGGGATAAAAAGATAACAAATATCATGGCATAATCAGCATGGCTGATAATATAAATGGCAGCAGTTTTTTTAAGGGATTGTGGGCTTTCTTATCCTTAGCCTGCAATCCTTTAATCTGTTCTTATTTGCCTCTGTATGTTGCATTCTGTCTTTCAACATAGAACTATCAGCTGTGATAAACACTAACTAGATTCTGTGAAGAATGGTATAGGATAAATCACACCCCTGCTTTGTATCACAGTCCTGTTGTTGATGATGTGTAGAAAATCTCAGTTCACACGTCAGGTCTTTTATCTTTGTCTCTGCATTAACCTGAACATATAGCAATGAAGTATGGCTAGCAGCAACAACAGTATTTTACATGGATATGACCAATATCAGAATGTTTAGTCTCTAAGCATCTAATCCTTAAGCATTGTCAAAACAAGTTTATTACAGAAAAAAAGGCATATCCTGCTATCCTAAAATAGAATGAATTGTGCTATTATTTTGCTGGCTCGTAATCTTCCTACTTCAGCATTCTATTGTAAATGATTTCCTCATTTGTATTCAATCAGCCCTCTTAGAACCCAAGATTTTAAGCTGATGCTGTCATTTTGCTCTCATACTGAGACGTTGGAACAGTCTAGTTATACTGGAAATATAACAATATCAAATCATTTTTGTAAAGCTTAACATTTTTTATTAGAGAAGTTTGGGGAACGTATGTTACACACATAACACGTTTCTGAAACAGGTAATTTTCTGTTTTGGGTAAAGCTAGGTATAAATTACAGAACCCCATAACAATATTTTAATGGAGCCCCCTCACATCAAATGAAAAAAAAAAATCTCAAAGGCATGTCTGCCATTCGGTTCCAGCCAGCTGCCAAGCACCTAGTAAGGTGGGGAGGAAACTTGCTGAACTGTATCTTCACAAAAAGTCAACAGTGTTTCTGCTGTTGCTGTGATACTACAAGCTCCAGCGCTATAGAACTGTTTCATCCATAATTCATGGGTACCCTGCCAAATCCTGCCTCACAAGGAAGAGACTAAGGCAGCACTAGTGCTTACAACAATCTCTGTGTGATTTCTATGTTTGGGTACATACTGTAATATATATATACTGTATATACATATACAGTACATACACACTATATTGCCAAAGGTATTGGGACACCCCTCCAAATCGTTGGATTTAGGTATTCCGAACACCTCCATTGCTACAGGTGTAAAAAAACAAGCACCTAGGCATGCAGACTGCTTCTACAAACATTTGGGAAACAATGGGTCACTCTTAGGAGCTCACTGAATTCAAGTGTGGTATCGTGATAGGTTGCCACCTGTGCAATAAGTCCATTTGTGAGATCTCTTTGCTACTAAATATTCCACGCTCAACTATTAGTGGTATAGTGGAAGCAACTGGGAACAACAGCAACTCAGCCACAAAGTGGTAGGCCATGTAAAATGACAGAGCCTGGTCAGCACATGCTGAAGCACACAGTGCTCAGAAGTCTCCAACTTTCTGCAGAGTCAATAGCTAATGACCCCCAAACTTGGTGTGACCTTCAGATTAGCACAAAAACAGTGCATAGAGAGTGTCATGGAATGGGTTTCCATGGCCGAGCAGCTGCATCCAAGCCTTACATCACCAAGTGCAATACAGAGCGTCAGATGCAGTGGTGTAAAGCACGCCACCACTGGACTCTAAAGCAGTGGAGACATGTTCTCTGGGGTGGTGAATCACGTCTCTCTGTCTGGCAATCCAATGGACGTGTCTGCGATTGGCAGTTGCCAAGAGAACGGTACTTGCCTGACTGCATTGTGCAAAGTGTAAAGTTTGGTGGAGGTGGGACTATGGTGTGGGGTTGTTTTTCAGGGGTTGGGCTTGGCCCCTTAGTTCCAGTGAAGGGACCTCTTAAGGTGTGAGATAGCAAGACATTTTGGACAATTTCATGCTCCCAACTTTGTGGGAACAGTTTGGGGATGGCCCCTTCTTATTCCAACATGACTGCGCACCAGTGCACAAAGCAAGGTCAATAAAGACATGGATGAGAGAGTTTGGGGTGGAGGAACTTGACTGGTCAGAGTCCTGACCTTAACCCGATAGAACACCTTTGGGATGAATTAGAGCGTAGACTGCGAGCCAGACCTTCTCGTCCAACATCAGTGCCTGACCTCACAAAAGCGCTTCTGGAAGAATGGTCAAACATTCCCAATGACACACTCCTAAACCTTGTGGACAGCCTTCCCAGGAGAGTTGAAGCTGTTATGACTGCAAAGGGTGGGCCAACTCAATATTGAATCCTAAGACTGGGATGCCATTAAAGTTCATGTGTGTTTAAAGGCAGGTGTCCCAATACTTTTGAAATATAGTGTACATCTTTTATATACACATACATTATATCAGCTTGATGTACACATCTTATCGATGTGTGTTTTTGTAGCCTACCACTTACTCACCATGTCTAGATGCAGATGCAGGCCCCTTTGACTCCATATCTCACAACTCCCTGAGTTCCTGAAAATGTCTCTGCTTCCCTCCCTTAGCAGCTCAAAGAGGCCACTACTGATGAGGCAGAGGTAGCAGGGCAAATGATCTGCATCCAGGTAAAGGGCCCACCACTGTTAGAACACGAGTGCAGGCAGACAGACAGGATCCCAATAGCCTGCAGATTCCCTGTAAGACCCAGCTACTACGGGGAGCACCTCACCAATTGCTACCAAAGTGCTGCAGATCCAGTGGTGGTGGACATTTATCCTTTGATCTCTACAGCTGTTCTCTTGTGTTATCAGAGCTCCTCTGGACTTCACTGTGAAGGATGCTATCTATGAGGATAATGTAGCTGTTTGTGCTCTGAACTGTTTTACCGAAGCAATGATTTTCAGCTACACTCTCTGTTGCTGTAAAGTTTGAAACAAACTATGCTATGCAGCCACGTTAGCCTGATTGAGTCACATGTGATGAGTCTTTGTTTGCGCAGCTTCCACAATCTGTTGTGTATTACTTTGTAGTGTATGTGTCTTCTTTGCCATTCTGAAACTGTTTTGCATTATTGCTTTCAACTTTGCACCTGTTTGGTAAATTGCAAGTTTCAGTTATTCCCTGTCTAACAGTTTGTCCGATATCCTATCCCTCTACTTCTTGCTTGCTTTGTTACACAGTGGTTGGGCTTTTCTCCTCCTTCGCAAAAAGAAAGTCTTTGACTCATCCAGTTCAAAACAAAGGCACTTCTTGTGTGACTGTTATTTTATCTCAGCAGGGGCAGCGGGGAGTAATTTATTCTTCCTCTGGGTCTAATCCACTAATCTCTGTATTAAAGTGGACCTTACACCCCAAATGCAAGGTCCGCTCATTAAATACTTTCCAGCTTCCTCCATGTCAAGACACCACCTAGGCATGGAGTGACATTGTGGTCCTGCTGATGAGATCCTAGAACTGCTAAGCATCCCAAATCTTGCAGAAGACACATTGGCCCCATTCTCATGCATCTTTCTACAAGGTTTAGAATAGTGATGGGATTTAGGTTGTTTGCTGAACACACGAACGGCAAGGGCATTCGGCGGGCTGTTTGCCCGCCACGCCCCACAATGCACTGCACCCTGCAAGTGCATTGTGATTGGCCAAAGCAATGCACTTGACCACAGGCCAGGTGCAATGCTTTGGCCAGTCACAGCGCATGATGCCACAAAGGGGTGGGGGTAACCCCACCCCCTTGTAACATCATCACATTATTTAAGAACTGTCATTGCGGGGCAGCTGTCAGACAGCGGGAGCCAGGTTTCAAGATAAGAGCATTTTTTTTTCTTTTTTCAGGTTGGCGGTGGTGGCAGGCATCGTGATTGACGTCAGATCTACTTCGGGGGACATTTTTTTTATTTTTTTTTTATTAAAGGACTTGCCAAAGACTGTCTCCTGTCATCTTTACACTACACTTTTCTTTTGTGAATGGGTAGTGGTACCATGTTCCGCATGCTCATTCACATGGAAGGAGGCCAGGATCTGGGGACCCACTTGTTAAAGGGGGCTGCCAGATTCCGATAAGTCCCCTGCATGTAGAACCCAACAACCACTGGCCAGGGTTGTGGGGAAGAGGCCCTTGTCCCCATCAACATGGGGACAATGTGCTCTGGGGGGCATGTAGCCTGGTATGGTTCAGGAGGGGGGGCACAATTCCAACAATTCTTTTGACATTCAGCTGTCAGTGGGGAACTAATAGTATAGTTGGCTTAAGGTTCAAATGCTGACTGTGATAGATTGATACTTAGTGTTTGTCACATACCTTGGTTGAAGGCCGAGTTGATGAGAGGGCTTCCCTTGTGACTCTGGTTCGAGCACCCCTGAGATGACAGAGGTACAAGGCTCAAAGAAGCACAGGTGCCAATAGCTTGATGGCAGGTGATTGCCACAGTCAGGGATGTATCAAGGTGAGCCAGGGTCAAACACAGTGATACAGCAGCGTGGTCAGGAGGCAGGCCAGGGTCAGTACCAGGTTATAAAGCAGAGCGAGGTCCAGTAGCAAGTCAAGGTCAGCACCAGGAGATCAGGTAGAGAATAGTCAGAGGTAATCTGAGGTCAGCACCAGGAGATCAGGCAGGAGTAGTCTAAGTCAAGCTGAGGTCAGAATCCACAGAGCAAGGTCAGGAGCAAGCCGGGTCAGCAACTGAAGATCAGTCAGTACAAGCACAGAACATGGGAACATGGGTCACAGGAAGCTGAAGAACATCCGGCTATTAGTACACAGCAGAGTCTCCTTTAAATAGGCAGCTTGGCGTCAATGCAGGAAGACGTGCACGCAGATGCGCTTACGTGTCAGTGCATGCTGGATATTAGACTGGGCTTGTTTGTGTGCTGGTACATGGGAATTAACATTAGCTGCACGGGAATTAGAATGAGCTGCAGAAGAATTACCATTAGCTGGACTAGTTTCCTGACAATGTGATTGTTGGTGCTGAAAGTCATTTGCCCAAATTAACAGGGCTGGATGGTTGGCAAGGGTATAACTACTGTATATCCTTCACAGACCAATTGACTGCTTTAGTACTCAGAAGCAGAAAAGGCTCAGAGATATCTGGTTACACAATAACATATGCTGGTAGTAATAACATGCAGCCAATACATTTAAATACAATGCCTGTATGTGAAGTTTGGGACTCTCTGTAACACTGCAAAGAAATCAATTAGTATTCAGTATCACTAGACTAAAGTTGGCCATAGATGGTTCATATTTTCTTTTTTGTTCTGCCAATGGGTTGAAGGAAAACTAAATTTGAACAGATTCCCCTATCCACACAAGTGAGGTGGATAGAGCAGCCTTTTTCAGCCAGGGTCCTCAGGCTTCTTCAGGGTTGCCTTAGCAAACTGCCAACAAATTGTACACAAGCCAGCAAGTGGATCAATCCTGACTTTTTAGTACACAAAGCCACAGGTTTTCACTGTGCACTTTTATGACCTTCTAGCTGCCTGCATCCTAACAACCAATGACATCACTTGATAAGGAGGACATTGGGTTCATACACATCATCTTTATTTACCCCTCCACTACCCCTCCCTGTCAACACTGAGGTCACATTAGCAGAGTGAGGGAGAGAAAATGAGAGAGACACTCTGGAGTACTAGTTGGTACCAGTGTGCAAAGGTGTATTTGCTTTGGAAGAAAAAATCACCTCTAATGTTGGGTGTACTGGATGTATATAGAACAGTTTTATATGTTTTAGAATAGGGTGCCTTGAGAGCTACATGAGATTGTGCAGAATTGTAAAGGGTGCCTTGAGATTATCCATCATTTTAAAGGGTGCCTTGACTCAACAAAGGTTGAGAAACACTGAGCTAAAGGAATCATTAACGCCCACCCCCCCCCCCCACCCTTGTTGGGACATTATAATCTGACAGTGGGACTCGCCACTGTCAAAATACTGTACACTGTTTAGCAGCTGCAGCCAGGTTTTCCAGCTTTAATGATTGTCTTCTGTCAAACAGGTATGGCCACACATGGACTGAAATTCGCCCAATCCCTGCTGAACTGGACAAATTTTGATCTGTCTATGACCAGCTTCATTGGATTTGAGACTTATATTCGGAAAGGGCTTTATGATGGTTCTGGTATGGGGCTGTTTCTCACATAGTTATAGCCGTGGTTTCTGGGGCTAACAATGAATGTATTGCACATGGAGGTCACTGTAATTATTTATTGTTGAGTTTTAGCAGTTAATACCCATATAGAAGAAAAATATATTTGAAATATATTTGAAAAATATTCTTCCGAAATATATTGCCATATATTTGAAATGCTACAATTTTGGCCATATTCAATATATTTTACAATATATTTCAATATATATATATATATATATATATATATATTTATATATGTATACTGCATGTTGAAATGCATTTTTATTACAAAATATATGAAAAATATTTTTAAAAATACATTTCAAATATACTGTCTTTAAAAACACAAATCTACATATTTGGGATGCATTTACAAATATATGTAAAAATATATGTTAAAATGACTTTTTTATATCTAAAAAAAAATTTGAAGAATATATTTTAAAAATATATATTTTTCAAATATATCCTTCAGATTGTTTTTAACATATAAAAAAGTCATTTTAACATATATTTATTTATTATTTATTTCAAGCACTTATATAGCGCTGTCAATTTACGCAGCGCTTTATACATATATATATTGAACATTCACATCAGTCCCTAACCCAAGGGGTGTACAATCTGAGGTCCCTAACTCACATTCATACATACACATATTAGGGCCAATTTAGACAGGATCCAATTAACCTACCAGCATGTCTTTGGAGTGTGGGAGGAAACTGGAGCACCCGGAGGAAACCCACGCAAGCACAGGGAGAACATGCAAACTCCATGCAGTAGGCGCCATTTTTACATATATTCGTAAATGCATTCCAAAAATGTAGATTTATATTTTTAAAGACATACATTATATTTGAAATGTAGTTTTAAAAATATTTTTCATATATTTTTGCAATAAAAACGTATTTCAGCATGCAGTATATATATATAATATGGCCAAAATTGTAGCATTTCAAATGTATGGCAATATATTTGGGAACAATATTTTTAAAATATATTTCAAATATATTTTTCTTCCATGTGGGTAAGAAGATGGTGAATGAGATTAGTCAGGATTATATCGTTTACAGTTAATGTAATGGAATTGTTAGCATTAGTGTGCATGCAGGTGGGTCACTTTGTTTCTGCCTTACATTAGGACCTGACTAGTTTGGAAGCCTAACCAGTCATGGGAGTGGCATAAAAGCAGGTGGAAAAAAAAAGTTGGCTGACTGATGCAGAGCTCTAATAAAAGCTGGCAGCCACAGGAAAATTGCATGAGTGATTCCTAGTCCTCCCCCAGATGAAGAATTTAGCCCAGAGGTCAGCTAATGCAAATAGTGTCAGTCTAAATTTAACTCAGTAGGAAGGAGAACCCAAGGCAGCTCAATGGTCTACCAGTTTTAGCCCTCCTGGAATGTTGTTTTTACCATTTAAAAGGTATTCCAGAAAGGAATAAATATACTCATCCTCTGCATATGTTAGGTCTCCATGGTTCTAGTGCCTTTTAGTAGAATGATGAACAGGGTGTCACCCATCCCCCTGGTGACAGAAAAAGAATGAATAAGAGACTTAAAGACGGCTATGATGTAGGTGCCCAGCAACTGTCTGAAACTGTGCAGAGCTAGGGAAGAGCTAACTCATCACAGTGTCAGTAGGGGGACTGGCTGCTGAGAGGCAATTGAATATGACACAGTCTGCTGAGATTGGGATGTTCTCATCTAAGGCTACGTTCACACTAGCCTTGTGTGCAGGCAGCAGAGAGGCGTTTGGGAAGCGTTTTTACCGCTTTCCAAACGCCTCTGCCAATTCTGCACATTACAGCACATGGTGCTGTTCTAACAGGAGCGTTTGCGTCGCGTCGCGTTGCGTCGCGGCAAAACGGACGCCTCTGGTCGAGTCAGGAGGCTTTGAAGCCTCCTATTCTCGTCTATGGTGCGGCTCCGCAAACGCCCGGCCAGCGTTTGCGGTGCGGTTGCGACACGGTTGCGGGGTGTTTGCGGAGCGGTAACACCACTCAAATGCATTATAGGCATTTGTGGGGCGTTATTAACGCTCGGCAAACGCCTAGCAACCGCCGCTAAACCGCGCATGCGGCGTTTGCGGAGCATTTGCCGAGCGTTAAAAACGCTCCGCAAACACTGGACCAACGCTTGCCAAACGCTATAGGGGCGTTTGGCAAGCGTTGGCAAAACAGCCTAGTGTGAACACTAGCAATTCTGTTGAGGAGGACAACTCGCTGGTAACAGAATACCTTAAGCACATCTTAACCCAAAAATAATATTTATATTTCAGCCTAAAAATCCTTAGATGTGATGACTGCATTAGTTTTATGTTATTTTTTTTATTTTATTTCCACCTGGTGATCCATCCACTTACATACTTCCTGTCTTATGGGTGGCTCCTCTATTTTCCGTAGGAGGAGCAACGGAGACACCCTTGAACAGCATCACCATCTGGAGAGGATAGTCTTAGATTTACTAGCAGATTTAGATGGACTTCACATAGGTGAAAATTTAAGCCAAATTCAGCTAACACTTTTTAAGCAGGTACAGAAATGTTTTTTTCCATTTGGGATAAGGGTTTATATCTAAATGAATACAAACTGACCATTGTAAGCATGTTTTTTTTAACATTTTGCCTTTAGTACCACTAATTTTACAGTCTCTATATGATTTGCTTTAAATGTATTAAAACAATAAATTGTGAGGTTCACCTTTAACCACTTGACCTCCGGAAGGTTTTACCCCCTTTGTGACTAGACCATTTTTGCTATTCAGCACTCCACTACTTTAAATGGCAATTGTGTGGTCATGCAACACTTCTTTTTTATTATATAAATGAAAAAAACTGAAAATGATGGAAAAATTATATTTTCTACTTTGTGCTATAAAACATATCCTATACAAAATCTAAATTTAGGCCAAAATGTATTCTGCTCAGGGGCGGACTGACCATTTGGAAATTTGGGCACTGCTCGAGGGCCCGGGGGCAGTAGGGGGCCCCATGAGATTTCCCTGGTACCTTTTTCATAGGCTTTTTTGAGTTTGGGCAAGGACACAGGGGCCCCATGATCCCCTATTGCCCGGGGGCCCCATGAGTTGTCAGTCCGCCCCTGATTCTGCTCTATGTCTTTGGTAAAATAAAGCCCAATAAGTGTATCTTAATTGGTTTATGTGAAAGTTATAGTGTCTACAAACTATCAATTTCCAAATATATATATTTGAAAATTGATAAATTCTGATCCTTTAAAATGCCAGGACAGTACATATATCCCCCAAATGACCCCTTTTTGGAAAGTAGACAGCCTGAGGTATTTACTAAGAGACATGGCGAATTCTTTGAAGCTGTAGTTTTTTTGTCACAATTTTTTTGAAAATGAAGAAATTCAATAAAATTTGTTTTTGTCACAATTTTTGTCGAAATCTAAAAATAAAACTTTAAACTTTTTTTATTCAATTTTTAAATGTTTTAAAGCTTTTTTTTTTAGCATTTTTTCTCTTTTTTAAAATGTTTTTTACATACTTTCATCAGAGTAGTTCAGTGTTACCTTAGTAACAATGTACTTCTCTGGGGAGTGATCAGGGATTTGTTTGTACACTTTGACTGCTGTTACAATGATGATAACTGTACTGTAACAGCAAAGTTTTAAACTGTCATGAATGGGTTACATTTCTAACAGCTGTGATTACTAGTGATCTGTGATTTGCTACAGCTAATCACATGATAACAGGGTGCTGTGATTGGCCCAGGTACCAGGTGATAGCTGTGTGTCAATCACAGCATCACTCTATAGAAAGCACAGCTGACATTCATTCATAACAGCTTTGTTGACTTTGTGATCGTGTGATGGCTATGTGATCACATGATCCCTGAGCCACTCAAAGCGATTGGGTATCAGGAGCCGCAATCCACTGTGTGCGGAGGATGCAACAGTCTCGGAGGAGGCCCATTTTTGACCCCTAACCCGGAACAGGCTGGCTGACATACTGTACATGTACATGATCCAGCTTGCTCATGCCACTCACCCACAGTAAATGTATTGTGGGCGGAAACTGGTTAAAGTACACTCATCTTCTCCCTCAGCATTGTTCCCTCATTGGCAGGACCAGTGAGATGTCACTTCATCTATGCTCCCTCACAATTACTGAATATTCTACAGTGTTTTGGTCTGTGAGGGAGTGGTTCCCATTAAGTAGAGTGGAAGGTCAGTCACCAGCATCATAATAACCAGTTTGTAGTGGGCCTAAGACTAAGAGCTGATTCACACATCTGCAGAGCGAATTGAAGCTCAGGTTTCACAGGTAATTGACACTGTAATTATTCAGCGGGTCATGTCAAGTTTACATCAGGTTCAGGACAGGCTTAGGTCAGGATTTTTTCCTGTTCACACATACGCGGTTTAGAAACGGTTCGCATAGAAGTCAATAGCTTGTAATCTGCACCTGAAACTAAAGGCACTGCTCAGAAATCGTACATGACTCTTTTTCAAATCACAATGAATCTGCACCGCCAGTACACCAGACATGTGAACAGGCACCATAGGAAGCAATGTTATTTCACAAGTCATGCGGATTAGATGCGGATCAAACCGACACTTAAACTGTTGTTGGGAATCCTGCCAGGAAACAGTACTAATGGTTACCAGACTAAGATCTGGATCAACAGGCAGTACTGCTATGTGCTGCTTAGCTAGCAAAGAGAAGACCTACCCACTGTGCTCAGAGAATAGCGAGATCAAGCTGGCAGTACAGCTGTCTGGTTGCACTGGATACATTATTGAAACAGCCCCATTGCCTGCAAACTCTGGTTTGTGTTTGAAAAAGACAGCAAACCAAGATGGCACTAATTTGCCAGCTGAGCAGTACTTTTTAATATGCTTCCTTATTAGTGATATTGAAATTTTGGCTGTGGCTTTGTGAAACCACCCTATTCTAAATTGGCTCATGTAAATTAGCATAGGGAGGTTTCACAAAATTTCATTCCTCCCATCATGTACTTAGAAAATTAACATTTGCCTTGATACTTTTCATGACATGGCTATGATTGTAATAAGGTGTGGCACATTAGTATAAATGCTGTGCAATGTTTCTGAGACTCATTAGAACTGAGGAAATCACAGGGATGAGTGGTAAAAAGTCTTCAGCAAGACAGAACAAGTCTAGTTGAGTGTGACAAACCAATATTAGCTAAAATGCCAGATACTTTTGCAGAATAAAGAGCATTTTTGCCAACCTATGAGAATTTTGTCCCGCCTCCTGGCAGGACAAAATTCCCATAACTCCCAGAAATTCTGGGATGGGAAGTTTTTCTAGCTATAATGCCATCTTGATAATTATATTTATTACTTGTTTAGATGTCAGACAGTTGGGGATTTATGCCACCTAACTGGGATTTTCATAAAGGGGTGATAGCTATTTATTTGATTCTTGAGTCAGCAGATATAAATTTAAAAATTAAGAAGATGGCCTTGAAGTTACTGCTTCTATTGGGATATTTGCTGGCTTTAGAATAAGGGGTCTCCAGTCTCCAGACTTTTTAATATGAAGACAGCATCGTATATTTTACATATACCCGTGGGACAAAGCTCCAGTCTCCAGACTTTTTAATATGAAGACGGCATTGTATATTTTACAAATACTTGTGAGACAAAGCCACTATCACATCAGAGTTCCCCCTTCACATCAGAAGCCCCCATCATATGGGGACTTTGTTTCACATCAGAAGCCCCTCTGCACATCAGATCCCCCCTTAAAATCAGAGGTCCAACTATTCTATCCTACCTTACAATCTTCACAACAGCAGCAGTATGGCATAGGGCAAAAATTGGAACAGGTCTAGATGGTGGATGAGAGGTGGATCTGGTCCTCTTCTGAATGCTTTCGTGGCCCTGGGTGCTGCTGCTCTGGATATGCATAATGTGTTTCCATGCTGCTATTGGGCCAGATGCCATCACCAGAGTAATGAATGATGTGTTCTGGATCCTCATTGGTGTAATGGGGATATCGGCCAGCTAGCCTACACCATGGAAATACATGATGTATTTACAGTTTTAAAAGTCTGCTAAAATCTAGTATCGGGCCGTATGCGGCCCTCTGGTTGTAGATTGGAGACCCTTGCTTTGGGGTTGGGACTCGCCAGCTACTGTGTAGCAGGGGTGTACAGAAACTGGTGTGTCAAGTTCGCTGGCAGCTGAATAGGTTTATATGGGTAACTACTGAAATTGGTTGTCAGTTGCTATTCTCAAACACTTCAAAAAAGTAAGGTGTCCGTTTATAAACCAGCAGTAAGTGATCGCTGCTCAGTTCTCCGGAATTCTCGGAGAACACAGTTCTCCGGAATTCTCGGAGAACACAGTTCTCCTGTGAATGCCTTTTATGAAGCGGTGTAGATCAGTTCTCCAAACGAAGAGAGAACGGTCTACAAACGCTGGAAATCGGCTGATTTTACTATAATCTCACGAGATTACAGTAAAAGATCAGTTTACTAAACAGAGGTAAATTATCTCTGCTTCGTTTTCGGTTCCTCCAATTCTCCAGTTCTGGGCTGAAGAATCTGGAGGGAGAACACAGATCTCCAGTGAAGGGCTGAACATGTTCTCCGCTAATCTCCTGAGTGTCATAAACTGTGAATGACCAGAGAATAGCAGCGATCCTCTGAATCGCAGCTATTCTCTGTGTCATAAACAGACACCTAAATCAGCAACTGAGCAACAAATAATTGAAATCAATGTGATACAGACCTTTCACAGACTGAAATTACATTTTTCTAGCAATATACAAATTAAGAGATGCTTCTGTAGTTGCTACAAATCGCTGCTTCAAAATCATTTAATGACATGGCACCTAGGTATGCAATAATATTGTTTTGGTGTTAGGATCCAGGGATCAATCTCTCTACATGATTGAAATGATTTAAATTAAATATACCCATTGAAGTGACTGGCCTCTTGTGATGCACAGACAGGAAACAAATCCAAGTTTTTCTCATGTGTTCTGCAAGGGCACAAAAAAAAATTGTTCTCTATGTGCGCACATAACTGACATGCATGAAAACTGATGTCAACATGCATAAAAACTCACTAAAATACGCAGGAAAACTGATGTAAGCTGATGTGAAATTGATGTAAACTTATGTCTCTGCAAATGAAACTGCCAGTTTTCCCATCAGTTTTCATACACGTGTGGTGTGAACGAGTCCTAACTCCCAAATGAACTGTCAAACCTTCAAATGGCTGGTGTCATAACCAGTCACATGTGCAGAACCATGGCAACTGCAGATCAAACAGAGGCTTAGCTGGCCACTTCTTTGGCTGTAAAATATAGGATGATTTAGTTCCTTTTTAAGAATTTAGTCCCTTAACCACTTCAAGTTCAAACACTTTTACCTCCTTCCTGTCCAGGCCAATTTTCAGCTTTCAGCGCTGTCACACTTTGAATGACAATTGCACGGTCATGCAACACAGTACCCCTTATGAATTTTTTAGCATTTTTCGAGACAAATAAAACTTTATTTTGGTGGTATTTATTCATCACTGGGATTTTCATTTTTTTTGCAATATAAATGAAAAAGTCCAAAAATTTTGAAAAAAGTGTTTTTCTTATAACATTTTGAAAAAAAATAATCATTCTTTATAAATCTATAAAACCAAAATGTTTTCAGTTATCTTTTTAATAAAAAAAATAAATAGCCCAAATTAGTTTATAACCAAGGAATATAATAATTTTTCAAACTTTTTTTACATTTTTATTTTTTTATATTATTATTTATGTTTTTTTTTTTAACATACTGTAACCCTAGCAGTACCATAGCGACACTGTAATACTTGTGGGCGGTGATGAAGATTTTTTTTTCTTTTTACACTGATTGTATTTACACCCAGAAAGGCTGTAAAAGCAATCATTTCCCCTTCTCTCTGGCTGCATTCTTGCAGCCATTGAGAAATACTGTGTGAGCTGTGATTGGTCACAGCTTGTCACATGGTACAAGGCTGTTGTGAATAGCCTTGTACCATGTGATCTCTGTGATCATTTACAGATTTCACACGTAGTAAGCAATGATGTCAGAAGTGACATCTTGCTTACTACTTTGCATGTGATCACTGATTGGAAACACAGAGGTCCCTTACAGCGATCCGGTGCCGATCGCTGTAAGGGACCTCTGTGTGGCCAATCAGTGATCACATGAATAGTAGAAAGCAAGATGTCACTTCTGACATCATTTATGAACAGCAACCCACCCCTGCACTGCTCCTGTCCGGCCGTTTATATACATGGGCAGGACGGGAAGTGGTTAAATACTTTCAAATGAATTGTCCTATGATAATATAATAAGGCATTTTGGGCAGTGCACATTGTGCAATGCACCCAACATTTGGTTGAGAGAACATAGCGATGCCCTCTCCTGTAAATGGGACAAATGATTCCCCCCCTGTGTTTTGTGTGCCATATAATTTAAGATACACTAAAAATATGGAAAAACTATATCACAAAATTGCAAGTGCTGAGGTGCCATTGTTTTTCAAATGTGTAATAATGATTGTGATGAAAACTTTTTTATACCCAACAAGAGCACACATACAAAATACACCATAAATCATTTGAGCAATAACTAAATACAGTTGTTGAATATAATCTCTCACAGCAGCTTTACGGCCATTGTATTTTTGAGTGCTTGTAACATTTGTTAGCTTGCAGACTAATCTCTTTTTTTTTACATTTTGCTTTGTGTATAGACTTTTGTGATGACAAATGTTTCCTTCATGCATTTTTACAACAGAAATACAAGTTATCAACTTCTGTCTTTCTAAACAACCTTGGGCCATCCAGGTAAGATAGTTAAGGTGCGCAGGGCTTCACAAGTTTTTCCACTAAGTACTGTATGTTTACACAATAACTACTGCTTGTGCTATGTTACTCAGAGAAATGTATGGTTTCGCAGAAAATGAGAACAATAAAACAACATTGTATGAATTCAAGTTCTCCCCCCACAGCCCCCTTTTTTGACATACCTATCCCTCGTTGCAATAAAAAAAAATGTAATGTTTAGTTCCCCTTTACAAAAAAAAAGTTAAAAAATGCCCCTTATATAATTGTATGCCACATAGCTCCCGATGCCTGGATGAAAAACTCTCATATGGGGAATAATCCCGCCTACACTATTGCTAGGATGTTGCTATGACACTTCCAGCAGATTAAAATCTTATCACATGTGCTTTCATTCCATTGTGGCAGTAGCCCTGAGCTCAGCGATGTTGCAATGGAGGAGATAATGGACCACACATGTGAGGGGGTTTGAGAGCTCACTCCCATGATGCTGCAACAGTGGAGGTGAGCAGTAAATACTGCGAGTGTCTTAGCATCATCCTAGCAATAAGGGAGCTAAGACAGGATGATGCCATCTGTCAGAATTATTTGGCTAGGCTTGGGAGGGTCATAAATGTCCTACACCTATAGCAAGGGCATTATCCAACGTTAGTCAAAGATGCACGGTTTGATTTTATCTGCTGATGCCCCTTACCTGCATGGGTTTTTTTTTGGTAATGGTAAATTAAGGCAGGTCATGCATTGTGCAATTTTCTTTCCTTCAGCAATGTGCATGGGAGCAGAGGCTCTCCTGGGTCTCTCACTCATCACTGGCTCACACAGCAGCAAGACAGCCAGTAAGCCAATGAGACAAGAGTGGGGGGGGGGCAATCCTGCGTAAGTGCCCCCATAGAAAGAGACTTGCTATTGGGGGCACTCGGCAGGGAGGAGGAGACAGGACTGCCAGCGGGGGACCCAAAAAGAAGAGGATCGGGGATGCTCTGCACAAAACCATTGCACAAAGCAGGTTAGTATAACATGCTTGTTATTTTTAAAAAATCCAACATCCCACTCTTGTCTCATTGGCTTACTGGCTGTCCTGCTGCTGTGTGAGCCGGTGATGAGTGACAGACCCAGGAGAGCCTCTGCTCTCATGTACAATGCTGGATTGAGGGGGGGCTCAGACATAGACATTTAGTTAAATGATCTTAATTGAACAGAAAATTGAAATCTAGCAGAGCTACTGATTGTCAGCCCATAAAAATGTAGTCTGATGAGGGAGCACAAAGCAGAATTTCCCTCAGTAGGAAACAGGTAAGCATTACAAAAGTTGTATTATTAATTTTTAAAAACAAACTGGCATGATTGTCAGTATGAAGTATTGTGCTTTCGGTACAGCCCTTTTTTTTACATTATTATTAGAATGGATGTTTTTTTTTTTTATCCTCCTTATTCACCCATGATAACGCTAGGAAATGAAAAGTACACTTGCCTTTCTTATAGCTGAACTTAGTGAATATATTATGTGTACAATGCTCTTTTTATAGAACTTGCAGTTATCACTTTTGCTGAACTTTGTAAATATATAATGTTTACAATGCTCTTTCTATAGAACTTGCAGTTATCTCTTTTGTATGCCAAAGATGTGATTAATGCAAGTGATGCATGCATGTACATAAGGATTGTGTGTCTTAGATAACAAATGTCACTTTTCCTTTGTTCTATAACTAATATAAATTAATCCTCAAAGCGGGTGCCTCCCAGATACTACTACTATACTGATAGTTGACTTAGGTAGTTACAGTCATCCGGACAGACTAATTTATTACTAGCATATGCACAAGGCTTACCTATGACTGTTCTAATGCTGTCAAGCTGGTTGGCTTTTTTTTTTTTAAAGTGGAACTTCACTTTCTCAATCAACATTGGCTATTTTTAATCCTTATGCTGCTTGCATTAGGAAATAGATAGGAAAATATATCAGATTTTATATTATTATTATTATTATTATACAGGATTTATATATTGCCAACAGTTTGCTCAGTGCTTTACAAAATAAATGGAGACAATATTACAACAATATAGTTCAATACAAGAGGGATAGGAGGGCCCTGCTCCTTGGAGCTTACTTGTTTTAAACTTTTTTTTTACATTCTTCAGTTACTTCCTGATTTCCATGCCTAGGCAAATGATGTCACACATCCCAGCAGTCTTTAGGAGGGGAGAGAAGGTTCTCAGCTCAGCCTATGCCTGATCTAAGGGCAGATGAATTCCAATAAGTAAATGATACATGAATCATATGTCCTTACTCAAGATGGCCACTGCCAGAAATTCCAGGGGGTGTTTTTCAAAATAATTTCTCAGCAAAAAAAAAAAAGCATGGAGACATGGATGTATGGGTGAATTTGCTTTGAATAATAAAAATGAATTAAATAGCATTTTTGATTTGTGGTGCTCAGATTCAGTGCAGTTCCACATTGATAAGACAGCATCAAGGACTGTAAGCTATGGTATGCAAGTTCAAATCAACATGGTGACATGGATCAAAAGAAGAATTTTGAATGATTGCTGCATTTTGCTCAAACCTATTCTTCTTTGCACTGCCTTAACTGCAATATCTCAACACTGGCTGTATGTACTCCATATTCTAATCATTGTGGTTTTAGGCTGGTCAAGTCCTCATTGTAATCAATGCCTGAAAATGGGACAACCATGCTAATTTATTACAATAGGTATTTAGGGAACAACTATGTCCAGCATATTTATGAAGCAATTAATCTGATATGCAGTGCAAATTCTCTACAGGTGAATCTTCTAGGTTTTTTTGCTTTAAAGTAGAATTGAAACTAAACAAATGCTGACAGGTCGAATTTTTATGATAGAAGAGATCCTATTGATCTCTTCCATCATAACTGCTTCTCACGGCCTGTCAGCGTTAATGTACACTGAGTCACACATGCCTAGCTCACTGTACATTTATGGTACCCCTCTGTGCCGTGATGAAGTGAGTCCCGTGAGCATGTGTGGGATTGATGTCATAGCAGCCCAGAAAATCAAGCAGCCGATCAGATTGAGCCCAGGAGAAGGTGGAAGCTCTTGTGACCAGTGGGAAGGCTGAAAGCAGAGATCTGGAGGGGATCACTTACCAGGTAAGTCGGCTGTAATGTGCTAATATGCTGTGAATACTAGCACACTGGCTAACAGCTCCTTATGGCCTATTTAAAAAAAAAAAATTGCAAAGTTAAATTTCCCTTTAAATGACAATGATTGATTCTCCACCAGGTGAATGTTTGTTGAAAGTCACATTCACTGCTTTATAATTAGACCCTATATTCTTACTGATAGATGAAGCAACATTCGATTAAAACATATCTACTGTGCATTTACTTTGGAAAAATGAAAAGAATACTAACTATTGTTGACCAGCTTGCATTTCAATTGAAAGTTTAAAAAAACCCCGTAAGGGCTGGTTTTATATTATAACTGCAAACCATTCCGTTGCCATTTTGTAAGCAGTAAATGAATTAAATGACCCTGCTAGTTCTAAGGGCAGCTAACTGCCTTCCAGTGTTATATAAATGTAATGGTTAATTAATTACACCATTATGAGGTCAGGTTCAGATCAGCATAATAGAACTTTGTTTTTCCGTCTGGTCGATTTCCTCGTTTCTGACTGACCAGCGCAAGTCATTATTTTAGACATAGTATTGAAAAATACCAAATGTGATTTTACAGTGTACAGGGAAATCAATAACTCAGATAGTATGACAGTTTTACCTAAGAAGGGAGCTGAAATATTGAAAGCACTCATACATAATTCATCAGAATTAATTATTTTTTCCTGTGCTGTCTTCAAATCATCTAAGTTAACTTTAGGCTGTATGTTTGTTTTGAATATACACAGTCTATATTGCTGTATATAAATCTGCACAGAGGAGCAGAGCCTTTTTTTAAACTGGAGGCATTTAAATGAGAATTTATTCCTCATTTGCTAACAGTGGGTGGAGCATGCTAATCATCTGTTTGTGCTATCAGGACAACTGTGCACCCAAGAACCGCTGGTTTAAAGCACAGTTACAGCATATTATTATTATAGGGCCATTTCTTCTAAACTGTATACATTTGTTTCATACTAGTTAGCCATCACTAGTGCAATGTATATAAAACTGTATCTAGGGGAACTGAGTAACATTTTTTTCTGAGACCTGTTGGCCTGTTGTGTGTACTGCCTGTAGGGGATCTGATGTGATAAAGATTCATCCAAACTAATGAAATGTAAATGATTGGAAAACTATTAGACAAGACATGACCTGGTCTAAAACCTTCTTGTTCAAACGTTTTGTTAAAATGATATTAAACTCAAAAGCAAACATGTATTATATTGCAGCTTATCAATTCTTAGATGTGATTGCTGCATTTATTTTCTTTTTAGGATTTCTTTCTTCTATTTTCATCTGGTGATCTGGCCTGCTTTTCAAAAGAACACGCTCTCCAGCAGAATGTATCAGTTACGGAGATGAGACAAACCGTTTACCACTGGTCACAATGATGAGCTTTTATATATTTATGTAAAACTTATATATCACAAAAGAAAAAACTGTTTGCTGCAACTGCTTATAATGTATTAGCTGGAGTTTGGCTTCAAGTTAGTGTATCTTAACCCCTTCATGCCTAAGTGTAAAACAAATGCTAATTCCTAAGCACAATTTTGAAACTTTGACATGTGTTAGTAAAACCATACATATCATCTCAACCACCTTGTGCATCCAGGTGGATTATACCTTGTTTTTTTTCAGGACAAATTGATAGTAATGGGTAAAGGATATCTTCTGATTTTTTCTTATCAAAGGAAAACTGACCCAAAATAGTAAAAAAAAATATATTTTTTAATTTAGCTGTATATTTTTTGCTACTAACAATCTACTGCCAAAGAACAACCCAAAAAAAAAATTCTCCTGCTCCTGACAATTGCAGTGATAACACACATGTGTATGTTAGTTGTTGTATGTACCCAGGGGCGGACTGACAAAACATGGGGCCCCCGGGCAATAGGGGATCATGTGGCCCCTGTGTCCTTGCCCAAACTCAAAAAAGCCTATGAAAACGGTACCAGGGGCATCTCATGGGGCCCCCTACTGACCCCGGGCCCTCGGGCAGTGCCTGAGTTTCCAAATGGTCAGTTTGCCCTGTATGTACCCATAGTACAGCCCTGAAACAATAGTGTGCATTTTGCTTTTTTTTCTATCCTACCTGACACTGACACTAATTTAAAAAAATGCTTTTTTAAAAAAAATCCTGACAAAAAAAAATACTGACCCTGACCTTTGACCCTGAACCTGACTTTTGACCCTTACTTGACCCACACGCTAACCCTGGCACTGACCTAGATCAAACCATGATCTAGGTATTTTTCCTTTATTTTATTTTTTTACACACATTTTTGTTTATTTTTCTCTCTGCAAGTATCTCTCCCTTCCACTCAGAAAGAGAGAAAGCACAGGGGTGGGCCTCACAGTGAATGATCACTGTGATAGCCAATCAGAGGCTATCACAGCAATCAGGTGACCCAGCACCTGAAGTTTCGGTCCCCAATCATTAGTACGAGACTCAAGTCTTCTGATCAGACTCCGGTCTCTGTGCTGGGAGTGACTGTGTGATGAGCTCCCAGCACAAAGATAGATGCACCCCACGAAAAAAGGCCCAGTCCAGTGAGGCCGCATATATGCATACTGTTGGTGGGAAGGGGTTAATCTGCTAATATATCTAACACTCCCATTCCCCTAGACTGACAATGATGCTGTCCAAAGGTGCCCCTGTACTCCTCCATCTAGGGTCAGGGCATTCTAATACAGGAAGGTGTGTTACTGGCCAGATAACCAGGTGAAAAAAGAGAAAAAAAGCCTAAGAAAAGAAAATGAATGTATCCACCACATCTAAGGATTGGTTATCTGCAATATATTACATTTTTGATTTTGGGTTTATTACCGCTTTAAAAGTATTTAGTACAGAGACCAAATAAAAAAGACACATCTGTAAACAGTTAGAGATGCAAATTCATGTAAAGATGATCATAAAGACAAGATCCACTAAAATCACAAATGGAATACATATAATTTTAGACCATAAATCAATGTTTAGGTCCATGTGTATTCAAACCAAATAAAGACTAAATAAAGGTTCAATCCTTTAAACTAGATGATAAGTATCATTTGTATAGTCTTCTATGGCTAGTAGAATGGGAAATGAATATAGATTCAGGTTTGGCCTTGGGATTCTTATAGAAGATGTAGTTTATTTGTTTCATATTCCAATAAGGGGTTAGTGCAGCACATTCGTATTGCATAGTTTAGAGCACTTCGTATCAATGTACAGTGCCATCACCTTTTCTCCTTACTTTTATACCAGAGCACAGATTTTGAAATAATTTTTTTATATAGTTTCTGGAGTGTTCCAGAAGATTGATAACTACATAAAGACAACATGAATAAAAAGAATAGAAAGAAACATGTAAGTATCAGGAAAATGGTAGTAAGAAAAAAGAGGCAAGAAGAGTAGTTATTGAGGGAGGAATAAAGGGAAATGACAAGGAGGGAGTGGAAGGACAAGGGGCAGAGGAAGGCTAAAGATCCCCTGTCTCCAGGAGCAGACCAGGTATGCATATAGTTCATAAACGTAATGCCCTGTGGTTTAGTTTAGAGTAATGTATACATGGATGATATCTACCAGATTTTGAGCAACTTCTCATGGATATATGAGCAGAAGGCCAACAGTTTTTCATTTATCATAGTCCCACTTAAGTGAAAAATAACTTCACAAAATACTTCTGCGGGGACTTTTAAGAACATGGTTTGTCTTGCTTGGTGGCATTAAAAGTAAAGGTAATTAACTTTGCTATGAAACTTGGGACATCTGTGGGAAGGTGTTTATTCAGTAAGGTTTCTACCAGGTCCTTAAGCAAAGTTAGGCCAAAAGTCCTTCTAAGGTAAAACCAGGGCTGAAGTGCAGATATCGCATGTTTCCTGCAAGTACCTATATTAGTCTTTGAATCCATCCTGGTGAATCCCCTTGGATTCCAGGTCCAGTCTATACATATTAATACATTTTTTTTTTTTTTAGCTGAGATGAAGCGTCCCTTCTACTTGGCACTAATCTCCATTCTCTGTCATTCACTTGTCAAATGCTATAGTCACTACTGCCCATTGAACTTCTGGCAATCACAAACTATTACTTTTGATTGATTAACTTATCTCTTTATTTTTGTTCCAATAATTCTCATTATAGCTACATTGTTAAAAATACGCAAATCTTGTAAATGCTGAATGTAGTATATTTGTTGTGCTTTTTTTTGCCCTTTCATAAAGTTATATTAACAATACTCGCTTTGGAAAGTATGCAGCTACTGTCCCACGATACTGCTACTATTACTGCTATACTACTGGGACTAGGGCAGGCTGTGCACATGATTGTTCAGATGAGGTGTTCAGATTAAGGCTGTTAGACATTTGCTGGGTTTTTTTAAATTACATTCACTCTGTGATACTGAGTCAAAGACATGAGAAAAACGGCCTCGGAACGTGACCCATAATGATATTTTACAATTATAGCAGTACTATCACTTTGTTCTGTGTCAGCAGAAACTAGGCAACATTTTGTAGCTGAAGGCAGAAATATAAATCACTTTATCACACATACCCTGATGAATTAATTGGCATGTTCATCTATTCGCTCATGAATAATGACACTTCAACCTCTTAGGTCATCACAACCTCTACATGCTCATAGACTTTAAATGAATACATGGGTATATTCAATAAAGTAGTGCAAAATGCAAAGTCTACTTGGAAAATTTAGCAACTCATAGCAACCTATAAGAATGTATCTGTTTTACCTGGTTGACTTCAGCAAATTGAGATCTGTTTGCTGTGGGTAAATTCAGTTAGCATAGTTGTTGCCCTTTGCACCATTTTAGTGAGTAACCCATGTTATAATTTACTTACACATTTACAGTGAATTTGGTAAACTATATAAATAGCCATATGGGTGTATTCCATTTTAACTGTGAACCAATGTTTGTGAGTTTTAAATGTACCAGTATGAAAGGAACATGACTTCTGCACTAGGACAAGAGCAACCAAGATCAAGTACCACCTGTAGCACCACTGCAGTAAAGATAATACTGTGGCTTATTCACTTTTATATACACTGCTCAAAAAAATTAAAGCAACACTTTTTAATCAGAGTATAGCATCAAGTCAATTAAACTCCTGGGATATTGATCTGGTCAGTTATGTAGCAGAGGGGGTTGTTAATCAGTTTCAGCTGCTTTGGTGTTAATGAAATTAACAACAGGTGCATTAGATTGGCAACAATGAGACGACCCCCAAAAAAGGAATGGTTTTACAGGTGGAGGCCACTGACAATTTTTTTCTTACTCATCTTTTTTGACTGTTTTTCACTAGTTTTGTGTTTGGCTAGGGTCAGTGTCACTACTGGTAGCATGAGGCGATACCTGGACCCTACAGAGGATGCACAGGCTATCCAACTCCTCCAGGATGGCACATCTATATGTGCCATTGCCAGAAGGTTTGCTGTGTCTCCCAGCACAGTCTCAAGAGCATGGAGGAGATTCCTGGAGACAGGCAGTTACTCTAGGAGAGCTGGACAGGGCCGTAGAAGGTCCCTAACCCATCAGCAGGACCAGTATCTGCTCCTTTGTGCAAGCAGCAACAGATTGAGCACTGCCAGAGCACTACAAAATGAGCTCCAGCAGGCCACTGGTGTGAATGTCTCTGGCTAAACAATCAGAAACAGACTTCATGAGGGTGGCCTGAGGGCCCAACGTCCTCTAGTGGGCCCTGTGCTCACTGCCCAGCACCATAGAGCTCACGTGGCATTTGCCATTGAACACCAGAATTGCCAGGTCTGCCACTGGCGGCCTGTGCTTTTCACAAATAAGAGCAGGTTCACCCTGAGCACACGAGACAGACGTGAAAGGGTCTGGAGAAGTTGTGGAGAACATTATGCTGCCTGAAACATCGTTCAGCATGACCGTTCTGGTGGTGGGTCAGTGATGGTCTGGGGAGTCATATCCATGGAGGGATGCCCAGACCTCTACAGGCTAGACAATGGCACCCTGACTGGATGAAATCCTTGGACCCATTGTCAGACCCTATGCTGGTGCAGTGGGTCCTGTGTTCTTCCTCTTGCACGACAATGCCCAGCCTCATGTGGCAACAGTATGCAGTCAGTTCCAGGAGGATGAAGTAATTTATACCACTGAATGGCCCCACGCTTGCCTGACCTAAATCCAATAGAACACCTCTGGGATATCATGTTTCGGTCCATCCGACACCACCAGGTTGCACTTCAGACTTTCCAGGAGCTCAGTGATGCCCTGGTCCACATCTGGGAGGAAATACCCAGGACACCATCCATCGTCTCATTAGGAGCATGCCCCAATGTTGTCAGGCATGCATACAAGCACGTGGGGGCCATGCAAATTACTGAGTATCATTCTGAGTTGCTGCAATGAAATTTCAGCAAAATGGACTAGCCTGCTGCATAATTTTTTCACTTTGATTTTCGAGGTGTCTTTGAATTCAGTCCTCTGTAGGTTGATAATTTTCATTTTCCTCAAACAATGGGGCCTCCTTACGTTCCTAACACATATCAATATAGATATCCAAGATACGTACCTTCCTTACCCCAGACACCACTAAACTACTCGTACACTCCCTGATTATCTCACGCCTTGACTACTGCAACTCCCTCCTCACCGGCCTACCCCAGTGCAAGCTCTCCCCGCTTCAGACCATTCTGAACTCAGCGGCTAGACTCATCCACCTCACCAACCGCTCCACCTCTGCCACCCCCCTCTGCCTCTCCCTCCGCTGGCTCCCGATTGCCCAACGCATCAAATTTAAACTTCTAACCCTGACCTACAAAGCCGTTCACAACACTGCCCCTGACTACCTCACCAACCTGATCCCCAAGTACCGCCCTAACCGTACCCTTCGCTCCTCACAGGACCTCCTTCTATCCCGCTCCCTGGTCTCCTCCTCCCATGCACGACTGCAAGACTTCTCCAGGTCCTCCCCCATCCTCTGGAACTCACTGCCCCAATCCATCAGACTGTCGCCTTCCCTCCTCACATTCAGGCGCTCCCTCAAAACCCATCTCTTCAGGGAAGCCTACCCCACCCTCACCTAACGGCCATTCTCCCTCATTCCTCCCACCACTTCATTCCCCTCAGCCACTTCCTACTGTACCACTACCCCCTCCCTCCTAGATTGTAAGCTCAAAAGAGTAGGGCCCTTTTACCCCTCGTACGTTGTTTGTTATTGTTGTACTGTGCCATGTATTGTCCCCCCTATATTGTACAGCGCTGAGCAAACCGTTTGGCGCTATATAAACTCGATGTAATAATAATAATAATAATAATATCCAGCATGAGATTTTTCCCCATTGAGATCTGATGTGTTTTCAAAGTGTTCCTTTAATCTTTTTTTAGCAGTGTATATTGGCACTCTCAACCTTACACTGTAAGAATTTTTTAAAGGCAGTAATACCATGTCAAATGGTTGGGAAATTTATGGAAATGCCAGTCATTCTAGTTGGACTGGATATTTTCCTCTTGAAGTTGGCAAAATTAAATTTTCTTTGCACCCAACCATTTTATTTGTGTCTAGAGACAATGCCTGCCTAAACCTGATGTATTTGTTTATTTTGCAATCACTTAAATTGTGCTTGGAGTTAATAATCATTAATTGAACATTATTATATATGACTTGATTAGAGCTACTTACTTACCAGCGTTGAGCCCTGTGATGACATCATGTATTACAGAATCTGAAAGCGTTCTGCATATTCCCCATGGGATTTTGACTTGCACAGCGCTGTTTATGCTTTTATATATGTGAGTAGCATTGTTTGTAATAAATATTGGATACCACTGATTTTACACTATGTGGAACATTCTCATTTTTCTGTGCACATTCCCCTGAGTGGCTGCTGATATACACTCACCGGCCACTTTATTAGGTACATCTTACTGCTGCCAAGAAAATATCCAGTACATCATTACTCCACCAACACCAGCCTGAACTGTTGATACAAGGCAGGATGGATCTATGTTTTCATGTTGTTTATGCCAAATTCTCACCCTACCATCTGAAGGTCACAGCAACCAGTCTGCCCATTCTCCTCTGACATCAACAAGGCATTTTCGTCCACACAGCTACCGCTCACTGGATATTTTCTTGGACCATTCTCTGTAAACCCTAGAGCAGGGTTTCTCAACCAGGGTTCCTCCAGAGGTTGCCAGGGGTTCCTTGAGCAATGAGCAATTTTTGACTCTCAGGTAAATTCCCACTGACACCATCGATCTTTTTAGCAATCTGTAAGGGGGTAATTCTTCCCAATGACCACAAGTGTAAGGAGCACTCTTACCTCTGACTATCACACTAATGTATCATGAATTGTAGATAAAGTCATTTTTACCAGGGGTTCCCTGAGACCGGGAAGTTATGTCAAGGGTTCCTCTGTGTTGAAAAGGTTGAGAAAGGCTGCCCTAGAGATGGTTGTGCATGAAAATCCCAGTAGATCAGCAGTTTTTGAAATACTCAGACCAGCCCGTCTGGCACCAACAACCATGCCACGTTCAAAGTCACTTAAATCACCTTTCTTCCCCATTCTGATGCTCGGTTTGAACTTCAGCAAGTCTTCTTCACCACATCTACATGCCTAAATGCATTGAGTTCCTGCCATGTGATAGGCTGATTAGCAATTTGTGTTTCCAAGCAATTGAACAGGTGTTCCTAATAAAGTGATCAGTGAGTGTATATGGTGGAGTGAAGTAGCGATATTTGCAGGATTTGAGCCAATCACTTTCAAGCTGTATATGACATCTCATTTTGAGAGTCATACCATTCCGGTAAGCCTCTGATCTGGGCACTGCTGTGGGAGCACGGAATGTGTTGTTTTTTTTCACTTGGAGTAGTTTTTTTACATTGTATGAAGACTATTTCCTTTACAATTCACAATGGAGTTCCTTTGTTTGCATGGATATTCTACTATAGACACATACAGTATACTGGATTGATATGAGTTTTGTTTTGTTTTTGTTTTATGAGTGCTGCACTTGAGTTTGGGTTTATTTGATATTACCATTTCGTATCAAATGTTTTGCTAGCTGCTGGTTTATTGTTTTAACCTTTTAGTGTAATTTTTTTAATTAAATTAAAAAAAAAAAAGTAAAGATAAACATGTAAATACTGTAAATATTAATCCTATTCCCTAATAAACCCCTTGCCTTAGGGTGCCTTCTAAAGGTACACTGGTCAACAAAGCCTTTGCTGTTTGATTTGTGCCCTGTGCTGTGCAGATTATGTTCTCGACCTCTTTTTCTATGAAACAGACAAATTTATATTTGAGGATTCCCTCAGCCACAATATAAACATGGCACAATGACCAGCTGGAAAAGGAAGAAAGAATTGGGTAAGTAGCAGAGAAAGATTTGCCCAGTGCTGTATGCCTGCAGAATGGAAAGCTTGTATGGCATCTGGAATGTATACAATTATTGTGTTAACATTTCTTGTACTGTTAACACAATATTTAAAAAAAAAAAAATCAGTTTTCATTATCCTGTGCTGCACAATGTGCTTGGGATACCAAATGTTATGTTACTGATTTCTTAAAGAAGTTGGGAATGTTAAATGTCTGATTTGCATGACAATTCCCTTCAATTTGACAATCATGTGAAAATCATCTACACATCACTGGGGATTCAAAGTTAACAGGAATTTTATTTTCACATGTTTGGATAATTAAAATGAATAACCACAACTCCATATTTAAATGATCACTATTGCATTAAACTATCTAGACAAGCCTCACAATGTAATCAGCACTTTTTTACATTAAGGATATTGTTTGTACAAATACATGGTATTCTGGCCAAGTTCAAATACTGTGTTTGTTGGTTCAGGGCAAAAATCCTTGCAAAAATGAAACAGCAATGCAGAAAATGCATGAGAATGCATATGTTTAAAGCCTTGGTCACACAGGCATTGAAAATAGGCTAGTGCAGGGGTGGACAACTGTGGCCCTCCAGCTGTTGTAGAACTACAAGTCCCATGAGGGATTGCAAAATTGACAGTTACAAGCATGACTCCCAAAGGCAGAGGCATGATGGGACTTGTAGTTCACCAACAGCTGGAAGGCCACAGTTGCCCACCCCTGGGCTAGTGGGTCACATTTTTCCATCCAAAATTGTAAAACAGGAAACAAATAGATGTGTACACAGGGCAGCGACAGCATTGCCCTGCATTGCAGGAAGGAAAACATAATGCTGCCTGCAGAGTTTGGCAGAGGTTGACACCTTCCAACCTTCTTCATTCATTTCTATTAAAATGTGCTGCAAGCATGCCATAAATGCATCATAAATGCACCTATGGCATTTACAGTGTGTTTAAGGTGCGGTTGGAAAATGTCAAAAGTGATCATTTCCCATTTTAGAATTGTAAAACCTAAATAAAATAATATCACAGGCAATTTGAATAGCATCTGACACCAGACAGAATATTGAGTGTGCATTCAGGTTCCCCAGGATCATGTCCTGACAGCTAAATCCTTTGTCGCATAACTCTTTTTCTCAAATTTTTGAAGGACAAATACCCTATGACTTGCTTATTGCTAGTTTATTTTTGGGGCTTGTGTTAAAAAATAATGGAGATGTTTGTAAATATTTGCGTTTTAAATACAAGAGAACAGAAAGTAACTGGTAACCTAGTAAAATAAATGCTCAGTTTTCACTACGACTAAATCTTTACACACACATATTAGCACCATGTTTGGGAAATGCCTACCAATGTGAATGGTGGATGGCGGTTAAGATGTTGCACCACTTAAGCATTAAGGCTAAGCCAAATAAAATTTAAATATATTTTTTTTAAATAGAGCTTTCTTTTGGTGATCGTCACTGTTTTTTTTATTTATTATATTTAATAAAAATGACCAAATATTTAGAAAAATACTATCTGCTATAAAATATATCCAATATAAATGTAGAAAATCAAATTTCTTCATAAAGTTAGGTTCAAATGTGTTCTGTTACATGTCTTACATGTGTTACATGGTAAATAAAAATCTCGCTAAGTGTGTATTGATTGGTTTGTGTGAAGGTTATAGCATCTACAAATTATGGTATACAGTATATACTAGAATTTATATCTATTTATTTTTTTAACACTAGTAATTGCAGTGATCATTGACCTATAGTGGGACTATGGAAGTGCGGTTGGCAATATGACACTATCTGACACTGGGTAAGAACTGACTACCTGACACTGATTTCACCAGTGACTCTAATACAGTAATCAGTGATAATACATATACACTATCACACTATAATACTATACACTGTCACTGTACTAATGACACTGGCTGAAAAAGGGTTAAGATCTTGGGGTAATCAAGGGGTTAAGTATATGCCTAATAAGTGTTAATATGTGTAATACATGCTGCTTTTTACTAAAAATCTATTTGTTCCTTTTTTCTGCTGTGCAGGGAGAAGAAACAAAGAGACTGTTCCCTCTGTACAGAGCCCTGTGCTGTATGTCAACATGAATCATTGGCCAGAACCTGCTGACAAAATCTCACTGTATCTAATCACAGCGGGAGTTGGTGGGAGGGGGGCATGCGCACGCACCCTGAACCCATAAATAGGCAGCAACATACAGGTGCACACTACAATGTGGACGGATGGTCCTAAAGTGGTTACATTGATTTTCTATTGGCTGTTTTTCAGGGATGTTGGCTATGGATCACCTGGTTTAAGGCTCCGATCAGACAACCCATGTTGCAGCACTGCTATAATAATATAAGTCCTTGCAGATAACCCAAGTAGTTTTGGAGACCACGACTGAGTTCCTTGAATCCTGGTTTCACTGTTTGGCCTGGTCTGGTTGGGTGAGCTGCTATACTCAGATCAGTAGACTGCCTGATTATTGTTGCCTTTTGTATGCTTCATAACGTATAACTTATATGCATGGAACAGTCAGACTCCTGGGACCTAACTGAGGATAGGGAGCCAGAACTGCACCAGGTGTCTGCCTCTACAAGCCAGAGCACACAGCTTGGACATCTGGTTAGGGAGGAGCGGATTGCAACTTCTTTACACATGTGTATTGAATGTAAGCATTTCATGTTATAATTTGACCTATTCCACAAGCCTTTTTCAAAGCAATGTTGAACTCATTTTATGGATTTGTCTTGTGTTACTCTTGTGCTATGAGTTTTGTCAATGGACTTCCTCAAAATCCAATGATGAAATGTGTAGGGAGGGACCATAGTGATTTCATCATGTTTAGAACTTTGCAGTTTGCTATCTCATTGCCATACAGCCCGCACATGAAATCCTCTGCTGAGGTCCCATTTTAAAGTGCTGTTATATAGTGCTCTGTTGCACTAACAACATGTGAGTGTACCTGATTTTATATATTTACTACCTTTCTGTTGTGTTCAAGTACTATACTACATAAAGAAGTTGCTGAAACCTTACTAAGGAAGAGAGAAAAAGAGAAAGAATCCCTCTAATCTGTGAACTAATATATTCAGGAACATATGACCTGCTTATAATTTGGGCATAAAATATAGTCAGAAATAATTTGTGAGGTGGTGGCACTCTGGAAGGTGATTTTCCTTCCATTTGATGGAAGGAAAATTATTTATGATGCATGGTGAGCTTGGTAATGCCATGGGGCACATGTACATGCCAACTAAATATTCAACAAAGATCATTCAGTAAGGTAAGGGCCTTTTTGGGCAGTTTAAAGGTCAGCATTAGAAAAAAATCCTTTACATAACATGCTTGGGCAATGCCTAAAAACTGCACATGCTGTAATGAATCAGTAAAATATAGTCCTTTCAAAGTGACATTTAAAAAAAGAAACATGGAAATAAAGGTGTAGGCAGGGGTGGACTGACCATTTGGAAACTCAGGCACTGCCTGAGGGCCCGGGGTTAGTAGGGGGCCCCATGAGATGCCCCTGGTACCTTTTTCATAGGCTTTTTTGAGTTTGGGCAAGGCCACAAGGGCCCCATGATCCCCTATTGCCCGGGGGCCCCATGAGTTGTCAGTCCGCCCCTGGGTGTAGGGTTTCACTTATAGTTCTAACCAGAGCATTCAGGCATGTAGCCTTGGTGGCCAGGAAAGGGAGGGCAGCCAACATGCAGTCCCCTTTCTTTTACTTTACAAGGCCACATGCCTGACAACATTGGGAGGGTACCTTGCAAGGGAGGGTGACTAAGCAATTGTGGGGGGAGGGGGGATGGGTTGGAGGGACTTATCAGAATCTGGATTACTCCTTTATAATAAAGGGTACCCCCAGATATCCACCCACCCACCTACCTACCTGGGGAACATTTCTACCCCTTATCACTAATTTCCAGAAAGAATTAAATATAAAAAACACACCCATAACAAATTTCTTTAGCCTAGTTTCATACTAGTGCTGCTGCATAATCATGCATTTTTCTGTGTGTTTCAGTAACATGTTTTTGTCTATGTTTACACACATTTTTAATTTTTGATTTTTCATGCTTCATGGGTTTTTTTCACAGAAGGAGCAGACTGCGTGTTCAAGCAGTATTAAGCCCAAAACCAAAAATTTTATATATTGCCGCTTACCAATCTTTAGATGTTGTTGCTGCATTAGTGTTCTTTTTTAGGCTTCTTTCTCCTCTGTTTTTACCTGGTGATCTGGCCAGTAACACACTTCCTTTATTAGAGTGCCTCCAGTCTGGCTGAAGGAGCACAGGGGTACCTTTGGACCTTTGTGGAAGCTAGGACATCTAAGAATGGTAAGCTGCAATAAAATAAATGTTTGCTTTTTATTATGATATGTGTGCTGTTTGTGGTTAAGTGGTTTTATGTTGGCTGTGGAATTCCTTTTTTTTAATTTGGGGGAGCTACAACTGTGTTTCATTTTATGACTGTTAATGTAAAATGACTATACGTTTTCTGATTCTGATGCTTTTGGTTTTTATACACAAAACTTGGCCAGAAACACCCAAAAACATATGTATTGAAATCTATGGGGCCACAAATGCATTATGTTGCACCAAAAGAAGTGCCTGCACCTTTCCAAAATTGCACTTCTCCATGTTGCTTTGATGTAAATTAGCACCATAAAGAACAATATAATTTCCATTCCTTTTCCGAAACTCAAGATAAATCACACTAATGTAAATGGGGCCTTAAATTTAAAGCAAACATACATACCCAAAAAACATTTTATGAAATGTTCACTACTGTAATACATCATTAATCAAGGGTCAATCACACTCACTGATTGCAGAACAGACTGTGGAATCCTTCATTTTTTGTCTAAAATATTGAAGGTACATTAAATACCCTCCTCTCCTTGTCAAGGCAGTGTCTGGAATAGGGCTGCATAAAGTGATCATACAGGGCAAATGTCTCATCGCTAACAAACACCATGCGCATAGATGGTCCTAGACTTCCTGGCAGAGGCTGATCAGGAGGCAGCTGCAATTAGGAATTAGTGAATCTCAGCTGCTGCCATAGGAACCCTCATCGATACAATGCAAAAAATAACTGTCATCAGCCACCCCAAAAAGCACAGAAGAAAAGTATTTATTATAATTACAACATCTACTGCCACTTCCTGGGATTACTCTAATGTGTTGTTTTTTTTATCAATGGCCCAAACACAGTTAGGGAAGTAGCATCATTTTAGAAACATTAGCCAAATTTAGGTACATTACTCCAAGGTAGGCCCCTTCCTCACTCTCTCACTGAGGACATCCCAAATGGAAGTGCAAGAATGATGGCCAATGTTAAAAGTGGTCGACCTTTTAACCAGAACGCTGTAAAGTAGGACAGAAAATTACCGGTCCACAGCAAGGTATCTGTGAAAAAAAAGTTCACCAGATTCACAATTCTATTTTTCAGGGTATCAGTGCAGAAAGCACGGTCCATAAAGACATGGATGAGTGAATTTGAGGTGGAGGAACTTGACCGGCCTGCACTGACCTCAACCCGATAGAACATCTTTGGGTTGAATTAGAGCGGAGATTGAGAGCCAGGCCTTCTCGTCCGACATCAGAACCTGACCTCACAATTGCGCTTCTGGAAGAATGGTCAAACATTCCCATAGACACTCACCTAAGCCTTGTTTACCTCTTCCCAGAAGAGTTGAAGCTGTTATAGCTGTAAAGGGTGGGCCAACTCAATTTTGAACCCTACAGACTAAAACTGGGATGTCATTAAAGTTTATGTGTGTGTAAAGGCAGGCGTTCCAATACTTTTGATAATATAGTATATATTTAGCAGAATGGTGACACTGTCAAGGTCCTACCTTTTTCCAGAGGTTATGTTTCTCCATGTGCTGGCATCCATGTTGGATTTCTGCAGAGCATGGTGGGAATCTTGTATGCCTTCAGGTCTCTGAGGTCCATCTCCCAGAGGGGTGTGGCTGATTACATATAAGCCTGTGGTCCGCACATGCCCTTTGCACTTGTGTCTTGTGTCTTTGTGTTGCTATAACTCTGTTCTGACTCTCGTGACTCTCCTGGAATCTGACTTGGCTTGTGACCTGACCATTCTTTGTGTTCTCCTTTGATCTGACCCTCCGTTGCTGAACTCGGCCCGTGACCCGTGATTCTCATCTGCTGTCCTGTACCGTTTTGTCCTGTTGTTGTCGACCCGGCCTGCCCGACTACTCTATTGTCTTTTCCACCAGCTACACGCCATTGGCGGCAGCCATTACCACAACTGAGGTGTCTCGGGGGCCGCGACCTGGTTCCTGGCTGCGTCAAGTCCATCCCCACCATCAGGGGCCCTGGTGAAGGGCAGCCTGGGAATTAGACTCCGCGCCCTGGGGGACTTCGGTCTGTGGGTGGTGGTTGTCGCCAGCCAGTGCGTTACATTGTTTAGGCCTGCCTGTCCGTTCCTCAGCTCCTGCCCTGACAGCCACTGACACAAACATTGTTGGTTTAATGGTGTGTCAAGGACTTCCTAACAAAATTGTGAGTGTAACATTAAATCTGTTAATACTGTCATTTAACTCCATTTTGAGTTAAGCATTTTATTTTGGTTTAAGTGAGAGTGGAACTTAGGGGTAAGCTAGTGTTTTTTGGGGGTGGAGGTTATCTCTGAACTACCTTAGTCCTGAGTTTAATTTGGAACATGCACTGTTTAGCGCTCAATAAATTTGTTTTTGCATTCATGCATATTAGTGTGGTTTCACATTTAATATGCTTTCTAGGTAAGCAAACAGCATTATAGGCAAAGACCTCATGTGTACATGGACCACGAACAGTTGATTTCAACATGTAAAAAAAATATACTGGCACTTACTGCAAAGTTATCATAAGTCTTTCACATGGGGATACAGCCTTCCAGAATAAGGTATTTTGATGTTCCAGGTTGGTTGTCATATTGGACAGAAGCTCATCAAAACTGGGGAAAAAATCTCAAGACGTAAGTCTTATGCAATGCAAAATACAAAGTTCAAAATGCAAAACAATAGACAAGCTATCATTGGCTGATGAAACAAAGCTAGAAAAAGAACAAAAAAAGTTTATAATCAGTATAATGTTATTCCAATTATCAATCAAGCCTTTAAGATTACTCTGACTAAAATTCAGCAGTATGAGTTCTGGAATCATTTGACTCCCCTACACTAGATATTTACATCTCCTTGGCACTCTCAAGTTAATTTTTTACAGCCCGTAGGATGGTAGTCCTTAAAAGGGTATCCTTAACCCCTCCACAATAGAGACCTGGATGTTAGAGTTGGACTGACCTATTTTGTTTGAAAAGATACTCTACATATCTCAGGAATTTGAAGTAAACACCAGTTAATGTTGAATAGATGCCTAGATTTTAGATCTCCTTCAATAAATAGATACTACTGGTATCATTTATATCGTTATAATTCTGGTGATATGGAGTAAATGGTTTCCTTTACCTATGCTTACCTGTACCTATGTCTACATATGAGTAGGCTGTGCCTATGATTTCATGTAACGTGATCGTTTTTTTCTTTCTCTCTTATATGTACTGTACATCTATTTTGTATACTCGGTTCAATTTCATATGGACTTGGATGTTGTTATTTGAATATTTTTTCTTTTAATTTCTTGTTGAAAAAACTAAAATTTAATACATCATATCTGATTAAAAAAAACCTTACCTGTTCATAATCCTTAAATTCATCCTCATGCTTTCTCGGCTTTGCAGAGGACCAAAAACTACACCTCATCCTGGTCTGCTCTTCTTCCTCTAGGACGAATGCAGAAGAAGCAGCAGCTTCTACATCATTAAGTAATAACAAAAACTGCCTAAGGCTTAAAGTAAACTAATGGCAAAACTTTTTTTAGTTTTGGATAGAGTGGAGAGCGATTAGAACACCTGTCAGGTTTTTGTTGCTGTCTGTTCCCTCATTGAGGTGATTAACTCTTTCTATGTATCATGTTTACCATTATCACCAAAAGTGAAAGTGAAATAAAAGCCCAAAATTTGGATTGTCCTCATAACAGGAATAGATGGAAATATATCAATGGATACACTAGTTCTGGTGACCCTGGTGATAACCAGGAATTATCTCACTTCCCTGGGATTTCTTCTCATTTCCTGTTTTAGCTATGGGAGATGCCTTTATTGTTACCTTTAGTTCTACTTTAACAGAATGATGCTACAACACATTCAGTCCATGACTCTGCTATATTATTGGCTCTCAATAATTAGTGTCTGCCTTATATTGACTACATGAGGCTAATAACAAGTCCCTCTATTTTAATAAAAATCTACACCCAAGCTTCACAAAAACACATTGAAAATGCATTACTGATGCTAGCAAAATGAACCTCAAAAATGTGCTGCATCATAAGCTCAAAAGTTTGATTGAGCTCCAAATTGATTTTTTAGTTAGCTTACTTAATTTGGAAAAACTAAATTAAAACCCATTTTGTAAATAATACTCAATCATGTTAACGTTAACAATGAGAATTAGTGCTACTATTTTTTGGATGATTTAAGTCAGCATAAATTAATCTCATTCACTGGGTAAAGGAAATTTCATGAATGAGCAGATTTTATGCTAATTTTAATCATCTTAAATTAATGTCATCTTTTTACACCTTGTTCACAAACATGAAAAATTAGTGTCGCAAAGTGGAATTTTAATTGGACCCCTATGATCTCTCTGCATGGCACCTGGCAGTGGTAATTGGAACAATAGTTTAAATAATCAATGTGTGATTGTTATGGATTGGCTTTCTATGTGTGTTCCTGTTGCAGACCTACCCTTACTGTTTGGTAAAATGTTATTAGCATAACAGGAACAGAGGGGAGATCTTATGGAGACTCAGAGAGCAATATAAACCAGATAGGAGTTTGAATGCTTCCTCATGCTATCCAAAATTATAGAAATATTTTTTTTTGCATGACATGCACTTTAACTAGGCATGCTAAGATCAATTATTACAAGAGAAGAGGCTTTGCATGGGAGATATTACTATAGTAGAACATGTTCACTTGGCAAATGTATTTTTTAGCTTTGTGAATGCAGTGAAACTGTGTAAGTTTAGAAGTCTCAATCATGTGCACAAACTATGATTTTGACTTGCATGTAATTGGTTGATTGAGTCAGCATAGCTTCATCTCATTCACTAAGATAAGTGCAAATTCACTCTGCACAGTGAACAAGCTCTACTCTTGAAGTTGGTGAAGTTGACTGAGAAAAAATATTAGACAACAATTATAATTCTAAACAGAAAAATGATCTTGTGCCGAGAACACACTCTTTAACCACCTCCCTATTGAAATATTGTAAAAAAAAAGGTAGGGAAGTGGACTTTTATTTTTGGAGTGCAGTTTATAAACAGCACTTCAGAAATAGCCCTTGGGTGGCCATATGGGCCTGGTAATATCTGTAAACTGAACAGTCATGGCAGATCCAAGTGGCCCTGTACCACTTGATGATTGTGATGACCACACAGTCATCACAAATGTAAACACTGTACTGATTGCATTGGAGAGTCTGCCTTTTCTCTTACAACAGAGGAGGAAGGAACATATGAATGAACAATCATTCATTATTTCCTGGAAACAAACAGCAGCAGATCAGCGTAGAAAGGGTTTGATTGTGGGATCATTTATAACCCTTCCCCTCCTCCCTTGTACATCTACTCAATCCTGTCATTAGTGACCTGCATAATAACTAGAGATGAGCGAAGAAATGAAAAATTCGATTCGACTGATTCGGCGAATTCGTGGACAATATTCGATTCGAGTCGAATAAATTCGCTGTGAATTTAACTTAAAAAAGGGTGTTTCTAGGCTTCAGAGAGACTTAATATTAGTGCAGAACACTGTACCTTTAATTTAAATGCCCTTGGAGTCTGCTGGGGAAGAGAAATAATACTGTCTGTCAGTATGACATGCAGATGAGTGCCGTCGATCTTAGAATCACTGCACACTTCACTCCTTTGGCCAGTCACGGGGCCAAAACCAGTGTTTGGAGCCACAGTGTGGCGGTGGAGGCAGCAGCAATGGGAGGCCATACAGCAACCTATGACAAAATGGAAACCAGCAGGAGCGTGAGGAGACCTGAAAGTGGCACATGGCAGAGTGGGAGCAATGGGAGGCGGTACAGGGACCCAGGTCACACTATGGGCCCAGCAGCAGCGTGACCAGGCGGTACGGGGGCCCATGGCCGATATGGGGCTTGGTGGCACCTATGGAAGGCCTGTAATCTGCCAGCAACCTATGACAAAATGGACAACCGCAGGAGTGTGAGGAGATTTCAAAGTGGCACATGGCAGAGTGGAAGCAATGGAAGGCCGTACAGGGACCCAGGTCACACTGTGGGACCAGCATCAGCGTGAACAGGCGGTACGGGGGCCCATGGCCGATTTGACCTCATTCATCCCATAGTCCTGCCGACTCACGAATAGCGTGGCCTCCTCAAAGGGCCTGAGCAAGCGCAGGTGTCACACATGAGCTGCCAATGGCTGACATCTAAGTTACACAGGGAGTACCTTTATCCGCTTTTAACATCAGGAAATCTGTGATGGCCTTTAGCTGTTCGTAAAGGCGGTCTAACATATGTAGGGTTGAATTCCACCTTGTTGCAACGTCACAGCATGAGGAGTCGGTACGGGGGCCCATGGCAGATTACATGTCTGGCAGCAGCTATGTGAGGCCCGTAATCTGCCTGCACCCTATGTCAAAAAATTTAACACACCAGCAGTGTGAAGAGACCTGAAAGTGGCACATGGCAGCAGAGTGTGGCGATGGAGACAGCAGCAATGGGAGGCCGTACAGGGACCCATGAGAGACTCTAGACTTGGCAGCAGCATGAGGAGGCGGTATATAGGGGCCCATGGCAGATTAGGGGCCTGGCAGCAGCTATGTGAGGCCCGTAATCTGCCTGCACCCTATGTCAAAAAATTTAACACACCAGCAGTGTGAAGAGACCTGAAAGTGGCACATGGCAGCAGAGTGTGGCGATGGAGACAGCAGCAATGGGAGGCCATACAGGGACCCATGACAGACTCTGGACTTGGCAGCAGCATGAGGAGGCGGTATATAGGGGCCCATGGCAGATTAGGGGCCTGGCAGCAGCTATGTGAGGCCCGTAATCTGCCTGCACCCTATGTCAAAAAATTTAACACACCAGCAGTGTGAAGAGACCTGAAAGTGGCACATGGCAGCAGAGTGTGGCGATGGAGACAGCAGCAATGGGAGGCCGTACAGGGACCCATGAGAGACTCTAGACTTGGCAGCAGCATGAGGAGGCGGTATATAGGGGCCCATGGCAGATTAGGGGCCTGGCAGCAGCTATGTGAGGCCCGTAATCTGCCTGCACCCTATGTCAAAAAATTTAACACACCAGCAGTGTGTGAGGAGACCTGAAAGTGGCACATGGCAGAGTGTGGCGATGGAGACAGCAGCAATGGGAGGCCGTACAGGGACCCATGAGAGACTCTGGACCTGGCAGCAGCATGAGGAAGCGGTATATAGGGGCCTATGGCAGATTAGGGGCCTGGCAGCAGCTATAGGAGGCCCATAATCTGCCAGCACCCTATGTCAAAAAATTCTACACACCAGCAGTGTGTGAGGAGACCTGAAAGTGGCACATGGCAGAGTGTGGCGATGGAGACAGCAGCAATGGGAGGCCGTACAGGGACCCATGAGAGACTCTGGACCTGGCAGCAGCATGAGGAGGCGGTATATAGGGGCCTATGGCAGATTAGGGGCCTGGCAGCAGCTATAGGAGGCCCATAATCTGCCAGCACCCTATGTCAAAAAATTCTACACACCAGCAGTGTGAGGAGACCTGAAAGTGGCACATGGCAGCAGAGTGTGGCGATGGAGACAGCAGCAATGGGAGGCCGTACAGGGACCCATGACAGACTCTAGACTTGGCAGCAGCATGAGGAGGCGGTATATAGGGGCCCATGGCAGATTAGGGGCCTGGCAGCAGCTATGTGAGGCCCGTAATCTGCCTGCACCCTATGTCAAAAAATTTAACACACCAGCAGTGTGAAGAGACCTGAAAGTGGCACATGGCAGCAGAGTGTGGCGATGGAGACAGCAGCAATGGGAGGCCATACAGGGACCCATGACAGACTCTGGACTTGGCAGCAGCATGAGGAGGCGGTATATAGGGGCCCATGGCAGATTAGGGGCCTGGCAGCAGCTATGTGAGGCCCGTAATCTGCCTGCACCCTATGTCAAAAAATTTAACACACCAGCAGTGTGAAGAGACCTGAAAGTGGCACATGGCAGCAGAGTGTGGCGATGGAGACAGCAGCAATGGGAGGCCGTACAGGGACCCATGAGAGACTCTAGACTTGGCAGCAGCATGAGGAGGCGGTATATAGGGGCCCATGGCAGATTAGGGGCCTGGCAGCAGCTATGTGAGGCCCGTAATCTGCCTGCACCCTATGTCAAAAAATTTAACACACCAGCAGTGTGAAGAGACCTGAAAGTGGCACATGGCAGCAGAGTGTGGCGATGGAGACAGCAGCAATGGGAGGCCATACAGGGACCCATGACAGACTCTGGACTTGGCAGCAGCATGAGGAGGCGGTATATAGGGGCCCATGGCAGATTAGGGGCCTGGCAGCAGCTATGTGAGGCCCGTAATCTGCCTGCACCCTATGTCAAAAAATTTAACACACCAGCAGTGTGAAGAGACCTGAAAGTGGCACATGGCAGCAGAGTGTGGCGATGGAGACAGCAGCAATGGGAGGCCGTACAGGGACCCATGAGAGACTCTAGACTTGGCAGCAGCATGAGGAGGCGGTATATAGGGGCCCATGGCAGATTAGGGGCCTGGCAGCAGCTATGTGAGGCCCGTAATCTGCCTGCACCCTATGTCAAAAAATTTAACACACCAGCAGTGTGAAGAGACCTGAAAGTGGCACATGGCAGCAGAGTGTGGCGATGGAGACAGCAGCAATGGGAGGCCGTACAGGGACCCATGAGAGACTCTAGACTTGGCAGCAGCATGAGGAGGCGGTATATAGGGGCCCATGGCAGATTAGGGGCCTGGCAGCAGCTATGTGAGGCCCGTAATCTGCCTGCACCCTATGTCAAAAAATTTAACACACCAGCAGTGTGAAGAGACCTGAAAGTGGCACATGGCAGCAGAGTGTGGCGATGGAGACAGCAGCAATGGGAGGCCATACAGGGACCCATGACAGACTCTGGACTTGGCAGCAGCATGAGGAGGCGGTATATAGGGGCCCATGGCAGATTAGGGGCCTGGCAGCAGCTATGTGAGGCCCGTAATCTGCCTGCACCCTATGTCAAAAAATTTAACACACCAGCAGTGTGAAGAGACCTGAAAGTGGCACATGGCAGCAGAGTGTGGCGATGGAGACAGCAGCAATGGGAGGCCGTACAGGGACCCATGAGAGACTCTAGACTTGGCAGCAGCATGAGGAGGCGGTATATAGGGGCCCATGGCAGATTAGGGGCCTGGCAGCAGCTATGTGAGGCCCGTAATCTGCCTGCACCCTATGTCAAAAAATTTAACACACCAGCAGTGTGTGAGGAGACCTGAAAGTGGCACATGGCAGAGTGTGGCGATGGAGACAGCAGCAATGGGAGGCCGTACAGGGACCCATGAGAGACTCTGGACCTGGCAGCAGCATGAGGAAGCGGTATATAGGGGCCTATGGCAGATTAGGGGCCTGGCAGCAGCTATAGGAGGCCCATAATCTGCCAGCACCCTATGTCAAAAAATTCTACACACCAGCAGTGTGTGAGGAGACCTGAAAGTGGCACATGGCAGAGTGTGGCGATGGAGACAGCAGCAATGGGAGGCCGTACAGGGACCCATGAGAGACTCTGGACCTGGCAGCAGCATGAGGAGGCGGTATATAGGGGCCTATGGCAGATTAGGGGCCTGGCAGCAGCTATAGGAGGCCCATAATCTGCCAGCACCCTATGTCAAAAAATTCTACACACCAGCAGTGTGAGGAGACCTGAAAGTGGCACATGGCAGCAGAGTGTGGCGATGGAGACAGCAGCAATGGGAGGCCGTACAGGGACCCATGACAGACTCTAGACTTGGCAGCAGCATGAGGAGGCGGTATATAGGGGCCCATGGCAGATTAGGGGCCTGGCAGCAGCTATGTGAGGCCCGTAATCTGCCTGCACCCTATGTCAAAAAATTTAACACACCAGCAGTGTGAAGAGACCTGAAAGTGGCACATGGCAGCAGAGTGTGGCGATGGAGACAGCAGCAATGGGAGGCCATACAGGGACCCATGACAGACTCTGGACTTGGCAGCAGCATGAGGAGGCGGTATATAGGGGCCCATGGCAGATTAGGGGCCTGGCAGCAGCTATGTGAGGCCCGTAATCTGCCTGCACCCTATGTCAAAAAATTTAACACACCAGCAGTGTGAAGAGACCTGAAAGTGGCACATGGCAGCAGAGTGTGGCGATGGAGACAGCAGCAATGGGAGGCCGTACAGGGACCCATGAGAGACTCTAGACTTGGCAGCAGCATGAGGAGGCGGTATATAGGGGCCCATGGCAGATTAGGGGCCTGGCAGCAGCTATGTGAGGCCCGTAATCTGCCTGCACCCTATGTCAAAAAATTTAACACACCAGCAGTGTGAAGAGACCTGAAAGTGGCACATGGCAGCAGAGTGTGGCGATGGAGACAGCAGCAATGGGAGGCCATACAGGGACCCATGACAGACTCTGGACTTGGCAGCAGCATGAGGAGGCGGTATATAGGGGCCCATGGCAGATTAGGGGCCTGGCAGCAGCTATGTGAGGCCCGTAATCTGCCTGCACCCTATGTCAAAAAATTTAACACACCAGCAGTGTGAAGAGACCTGAAAGTGGCACATGGCAGCAGAGTGTGGCGATGGAGACAGCAGCAATGGGAGGCCGTACAGGGACCCATGAGAGACTCTAGACTTGGCAGCAGCATGAGGAGGCGGTATATAGGGGCCCATGGCAGATTAGGGGCCTGGCAGCAGCTATGTGAGGCCCGTAATCTGCCTGCACCCTATGTCAAAAAATTTAACACACCAGCAGTGTGAAGAGACCTGAAAGTGGCACATGGCAGCAGAGTGTGGCGATGGAGACAGCAGCAATGGGAGGCCGTACAGGGACCCATGAGAGACTCTAGACTTGGCAGCAGCATGAGGAGGCGGTATATAGGGGCCCATGGCAGATTAGGGGCCTGGCAGCAGCTATGTGAGGCCCGTAATCTGCCTGCACCCTATGTCAAAAAATTTAACACACCAGCAGTGTGAAGAGACCTGAAAGTGGCACATGGCAGCAGAGTGTGGCGATGGAGACAGCAGCAATGGGAGGCCATACAGGGACCCATGACAGACTCTGGACTTGGCAGCAGCATGAGGAGGCGGTATATAGGGGCCCATGGCAGATTAGGGGCCTGGCAGCAGCTATGTGAGGCCCGTAATCTGCCTGCACCCTATGTCAAAAAATTTAACACACCAGCAGTGTGAAGAGACCTGAAAGTGGCACATGGCAGCAGAGTGTGGCGATGGAGACAGCAGCAATGGGAGGCCGTACAGGGACCCATGAGAGACTCTAGACTTGGCAGCAGCATGAGGAGGCGGTATATAGGGGCCCATGGCAGATTAGGGGCCTGGCAGCAGCTATGTGAGGCCCGTAATCTGCCTGCACCCTATGTCAAAAAATTTAACACACCAGCAGTGTGTGAGGAGACCTGAAAGTGGCACATGGCAGAGTGTGGCGATGGAGACAGCAGCAATGGGAGGCCGTACAGGGATCCATGAGAGACTCTGGACCTGGCAGCAGCATGAGGAAGCGGTATATAGGGGCCTATGGCAGATTAGGGGCCTGGCAGCAGCTATAGGAGGCCCATAATCTGCCAGCACCCTATGTCAAAAAATTCTACACACCAGCAGTGTGTGAGGAGACCTGAAAGTGGCACATGGCAGAGTGTGGCGATGGAGACAGCAGCAATGGGAGGCCGTACAAGGACCCATGAGAGACTCTGGACCTGGCAGCAGCATGAGGAGGCGGTATATAGGGGCCTATGGCAGATTAGGGGCCTGGCAGCAGCTATAGGAGGCCCATAATCTGCCAGCACCCTATGTCAAAAAATTCTACACACCAGCAGTGTGAGGAGACCTGAAAGTGGCACATGGCAGCAGAGTGTGGCGATGGAGACAGCAGCAATGGGAGGCCGTACAGGGACCCATGACAGACTCTAGACTTGGCAGCAGCATGAGGAGGCGGTATATAGGGGCCCATGGCAGATTAGGGGCCTGGCAGCAGCTATGTGAGGCCCGTAATCTGCCTGCACCCTATGTCAAAAAATTTAACACACCAGCAGTGTGAAGAGACCTGAAAGTGGCACATGGCAGCAGAGTGTGGCGATGGAGACAGCAGCAATGGGAGGCCATACAGGGACCCATGACAGACTCTGGACTTGGCAGCAGCATGAGGAGGCGGTATATAGGGGCCCATGGCAGATTAGGGGCCTGGCAGCAGCTATGTGAGGCCCGTAATCTGCCTGCACCCTATGTCAAAAAATTTAACACACCAGCAGTGTGAAGAGACCTGAAAGTGGCACATGGCAGCAGAGTGTGGCGATGGAGACAGCAGCAATGGGAGGCCGTACAGGGACCCATGAGAGACTCTAGACTTGGCAGCAGCATGAGGAGGCGGTATATAGGGGCCCATGGCAGATTAGGGGCCTGGCAGCAGCTATGTGAGGCCCGTAATCTGCCTGCACCCTATGTCAAAAAATTTAACACACCAGCAGTGTGAAGAGACCTGAAAGTGGCACATGGCAGCAGAGTGTGGCGATGGAGACAGCAGCAATGGGAGGCCATACAGGGACCCATGACAGACTCTGGACTTGGCAGCAGCATGAGGAGGCGGTATATAGGGGCCCATGGCAGATTAGGGGCCTGGCAGCAGCTATGTGAGGCCCGTAATCTGCCTGCACCCTATGTCAAAAAATTTAACACACCAGCAGTGTGAAGAGACCTGAAAGTGGCACATGGCAGCAGAGTGTGGCGATGGAGACAGCAGCAATGGGAGGCCATACAGGGACCCATGACAGACTCTGGACTTGGCAGCAGCATGAGGAGGCGGTATATAGGGGCCCATGGCAGATTAGGGGCCTGGCAGCAGCTATGTGAGGCCCGTAATCTGCCTGCACCCTATGTCAAAAAATTTAACACACCAGCAGTGTGAAGAGACCTGAAAGTGGCACATGGCAGCAGAGTGTGGCGATGGAGACAGCAGCAATGGGAGGCCGTACAGGGACCCATGAGAGACTCTAGACTTGGCAGCAGCATGAGGAGGCGGTATATAGGGGCCCATGGCAGATTAGGGGCCTGGCAGCAGCTATGTGAGGCCCGTAATCTGCCTGCACCCTATGTCAAAAAATTTAACACACCAGCAGTGTGAAGAGACCTGAAAGTGGCACATGGCAGCAGAGTGTGGCGATGGAGACAGCAGCAATGGGAGGCCATACAGGGACCCATGACAGACTCTGGACTTGGCAGCAGCATGAGGAGGCGGTATATAGGGGCCCATGGCAGATTAGGGGCCTGGCAGCAGCTATGTGAGGCCCGTAATCTGCCTGCACCCTATGTCAAAAAATTTAACACACCAGCAGTGTGAAGAGACCTGAAAGTGGCACATGGCAGCAGAGTGTGGCGATGGAGACAGCAGCAATGGGAGGCCGTACAGGGACCCATGAGAGACTCTAGACTTGGCAGCAGCATGAGGAGGCGGTATATAGGGGCCCATGGCAGATTAGGGGCCTGGCAGCAGCTATGTGAGGCCCGTAATCTGCCTGCACCCTATGTCAAAAAATTTAACACACCAGCAGTGTGAAGAGACCTGAAAGTGGCACATGGCAGCAGAGTGTGGCGATGGAGACAGCAGCAATGGGAGGCCGTACAGGGACCCATGAGAGACTCTAGACTTGGCAGCAGCATGAGGAGGCGGTATATAGGGGCCCATGGCAGATTAGGGGCCTGGCAGCAGCTATGTGAGGCCCGTAATCTGCCTGCACCCTATGTCAAAAAATTTAACACACCAGCAGTGTGAAGAGACCTGAAAGTGGCACATGGCAGCAGAGTGTGGCGATGGAGACAGCAGCAATGGGAGGCCATACAGGGACCCATGACAGACTCTGGACTTGGCAGCAGCATGAGGAGGCGGTATATAGGGGCCCATGGCAGATTAGGGGCCTGGCAGCAGCTATGTGAGGCCCGTAATCTGCCTGCACCCTATGTCAAAAAATTTAACACACCAGCAGTGTGAAGAGACCTGAAAGTGGCACATGGCAGCAGAGTGTGGCGATGGAGACAGCAGCAATGGGAGGCCGTACAGGGACCCATGAGAGACTCTAGACTTGGCAGCAGCATGAGGAGGCGGTATATAGGGGCCCATGGCAGATTAGGGGCCTGGCAGCAGCTATGTGAGGCCCGTAATCTGCCTGCACCCTATGTCAAAAAATTTAACACACCAGCAGTGTGTGAGGAGACCTGAAAGTGGCACATGGCAGAGTGTGGCGATGGAGACAGCAGCAATGGGAGGCCGTACAGGGACCCATGAGAGACTCTGGACCTGGCAGCAGCATGAGGAAGCGGTATATAGGGGCCTATGGCAGATTAGGGGCCTGGCAGCAGCTATAGGAGGCCCATAATCTGCCAGCACCATATGTCAAAAAATTCTACACACCAGCAGTGTGTGAGGAGACCTGAAAGTGGCACATGGCAGAGTGTGGCGATGGAGACAGCAGCAATGGGAGGCCGTACAGGGACCCATGAGAGACTCTGGACCTGGCAGCAGCATGAGGAGGCGGTATATAGGGGCCTATGGCAGATTAGGGGCCTGGCAGCAGCTATAGGAGGCCCATAATCTGCCAGCACCCTATGTCAAAAAATTCTACACACCAGCAGTGTGAGGAGACCTGAAAGTGGCACATGGCAGCAGAGTGTGGCGATGGAGACAGCAGCAATGGGAGGCCGTACAGGGACCCATGACAGACTCTAGACTTGGCAGCAGCATGAGGAGGCGGTATATAGGGGCCCATGGCAGATTAGGGGCCTGGCAGCAGCTATGTGAGGCCCGTAATCTGCCTGCACCCTATGTCAAAAAATTTAACACACCAGCAGTGTGAAGAGACCTGAAAGTGGCACATGGCAGCAGAGTGTGGCGATGGAGACAGCAGCAATGGGAGGCCATACAGGGACCCATGACAGACTCTGGACTTGGCAGCAGCATGAGGAGGCGGTATATAGGGGCCCATGGCAGATTAGGGGCCTGGCAGCAGCTATGTGAGGCCCGTAATCTGCCTGCACCCTATGTCAAAAAATTTAACACACCAGCAGTGTGAAGAGACCTGAAAGTGGCACATGGCAGCAGAGTGTGGCGATGGAGACAGCAGCAATGGGAGGCCGTACAGGGACCCATGAGAGACTCTAGACTTGGCAGCAGCATGAGGAGGCGGTATATAGGGGCCCATGGCAGATTAGGGGCCTGGCAGCAGCTATGTGAGGCCCGTAATCTGCCTGCACCCTATGTCAAAAAATTTAACACACCAGCAGTGTGAAGAGACCTGAAAGTGGCACATGGCAGCAGAGTGTGGCGATGGAGACAGCAGCAATGGGAGGCCATACAGGGACCCATGACAGACTCTGGACTTGGCAGCAGCATGAGGAGGCGGTATATAGGGGCCCATGGCAGATTAGGGGCCTGGCAGCAGCTATGTGAGGCCCGTAATCTGCCTGCACCCTATGTCAAAAAATTTAACACACCAGCAGTGTGAAGAGACCTGAAAGTGGCACATGGCAGCAGAGTGTGGCGATGGAGACAGCAGCAATGGGAGGCCGTACAGGGACCCATGAGAGACTCTAGACTTGGCAGCAGCATGAGGAGGCGGTATATAGGGGCCCATGGCAGATTAGGGGCCTGGCAGCAGCTATGTGAGGCCCGTAATCTGCCTGCACCCTATGTCAAAAAATTTAACACACCAGCAGTGTGAAGAGACCTGAAAGTGGCACATGGCAGCAGAGTGTGGCGATGGAGACAGCAGCAATGGGAGGCCGTACAGGGACCCATGAGAGACTCTAGACTTGGCAGCAGCATGAGGAGGCGGTATATAGGGGCCCATGGCAGATTAGGGGCCTGGCAGCAGCTATGTGAGGCCCGTAATCTGCCTGCACCCTATGTCAAAAAATTTAACACACCAGCAGTGTGAAGAGACCTGAAAGTGGCACATGGCAGCAGAGTGTGGCGATGGAGACAGCAGCAATGGGAGGCCATACAGGGACCCATGACAGACTCTGGACTTGGCAGCAGCATGAGGAGGCGGTATATAGGGGCCCATGGCAGATTAGGGGCCTGGCAGCAGCTATGTGAGGCCCGTAATCTGCCTGCACCCTATGTCAAAAAATTTAACACACCAGCAGTGTGAAGAGACCTGAAAGTGGCACATGGCAGCAGAGTGTGGCGATGGAGACAGCAGCAATGGGAGGCCGTACAGGGACCCATGAGAGACTCTAGACTTGGCAGCAGCATGAGGAGGCGGTATATAGGGGCCCATGGCAGATTAGGGGCCTGGCAGCAGCTATGTGAGGCCCGTAATCTGCCTGCACCCTATGTCAAAAAATTTAACACACCAGCAGTGTGTGAGGAGACCTGAAAGTGGCACATGGCAGAGTGTGGCGATGGAGACAGCAGCAATGGGAGGCCGTACAGGGACCCATGAGAGACTCTGGACCTGGCAGCAGCATGAGGAAGCGGTATATAGGGGCCTATGGCAGATTAGGGGCCTGGCAGCAGCTATAGGAGGCCCATAATCTGCCAGCACCATATGTCAAAAAATTCTACACACCAGCAGTGTGTGAGGAGACCTGAAAGTGGCACATGGCAGAGTGTGGCGATGGAGACAGCAGCAATGGGAGGCCGTACAGGGACCCATGAGAGACTCTGGACCTGGCAGCAGCATGAGGAGGCGGTATATAGGGGCCTATGGCAGATTAGGGGCCTGGCAGCAGCTATAGGAGGCCCATAATCTGCCAGCACCCTATGTCAAAAAATTCTACACACCAGCAGTGTGAGGAAACCTGAAAGTGGCACATGGCAGCAGAGTGTGGCGATGGAGACAGCAGCAATGGGAGGCCGTACAGGGACCCATGACAGACTCTAGACTTGGCAGCAGCATGAGGAGGCGGTATATAGGGGCCCATGGCAGATTAGGGGCCTGGCAGCAGCTATGTGAGGCCCGTAATCTGCCTGCACCCTATGTCAAAAAATTTAACACACCAGCAGTGTGAAGAGACCTGAAAGTGGCACATGGCAGCAGAGTGTGGCGATGGAGACAGCAGCAATGGGAGGCCATACAGGGACCCATGACAGACTCTGGACTTGGCAGCAGCATGAGGAGGCGGTATATAGGGGCCCATGGCAGATTAGGGGCCTGGCAGCAGCTATGTGAGGCCCGTAATCTGCCTGCACCCTATGTCAAAAAATTTAACACACCAGCAGTGTGAAGAGACCTGAAAGTGGCACATGGCAGCAGAGTGTGGCGATGGAGACAGCAGCAATGGGAGGCCGTACAGGGACCCATGAGAGACTCTAGACTTGGCAGCAGCATGAGGAGGCGGTATATAGGGGCCCATGGCAGATTAGGGGCCTGGCAGCAGCTATGTGAGGCCCGTAATCTGCCTGCACCCTATGTCAAAAAATTTAACACACCAGCAGTGTGAAGAGACCTGAAAGTGGCACATGGCAGCAGAGTGTGGCGATGGAGACAGCAGCAATGGGAGGCCATACAGGGACCCATGACAGACTCTGGACTTGGCAGCAGCATGAGGAGGCGGTATATAGGGGCCCATGGCAGATTAGGGGCCTGGCAGCAGCTATGTGAGGCCCGTAATCTGCCTGCACCCTATGTCAAAAAATTTAACACACCAGCAGTGTGAAGAGACCTGAAAGTGGCACATGGCAGCAGAGTGTGGCGATGGAGACAGCAGCAATGGGAGGCCGTACAGGGACCCATGAGAGACTCTAGACTTGGCAGCAGCATGAGGAGGCGGTATATAGGGGTCCATGGCAGATTAGGGGCCTGGCAGCAGCTATGTGAGGCCCGTAATCTGCCTGCACCCTATGTCAAAAAATTTAACACACCAGCAGTGTGAAGAGACCTGAAAGTGGCACATGGCAGCAGAGTGTGGCGATGGAGACAGCAGCAATGGGAGGCCGTACAGGGACCCATGAGAGACTCTAGACTTGGCAGCAGCATGAGGAGGCGGTATATAGGGGCCCATGGCAGATTAGGGGCCTGGCAGCAGCTATAGGAGGCACATAATCTGCCAGCACCCTATGTCAAAAAATTCTACACACCAGCAGTGTGAGGAGACCTGAAAGTGGCACATGGCAGCAGAGTGTGGCGATGGAGACAGCAGCAATGGGAGGCCGTACAGGGACCCATGAGAGACTCTAGACTTGGCAGCAGCATGAGGAGGCGGTATATAGGGGCCCATGGCAGATTAGGGGCCTGGCAGCAGCTATGTGAGGCCCGTAATCTGCCTGCACCCTATGTCAAAAAATTTAACACACCAGCAGTGTGAAGAGACCTGAAAGTGGCACATGGCAGCAGAGTGTGGCGATGGAGACAGCAGCAATGGGAGGCCGTACAGGGACCCATGAGAGACTCTGGACTTGGCAGCAGCATGAGGAGGCGGTATATAGGGGCCCATGGCAGATTAGGGGCCTGGCAGCAGCTATGTGAGGCCCGTAATCTGCCTGCACCCTATGTCAAAAAATTTAACACACCAGCAGTGTGAAGAGACCTGAAAGTGGCACATGGCAGCAGAGTGTGGCGATGGAGACAGCAGCAATGGGAGGCCGTACAGGGACCCATGAGAGACTCTAGACTTGGCAGCAGCATGAGGAGGCGGTATATAGGGGCCCATGGCAGATTAGGGGCCTGGCAGCAGCTATGTGAGGCCCGTAATCTGCCTGCACCCTATGTCAAAAAATTTAACACACCAGCAGTGTGAAGAGACCTGAAAGTGGCACATGGCAGCAGAGTGTGGCGATGGAGACAGCAGCAATGGGAGGCCGTACAGGGACCCATGAGAGACTCTAGACTTGGCAGCAGCATGAGGAGGCGGTTTATAGGGGCCCATGGCAGATTAGGGGCCTGGCAGCAGCTATGTGAGGCCCGTAATCTGCCTGCACCCTATGTCAAAAAATTAAACACACCAGCAGTGTGAAGAGACCTGAAAGTGGCACATGGCAGCAGAGTGTGGCGATGGAGACAGCAGCAATGGGAGGCCGTACAGGGACCCATGAGAGACTCTGGACCTAGCAGCAGCATGAGGAGGCGGTATATAGGGGCCTATGGCAGATTAGGGGCCTGGCAGCAGCTATGTGAGGCCCGTAATCTGCCAGCACCCTATGTCAAAAAATTAAACACACCAGCAGTGTGAGGAGACCTGAAAGTGGCACATGTTTGAGGCATGATTCATGGCGGATTTAGTCAGTTGTGTCAGGAACTGGTGGTTTGAAATCCAGACTAATCCACGCCTGATTCATTTTCACAAACGTGAGTCTCTCCACACTTTGGGTGGACAGTCGTGTCCTCCGCGGAGTTACAATACCTCCTGCCGCACTAAACACGCGCTCCGATGCCACGCTACTGGCCGGGCATGACAGCCTTTCAAGGGCAAATTCAGCTAGTTGGGGCCAAAGGTCAAGTTTCGTTGCCCAGTAGTCAAGGGGATTGTCTACCTCGGTTGGCAGGGTGCTGTCCAAGTAGGCCCAAGCCTGTTGTTTGAGCTCCTGCTCCAGGTCCACCTGATGCTGCTGCTGCTGCTGCGGCTGGTTAGTAGTTTCCTCACTGCGCTGGTGAAGAAAGCTACTCATCATCGACTGCAGACTGAGGCAGCCACTGCTGGTGGAGCTGCCACTGCTCCTACCACCCCACCCCTCCCCTGCTGCCATGCCAGCGGAACGCGAGCGCACAGGGCCCACAGTGTCTGAGGATGGACGTTGGCGCACAAAGGCAGAGACCAACTGACTACATAGGTGGTTTTTATAGTACGTAATTTTGGCCTCCCTCTCAGCAGGTGTGAAAAAGGCCACCATTTTGGACCGGTAGCGAGGGTCCAACAAGGTGGACAGCCAAAAGTCATCCCTCTGTCTGATGGTTATTATTCGGCTGTCGCTACGCAAGCAACCGAGCATGCTATGGGCCATTTGTGCCAAGGAATGCGAGGGACTCCCTGCCTCCATCTCCACAGCATACTGCCACGGTGCGTCTGGGTCCTCTGTCTCCTCCTCCTCCTCCTCCTCTACCAGATGCTCCTGCTCCTCCACTCCTGTCCGCTGAGTGGAAAAACCACCCATTTCACTCAATAATTCCTGAGCACAAATGTCCTCCTCTACCTCCTCCTCTTCTTCCTGTCCTGCCCCCACAGGGGTCATGTGGCGTTGAGATCTGTGCGCCACGTCTACCGCACCCTGACCAGCCATTGTTAACAGCATTTGTTCCAGGACGTGCAACAGAGGAATGACGTCGTTCATCCCATAGTCCTGCCGACTCACGAATAGCGTGGCCTCCTCAAAGGGCCTGAGCAAGCGGCAGGTGTCACGCATGAGCTGCCAATGGCTGACATCTAAGTTACACAGGGGAGTACCTTTATCCGCTTGTAACATCAGGAAATCGGTGATGGCCTTTCGCTGCTCGTAAAGGCGGTCTAACATGTGTAGGGTTGAATTCCACCTTGTTGCAACGTCGCAGATCAGGCGATGCTGTGGAATTCCGTTCTGCCGCTGCAGCTCAATGAGGGTGTTCTTTGCGGTGTAGGAATGGCTGAAATGCATGCACAGTTTACGTGACATTTTAAGGATGTCTTGCAGTGGGATGGTGGATTTTAGGAACCGCTTGACAACCAGATTGAACACGTGAGCCATGCATGGCGCATGGCACAACCTTCCTTGACGCAGAGCAGACACCATGTTCTTTCCGTTGTCAGTCAACATGGTTCCGATTTTTAGTTTGCGCGGAGACAGCCATCTGTCGATTTCTCTGTTCATTACACTCAGCAGTTCCTCCCCTGTGTGACTACGTTCGCCAAGGCATACCAGGTGCAGCACAGCGTGACACCGTTGCGCCCTGCACATGTGATATGCCGGTCGGGTAATGGGACTTGGCACGGGGGTGGCGGCTGAGGACACGGCGGAAAAAGAGGTGGTAGAGGCGGACATGCTTGCTGGACCAAGGACGTGCAAACGTGGAGGCAAAAGCGTCGTGACCTGTCCAAGTTGCTGGTGCGGCTGTGCCGGCACCACGTTCACCCAGTGGGCCGTAAATGACATGTACTGTCCCTGACCGTAGTTACAGCTCCACACGTCGGCGCTGCCGTGCACTTTGGCAGAGACCGACATGCTCAAAGACTGGCCCACCATCTCTTCTACATGTGAATGCAGGGCTGGCACTGCCTTTTGGGCAAAGAAATGACGGCTTGGCACTCTCCACCGCGGCGCGGCACAAGCCATCATTTCTCGGAAAGGTGCTGAGTCCACCAGTTGGAAAGGGAGGGACTGCAGCACCAGCAACTTGGACAGGAGGACGTTCAGCTTTTGCACCGTCGGGTGCGTGCTCGCAAACTGTTGTCTCTTGGATACGGATTCCAAGAAAGACTGTTGACGGAATCCGAGAAGAGGAGTAGCAGGAGAAGGAGCATCTGAACGAGCGGAAGATGCCAATGAGCGACAACTCCCCTCAGCAGAGGTGTTGGAGCCTTGACTGGCTGATAGAGGGCGATTGACGACGTCGGGTGACGGAGCAAGTAACGGAGCGGGTGATGGAGCGGGGGCTGGGGCAGGCAGAACCGCCGTATGTTTATCACGGTTTTCCCAGGCCACCGAATGGTGACGCTGCATATGCTGACGCAACGCTGTAGTCCCAACATGGGCCCCCTGGCCACGCTTGCATTTCTGGCCACATAGTCGACATACGGCTACGTTTACTTCCTCGGGCGGCTTGAGGAAAAATTGCCACACCACCGAGTAGGAAACTTTGCCCCCGCTACTCTTCACTGGCTGACTGCTACTTCCTCCGTGCGCAACGGCACCACTACTGGCCGTGGTGGTAGGCTGCAGTGGAGCTGGTGCTCTACTCCGTGGACGTTTGGCTCCACTGACACTGATGCGACCCTGCTGCTGTCTCCTGGGCAACCCACCGACTGTTTTGCTCGCTGCCAAGCTGCCACCCTCTTCTCCTGATGATGCGGAAGAAATTGCCTGATGACGACGAGGCTGCCAAGTGCGATCAACCTCCTCATCATCAAGTAGGGTCTCCGCCTCACTACTAGCCCCCTCGGCTGCGTCTGGGTCAGGAGACAGACCTGTCTCTAGACCGGCTACCGAGCCACTCTCCTCGCCAGTACTTGTTCGCTTGGCTGCTGAAAAGGCCGATGTCTCCCCCCGTTCCTGACCGCCCTCTGTTAGCTCTTCCTCACTGTACAGTGGGGCTGAGCCCACAGCATGCGATACTTCGCTTGGTGAGGGAACAGCAAAGGACAGGGGCAGGTAGAGGACACTTGATTTCAGTGGGCTTGGTCCCGGGCCATGCCAACTAACGGTTGTGTCTGACGTACCCACCGACCGTTGGCTGTAGGTGTCAGAGGTGACCTGGGAAGAGGAAGACGACCGAGCCAACCAATCAATGACGGCAGGGTTGTCGGTGGAGACACGACCGCTGGATGACACCGGGAGCACTGGCCTCTGGCTGCGAATACTGCTGCCTCGACCCCTTCCTCTGCTGCCACGTCTGCTCGCTCCTAAAACATTGCCTCCTCTGCCACTCCTCTGCATGTTGTCTGACATACTATTTAATTCAACGATTAGGTGTCCCTGAGTAACAATTCTCTGGCACTCAGTAACAATTCTGTCTGTCCCTGAGTATGAATTCTGTGGCCCTGAGTAACAATTATGTGTCTGTGCGAGTAACAATTCTGTGTCTGTGCGAGTAACAATTCTGTGTCTGTGCAAGTAACAATTTTGTGTCTGTGCGAGTAACAATTCTCTGGCACTCAGTAACAATTCTGTCTGTCCCTGAGTAACAATTCTCTGGCACTCAGTAACAATTCTGTCTGTCCCTGAGTATGAATTCTGTGGCCCTGAGTAACAATTCTGTGTCTGTGCGAGTAACAATTCTGTGTCTGTGCAAGTAACAATTTTGTGTCTGTGCGAGTAACAATTCTCTGGCACTCAGTAACAATTCTGTCTGTCCCTGAGTAACAATTCTCTGGCACTCAGTAACAATTCTGTCTGTCCCTGAGTAACAATTCTCTGGCACTCAGTAACAATTCTGTCTATCCCTGAGTATGAATTCTGTGGCCCTGAGTAACAATTCTGTGTCTGTGCGAGTAACAATTCTGTGTCTGTGCAAGTAACAATTTTGTGTCTGTGCGAGTAACAATTCTCTGGCACTCAGTAACAATTCTGTCTGTCCCTGAGTAACAATTCTCTGGCACTCAGTAACAATTCTGTCTGTCCCTGAGTAACAATTCTCTGGCACTCAGTAACAATTCTGTCTGTCCCTGAGTATGAATTCTGTGGCCCTGAGTAACAATTCTGTGTCTGTGCGAGTAACAATTCTGTGTCTGTGCAAGTAACAATTTTGTGTCTGTGCGAGTAACAATTCTCTGGCACTCAGTAACAATTCTGTCTGTCCCTGAGTAACAATTCTCTGGCACTCAGTAACAATTCTGTCTGTCCCTGAGTAACAATTCTCTGGCACTCAGTAACAATTCTGTCTATCCCTGAGTATGAATTCTGTGGCCCTGAGTAACAATTCTGTGTCTGTGCGAGTAACAATTCTGTGTCTGTGCAAGTAACAATTTTGTGTCTGTGCGAGTAACAATTCTCTGGCACTCAGTAACAATTCTGTCTGTCCCTGAGTAACAATTCTCTGGCACTCAGTAACAATTCTGTCTGTCCCTGAGTAACAATTCTCTGGCACTCAGTAACAATGCTGTCTGTCCCTGAGTAACAATTCTCTGGCACTCAGTAACAATTCTGTCTGTCCCTGAGTAACAATTCTCTGGCACTCAGTAACAATTCTGTCTGTCCCTGAGTATGAATTCTGTGGCCCTGAGTAACAATTCTGTGTCTGTGCGAGTAACAATTCTGTGTCTGTGCAAGTAACAATTTTGTGTCTGTGCGAGTAACAATTCTCTGGCACTCAGTAACAATTCTGTCTGTCCCTGAGTAACAATTCTCTGGCACTCAGTAACAATTCTGTCTGTCCCTGAGTAACAATTCTCTGGCACTCAGTAACAATTCTGTCTGTCCCTGAGTAACAATTCTCTGGCACTCAGTAACAATTCTGTCTGTCCCTGAGTAACAATTCTCTGGCACTCAGTAACAATTCTGTCTGTCCCTGAGTATGAATTCTGTGGCCCTGAGTAACAATTCTGTGTCTGTGCGAGTAACAATTCTGTGTCTGTGCAAGTAACAATTTTGTGTCTGTGCGAGTAACAATTCTCTGGCACTCAGTAACAATTCTGTCTGTCCCTGAGTAACAATTCTCTGGCACTCAGTAACAATTCTGTCTGTCCCTGAGTAACAATTCTCTGGCACTCAGTAACAATTCTGTCTATCCCTGAGTATGAATTCTGTGGCCCTGAGTAACAATTCTGTGTCTGTGCGAGTAACAATTCTGTGTCTGTGCAAGTAACAATTTTGTGTCTGTGCGAGTAACAATTCTCTGGCACTCAGTAACAATTCTGTCTGTCCCTGAGTAACAATTCTCTGGCACTCAGTAACAATTCTGTCTGTCCCTGAGTAACAATTCTCTGGCACTCAGTAACAATTCTGTCTGTCCCTGAGTAACAATTCTCTGGCACTCAGTAACAATTCTGTCTGTCCCTGAGTAACAATTCTCTGGCACTCAGTAACAATTCTGTCTGTCCCTGAGTAACAATTCTCTGGCACTCAGTAACAATTCTGTCTGTCCCTGAGTAACAATTCTCTGGCACTCAGTAACAATTCTGTCTGTCCCTGAGTAACAATTCTCTGGCACTCAGTAACAATTCTGTCTGTCCCTGAGTAACAATTCTGTCTGTCCCTGAGAATGAATTCTGTGGCCCTAAGAATTCTCTGGCACTCAGTAACAATTCTGTCTGTCCCTGAGTAACAATTCTCTGGCACTCAGTAACAATTCTGTCTGTCCCTGAGTAAAAATTCTGTGGCCCTAATAACGTTTCTGTGGCCCTAAGTAACAATTCTCTGGCACTGAGTAACAATTCTGTCTGTCCCTGAGTATGAATTCTGTGGCCCTAACTAGCGTTTCTTTGTCCCTAAATAACGATTCTGTGGCCCTCATTAACAAGTCTGTGTCCCTGAGTAATGGTTCTCTGTCCCTAAGTAACTTCTCTCTGTCCCCAATTCTCGTTTCTGTGGCCCTAACTCTGTCCCTGTCCCTAGTACAGAGCGGTCTGCCTCTGTTCAATGACTGCAGGCAAATGAAGATTTCCAAAATGGCCGCTATATATACCTCGACCATTACACAGTGCTGGCTGGCTGGCTGCTGATTGGCTGATGCGATCACATGTCGTTGAGGAATGCATTATGGGGCAGCGCGCCTTGTCTGCGCGCCTTCCCCGACATCCCCGCTCCGTCGCCGCACATGTCAGCCGCCATTTTCGGAAAAATTTCGATTCGCGCGTCCGAATTAGGCTGTTTTTCGGATTCGGCACGAATCGAAATTTTTCCGATATTCGACTCGAATTCCACTTCGGATACTTCGATTCGCTCATCTCTAATAATAACCTATCACCTCCCTGATGCCATTGTATGTGACCTGTGCATGAATCTCTTCATCTGCTCCCCCAAGCCCCCCCCCCCCCCCCCCCCGTGTATGACCTATGATGCTCCATGTTTTAACCATCTCAATACCAACATGTTTCTTCATTTCCAAACAATTGTGTAAAAAAAATGTGATCCTACTGTTGTTTCTAGTTTCCAAAAAGGGAGTGTTCATACTGTCCTGACATTTATATTTGTTATGATGTTTAACAGGAAATAAGGAAAACTGTTTTTTTGGGGTACTGCATTGACTCTTAGACTATCGCAGCACCTAAAAATGAAAAATGGCCTGGTAATGAATGGACAGCTCTGGATCTGAATCCCCTAACTCATTTCACACCTATCCCTCCCACAGTGATACCCATCTTCATCCAAAGCCTTCCAGCACTTCAATACATACTTTGCATTCCAACGTTTTTATTGTGTGAGTGTAAACGAGGAGTGCTCAACTTTTTGAAGAGTGAGGGCCACATAGGTAATTTGGTAACTGGTAGTGGGTCACAATGAAATGAAATGGTTCATATTTTTTACTTTAAAAAGCATAATGAACATTTTTCTCCTGCAGCCACTGAATTCTGGCAGAAGGGAGAGGAGGAGAAGCTGCCCTTCAGTAGTTGCAGGAAGAAATTTGAGAGGATTGGTTCCTGTATATGCTGCCCCCACCGTCCCTCCTGTCCAAGTGTAAAACAGAATGTGAGAGGGAGGCCACATGGTTGGGGGGTGTAAAAATCTGATGCTACATTGATGGTTTTGGGGTGTAAAAATCTCAATTACGAGGTTTTACTGCTTGAGGTGATTGTAGCCGTATTAGACCTGAAGAAGGGGACATTCCCCGAAAGCTTGTCCTCAAAATTGTATGTTAGTGCAAATAAAAAAAGTATCACGGACAGTACTCAATTGTTCCTGAGGTTTTACTGCAAATGTAAACAAGAGCATGCTGTCCTGAGCCACTTTCACACTGATGCACTGCAGTTTACCCACAATGTGGGTGCAGTGAAGTGCACCTGCAGCTTTCCTGCGGGTTAGCTGTGCTGTGCCATAGACTTGTATTTTATCATGCGGACATGGTGCACTTTTTGAAAGCACACCAAAACTCCTGCTTTCAATTTGAGATCAAGTGCCACAATAAGAGGGCTCCACTGGCCACAGCTTGAGCACCCCTGGAGTAAAATGTTAATTTTTACTGTTGGGGCATGGAAGGTTTTGGGAAGGCTTTACTGGGTGGAAGTATTGAAAATGTTTAGAACCACTAGAGCTTCATAAATATACTTGGCATGTCTTTTTAAAGTTGTAGTAAACTCTAGAATAAAAACAAAGGCATAATGTGCTTGCATGCATTTCATACTAGCGCATTATGTGTAACTTACCTTAAAACGAAGCCCAGTGCATTATGTGTAACTTACCTTAAAACGAAGCCCTCCAGCCATGCTGTCCCCGTTGACAGGGCTTCCATCTTCACTTGGTCCTTCCTCCAGGTTTGCGGGTTCCGGTGGCTTGAATGACTGAGCCGCAATGGCATCACTCCCATGTGGGAGTTACTTTTTATGGCACACAGCTCAGAAGGAACAGCATGGGCATGCCGCTCCTTCAGAGTGCATGTGCCAGTGCCTCTAAACAGGTAAATATCTCCTAAACTGTGCACATTTAGGAGATATTTACACTACCTACAGGTAAGCCTTAAGATAGGCTTACCTGTAGGTACGAGTAAATAAACAGACTTTACTACCACTTTAAGTGTCCTGGCAGATTTGTGATAGCAATTGTAAATTAGCCCCACTGAGTCTGGGGGCAGAGAGCCCCCTCTCTGTGTCAGTATATGTAGAAACAATAATTTGAAGAGTAGGGCAAACTGTTACCCTTCTCTGTTAGCAATTTTTTTTCTAGGCTTGCAGACTAAGAGTGGGTGAACTGCAAGCATCTGGTACACTATTCCACCAACAAACTATGCAGGGACCTCAACAATGAGGACACTTCTAATTGTACTGACAAGCAGGACAGCAGTCTGGAACATTTTATTATACACATTGTAAATGGAAACAAGTTATAAACAGTAAGGTAATGTGTGTATGCCTGTGTGCCATCCCTGGCAGCCCTGCCACCCTAGACCATGTCTTAAGTTGGCTTTGCAGAAATTCATCTTTGATGATATTGAGGCACTTGCTAAGGAAACTGAAATACTGCAGAATTTTGTGACCTTGTACAGAAATACCAGTTACTCTATAAGAGTTTATGCTAATATACAGCCCCAGTGATTTGAAGAAATCATCTCACGAAACAACAGTTATTTTGCACTTCATTCAGTAAATACTCTGTGATGAGTGCTCAAGTCCCTGCATTGTTTGGTTCTCAAGCATGAATACAGTAAGGAGAGCACTTCTGTTCCGTAATATAATGTTTAAATCACCCCGGCACCTGTTTAATATGTTCCTAAAAGCCATCATACACATTCTAGAAAATAGAATTGAAGGAAACATCTTCCCCAGCAATATAATTTAATGTAAACTTGCGGCTGTTTTCTATTGATCTGCGGTAGTACCTCTAGAGATGCAGTTTATTTATAGCATTCAGTACACATTCATGTAAAGATCTATACTGGATGAATCATTTTGGTAGTGTTCATAAAGCTTAACGGTAATCAATAAACTTTCTAAAGCTTTCGTAATTGTTTTAATACCTATGTAAATGTAAAGAATCAATACTAATTATTAATATCTGTTAATTATAGCTGCGAACTGTTCTTCAATTTAAAGCATGTCGCATTGTCCTTTTTCTCTGTTCCTCTTTTCTCCTCAGATGCTCTATGATGGTCTGGCCTATAGGAATTTATTAAGCGAGATAGACAATATGTCAGCTGCATTTAGCATGTGTTGATGCACGTTAAATACATTGGAGTTCTTATGCAATGTCTACATTTTTTAATGCATTGTGTTGCTGTGCATAATTATTTATCTTTTTGCAGCAGAAGCTGAAATATTTTATTTTTTATTTCCTTAATTTGGATTGCAGCACGTTGCGATATGTTGCAATGCGGTGCTGTGCATTGCTCTACGTTTAAATGTAGCATGTCCTATTTTCGTCCATTACATTGCAATGGTGTGAAATTGGCCCATTGAAAACAATTTATTTTTACTTGTTATTGTATTGCATCTTCAATGAACAAAGCTGCCCAGTGCAGCCCAATGCACATAGTGTGAATGGGACCTAATATCCTGCGTGGTTTTCCTCCGGGTACTCTGGTTTCCTTCCACACACCAAAGACATGCAGATAGGTTAATTGGATCCTGTCTAAATTGTCCATAGTATGTGTATGTATGAATGTGAGTTAGGGACCTTAGATTGTACACCCCTTGAGGGTTAGGGACTGATGTGAATGTACAATATATATATATGTAAAGCACTGTGTAAATTGACGGTGCTATAGAAGTACCTGAAAGAAAGAAATAAATATATATGTATAAGCCTCACTCTAGGAAAAGTTTTGGATAGACAGGTGCTAAGCTTGGGATAGACTTCTCTACAGAGCTGTGGAAATGTAGAATACATGCATACGGCAAGTCAAGTGAAACTGTCATTAATGAAATATGGGGGTTGTCTTTCTGACCTCCTTCTGAAAACAGTTGTCTGGCTGTCATGCTGACCCCACTGGCTATATTTTATGGGTCACTTACTGGGAACAAGCGTGTAGATCAGCAGAGTCAGATAAAAAAACATCAGATATGCTTATCTACCTCATGGCCCGTGATTCAAAATATTAAGGCAAAAAGATGAGTATTGCAATTAGCAAGCAGCATTTTGAAGAGAGGTCAACATTTTCAGCTCAGCTTTACAATGAAATTATATGGATATAGTTAAAGCAAACATATAAGAAGAGAGATGGGAACACTCCCACTGTTACATGGTTCAATAACAATAGCAATAACCAGGGCTGTCATACTAATCTCAGCTTCACTATCTAATGAATCACCGAACTGGAAAAAACATACAGGACGAAGTTCAGACTTCACTGTCTCCATGTTTGTTCCAGGTAAATGATTCATTCAGCAGTAGTGAAGGGTTAAGCCTTGTACACATGGGCCGAATATCGCAGGTTCAATAGAAAGTGGCCAAACTTCAGCCCAAGTATACACCAGCCTATCCAACAGAAGCCAGCCAAACGGCTGGCTCTTGTCGAACTGGCATGCTGGAAAACCAGCATCCAGTTGGCATCCGACCAGTGCTGACACCCAATGGCTGCGAGCGCTGACCGGTGTGTTCTTGTATTCTGGTGGGTGGACAATCTCCCTGGCAGAACACAGGCGTACCGCCCCGTGAGGACGTCGTGGTGACGAAACGCGTAGGGCTTGGTTTGTCGGATGCTGACGTCAGGACGCTCTCTGCTATTGTCGGGAGACAGCTGAGTGTACGGAGCTGCGGTTCTTTTCCCTGCCTATGCGATTGATGCTGGTGTCAGCTAGATACCTTATTTGTGAGTGGATTTTAAACCTTTTAATAAATAGATGTTGTAAAGACATGCTGCACCATTATATTCTTCTTTATTTTTGAATGTGGTCCCGATATACATGGAGCTGTGGTGATTGCCCACTCATGGAAGAGTGGCTGCAGAGTATTCCTCCTCATTTCCTGCCTATACTATAGAAAGGTGTCTACCAGCTGGAATCTAATACTGCAGAATATTACATCTAAAGTCTGGAAGTTGCTGTTTTCTTTGCTCCCAGAGCAAAAGCGCTAAGGCTGGTCTATAATTTGATCAGCACTTAGCTCTGGTGAGTGCATTCAATTGATTTGGTGGTGGATTGCTCACAGTGTTATATATTTGTCACACGAGTTTATATTGGACTTTCACATATTTGATTTATGGACTTTTATATATGTTTGTTTAGCACACTCTTATGTTTGATTTGATTTATCCATGTTTGTGGAGTTAGAGTTGCTGCTGTATAATTGGAGGGTGTGGCGCTTTTCTAAATACCAATTAAGTTATACTTTAAAGCATCTTGTCCTTTGTCTTACATACCTTGCTTACATGTATGTACTTTGTTTACAAAAGATAAGGGTAAAGCAATAGAAACTGCAATTTTATTCAGTATGAACATCTTAACTTGTAGTGTTCCCTACCTTCTTTAGTTCCACTCCTCTCTCTGTATGTAAACATATTTAACATGTAGTGTAAATGTATCATCATGTTTCAGCAGCTATGGAAAAAGCTGTGAAGGGTTGGCAAGGCAAAAAAATAAATGATGCAGATATATATATATATATAGACTCGAACAGGAAGCCGTCAGAAAGAGGAACTCCCCATGCAGGAATGATAATATAATAATAAACAGAAAACAAACACACAATTTTAGGCAGAAAATAGGCTCCTGACTTAGCCTTCAATAGACACAAGCTTTTTATATTAGGCTTTCCTTAACTATCATCACCTGTCTTGAAATATGACTGGTGGCTCTTTTGGCTCTTTCGTGCATTTTTTCTTCTGTATTTACCATTTACAGCAGAGGGCCTGCTCAACATCCATGAATGCAAAAATATGCAACATTTCCTGTTTTATAAAAATGGGCTAAATTTGGGATTTCTCTTCTAAATGCATACATTATATTGCAGGATAAGTCTGCCTGGACCTCTCTAATAAGGATGATAAGGTACAGCACCATGGACTAATACAGTATGTATATAATATATGGAAAGCATGCTAGTTGTTCAGAATGCAAGCATATTGAATATATATGCCTAGAGAGACCTGTTGCCAACTTAAAACATTACAGGTACAAGGAAAGAAAAATGAACTGTTTAAATGCTTACTTGCATTGTTTTTTCCATGAATTATTTTTTTCACTTGCAATGTACCTTCGGACTTTTTAGAAAATAATACTAATGCAGAAAGTGTTGATTCCCTAGTACATCTCATTTCTTTTGCCATGTTATTTCCTCTTCTGGGAGTGTCGAATACTTTGTGCTGGCCCAGCTTCTCTGCCCCTCCCCTCCCCTCCCTACATATCCTTTTAAGTAACGGCTGGAGGAGGAGCGAGTGCCACTTGACAGCTTCTGGGTTTGCTGGGGCTCCTGACATTAAAACAAAGATGGCAGCACCCAGCAGCAGTCTCTGGGCTTTTGAATGTTTAGATATGGCAGACACAACAGCTCCTTCGCCCTCCACCATTGAGAAAAGTTATTTAATTGATTGCACTACTTGTAACATGATCTGTAAATAGGGGAGAGTCTGATGAGCCACGGGATCTCTCCCCCATTCGTGTTACAGGCAGTGCAATCAATTAAAAAACTTTTTTCAATGGAGGAGGAAGGTGGAAGGGGCATATCCCCATCAGAATTCCTGTTCTGAATGAAGAACTGAAGCTGTTAACCACTGCAATTCTGGAAGTTCAGAGTCAGGAAGAGGACAGGAATCCCTGCAGCGAAGATTTCTCCAGGACCCAGCTGCTCGCACAATGTCGCAAATACAACATGGTACTTCATTGCAGGTATGTGATGGACTAAAGCTGTAGGGATTTTTTTTAAAGCTAAACTTCAGCTTAAAAGTAAATTATGCATGTAGTATTCCTGAAAACAGTTATACACTCATTTCCCATACCTTTATACATTTTTCGATTATTTTAACCTTTTTTTTTTGTTGCTTCTACATTTTTCAGAGTTGTGTAGGAACTGCTGTTGTTCGTATCACCCAACTGTCCCAGCCAAGCAAGCTTTGCCTGTCATGATAGACCAACATTTGGTTGTGATGGGAGGGTTTGAGAGACTGCTGCAGATATACTGGCAACCACATTTGTTCCTATGTAGATGACAAATTCTATTCAATGATTTCCTAATACAGGAAAGGAATTGTAGTATCCCTGTCCTAAGAGTATGCATGATTGTTTGACAGGCAAGCACTGTTTGCATGTCTCTTATTGCAGTTCCAGGGTTAGGAATATCAACTTTAAAGCTGAATTTCACCCAAATGGGGAATTTCTACTTGTCAGCTTCCTCCCCCCTCCACATCTTTAAGTTTTGGCACTTTATTTTTTTTGGGGCGGGGGGCGTTTATATGTTTTTGATAGGTAATCGCTCCTACTTTTGGTTGGATCGCGGCAGCAATCCAAGCCAATGTTCAGCCCCCCTTCCCGTGTAGCCTTCTAGGGCACGTCATGGGTCCCAAAAGGCTGCGGGACCACTCGCAAAGCACAGCACGGCTCGCACATGCCCAGTGAGAAGCCAGTTGTGAAACTGCAAGCAGTCACAGCCTGCTTCCAAAAGTAAACATGGTTAGGATGGTTCTGGATCCCTGGACAGGTAAGTGTCCTGTTATTAAAATTCAGCAGCTAAAGTATTTGTAGCTGCTGACTTTAATTTGTTTTTGTTTCTAGGGTGAAAAACCTGTTTAATTTGCTGTGCCCTATAGACTGTTGGATTGTGGTTCAGTCCTGATAAAATCACAAGATTTGATGCCCTGATAATTTTGCATATTTGCATTTCCATTAATTTTTTGAGATCACTCCTTTTTTAAATATTTCTGTAAGCATATAAGGCTTGAGTTGTAAATTGTAAGTAAAATGCTGATTGTTTTCTTTACTGCTGCCTCCACCCATGATTAATAGTCTGAGGGCACAAAAACTATTTTATTGATTACATTGATTTTTCCACCTTTGCTCAGTATTTACATGAATTACCTGTCAGTTTGCCATGTCTAAATGAGCATTCCTTCCTGCAACTTAATTATCCTGTGATATATTATTTCCCTTTAGTTCCATTTGTGCTCTATGCTTTGAGTCTTTGTTAAGATACATTATTTATGATGTAAAAAAATATTTATATTGATTACCTATGCTGTAGCTGAATTTCAAACAGTGCACTTGAGATTTAAAGGTCAGACTAAGGTGAAATCACTTAGGAGGACACCTCTGAATTCTCCTTAGGAGTGGATGAAGGATAAATAGAAGTAGAATAATTGCATGCACAATTTTTTTTTCTTCTTTTAGTTCTGTTTCCATGCACAATCTTTCTGTTACCATCCTTTAAAATTGGTTGAATTTTTGTGCTTACACAAGAGGAGGTTTTCTCAAATTCTCATTTTATTAGGTAAGTATGTGGTCATGAAAATGGAGATTTTGCGGAAAATGCTTGTAAAGTGAACTTGGGAGATCACCTTAACTGGCTAAAGTGTTTCTCTAGTCAAATTTATTTTTTCTAGGATGGTGTTTGGAGTAGTTAGACTCTCTTGCAGGTTTTTAATTGCTATTTGTCCCCATTGGCCGATTCACCACTCTGTCCCTATGACTAGTCACGAGGATAGAAAGTAAGTGGAAATCTAGAATTTTAGAGTTTTCCCCAGTTCAAAAGGCAAGGGGACATCTTCCACCTGTTTTGGAGACAATTGTCTAACCATCACTTTGGGAAACTTTCTTTAACTTCCTGTTGCATCTTTGTGACAGGAAGTAAAAGGAAATTACCTTAAAGAAACTGAAAAAATCCTTACAGCAGCCATGTTTAGGCAACTGCAGAATACCTCCAGAGAATACCTCCAAGATCCCAAAAACCCAAGGTACCCTCAAATGCAAATAGGAACCAGATGATTGCACCCTGGGTCACCTCCTCCCATTCTTCTATGCCTTACTGTTGGCCATCAGATGCAAGGACAGCCTCAGAAAAGAAAAGAGGACAAAATGCAAAAATATCACCTCTGGTTGCTGATTGCATATTAGGGCAGCCCAGGTAGAGTGAACACACAAAGTACGGTAAGACTAACCAACAAAGTACTAGACTCTCTTTCCTTGCTATAATACCACATAAGTCAGAAACAACCTAATATTATTTTTTTCAGGTTTTATATAGTGCCAACCATTTGTGCAGCACTTTACAATTTAAAGGGAGATAGTTCAGTTACAACACAGTTTCATATAGAAGGATTAGGAGGACCCTGCTTTTAGAATTTACAATCTATAAAGCAGGGGGAGGTGGTACAAAAGGTGATAGCTGTGGGGATGAGCTTATGGAGGTGGTCAAAGTGCAGTTTATCTGTGGAGGTGGGGTAGGCTTCCTTGAATAAATTAGTTTTCAAGGATTGACTAAAGGCAGACAGGGTAGGAGAAAATGAGACAGATTGGGGTAGGGAGTTCCAGAGGATGGGAGATGTTCTAGAGAAGTCCTGGAGCAAGTATAGGGGAGGTGATGAGGGAGATAGAGAGCAGCAGGTCTTCGGAAAAGTGGAGTGGACCATTTGTGCGATATGTCAAGATGAGGTTGGTGATGTAACTGGGGGCAGTGTTGTGGATGAATTTGTTTGTTATAGTTACAATTTTGAATATTATACATTGGGTTAGTGGAAGCCAGTGGAAGGATTGGCAGAAAGGGGCAGCAGCCACAGATCGATTAAGGTAGAGGACTCTGGCATCAGCATTCATGATGGACTAGGGGAGAGCGGGAAGAGCCTGTGTAGAGGCAAATTTGAAGGAAAAAATACACTTAAATGAATTTTAATGCACACAAACAGATATACAGGAGTTTTTGATAAAATATAAAAGATAATCACAGTCTTTACCAGTGATGCCAGAAGGATCAGACTATTCCACCTCTATTGAGTTTTGTTTAACGTATGGCATTATGAGCATTGTCTTAGTTTTTGGTTATGACACACTCCTTTTTATACAATGTATGCTTATGCCTGGCTCAGTTGAGGGCATAAAATCATCCTTGGACTCTTTTTCCTAGCGGGCCTTGAGATTGCAATGTTACCATGTGTCTTTTCCATAAGCATTATTTACAATGTTGTGCTGTGTACTACTCATGCAGTGTTGTTTATTCTTGATGGTAAGATTTCTTGTGTGTTTATTTTGTTTAAACGTGTATACTTTGAAAAATCTTCTTTAAATAATGCAATAAAAAAAATTGTGTTTCACCAAGTAAATAGATACCTAACATGTAATGCTTTAAAATTGCGTATGCCCATGAAACAGTGACACACTATGGTACATTAAATTACACATAGGAGGCACTTTAAGGCCTTTAGAGGTTACCATTTTAGAGTTAAACAGGAGTTCTTGTGCTAGAATTATTGTTCTCATTCTGACATTCACGTCGATACCTCACATGTATGGTTTAATCACCATTTACATATGCATGTGGAACCTATGCGCATGTTCGCATTTGTGAGTGAACACAAATGAATTTTTACACTGTTTCTTTACATTTTTTTTGGATCAACTTTATTGCTATCACACGGGATGAACAACATCCCTTGTGATAGCTGGGCAGTGGCAGCCAGATTTTTCCTTTGCCCTACAAAGCATCTGATCAAACCTAGATCGGTTTGATCAGATGCTTGTGTGGAAATTAACAGCTTGTAAACAACAAACCAAAACCAGATTAAATCCTAGTGATTTCCAGTTTCATTCATCACAGAGTAGAGGAAGCTATGGATGTACCTTTCCCTCCTGTATACTCAGCTGGCCCAACAGAGGGCAGCAGTTTCAAGCTCCCCGATTGCACAGGAGAGCCAGGAAATGGCAGCAGACAGTAGCGGCAGGAGCAAGGACAGAGGCAGTAGAGCTGCTCTGATCACTTTTACAGGAAAGCCCATCACTGGCTGCAAATTTTGATACCAGGATCATGGCTGCAGCTGAAGTCATGATCCTGGTGTAACCACTTCCACCCAGTCCACTAATTCCTTTGGTGTCCTTAGAGCAGTCTGCAATGAATCTCAGCAGCCCAGACTGATACTGTATATTTGTGGAACTGTCAGCCAAATCTACCTGAATAGCCTGTATAGTGATCCTCAGAAGCTAACCTGCACTGAGACAATCAATGCCTGTTATTTTGATTTTATTGTTAGTGTGGTTTTTATTATATTTTAGGTACTTTAATGGCACAGTGAGCACTATGACAATTTCTTATTGTTTTTATGGCTGCGAGTGTAAAACTTTCTGCTTGAGTGGACCCATGTTCCAGGAAGATATTGGAACTTCTAATACAGATATTCCCAGCTATTTAAAGGGGAACATATCTGTTTTGACCTTTTAAATGTCTTAAGGTCCTTCATAGAAGTCAAGAGTCAGTCTCTTCAGCTATTTTGGTAGTGGAATATAGCACTTTAGAAAATGTAACGTTCAAACTTTAAGACAAGTAATTATTGAGCATACTGAGGGAACTCATAAAGGATGTTGTAGGTACCATTTAGAATTCTGTTGGGCCTCCTCATCAAAATTTTTGGCGTTTGTCAAAAATCATGCGCCTGTTGAACTGGACACCTCCTTTCTCAGTGCGCTCCCTGCTTGGCAACTATGCAATCACACTGACAGGTGGGGGAGGTTTGTAGTGGGGTGGACAGTGCCTGATATGGAACTGAGGGATTAGTTCCCCATTAGGTTTGCCTTCCTTTTTGCTGACAGTCCACAGCAGTGGGTGGACCCATAGCTATTCAGAAAAATAGCAGCCCTCAAATACATGCACTGCTATCAGCTGTCAATCAAAAGCAAGTTAGACCTGATAGGGAAGTAATCTTGCAGTTCCCCATCAGGCTACACCCACCCACATCATATGACACCCTCCCAGGACTGGACAACCGCGCTGTAGCCGTCATTAGGCTGTAACGCCGTTGCCAAGTGGTTAAGTACAGTATTCGTCCAAAACAAATCAGAAGAGCAAGACCACGCATTCTCAGAAATGAAAAAATGCATTACAGTACAATACAACACATTACATCACTTCCAAAATTGTATTCTGTCTTACGAGAATTTCCATTGTTTAAATTCCTATATACTTATAATTGCAGCACACAATCACTACTAGGTCAATTTTACGGAAAACAAACTTTTATATTTAATTTACCATCCAGCTTCTTTAATTTCCCAAACTTCTGGAAAATGTTTTTTCTTTAGCTGTTTGCTACCTCCCACCCACACCCACACTCATAATCAAGGTGTCAAGGTAGAGGTGTTGTAAATGATCTTCTTTGTCAGTTGTATAGTCTTATTTAAGCTGAAATGAAAATTCTGTTGAGGACAGCTCACCACTCTTATCTATTATACTAATAGCCTTATGAAATATGAGCATATCATTCAGCTTAAAGAGATATTAAAGGCCTAATTCTTTAACCCCTTGACCCAGAGCGCATGCAAAAATGCGGTCTCACAGCGCCTGGGCCTTGACGCTAAGCGGCCGCATATTTGCGTGCAATTAGAAAATACATATGTGCTGAGATTGCGTGCCCTGCGCGCTCCCAGCACATATGTCTGTGACTCACGGAAAGGTAACAATCTCTTTCGATCGGGACCTTTTCTGATCATGTGACCACCATGAAGGTGAATCACGGCGGTCACATGACTCTAAAACCCAGCCCGCCTAACGGCTTCTGAAACATTTAAAGGTCCGCGAGGCGCCGACGTGAAGTGGTTAAAATAATAAATATGTTATACTTACCTGCTCTCTGCAAAAGTTTCGGGTCCTCCCCCCACCAAGTGCCCCCAAGAAAGCCGCTTGCTATGGGGGCACTCATAAGACACACAGAACAGGGCTCAGCCCCTTTGTGATTGACAGCTGCAAAAGCCAATGAGGAAGCAGAGAGCCGGGATAGCAGATTGTTGGCTTGGGATAGGGCTTGGTAAATATTAGGGGTAAGTATTAAGTATTTGGGGTCTGCGTACTTTACAACCACCATAACAGCAACCACACAAAGTGCAAATATCAGTTTTGAATGAAGCCACAAAATGTAAACTCTAAGGTGGCTTACTCACAAAGAAAGCTAAATCTATATTTTTTATTATGTTTTCAACTTTGCATTTGAATTTAGTGTTTACTTGGCCTCAAGCTAAAGTTTCATGTTATCAGTCATTTCAGGCTTATAATAGGCTAGGCTTGCAGCACTCAGTAGACCAATTACGTTTGTTTCCTAGAAGGGCACTGCAGCCAGGTTGACTACGTTTTCAAAAACTGGTGGACTGGGGGTTCCCTGGCAGTTTATATCTGGATATAATAAAACACTTTAAAGTATATATTAACTCTTTCTCGAGGGCCATATGCATATATGAGGCCTCTCGGTTGGTGGGCCTTAACGCTGAGAGACCACATATATGCTTACACAAAGAAGAACAGAATGGCGCCAAGAGCACGCACCATGCACCGTCCCGGCACAGTTACTGGCAGCTAACGGAAAGCTCCCAATCTCTACTTGTGATCGGGAGCTTTCCAATCATGTGACCGCACTGTGACAGCAAATCACAGCGACCACATGATTACAAATTCAGCCCCGCCTCCCAGCAGTTGAAACCCCTAAAGAGGCACCAAGGGGTTAATGAGGACTTAAAGGAAAACACTTTACAGACAACTGCTATTTACAAATGAATTACCTAGAACGATAGGTCTCCCATGTATGGACGATACTGCATTAGGTAAAATTCTTAGTTTCATTCATTACTGACATTACTTTAAGCATTGAACTTCTGGAGCTATGACTGACATTTCTGTAACTTATACAGTGAAGGATAGTGTTCCTTGCCATCCTTCTTCTTCTCCCCTCATCCATTCACAAAATGTGTTGTAATGTTTTCACAGAATATAAGGTGCTTTGGGAATGGACAAGAGAAGATTCTGTTGTTTATTTACCTCTCCTCCATCCTTCTGTATTTGCAGAACACCTTGTGAAAGAACATTAGACATTCTGTGAATGGATGAGAGGAGAGGAAGGCAGAGAGCTGTCAGTCCCAACAGTGATAGTTCAGCGCTTATGGTAAAGTCCGGAATGAATGAAACTAAGAGTTATACGTAACGTAAGGAATTTCATTGTATATAGCAAATGTCAAAAAATAATTTTTGTTCTGGAGTTCTGTAATATATCAAGTGGGAACAAAAAAGAGAAATTCATTATTAGGATTACATACACTTTCACTTCTACATCTGGAGCGAGTTACAAGAAGAAGAAATAATAGAAACTCAGCTGCTTGTACAAATATCTCTTAATTCCCTATTTTTTTATGTATGTTTGCCAATATGTATTTTGATTTTTATGCTAGTAATATAACAACTATATTAACCTAAAAGTTTTAAAGAAGGCCCTCCCCACAAAAAAATATATATATATACACGTATGTACTGTATACATTACACACAGTTCAAAAGGATAAAATTAACAGTTTGTCTTGCAAATGCCATAGCTTGTTTGGGTTCATAGCTCAATACAGTTAAAAAAAGATTATTTACAACACAAAAAAAAACCCTAAATACTTTCAAAAATGTCATGTCTTTATATTAACCTAAAATATTTGAACTACTTTAAACTGCTGTATTTCAGATACAGGGCATTTAAAAGATGTCAGATTCAATTGTTTGAAATAATTATATTATAAACAGATACCTTTTTAAGCCATAGTAGCAGTGAGCCCATGAATCACTCAGGAAATAAATACCCTTTGATGGACTTCAACAAATTAAATCTGAGCAGATAGGGAACAATAAGGATGTTGCTCATTGTCCTTGACAGCCCTGTTCCATATAGTGTTCAAGATAATGAATTTGAAAATGATCCTTTGGAGCAGGGGCGGACTGACCATTTGAAAACTCAGGCACTGCCCGAGGGCAGTTCTAGAGAAGTCCTGGAGGCAAGTATAGGGGAGGTGATGAGGGAGATAGAGAGCAGGAGGTCTTCGGAAGAGTGGAGTGGACCATTTGTGCGATATGTCAAGATGAGGTTGGTGATGTAACTGGGGGCAGTGTTGTGGATGAATTTGTTTGTTGTAGTTACTATTTTGAATATTATACATTGGGTTAGTGGAAGCCAGTGGAAGGATTGGCAGAGAGGGGCAGTAGCCACAGGTCGATTAAGGTAGAGGACTCTGGCATCAGCATTCATGATGGACTGGGGGAGAGGGGGAAAAGCCTGTGTAGAGGCAGGTCAGTTGCCATAGTCAAGATAACCAGGGAGAGAATGAGTTGTTTCGTGGTGTCGTTAGTTAAGAAAGGGGTGCATTTTGGAAATGTTATGAAGGTTAACTGCATGCCTACTGGACCAATTGTGACATTTTTCACATATATGCAGGGGCGGACTGACCATTTGGAAATTCGGGCACTGCCTGAAGGCCCGGGGTCAGTAGGGGGCCCCATGAGGTGCCCCTGGTACCTTTTTCATAGGCTTTTTTTGTGGGACACGGGGGCCCCATGATCCCCTATTGCCCGGGGGCCCCTTGAGTTGTCAGTCCGCCCCTGCTTTGGAGTGAGGCTGTGCCCTTGCTACAAGGATTGATTGCTTGTTTAGACTAGGGGAGAGTGAAAGTATTTTTACTAACCTGATCCTGAGCTCCCCAGGCAAGCGGGGCTCCCCCACTCTCTGACATTGGACTGTCCCACGGCTACAGACCTTGCATTGGTCTTGATGATGCCAGAACCTTAGGCTGCCTGCATGTCTGCACTAAGGACAGATGGATTCCAGGAAGTAAATTCTACATCTAGAAATAGATAAATATGTGTAGCGCTAAAATAGGGAGTATATACTGTATATATATATATATATATGTATATGTATATATATATATAAATGTCCACAAATGTATATAAAAGCTAAATAAAGCAATAAGAAAGCGACAGTCTGTGCAGGTCTAGGTGCAGAATGATGATAAAATCCAGTATCGGTGCTCCAAAACAGTGTGGTAAAATTACGCACTCACTAGATGCGTAAAGTTTATACGCATTGCATAAATCAGTAGAGGTCCCCTTTAGGAGTTGGATATGATCCTGGTCCAGGATAATCCTCCCTCTAGGTAAAGGTGGTGCTGTCAGAGCTCACAGGAGATAAAAGATCCAGCTGGCCAGAGGTCCATTTAAGGGATGGATGGGTGTAGGTGCCTATTAGCCAGGAACTCCCTTCTCTGGATACTGAAGTGGGCTGGATCAGGTGGACTCTATAAATGAATAGCTCCGCATGGGAGACCATAAAAAGTACCCATAGTGTAGTAGGTAAAATCCAAGTATTTATTTAATAAAGCAAATTTGCAAATTCATAAAAACACCTTAAAATCAAGTAACATCAAGTGACATCAAGTGGTAATGTGCAATTATAGCAGCATGGACTAACCATCCAGAAAGCAAGATGGCCACCAGGCCTCCACGTGGCGTCACGGCGTATTGGCTCCTCTTAACGCGTTTCGTGCGCAAGCACTTCTTCAGAGGTGCTCCAACAGCACCACCTTTATTGCTTTATTTAGCTTTTACGTATATACATTTGTGGACATTTATATATATACTCACTATTTTAGCACTGCACATATTTATCTATTTCTAGTTTTTGATGAGGTTTTTGTATCGGTTACCTTTTGTGCCTTAACTGCTAACCAAGGAGCACTCACTTTTTTACTTTATTCTTAAATTCTACATCTGCCTTTACTTAAGATGACCAAGACCAGAAATGCAAAGTGATTTTTCAACAAAATAAAGCTTGGAGACATGGACGGATGGGTGAGCTTTCTTTGAATATTACAAATGAGTTAAAAAGAGTTTTTGATTTTTGGTGCCCAGATGCAGTGTAGTTCTGCTTTGACCCTATGCGTTTAAGGAGCCGCACCACTTTAAGGAATAATTTTCAGGTTTCCCAGTGTTGAACTTTAAAAAATTCAGGCACTGCTGAACTTAGAAGTCATTTGCTGGAAAGAAGTACAACCCTTTAAAGTAATTTGTTTGTGTTGGCACTCAAATTGATGAGATGTGTATGTACACTCTTTTCTCCATACAGTCTTACAGATGGTTTTTTTCAGGTCACTGAAAATAGCACCTACCAGGCATGGCCCTATATAACAGTTTCCGAGGTTTCATTGTATTTACAGGAATTATCCTTTCTAGCCATCCTTCCTTATCCTTCCTAGCCGTTCTTCATCCATTTACAAAAAAAAAAAAAGTCAGAAACTACAAAAACATACTCTTACCTGTCCAGGGATCCAGCACTGTCCTCACCTGAACCGAGTTCTTCATCGGTCTTCGGTCCCTGGCGCAGACACGTTAACTGTGGGCAGCTGGCTGTGATTCTTAGTAGCTTCATAACCAGCTGCCCACTGCGGGTGTGCGCGCCACACTGCACTCTGTGACTGATCCTGCAGCTCTCTTGGACCTGAGAAGTGTCCAAGAAGACTGCAACCAGGAAGGGGGGGTAGAGGAGAACCAGGTACCCGCTCCCCTGAAAATATGTTATAAGTCCCAATAGTAGAAGGGGGGGGAGGAGGAAGAGCAGACAGGATTTTGAATCAGAGGTGACAATGCTGATAGCCATGGCCCCATGACATTTTTCCTTCCCATTGCAGTGCAAGCAGGTAGAGCCTACAGTGGCAACTCTGTTCTGAATCCACAATCAGTGCAACATTGTTGCCACACCATCCAAGGAAACTACATTAGGCTAGGTTCACATCTGTGCAGATGGATCCCGCTGCGGGTCCACACCTATTGCCGCAGCCACAACCACCCACACAGATAAACAAAGGAGATGTGTGCAGGTGCCATTAATCCTAATGGCATGCCGCACGCACGGGAAAACGCTCCCTCAAAAAAGAGGCTCACAGAGCCGCATCTAAGTGAACCTAGCCTTAGATGGACTTCACTGGCAGGCTATTTGATATTTATGGGACTTTGCAGAGGGATTAAGAGAAAGTGCAGATGCACTTGTAACTTATGTACTATAGCACATATTTTATTTAAAGTGGTTGTAAGATCTATATAAAGGGGACACACAGAGCAGTGGCTCGGTAGCAAGCCTTCTTAGGTGCCCCCATAGCAAGCTGGGGGCACTTGGCAGGAGGGGGGGCAATGGATTGACACTACCTTGAGCATCTATATGAGAACATATCCCAAGACCTGTGGAAGCAAAATATCTGTGAAACGTGTAAACTATTCATGAACAATATCGTGATGGGATGTTTTTGAGTTCTCTTATATATACAATTGTGTGATCCAATATTTTTAATATTTATGCACGGTGGATTTTAATATAAATTGTAATAAAAAATTATTGTTTTTAAATATCTTAATTCCATATATATTACATATATTAATTTGATTTAAAGTGGTTTTAAAGGCAGAAGGTTTTTTTACCGTCATGCAGTCTATACATGAAGATAAAAAACCTTCTGTGTGCAACAGCCCCTTCAGTCCCCCCAATACTTACTTGAGCCCCATAGCGATCCAGAAATGTGCATGAGAGCCTCGGTTCTCCAAGGATTGGCTCCTGCTGTTGTCAATCACAGCCAGTGAGCCAATGAGGAGAGAGAGGAACAGGACTGAGCCATAGCTCTGTGAGTGAATGGACATGCAGGGCTAGCGGCTCGGGAGCAAGCCTGCTTGGGTTCCCCAATAGCAACCTGCTTACTCTGAGGGCACTTGGCAGGAAGGAGAAGTCAGGAGTGCCAGGGGGGGACCTGAGAAGAGGAGGATCGGGGTTGCTCTGTGCAATACCACTACACAGAGCAGGTAAGTATAACATATTTGTTATTTAAAAAAAAAATATGCCTTTACAATCACTTTTACAGAAGGATGTAGTTCTCTGCATGAGTTATCTACACTGCACTACACCCTTTATGTTTCACTCCAGGCTCTGATATCCTTTATCCTTTATCCCTCATAGACAGTGCACTGACCACGACAGATGACCTACCAGTTTCAAATTCAGACCCTATTTCCAGTGCTTCACCTTTTTGCCAAAACCTGACATCTGACAGCAAATGTCAAAAAGAATGAACAGGACAGATTCCTGCATTACTAGGAAGCTACCTTTATCATATGCTGCATGTGTGTAACTCCAATGGCATTGGAGACCTACCACCCCTTCATAGCAGTAGCAGTAACTCTTAGCAACTACTTAGTACTCTGTACACCCTGGCAAATTCACATGGCGGTTTTTGCCCTCCTTCACCCTTGGGGGACACTTTTTACAATGTAGAATATAGTATTGTGTGGCTGACTCTGTAAATATGTGGTTGCTAAAATACACTGTTATGTCAACGAGGTTTCATCTGCAAAACAACACAGTTAACAGGGATGTGTTTGACAATGTATTTTGTTATAGTAGCTCATGGTTGAATGAAAATGTTGATTTAAATATATAGATTTGAATTTGCTCCTTTTGAGCCTATCTATAAACAGTTTTTCTAACATGCCTTTAAGACATCACAGAGACATAAATAACATGGAATGTGTTCTTAGTGTGATGCAGATCAATAAAGCTTGAGGCTCATCAATGGATTTCATGGTCAGCTTCATATTATTTCCTGTAAATACATTAGTATGCATGCCTTTGCAGATATCTTGTGGGTTGTCACATGGCTTCTTTAGATAAGGTCACAATGAGGTATTAGCTATCAACGAGTAAAGGGAGTGTAGATAAACAGCAAGGGGTGTACATTATTATAATACAGGATTTATATAGCGCCAACAGTTACGCATCGCTTTACAACATAAGGGCAGACAGTAAAATTACAATACAAATTAATACAGGAGGATCCAGAGGGCCCTGCTCGTTAGCGCTTACAATCTAAGAGTGAGGGTACATACATTTTTTAAAAAATAAGATGTGCTTCTTAGTGAACGCAATATACAGGGATATGGAAAGTGGTAGTGACATAAACACACATATACACAAACACACACACTCAGGTTGAAATGGATGGATTGGTGTCTTTATCCAACCTTCTTTAACTATGTAACAGTACATCACATACATCATAGTAATGTATGACAAAAAAGTATAAATACAAGCAATGCACAAAATACCACACATCCTACTTATACCAATTGCTATATCAGTATGCCATCTAAGAACACTTATGAATGGGACTACAAATAAGTGCTGGGACTGCTACATCACTTCCTGTTAGCAGAGTGAATACAGATCTTGTACAGCTGAGGATCCTGGGACCTGTAGTCCTATAGTTAGTACATGCAGTGTTTCTGATGCTGATTGGTCTATAACTACCAAAGAGAGACACTGCATGCAGACACCTTTATACCTCAATATCAAGAGATCTTTACTTTGAGCATTTACCACAGCCTATCTGTTATCTTCATTGAACTACCATTGCACAGTACTGTATATGGGCCCTATTATTGCTAGCAGAAGACAACAGCCACTATCATAACAGGAACTTTAAACCTTCTAGGACTCAAGTTGCTATTTTAAGTTAAAGGGACTTCTTCACATCTAAGCCATTTTTATTCAAATTAGGGTGTCCATACCCATTTATGCCAGAGTATATATATACACACTATTTTGGCAAAAGTATTGGAACACCCCTCCAAATCATTAGATTCAGGTGTTCCAATCACTTCCATGGCCACAGGTGTATAAAATAAAGCACCTAGGCATGCAGACTACTTGTACAAACAAGTCTGCAGAGTCCATAGCTAAAGACCTCCAAACTTTGTGTGACCTTCAGATTAGCACAACAGTGCGTAGAGAGCGTAGAGAGCTTAATGGAATAAGTTTCCATGGCCGAGCAGCTGCATCCAAGACTTACATCACCAAGTGCAATGCAAAGCATCGGATACAGTGGTGTAAAGCACGCCATCACTGGACTCTAGAACAGTGGAGAAGTGTTCTCTGGAGTGACAAATCACTCTCGGTCTGGCAATCTGATGAATGTGTCTGGGTTGCCAGGAGAACTGTACTACAATGCCTGACTTCATTGTGCAAAGTGTAAAGCTTGGTACAGGGGGGATTATGGTGTGGGGTTGTTTTTCAGGGGTTGGGCTTGTTCCCTTAGTTCCAGTGAAGGGAACTCTTAAGGTGTCAGCATACAAAGACATTTTGGATAATTTCATGCTCCCAACTTTGTGGGAACAGTTTGGGGATGGCCCCTTCCTCTTCCTACATGACTGCGCACTAGTACACAAAGCAAGGTCCATAAAGACATGGATGAGCAAGTTTGGGGTGGAGGAACTTGACTGGCCTGACCTCAACCTGAGAGAACACCTTAGGGATGAAATAGCATGGAGACTGCAAGCCAGACCTTCTCCTCAGACATCAGTACTTGACCTCACAAATGCGTTTCTGGAAGAATGGTCAAACATTCCCATAGACACATTCCTAAAACTTGTGGACAGCCTTCCCAGAAGAATTAAAGCTGTTATAGCTGCAAAGGTCGGGCCAACTCAAAATTGAACCCTACAGACTAAGACGGAGAAGCCATTAAAGTTCATGTACGTGTAAAGGCAGGCATCCCAAAACTTTTGGCAATAAAGTGTGTGTATATATATATATATATATATATATATATACAGTCAGGTCCATAAATATTGGGACATCGACACAATTCTAACATTTTTGGCTCTATACACCACCACAATGGATTTGAAATGAAACAAACAAGATGTGCTTTAACTGCAGACTGTCAGCTTTAATTTGAGGGTATTTACATCCAAATCAGGTGAACGGTGTAGGAATTACAACAGTTTGCATATGTGCCTCCCACTTGTTAAGGGACCAAAAGTAATGGAACAGAATAATAATCATAAATCAAACTTTCACTTTTTAATACTTGGTTGCAAATCCTTTGCAGTCAATTACAGTCTGAAGTCTGGAACGCATAGACATCACCAGGCGCTGGGTTTCATCTCTGGTGATGCTCTGCCTGGCCTCTACTGCAACTGTCTTCAGTTCCTGCTTGTTATTGGGGCATTTTCCCTTCAGTTTTGTCTTCAGCAAGTGAAATGCATGCTCAATCGGATTCAGGTCAGGTGATTGACTTGGCCATTGCATAACATTCCTTTTCTTTCCCTTAAACTCTTTAGTTGCTTTTGCAGTATGCTTTGGGTCATTGTCCATCTGCACTGTGAAGCGGCATCCAATGAGTTCTGAAGCATTTGGCTGAATATGAGCAGATAATATTGCCCGAAACACTTCAGAATTCATCCTGCTGCTTTTGTCAGCAGTCACGTCATCAATAAATACAAGAGAACCAGTTCCTTTGGCAGCCATACATGCCCACGCCATGACACTACCACCACCATGCTTCACTGATGAGGTGGTATGCTTAGGATCATGAGCAGTTCCTTTTCTTCTCCATACTCTTCTCTTCCCATCACTCTGGTGCAAGTTGATCTTGGTCTCATCTGTCCATAGGATGTTGTTCCAGAACTGTGAAGGCTTTTTTAGATGTCGTTTGGCAAACTCTAATCTGGCCTTCCTGTTTTTGAGGCTCACCAATGGTTTACATCTGGTGGTGAACCCTCTGTATTCACTCTGGTGAAGTCTTCTCTTGATTGTTGACTTTGACACACATACACCTACCTCCTGGAGAGTGTTCTTGATCTGGCCAACTGTTGTGAAGGGTGTTTTCTTCACCAGGGAAAGAATTCTTCGGTCATCCACCACAGTTGTTTTCCATGGTCTTCCGGGTCTTTTGGTGTTGCTGAGCTCACCGGTGCTTTCCTTCTTTTTAAGAATGTTACAGACAGTTGTTTTGGCCACGCCTAATGTTTTTGCTATCTCTCTGATGGGTTTGTTTTGTTTTTTCAGCCTAATGATGGCTTGCTTCACTGACAGTGATAGCTCTTTGGATCTCATCTTGAAAGTTGACAGAAACAGATTCCAAATGCAAATAGTACACTTGAAATGAACTCTGAACCTTTTATCTGCTCATTGTAATTGGGATAATGAGGGAATAACACACACCTGGCCATGGAACAGCTGAGAAGCCAATTGTCCCATTACTTTTAGTCTCTTAACAAGTGGGAGGCACATATACAAACTGTTGTAATTCCTACACCGTTCACCTGATTTGGATGTAAATACCCTCAAATTAAAGCTGACAGTCTGCAGTTAAATCACATCTTGTTCGTTTCATTTCAAATCCATTGTGGTGGTGTATAGAGCCAAAAATGTTAGAATTGTGTCAATGTCCCAATATTTATGGACCTGACTTTATATATATATATACATATATATATTGTGGGGTTAGCTCAGGTGGGGGATCTCCTTCCCTGGGACAAAGGTAGACCGCACAGCAGGCTTTTGTCAAAATCTGACTGGTTGTCAGCTTTATTTAAAAGGTTTGCAGAAAAATAAACAAAACATGAAAATAAATCCTTGCCATCCAGGCACTAACTAAACAAAAGGCTTTTCCTCTCTCAGAGGTGAAGGGCTTCTCCCTGTCACCAAAATAAAACAAAAAGCAAACCTTTTCTTGTAGGTATAGTCCATACACACAGCTCTCTCAGAACACCTCTCTGAGTCCCAGGCCACAAGCAACTCCTTGCTCCAGCCCTGCCCTTTTTATACCACCTGTTGGTGGAGATCAGTGGAGTCCAAACTCTGGTCCGGAACCACCTGCTTAACTGTGGCCCCGAAAACCCGGAGTGGACTCCACCTAAACGGTCAGGTATGAGCATATGCGAGGTGACACATAGCGTCCCTCTATCACCTCGCCGTTCATCCTGTCACATATCCCCCCCCTCTGCTCAAGCCCCTGCGGCTGAGCAACTGTTCCAACCAGACAATGGACCCGGGAGAGGGCATCTACATTATTTTGCAGTTTCCCCGCTCTGTGTTCCACTGTGAATTTGAACACTTGTAGCGCGAGAAACCACCTTGTCACTCGACTGTTTTTCTCCTTATTATCACACATCCATTTGAGCGGGGCATGATCAGTAACCAACTTGAACGGTCTTCCTAACAGGTAATATTTCAGGGCCTCCAAGGCCCATTTGATGGCCAAACATTCCTTCTCCACAATGGCATAGTTTCTCTCATGTTTGTTGAGCTTTCTACTTAGGAAGACCACAGGGTGCTCCTCCCCATCTCTGATTTGGGACAGTACCGCACCTAGTCCCACGTCAGAGGCATCAGTCTGTACCACAAACTCTGTTGTGAACTCTGGGGTCACAAGCACAGGTTGAGCACAGAGAGCTTGTTTCAGCCTTTGAAATGCGGTCTCCGCCTCAGGATTCCACTTAATCATGACTGACCCCCTACCTTTTGTCAGATCTGTCAGTGGGGCCGCAATGGTGGCAAAATTGGGGATAAACCGCCTGTAGTACCCCGTGATTCCAAGAAATGCCCGGACTTGTTTTTTATTTACAGGTTGGGGCCACTTTTGAATTGCCTCAATTTTATTGATCTGAGGCCTAATGAGACCTCGACCAATGATGTAGCCAAGATATTTGGCCTCCTCTAAGCCAATGGCACACTTTCTGGGGTTGGCGGTAAGACCTGCTTCCCGCAGCGAATCTACGACCGCTTGCAAGAGGGACAAATGAGATTCCCAGTCGGGACTGTGGATGACGACATCGTCCAAGTAGGCAGCTGCATATTGGCGATGTGGTCTCAACGTCTTGTCCATCATCCTTTGGAATGATGCAGGAGCCCCATGCAAACCAAACGGCATCCGCTTATACTGAAAGGACCCCTCGGGGGTGGAGAATGCAGTCTTTTCTTTTGCAGCTTCCGTTAACGGAATCTGCCAATAGCCTTTGGTCAGATCTAAGGTGGTTATGTACCGAGCCGTTCCCAACCTGTCAATGAGCTCATCCACCCGAGGCATCGGGTACGCATCAAACTTGGACACACTGTTCAGTTTCCTGAAATCATTACAGAAACGAATGGTTCCATCTGGTTTTGGGACCAGCACTATGGGACTCGACCACTCACTGTGAGATTCCTCAATCACTCCCAACTCTAACATGTCCTTTATTTCCTTTGCCACCGCTTCCCGCCTGGCCTCGGGTATTCTATAGGGCTTGACATTTACGCGGACCCCGGGCTGGGTAACTATGTCATGCTGTATGACAGTCGTCAGTCCAGGTAGGTGGGAGAAGAAATCTCCATTTTTCCTCACAAACTCCTTAACCTCATTTTGTTGGGCTACTGACAAGGTTTCCGTTATAGGTACCTGAGGGGCCACGGGAACCACGTCCTTTTGGGGTCTTGGTACTGCCAACAAACTTTCCCTGTCTTTCCAAGGTTTTAAGAGATTCACATGATAGATTTGTTCAGGTTTCCTTTTTCCTGGCTGGTAAACTTTATAATTTACTTCCCCCACTTTCTCCCCTTGCTTTACCACTTGATACAGCAAGTTATTGTTAAGAGCCATGTAGGGAAAAGACACCGCTACATCATTTTCAACTGGTTCCCCATCAATCATTTTAATGTTTTCACGGGCTCTATTAAGTGTGGAATCTTTCAGTTGTTCCGTACAAAAATCCTCTTTTCTGACCTCTAGGTCAGGCACCACATTCTGTCCACTCTCACTAGAGCCAGCGATCATCTCTTGTTCTATATCCTCACTGTCTGGGGTTGGATCCAACTCCTCCTGCTCCCCAGCCATTACAGAGAAAGGAAAAAGATCTACACCTTCCTCGGATACACCAACAGTTTCCCCTTCCACCTTGCCGTCAAAGGGGTCAGGAGTGAGTTCAGGAGTTTCCAGCGTTTCCCCAGCAGGGGGAGCTCGGTCCTCCTGACTCCCCTCCTTATCCCATAACTTCCAGAAATGGGGAAAATCTCTCCCCACTATGGCTTCATGAAGCAGAGAGGGCACCACCCCCACTGAATGGGTCACAGGGCCCCAGGGAGTACCAATCTCCACCAGAGCAGTCTGGTAATTACGTGTATCACCATGAATACAAATAACCCCAATCGTGCTAGGGTGTAACCTTGCAGGCTTTACCAAATCACCTTTAACCAAGGTCACAACACTACCCGAGTCTAGCAGAGCAGTTACTGGCTTTTCATCAATGGCAATCACACACATTTGCTTTTCCATGCGTTTCTGACATGCTGCAGTACATACCACCTGTGCAAAAAGAGACATGCGTTTTCCTAAATAAGCATTTTCACATTGCATAGGTTCATCATTTAAAGGACAGTTTGCAGCAATATGACCTAACGCATGACAACGATAACATATTATATGTTCAGTGCTTAGACCTCTAAATGGCCTTGGGGACCTTCCTGACCTATTTGGCCAGTCTCTAGGTCCTAAGCCTACAGTCTCATGATCTGACACAATAGTCTTATCATTTTTTTCTGAGCCTTTGGCCCATGGAACAGTCTTACCGGATCCTCCGGATAGTTTTCCACCCCTAGTGACCTTGGGGTACGGCCCAGGTGAGTGCCAAAAGTCCTCAGCGGCTGCATATCTCTCCACCAGGTCCACCAGCTCATTTGCAGATTTAGGGTCTCCACGGCCAACCCACTTCCTCAAAGTGGCAGGGAGTGCACGTAAATATTGGTCCATGACCACACGCTCCACAATCTGAGGGCCTGACAATACCTCTGGCTGGAGCCACTTTTTGGAGAGATGTATCAAATCGAACATCTGAGATCTGGGTGGTTTGTCAGCCCTGTAATGCCACTGATGCACCCGCTGAGCCCGGACTGCAATGGTGACGCCCAGGCGTGCAAGGACCTCAGCCTTCAGTTTCTCATAGTCCTGGGCATCCCCTGGTTCCAGGTCATAATAGGCTTTTTGGGATTCACCCGTCAGAAATGGCGCAAGCAGTCCTGCCCATTGCTCCTTTTTCCATCCTTCCCGAACAGCAACCCTTTCAAAAGTTGTGAGGTAGGCCTCCACATCATCCGCAGGTGTCATCTTCTGCAAAACATAGCTGGCCCGCGCCATTTTCTGCTCCACTGGCAGCGGATCTGCAGATTCCTTCTTTAATTCCAATAGGTGTTGGGCCACCTGCTTAAGGAGCTCTCGGTCTGCTTGTTGGGCTTCATGTTGTGCTTGTTGGGCTTCCGACAACTGGCGATTCGTCTCCCGTTGTGCTGCGTTGGCCTGCAGCAAGGCTCTTATAACTTCCTCCATCTTCCCACTTGCTCAGGAAGTTGCCCGCATCCTCCACCATATGTGGGGTTAGCTCAGGTGGGGGATCTCCTTCCCTGGGACAAAGGTAGACCGCACAGCAGGCTTTTGTCAAAATCTGACTGGTTGTCAGCTTTATTTAAAAGGTTTGCAGAAAAATAAACAAAACATGAAAATAAATCCTTGCCATCCAGGCACTAACTAAACAAAAGGCTTTTCCTCTCTCAGAGGTGAAGGGCTTCTCCCTGTCACCAAAATAAAACAAAAAGCAAACCTTTTCTTGTAGGTATAGTCCATACACACAGCTCTCTCAGAACACCTCTCTGAGTCCCAGGCCACAAGCAACTCCTTGCTCCAGCCCTGCCCTTTTTATACCACCTGTTGGTGGAGATCAGTGGAGTCCAAACTCTGGTCCGGAACCACCTGCTTAACTGTGGCCCCGAAAACCCGGAGTGGACTCCACCTAAACGGTCAGGTATGAGCATATGCGAGGTGACACATAGCGTCCCTCTATCACCTCGCCGTTCATCCTGTCACAATATATACACTTTTTTTTACATAATTCTTTGCATTACCTATTGTGATGCCCAAATGGAGCTGATAAATCAACAAACCTCTTCCCCCTCTTGCTGCTGGTGTTGCAGTTACATAGTTAGGGGACTTTTACAACCTTTTATATAGGGCAAAGGCAAAACATTGAAACATTTTGTCTAGTAAATACAGGATCAATTCTTAGCTTCTATAGGACATATTGTGTAGGAAGAAAAAAGTAAAAACATTCAAAACATCAAACATTGATCCTCATTTGGTGTAGTAAGAGTTGCTGGTGGTGTTGTAACCCTTTTTTGTCTGGTTTGATTGTATCTCACATAGGATTTATTGTTTTTGTTACATGATATTTATAACTCGAAATATGATTCAGAATCAATTTTTAATTGTTTTAATTATGATAGGTGATCTTTATTACCTCACGTTTCATACTGATTGGCAAGCTGTCCATGAGCACCTCTCAGACTGCTGCCCTGCAGGCCAAATAATCTTAGATTTTGCCAGTTGGTGGCATAACAAAAATACAACCCCACACACAGTGTTCCTATTTTAAGAAACAGACATCAATAAAAGGGTCTAAGTAAGAACCAGAAACAGAAACAAAGAAAAATGGAGGGTGACCCCTTATCACCTCACCTAAGTGGAGCAAGTTGCTAATAATTATTTAAAGGTAGTGGAGAATTTTAAATTGGGTCCAATAAAGCCACAACTTGCAGTAATGTTCCCCATGGTTAGGTCCTCCACATGCATAATATCATTCACATAGGTCACTTATTGGCCAAACGTAGGTGTTGAGGTTGATTCCCAATTGGTAGGAATGCCTGTCCTGGATGCGGTATTTGCATTTTGATAATGCGCTAAGATGAAGAAGACGTGGGGCCAGGTTGTCTGCAACAGATAGTCCCATAAGTTCAAGGATCAAGTCATATTCCTTGACGTAGAAAATGAACGGGCTGAAATTGCACCGCACAGAACTGCATGTGAAGGGCACAGGAACACAAAGTGCGTTCCTGTGCAGTTCCTAGTGTGAATGGGCCCCAAAAGGAAGTTTACCAATGGCAACCTCCATTTTTTTTTCTTCCTTTAAAATTATTTTCTTTTAAAGATTGGGCATGATTCAGAGGTTGAATGTGATTATACTTTTTCTTAGACTCTTAATTTGTATGGCTGCACTTTAGCTTGTCTACAGCTACCCCTGATTTGCAGTTCCCCCAGGCTTTGTGTAGATGTAATTTCTGCCCAAATGTCAAGTGAGGGAGTGATGCTGCTTCTGAGGATGAATTTAAGAATTTGTTTGATGACAGTTCATCTACTCTGCTGCACTGTCTAGCACTGAAGTCATATCGCTAGCTGAGTAGGGTGAGGGAAACCTATTACCATCACCCTACTCAACCTACTAGCTTTCTTTGCTAGTGGTAAAGGTCTAGGTGTTTTGATGCCAAAATAAAATGGTGGAGCTATACACTTTTGTACTGCTGTTGTCTATCTCTGTTTAAAGGCAGGATGGTTGGATTTTGGGACACAGGGAGATGGGCAGAAATCAAGTCCTAACACATTTGATTCATTGTTGACTTGACCATGTGAGTGTGGGAATCCCCTGGCAGTCTTGTCTTGCCTATGTGACCTACCCACATAGCTTTTTCTGTTTATGTTACAAATTAACACAAGTGACTGGAAAATAGTTTTGTTGTGTGTTGTTTGTTATTTAACAGACTAGGTAGTCAGCTGAATGATCACACGGGAAGTAGCTGTAATTTTCTGTTTACTAAGTTTGTACAACATTAGAATTAGTAATGCAAAGCAAGGTCAGGATGGCAAAGAGCATGCATACACTGCCGAATGATATGATTTTAAAGGTTCCACAAATATGGACTTTTTGCAGTCATGTCTCTGTGACTCAATCAGGTTAACGTGGCTGCGTAGCATAGTTTACATACGACTCTATAACAACAGAGAGTGTAGTTGGGAATCACTACTTCAGCAAAACAGTTCAGAACACAAACAGTTAGATGTGATTATCCCCATAGACAGCATCCATCATAATGAAATCCAGGGTAGCTCTGGCAGCACAGGAGGGATGCAAGGCCCAAGGACAGAGGACCACGCCACTGCAGCTGGAGTGCTCCCCACATAAGTTGGGTCTTCTGGAGATGTTGTGCACTATTAGGCTCCTCCTTGGCTGCTAGAACATCAGTTTTGGCAGTGGAGGGCCTTTCATCTGGCTAGGATGCAACCTTTTTGTCACTTCCGGGTGCCTAATTCTGATCCTGGAACCATGAGATAAGCGTCATTTGACTGATTTGAATGTAAGTGCATTACTGTGTCTTTGTGGATGTTTTAATAAATGGTATTATACTATTTGTAGTTCTGCTTTTTGATTTACTCAGGACTACTGGTGGAGTGGAGGAGGAAGGAGATATGAGAGCCCAAAAACAAGCTAAGAGATGACACGGATGGTCTGAGGAATGCATTGGATATTGTATAACGTGTCTATGACCTACCTGTAAGAGGGGGCCCTGGGATTCTGGTGAGTGCGGACCTAAAAGGGGGAGCACGAGTGTCACATGGAAGAGCACAACATTTAATATTGTCTGAAGAGCACTTTATGTAGACTGCACTTTATAAGCACTTTTAATAAGGACTTATAAATTGGTTTAGCACTATATGTATAATTTGCACAAGAGGGGTAATTACATATATTGTGTATATTTTTGTATACAACACGATTTATAATACATGGCTTATTGTATTAGAATGTGTACCCCTCCTAAGCAGGGAGGTGTTTTATAGTACACATATGGGGAATGCACTATATGTAAAATTTGCACAAGGGGATAGATATGTATGCATATTTCCTAGATTGTAAGCTCCAAGGAGCAGGGCCCTCCTATCCCTCTTGTATTGAACTGTATTGTTGCTGTATTGTCTCCCTTATATTGTAAAGCGCTGAGCCAACTGTTGGTGCTATATAAATCCTGTATAATAATAATATATAGATATATACCTCTTAGATTGTAAGCTCCAAGGAGCAGGGCCCTCCTATCCCTCTTGTATTGAACTGTATTGTTGCTGTATTGTCTCCCGTTATATTGTAAAGTGCTGAGCAAACTGTTGGTGCTATATAAATCCTGTATAATAATAATATATAGATATATACCTCTTAGATTGTAAGCTCCAAGGAGCAGGGCCCTCCTATCCCTCTTGTATTGAACTGTATTGTTGCTGTATTGTCTCCCGTTATATTGTAAAGTGCTGAGCAAACTGTTGGCGCTATATAAATCCTGCATAATAATAATAATAATAATAATATTTCGGTATTCAACACACTTTATGATATTTGGTTCAAAGCTAAGAGGAAAGGTACATATTTATTTGATAATATTGGAATGTGTACTCCCCCATTAAAGGGAGTTGTTTTATAGTACACAGATATTATTTAAATATATTTTTATAATTATCACATGGGAGTTACAATAGCAGGAGTGCTTTTGGGTTTGTAGCGCCATGCTATATTTATATTTTATTCATATTTATGTCCTGTTGGATATAAAGAGGTGTTGGGCGGCTACTCTATACTTTGGGTATTGGTCCATAACTGCGCATATTGCATTTGTATTCTATCTCCTGGCTGCAGCTCATTGGCCAGCTACCTCATCAAGAGTGGCTTAAGCTAAGCTGCTTAGGGAGGGAAGATGGTGAACTTATTTTTCCTGGAAGTGTCCAGAAACCCAGGGAGTTTTGGGAAATAGATTAAAGGGGCCTTAGCCTGCATCTGAGCAGGGTGAGTAAATGGGCACTTTGTTACATTTAAATACTATAGTCTCACCATTTGTTGTGGTACAACACCGAGAATTTAGGTGGCTGAAATACAACCTTGCCTAAAGAAGCCATTTGTAACTTGAAACAGTGGTAAGTGACAGGTTACCGAGGATGTTTTGTATTGTGTAATTCATTTTTTATAGTATTCTGCAGATCTTTCCTCTACAACTATGAACTGGAGCTCAGCCATGTAGATGCTGCAGATCCTTTAGCTCCTTTGGCAAATATCCCTAGGTCACCGAGATTTATGATGTGGTTATCAGGATACGGCAACATCAGAATTCTTTTATTCGATCATAAATTTGAAGGGAACCTTGTTAACTTTCCACTTACATTAATTCCTTTATTATCCATATGTAATGGAAAGCTGTTTCTTTAGTAGCTCTATTAATTCTGTTGGCATTTGGTTTACCACTTTTCTACAGAGACTGTTAAGTATATTTTATTTTAGGCTGGTGTACTTGTTTGTGTTGTGCATATTACTGGAATTCAGAGATTTAGGGCTAAAGTAGAAAGTGGCCTGATTGGAGCAATGAAATGAAATAAACTGTATTTGCGATATCAGTCATTTTAAGGAAGTCTTCCACATTGGCTTGAAAGTCTTCTGCTAGAATTTTCTGTCTTTGAATAAGAGGGGGGGTCGCCATACTAATACAAACAATGTTAGTGTGGCGATTTTCCTCACTGTGAATTTGTGTTTTGACAGGGGGACTGCACCCCTGCCAGATCACACTGATCAGTGCTGGAAGCTATTGGTTGCCAACACTGATTGGATGCTGGTCAGTTGCTGGTTTTCCAGCATGCCTGTCCAACAGAAGCTGGTCAGCTGCCGAACAGGCCGATTTTGATTTCATAGGGTAGCTAGCTCTGAATTTCTGACAAGGTCAACTGTTTTTTCTTTTAATTTATCATGTCATTCAGCTGCAGCCTCCACTTTTTGTGTGCTTCTGTTTTGAACTACAATCTTTTGAAGAGCAGCTCCCAGTTCTGCACACACAGGCAGTGTGAGAGACAGAGAACCAAAGCCAAAGCTCTGTGTCTCTTGTATGATGCTTGGTGCACAGTGCATAGAGTTGTGGTGTTGCTGTGGTGTGCTTAGTGTGTGGTGCTTGGTATTGATACACATAAGCTTGGAGTCGAAGAACAGAGCAAGCACAAAGTGGAGACTACGGTGGGACTCCATATGTCCTGGCAGGCACAGGCGGGATGGCACAGATGGAGCAAGCACTGATCAGAAAAACTGAAATAATTTATTTCATCAGCATTTCATTTTACAAAAAAATGGCTTAAAATGAGAAGTGTTGTTTAAAAAAAAAAAAAAGAAAACAAAATCTTACATACTCACCAATGTGGCTGCAGCATTGATCCAATGCCCTCCAGCTGATACCGCAGCATCCTCCACCCCCTTGTCATCAACCTCTTCATTTTCCACCGCCGCTGTTTTTTTCGTAAATGCCCCCCCACTCTACTCTCACCCCCCCAGCACAGATTCCCCCCCTATGAACCGCACCTCCCCCCACGGCAATCCTGATCCCCCGCAGCCACCTCTCTGCTCTGCGACCCCCCCCCCGCTGCTTGCCCTCCACTCACTGATCCTCTGCTGTTGGGCATTCCCTCCTCTCCCTCCTGCCGCCTGCAGCTGCTGCTCTGGCTCCAAGCTGTCAGAATGGAGAGTGGGGGGGGAGAGGGGGGCTTGGTAAACATGTCTTTACCAGCCTCCTCCCTTTCCTTTAGTGGATACAGTCAGCGATCACTACTGATTGCTCCTTAATCCATTGATAACTGAGCATAGTAAACTCTGTGTAGTATGGCAGTTTATGAATGAAAAGTGTCTCTATACAGACTCCTCATTTAATCTTGTAATGTGCAGCTTAGGCTGCAGAGAAAGGGACTGTCTTCAGCCTCTTTCTCTGTCTCAAAAAAGAGACATCAGGAGTCTTTTTTGACCCCTGATATCTCGCCAAAGTCCCCCTACCCTAAAAAAAAAAGTACAAAATATTGAAAAATTTAATTGTAAGTAGGGATGCACCAATACTCATATTTATCGTCACGTACGAGTATTGATACTTTCTGTCAAGTACTTGCCGATACCAAGTAGCAATACTTTGCAGTGCGATTTGCTTCCACACAAAAGGAATGGGCACAAATCGCACTGCAAAGAATAATGCAATTTGAACAGAAATGCGGTGCGATTCCTGTCCAAATTGCATGCGGTTTCCCCACCACTTCTGTGTGAACCCAGGCTTGTCATAGTGACTTCAGCCTGAATTCACACAGGAGCGGTGCAGGAAACCGCATGCAATTCGGAGAGGAATCACTCTGTATTTGTGTTCAAATCACGTGCCATTCTTTGCAGTGTAATTTGCACCCAGTCAGTTTGTATGGATGCAAATCGCACCACAAAGTGTCGGTTTTGAGTACTCATGAAAATTTGCGGTATTAGAACTGCTACCAATACCGTGTCGGTGCATCCCTAATAGTAAGGTCTTGTTCACACAGGGCATACACTGCGCATTCCCATGCAAGGCTGTGTTTACCTTTACATGGATGCACAGGTGTTCCATGCATCCCTGTGCAGGCAGTCCCATTGATGTAATTTGGGATGTAGCAACTACGGAAACACAGCTGTTGCTCCCAATTTTACATTCATGTAGGTCCGGGTGCATGTCCCTGAGCTCATGTTGTCTTTGTTCGGAGCCGTACACCCAAATCCAAACAGATGTCAGATTGGGAGCAGCGCCTATGCATCCCAATTGACATGAATAGGACTGCCTGCTTGGGGATGCATGGAACACCTGGGCATCCTCATGTGGGTAAACATGGCCCTCCCCAACCATACACTTTAGTATGCCCCATATTGAACAAGACCTTAGTAGTAATATAAAAGGAATTAAAAAAGTTATGTTGTGTTTGTATTTTAGTGTATTTTTTGTGAAAATGCTATTTGATGATCATTTCCGTAAGTACTGCAGGGCCTAAAAAATCAGTAGCATTTTTTTATCCTACAGGTCATGTGCTTTCAGAAAATGTATGGTTTGGGGGTTCTTTTCAAATTCTGAAAGCCATAAGCGAACAAAGGTAACCTCCAATTTTTGAGACAAAATTGTTTTTATTTACACTTTTGCTCATATTCCGTTTTCATCATTTCAGAAAAAGGCGCAATTTAAAATGTACAAATGTTTGTTTTTTATTAAATCAATACAAATTTAGCATTTATATTTAGTAGGAATTTAGCATGAATGTTGTAAATTTTGCCATGTATGTATCCATTAATAATGATTTTAGTGTAATTTAAGTGAAAATAGTAATTTGAACGTTTGCGCAACTACTGCGGGGCCTAAAAAATCAGTAGCACATTTTTTTTTTCTACTGGTCATGTGCTTTCAGAAAATATATGGTTTGGGGGGTCTTTTACAAACTCTGAAAGTTGTAAGTGAAAATTATAATCTTAGATTTTTGGAAAAAATTGTTTTTATTTACAGTTTAGCGTACCTTCTGTTTTCCCCATTTCACAATAAGACACAATTTATAATTTTAAAATATTTGTTATTTATTAACACAATACAGTTTTAACTTTTATATTATGCAGCAATTGTGTACATTTTGCCATGTAGGTATCCACTAACAATGATTTAGCAAAAATATTGTTTGAGAAACATTTGCGCAAAAATCACAGGGCCTAAAAAAATCAGTAGTACCTTCCTTTTATTCTACTGGTCCTATGCTTTCAGAAAATATATGGGTCAGGGGGTCTTACACAAACTCTGAAAGCCGTAAGAGAAAAAAAAATGAAACAATTGCAAAAACCACCTGGCCACCTGAGTTTAAAAGTAGAGAGCAGAGCCTGGCGGTAAAAGGGTTAAACCCTTGAATTTTATTAAATAGCCACTGCTAGTGACCCCATGCTTTGCCACAGTTCACTATATGCATCACTATTAAACCCGTCTGTTTTTCGTTATTTAGCATGTTAGTATTAGCCCCATGTTTTATTGCACTCTCTCTTTTTTTCTGGGCATTATTAATGTTTTGTTAATTCCATGGTTATCACTAAAAATAATTTTGATGCATAGAAGTGTGTGGTGTGTGTGAGCACTGAGAAGAGGTGTTAATGTATAATCCCCCTAGTATCACGTAAGCTAGATACGTCACTGTGTAAAAGTCATATCAAAAATAACTTTTTTTTTTTAGATGAAACCCCAGCTGAATGATATTTTGTTTGCTAAAACACGTTGTAGGCACTTGTCAATTTTATTCAAATAAAATGTTTGTTTTCATGTGTTGTTGTGTCCCACTACTGCTGATCTCCTGGAACCTTTTTGCAGCCACCAACTGGGGGAGATTTACTAAAACTGGAGCACTCGGAATCTGGTGCAGTTGTCCATGGTAGCCAATCAGCTTCTAACTTTAGCTTGTTCAATTAGGCTTTGGCAATAAAACATGAAAGCTGATTAGTTTCTATGCAGTTATGCCAGATTTTGCACTCCCCAGTTTTAGTATAATAAACCTCACTGTGTTTGTTGGTTCAGGGCAAAAAGCCTTGCAAAAGTGAAATAGCAACACATACAATGCTTGAGAATGCAGTTGCACTCTCTAGATTTAGTAAATAACCCCCACACTCTGTTTGCATACACTCTGGGGATGGCTGCATGGCATTTCTAAAGGCTGTTTTTCTGATGGTGTCAATGGGTGACTGTGCCTGAGTAAAATTTGTTGAAACACTCACTTGCATTCTCCATTGGATGGCCATGTTACAGACTGACACTGCAAATCACAATTTGGAGATGGGGACTAAGCATTGCGAGGAAGTTCCTGAACAAGTGCCTTCATGGCAGGATCACTAGGTATTCTTTTAATGAAAACTGCTTATTTAAAAATATTGAAAATTGCTTTTGACAATGCATAAAATGTTACGTCTCAAATGAGATTTTAGTAATTGGGTTTACATATATGCAAACATTAACCCCTTCCTGCCTGCCAGGTGCCTGGTGCAGTGACTGGCATCAGGTGATACACAGAGATGAAACAAATCCTCCTCCTGCATTTATCTGCAGTCTTCTCTACATCCATTAAAAATCCCAAACTTATAAATCTTGTCTGAGATTTCAGAAAAAGGGGGTGGAGAGCTAAAGTTACACACTTCAGAGCTCAGTGAGGAGAGCTCTGAGAGCTAATTGGAGGGAAGGAACACACGACCCTCCACACAGCTCACAGGAAGAGAGCTGAGGTTGTCAATCTGCTGGAGGTCCCTGCCCTGTTGCCATTTTTCTCTTGTGTCAGGAAAACTTGTCAGAAGTGATACATGCTGATAGCTGAAAAACAAAGCAGCAGACAGAAACAACACTTAATGCTCTTAACTGAGATAAGTACACACTATAGAAGGATATGCTTTGTTCATATTTCATGTTTGCAATTTACAACCACTTCAAACAGTTCAGAATGCCCAGGGGGCAGGTAGGATCGGTGATCATGTGACCAATGCAACAGTGGTCACCTGATCAGAAGTTGGCCTCGCCAGATACCAATTTTTAGCCTGGACCGAGAGCTGCCTTTCACAGCTCGATGTTTGTGCCTGAAAGTACGCAGTAAGTGCGCTCTCAGCACATAGTCATTGCCCACCCAAAGGTGCATATGTGCAGCAAGTGGACGCTAAAGCCCACCCTTTTGCTCCAGCACACACTGTGGGGTTATTTACTAAAGCTGGTTTACTCAGAATCCTATGTGCTTCTGCACAGAAACCAATCAGCTTCCAGGTTTTATTGCTATAGCTTAATTGAACAAGTTGAAGTTATAAGCTTGAACAAGTTGAAGTCACCAGATTCTGAGTGAACCAGCTTAAAAAATAAACCCCAGTATGTGTTGGGCAGTCATAAAGGGGTTAAGGTAAATACTTCAATAATAACCCAAATAGGTTGGCAATAATTCTCTACACTTGTCCTTTAAAGTCTATAAATGATATTTCAACATAAATTACCTATTCATTTTATAACTTGAGTACATAAATATAAATTTGATATTTTGGTGTTTCATCTTTTTTTTTTTTTTTAGTTCCTAGAATTTTAGTTCCACTTCAAATTGATATAGCTTGTAAGAAGTATAATATAGCTGTAGATTAGCAGCTGAACAACCTGAAATGACTGGGCTGGGTTTGTTTGACTTGGAGATGTCAATGGAATTTAGCACTGTAAGTCACTGTGAACACAGAGGAATAGCAATTTTAAAAAGAGAGAGCTTGTTTTCAAGAGAATCTGAACTTTATACTCTTCCAGTCCCTGCACACAATTTTTATTTTGAGTCACCAGCACATTTTGCAATTTTCCATTGCAAAGCGAAATAATTTTCCATGCTGGAGAAAACTCAATAAGATGATCTATTTATGGATCATTCTTGATTTTCCTATGAGTGACCACTTTATGAAGGGGCTTATTGTGGTTCTGGAATTTTAGACAAAATGGAACATGTGAATAATTTCTTTTGAGCAAGCTCTCTCTGGGCACATTCGCAATGGTGACTTGTTAATTTGTAAGCAGTCATATGACAGTACTTAGTAAGCCACTCACATAATCCTTGGGAGTATTTTTAAGATGCCACAGAAGGTCTTGCTGGATAAAAATAACACTGATTCCATTTTGGTTTAAAACCAAGCAGTATGCAATTCTTTTTCTCAGACCTAAGTAGGCAGGGGGTCAAATATATTGAAGATGGATCATCAAACAATGTCATGTCATATTATTTGCAGCTTTCAGTCTAAACTGTTATTTAATATCAATCTAACATCTAATCTTATTTAATATCAATTACAAAAATACAACTTTAGCTTTTCCAACTTTATATTTATTTCTATTTAATTTTAAATCTATTTACAATAGATGATAAACAATTAAAAATTTACTCTACCTCTGGACATAAAAAATGGTTGTGTCTGAAAATGTCCATTCAACAAAGTATTACAATGTTTTATCACTTTTTTATCATAATTGAAATATCATAAATGGTCTAAAACAACATAACATACAGAAATCAACAGAAATGAGTACTCTGAAAGACCTTAAAAAATACCTTGAACAATCCGCTTTATATAATAAAAACAGAAGCAGTTAATAAAATGATATGAAATATATGCTTTGCTTGTCATCATTTCTGAAGTTTGTGAAAGTGCCTTTCTTCCTTCCCTTCCTGTTTATGAAGAGGAAAAGCTTACAGAATTTACATTTAATTAGTCTTGTGCTTGGAATCCTCAGGAACCATTGTCTTTGATGTTGCTACAGGCTGCTCTGAGACACAAAATTGAATTTACACATACTGAAAATATTAAGTTCTCAAGAAAAGATGACATATAAATAACTGTTGTCGCACTTATTTTTTTATTTTTCTTCACATTAAAGAAAGGAAATCACACAATTTCTATTCAGATGAATTGCTGATTGGATGCAAATTCCTCAATATGAACCCAGCAGTGCAAGACCACAGTACTGAATACTAAAGCCCCTTGAGCCCAGTGTTTGCTTGGGTCTGTGAAAGTCATTTTCAAGATTTTCCAAAATATAATTACATTAAATGTAGTTTACTACCTTAATATATTTGTGAGAAATTAAAATGAAAAATACAGTACACAACATCTCTTTCATATACTGTAATAAACATCAATAGGCTACTAATGGCTGCAAATTAATAGACATTAAAGTGGTAAACCTCAGATATGAAATATGAACAAAACATTTCCCTCTATAGTGTGTACTTGTCTCAGTCAAGAGCACTAAGCGTCATTTCTGCTGCTTATTTCCTCTGCTGTCAGCAATAATCACTTCTGACAAGTTTTCCTGACACCAAGACAAAAATGGTGACAGGGGAGGGACCTCCAGCAGATTGACAGCCTCAGCTCTGTTCCTGTGTGCTGTGTGGAGGAGGGAGTGTCTCTTTCCTCCAATCAGCTCTCAGAACTCTCCTCCCTGAGCTCTGTAAAGTGCACCTTCACCTCTACGCCCCATTTTTTCTGAAATCTGAGAAATATGAGACAGTGTACAATCAACATACAAGAGAATCTGTTAGCACATTTCTATACACTCTCATAACAGATTAAGTGCTAACAAATGAGAATATTAAAGCAGTCTGCAATGTGTGCTTTATCACTTATAATCAAATACGGAAACAATTATTAAAACATAAAAAAGTTAACTTGGTGTCATGGGGAAGCTAAGAGCTCCAAGGTGTAACACGCGGAGTGTAGGCCGATGGACATTGTTGGTAGATGAAGAAAACAAAAGAGAAAGGGAGGGGAAGAGGCCAGGGTGTCCCAGGGGCAAGGTAGCACTTATTCAAACTATGACTAAATATGACCTTCTATACCCAATAAGCTCGATCAGGGTTCAGAAAGAGATTGTTCAAAAATTCTGGAGCAGGAAATAATACTCCCACAAAGATTTATAAATTCAACACTTTGAACGGATGTAGAGAAGAGAAGAATACAGTTATACAGGTACAAATTATCTAGGAGGATTTGCTTCATCTCACTGGGTATATGTAAGGGTTTACAACCATTTTAAGGTACCGTCCATATCTATGCATATTAATGCATGTTAATACATGTGTGCAGAAACTAGAAAAATGGTTGGACTTTTGAGGCACTTCATTCACACAAAAGTTTTTTCATTTCACCCCTTCACGCCGGCCGCATGCACATGTGCGGCCTCCCGGCGTCTGGGCCTAGACGCTGAGCGGCAGCACATTTGCTTTCACGTAACAAAAAACACATGTGCTGAGAGCGCGCGCCCTGCGCGCTCCCAGCACATATGTGTGGTACTCACGGAAAGGTCCTGGGTCGCTCTTTTGATCGGGACCTTTCTTGATCATGTGAACAGCCATGATGTGACATCGAGGCGGCCACATGACACTAAGCCCCGCCCCGTCCTGCCCACCTCCCGACGCAGGAACTCCTCTTCACGCCGGGACGATCCGGCGTGAAGGGGTTAAACTATATCATTTTTTATTTGTATAAACATAAAAATATATAGAAATAAAATCAATGTCTTTGTTGAAAAGACCCTTTAATTAATCATGCCTAATCAATCGTTATACTCTGAAATATTATGACAAAATTTCTCCAATTTTAGTGCATTTCACAATTTTGAGTAGGCAGCTTTAGGCACAATGCCTTTCTTGGAAAATCATTTCCGCTTCATCAGGAGTGTGTTTGGTCAAGGCTATAAAGACAACATTGAAACATAATAATAAAAATCTACCTCTGTATAATAATTACAATATAGTATTGATTCCAAAACAATCAATATGATTGCAACAGCATGTTGTCGTCCAATCAGAAAGATGTAAGAGTCCCCTCTCAGTGCAGCCAACATGGGGGGTTTAGGACACATATACTGTATGAGATGTTTTGCCATTGTCTTATTGGAGCTGGTTTAAATCTGTGGGGTTCATTGATGTATGATGGCCTACAAATCCTGCGAATAAAGAAACAATGAGCGGAATTCAAAAAAGCTGTTGCACTTTCCTGGCTTTGAAACCTCTTGTAGATGTTTTGTGCCTTATTCATGAAGCATTTGCGACACGTTTGGTTCTGACAGTGACTCGTGCACCAAATTCAGGTAGTTCTAAAATGTGTTACTACATAGTGGCGCAAACAATGCGCCAAATTCAAATTAAAATACTGACACTTCATAGCTTACGAAAGCAGAGCTAAGTAGGATCAATTCTCTTTTGCTGTACAGAGAGAGAAACTGGCGCAGACAGATTTTGCGAAATTGTCTCAAGTGCCTTCTAAAAGAAGTGCAGCTTACGCCAAATTCAAGTACAAATTCTAGACTGGTACATGAACTTGGCGCATTCTGCCACATTTTTAGAACGCACGCAGGACACTTTAGTAAAATCTGTCTGCGCCAGTCTTTACGAATACCAAGGACTCTTTTAGTTATGGAAAGAGTTGATTTACATAAAGATCTATTTGGATCCTATTTGTAATTTGAAAACAAAGGCACTAACACTCACAAATCCATTATAGGCCTGGTATATTATACAATAAGTGACACCCACATATTTTCCAGTCTTCTGTCACACGCTTCTGTCATGAGCACTGGTAAAGTCATGTAATATGGCCCATTCTGTGATTGTGAGGCTTCTTATTTGAGCTTATCACCACCATGGTTTTCAGATCATTCATGTAAGGACATCTGGAGCAACATAAGTAATATGGTAATTATATTTTTAGATTTACCCCTGCTGACAGGTATTCTAGCCTGTTCTACTAAAGAAAAACATTTTTATGTTTGTTTCTGATGCTCTTCAAGAGGTCCCCCTACTTTATGTAGTGTAGTGAACAGAATACAAAAGGGAATCAGCATGGGTTTATGAAAGATAGGTAATGTCTACCTAACATAGTCAGTTTTTTCAAGGATGTAAGTTTAAATCTGGAAGTTGAAAATTATACTGATGTAAAATATTTGTGTTTTGTTAAAGCATTTATTATTATTCCTCATAATGGCATTCGGATATTAATATAGTACAGAAAACTCAACAACAACATGGACAGTCAAAAGACAGATTAAATTTAATCTTGAAAGACTAAATTTATACACCCAGGCCTGGGGAATAGTAACCACCCCCCCCCAAAACATTAAAGCAGAACTTCGTGTACATTTTTTTGAGCCCCATGCAGTGTGGCTGTGCCCACATTGCATGGATTAACTGCTCATTTTGTCCAAGTTCCTGAAAGGCTATACTTACCTTGTCCTTTGAACCTCACAAAAATGGCGCTCCCCCACGTCCAGCGGTGGACTGTTCCTGCTGTCCTCACACCTGGAGCCGGTCTATGGGCGTGATGACGTCAGGAGCAGTCCATTCACAAGAAGCGACAGGGACTGGTCTTGCTCTTGGAGGATCGGCTGATTAGGGAAGTATATCTTTGCTATCATCACCCCTAGACACAAACAAGCAGTTAGCCTATGCACTACGGGCACAGCCCTACTGCATGATACAAACATTTTTGTGCCTGGAATTCTGCTTTAAATAGGATACACATGGGCAAACTGGTGCTGGAGAATGCCTTGGAAATGCTGGTTAACAGTAAGCCAGAATAACCACAAAAATGCCAACTGGCAGCCACAAATCAAATACAATCTTAGGATGCATAAAAAGGGAGATGATAACATTCTAAGGCAATGTTGTATTGCCACTGTATAAATAGCTTGTAGACCAATTGTAAAATGTGGAGTCCAACTTTGGTTACCGCATTGAGAAGCTACATTTTGGAGAAGTTCAGCATGGGGCACATTATTTAAAGAGAGCTGAAAAATCCTACTTACAGTAAAAATTATTTTTATTAATAAAAAAATTGATATGTTCAATTGGAAAAAACAAATCTATGAGATGTCCTAAAGCATATCTAAAACCAAAAACAAAAATTTAATATTTTTGCAGCTTACCAATAATAAATATGGTGGCTGTATTAGTTTTCCTTAGTCTTTTACCTTTTATTTTTAAATCAGTCATTAAGTCTGTTTTGAAATTTCTTTAACAGACCAAGCTATCCAGCAAAAGTAGCAGTTGCAGGGTTGAGACAAAACATTTAACACTGTCAGGAGTGCTAACTATGGTACATTTTTCTTCTTTTATTAATTTATGTAAAATCTTTATCCCAAAAGGGAAAAACTGTTGCTGTAATTGCTTAAAAAGTGGTAGCTGGAGTTCATCATTCATTTGTTAATCAAGTCTACATCCAAACTTACTAGTGCATATAAGGGAGACCATACATGATTCATTTTGAATCAGAGCATTGAATGTGTGGATAGAGGAATCCTCCCCACTGAGCTATTATATTCTGCCACCAGGAAGCTCTCCCACTGGCAGAATACAATGATCAGTGTTGCTGGCTATAGCAACTGGCTGGGAAAAAAAACTAGCTTATACGGGTCGAAATCCAGCCTGTCCCTCCTGAACTGGCCAAATTTTGATCCATGTATGGCTGGCTTAACTCTACCTTCCTAATAGGTTGAAAATGCTGCTATCCAAAGGGTGGCTTCATTCCTCCATAGAGTGGAGCCACCCTAAGACAGGGAGTTTGTTACTGGCTGGATCACCTTGTGAAATAAAGGAAAAAAAGCCTAAAAAATGAATGCAGTCACCACATTTAGAGATTCAAAAGTTGCAATATATTTTGTTTTTTGGGTTTAGATACTCTTTCATTAAAATGTTTACATATATCCAAAATCAGTACAAAGATTTGCCAAGTGCATGTTTATCTGCACAATGGGAAATAAGACACTAGTTTCAGATTGAAAAAAAGAATGGTTTAGGCTGTGAAATTATTGCATAAAATAATATGGCGAAATCCATAGTGTGAATTTAAAGAGCACTGGTTAATTTTCATTTAACTAGCAATACTCAAAGTTATAAGGACTAAAGTCTAAATGTGGACTGATCTGAAACATATATTTATCACATAGCATATATGGCATATAGCTTTGCCTTTTTAAATGGTGTATGTGCATTTGTGTGTGTACAAAGTGTATAGGTGCCTTGCAATTGCCAAACAATATACTGCAAGTGAAGAGGCAATCTCATTTACTGATGGGATGAGTTGATTAGCATAAAGTTCCATTTAAATCCTGTTTACTATTCTAAAGCAATAGTGCTGATACTCACAGGTCAATTAAAGGACCTGCATATTATACAAGAAGTGAAAAGAACTGACACCTACATTGTTTCTCCTCTCCTTTCACAAGCAATATATCAGCACACGCACTTGTACAAACACAGATAATGACCCATTCTGTGGTGGTGAATGTCCAGGTTGTAACATATCACCAGAGTATTCAAAATCAATCCTCTAAGGACATCTGGGCCATCAATTGTAACACAGTAGAATGATTTGGAAGTCTTTATTGCTTGCCATTACCTCAGGGGAATAAATACAGACTGGATTTTAGCCTCAGCTGTTCAATAACATGTATAGATAGGGGGGTTGATTTGCTAAAACCGAAGAGTGCAAAATCTGGTGCAGCTCTGCATAGAAACCCACCAGCTTCCAGTTTTTTTTGCCAAAACTTATTTGAACAAGCTGAAGTTAGAAACTGATAGGCCACCATGCACAGCTGCACCAGATTTTATACTCTCCAGTTTTAGTAAATCAACCCCATACTGTTTCCTTTGCAAGCAAATTTTCCCTAGTGCTTAGTGAATGGAGTGAAGCTGTGCCGACTACCATCATTCAATCATATGCAAGCTTCCAGATTTTTTTGGTCAATGCTTAATTGAACAAGCTGAAGTTAGAAGCTGGTTGGCTACCATGAACAGCTGCACCAAATTTTGCACTCTCCAGTTTTAGTAAATCAACCTCATACTGCTCCCTTTGCAAGTGAATTTTCCCTAGTGAATTTGGTGAAGCTGTGCTGACTACCATCATCATAAGCAACCAAAATTGCTGTTTTTTTTTAATGTTTCTTGCATATGATTGGGTACTGTTTACAAAGTACAACTGCACCACATTCACCAATCTCCAAGGCAAATTCCCTTGCAAAATGCAACTTCTTTTGCAAAATGATCATTCTATTTGCCTTTGGTAAACCAACTTCATGGTCTCAAAGGAACAGAAAAACATAGTGCGTGCAAATTTAAATTATGAAATCTAATTGATGTGTAAACAATAGTATCATGTAAGCTTGCCCTCTAGTATAACACAAACATCATTTCCTTCTGCCTCTATAAATAATTCAAGATTTTTCCGGACTTTAGCAACAAAGGTGATAACTGCTGACCTGAACTATGAAGACCATTTCCTAGTGGATTTTCTGCAAATGATTCCTAGAACATTTTTATTTTATATGTGAAGAGAGCATGGAGCTGAATGTAGATAGGATGATCTAATTCTACCACAAAGATGAGAAATATACAAAAGATGAAAAGTGCCCATTTTATATAAATGGTTTAAACTGTCACACTACATCTACTTTTAGGAAACAAAGATATTTAAATTCTCAGCATTTAACACTGACAGGCGCTGCAGCAGGTAGGTTAATTAGTCATACCTAGACCAACTCGCATCTTGCTTCCTTCTTCTAACCCTGAATAGAAGAACAATTTTACTGCATTTAAGAGCGTTGTGCTAGAAAACCGCGCACTCAAAACACTTTTATATGCTAATAATGTGCAGTCACCACTGAGCAAAAGGCTTAGTAATGAGCTGCTGCATTCCAGCAGTACTGAATAGCACTGTTCAATAATACAACATATTTCATATTTATTAAAAAAGAAAAAAAAACGTTCCAAGGCTTTGATGATGCTATTTTTGTGAGGTCTGTAACTGAGCTAATGCACATTTCATTGTAGTTGTCACTGAGTCAAAAGGAGGAATACTGAGAACACTGGAGCCTTGACTTTGACTTGTGACTACTGACTGTATCTTTGAGATTCAGCCCACACCACAGAAAACAAGTGAGAGCCGAATGACGTCCTGAAGATGCAGGCTACTGACAATGAATTCAGTATAGAAATAACACGCATTGTTGTGATACAATCCAATTACCATAGGGGAGATGAGAAATACATGCATTATGTATAAATAAAACTCCGTTAGAAAGCTTCTTGTGCTCCCTTGTCTCATGACAAGCCGTAGGAGGATTAATGTCATTTGTGCTTACAGTAAAACTGGAGTGATCTCCTGAGCTCCATTGGCTTTTATGATTACATTTTAGACATATATCAAATATATAACATATTCTTTATTGCAAACTGCTTGATCCAATATCTGATGCAAAGCCGTATGAAACACTTACTCCTAGATTTATTATTAAATTGCAGGTATATTGAACACAAGAGAAAAACATGGGTAAACACAGAGAGAACGCTTATATGCAAGTGCACTTTTATAATTTCACGTGTAAAAATGAGCAAGAAAACCGTTCATGTTCACAACTGTGTGGATGTGATTTTTATTTTAGATATTTTGGTTCTGGACATGACATCCAGGAATTTGAAATCCTTCTGACGTGTTATGCCCATGGCATGCTTTTGTTTCTTATTTTCTGCTTGCTTGAAAAGGTTTTCCAAGAAAATGTGCTGTAAATGTATGCCAACTGTCAGTGATCTCCTAGCCATCCCATGATCTCTTGATAGCCCAAATGTTAAAACTCAATCTAAGGTTTACTTAAATATCAAAATCTTAAAACACTTATATTTTTGAGAACAACTTTGTTTTATGAAATTCACTTGAGTACTGTCCGTGATACTTTTATATTTACGCTAACACAATTTTTCAGGATAAGCTTTTCTCAAGGTCCAAGCAGTACTGGTAACAGTACTCCTTGGACCTTGAAGAAGGGGACATACTCTGAAAGCATGTCCTGAAAAATTGTATGTTAGTAAAAATAAAAAAAAGTGTTCAGAATTAAGTAATCACGTTCAAATTAAGCAATCACTTTCAAAATCATGTTAAACAGGAGTCAGTACACATCTGCCATCATTTAAAGTAACTCTGATTAACCCCAAATAAAGTTCAGCTGTTGTAGTAGGTCTTTCCTGACATTTTCTTAGTCGCATCCTACATTAAAAGCCATGGCCCGTAGAGAGCTTCCAAAGCATAAGAGGGATCTCATTGTATAAAGGTAGAAGGAGAAGGGTGCAAAAGAATTTCCAAGGCATTAGATATACCATGGAACCCAGTGAAGACAGTCATCCTCAAGTGGAGAAAATATGGCACAACAGTGACATTACCAAGAACTGAACGTCCCTCCAAAATTGATGAACAGAAAACTGGTCTGGGAGGCTGCCAAGAGGCCTACAGGAACATTAAAGGAGCTGCAGTAATATCTGGCAAGTACAGGCTGTGCGGTACATGTGACAACAATCTCCAGTATTCTTCATATGTCTGGGCTATGGGGTAGAGTGGCAAGACAGAAGCCTTCTCTTACGAAGAAAAACATTTAAGCCCAGCTAAATTTTGCAAAAACACATCTGAAGTCTACCAAAAACATGTGGGAACAAGTGATATGGTCTGATGAAACTAAGGATGAACTTTTTGGCCATAATTCTAAAAGATATGTTTGGTGCAAAAACAAAACAACATTGCACATCACCAAAAGAACTCCATACCCACAGTGAAGCATGGTGGTGGCAGCATCATGCTTTGGGGCTGTTTTTCTTCAGCTGGAACTGGGGCTTTATGAATTATGAACTGTTCCAAATACCATTCAATATTGGCACAAAACTTTAAGGCTTCTGCTAGAAACTTCATCTTTCAACATGACAACGACCCAAAGCATACATCCAAATCAACAAAGAATGGCTTCACCAGAAGATTAAAGTTTTGGAATGGCCGAGCCAGAGCCCAGACTTGAATCCGATCGAAAATCTGTGGGGTGATCTGAAGAGGGCTGTGCACAGGAGATGCCCTTGCAATCTGACAGATTTGGAGTGTTTTTGCAAGGAAGAGTTGGCAAATATCGCCAAGTCAAGATGTGCCATGCTGATAGACTCATACCCAAAAAGAATGAGTGCTACAAATAAATCAAAAGGTGCTTCAACAAAGTATTAGTTTATGGCTGTGAACACTTATGCAACCATAGTATTTTATTATTTATTTTTTCTTCCCTCCACCTAAAAGATTTCAGTTTGTTGTTCAACTGAGTTGTACAGTTTATAGGTTACATTAAAGGTGGAAAAAGCTCTGAAATTATTTATCTTTGTCTCATTTTTTTACATCACAGAAACCTGACATTTTAACAGGGGTGTTTCGACTTTTTATATCCACTGTATGTCACCATCACCTTGTAAAACAACCCATGCAGTTTAAAATAGAGATAAAAGGCAGAACATTTATGTATACAAATAAAAAAACATTATACACACATTTTCACCCTCTAAATAAGTGATCACATACTGTCTGGGATTTCATACAAATACATGGTACAGCAGGCACATATCAGGAGTATGAAATGTTGGGTTTAGAAATTCTTAAAAGCCTTCTAACAAGGGGGGGGGGGGGGGGCGGAGCGACTAAACCAGAAGATGGTAGCCTAATCCTGAGCTCTGCACCACCGCTGGGGATACAGCAGCCTCCAGTGCAAACTAAGAGCAGCATACCTGCCTCCCAGTCCCTAACATACCTCAGGTATGCCACAAAGAACTACCGCAGCTTTTCGCGATAGTTCAGAAAGGGCTACAGCAAAATGACAGCGGCCAATACACAAATCAGAGGCAGGCTGCCTCGTCGGGCGGATCCAGCACACAGCCACCAGCCTCAGGTAATACACAACTAGGGCCACATGCCACCTCATCTTCTGGCACTTCAATCCCCTCCAGCAAGAGCCCAGCAAAATCTAGGCCTTGCCTGGAACCCAGATATGAGGAAGTGGGTACACAAAGGCCCACATGGCTGGGAAGAGTCTTATGCAGACCCCATCAGCGCTTTCCCTACAAACAGGCAGCCGGTAACAGATACAGTCAGGGGAGGACTGACCATTTGGAAACTCGGGTACTGCCCGAGGGCCCGGGGTCAGTAGGGGGCCCCATGAGATGCCCCTGGTACCTTTTTCATAGGCTTTTTTGAGTTTGGGCAAGGACACAGGGGCCCCATGATCCCCTATTGTCCGGGGGCCCCATGAGTTGTCAGTCTGCCCCTGGATACAGTGCTGAAGGATATGATGATTTCACTTAAAGCTTCACTCCACTCATATAATGGTGGCTTGCAGATAATTAAATGGGAAGTGCAGGAGCTGGGAGACCAGGGTGGCACATACAGAAGGAATAATTGAGGAGGTCACCACATCATTTAACACTATGGTTGATGCCCATGCTGCTCAAAGCAATGACATTTTGTGGCTTAAGGACAAAGTGGCAGACTTAGAGGACAGGTCATGACAGAACAACATCAAAATCAGAGGGATTCCTGAATCCATCCTTTCAAACCAATTGCAACAATATGTTCAAGATCTCTTTTCCACCCTGCTGCCATCACTGTCAGCCGCGGAGCTTAAAATTGATAGCATGCACAGAATTTCCAAGCCTGCCTATCTCCCCTCCAATGTTCCGAGGGACGTGCTATTACGGATGTACTTCTTTCATCTGAAAGAGAAGATACTGACAACTTTTCACCACATGGAAGGCATCCCTGAACAACTCTCCCAGCTACAACTGCTTCCAGATCTCTCCCAATATACACTGCAGAGAAGCAGAAACCTTGCCACAGTGACAAAAGCTTTAAGAAATCACAAGATCACACACCACTGGAGGTACCCAGCCACGCTTAACATTGTTCATAATGGCACTACTGTAACAGTGTCCAAGCTGGAAGAAGGGCATCATCCCCAAAACAACTGTACCACCTCAAGACATGGTACAACCCGCCACAATAGCCCCGGATTGGAAAGTGGTTTTACACAAATGCTTCGCTAAAAAAAAATCCTCTGGAGGACCTCATACTACAGACACACTTATGGATCTCCCCCTGTGGTGGATGTGAGGTCTACTGAAAGAATTAATTTGGTTACTTGTGAGCCACTGGGATAATATGCTAAATATTAATATAAAAGCTAGCAGGCTCCTAATCACATCCTCATTTTTGTGAGCTAGAATATAATATGGTAAATGGTGCTGCACTTTTACAAAGAATAACTGGTTGATCTGTGACAATTGTGATATAACTCTGAGAAGAAAATAGAATGAAGAAAAAAAAAGAATATAAAACTTTTTGAAAATTATATAAAAACTGCAATGGTATATAACTAAAATAATAAAATGTCCATACTTAGAGTGTCCCAAACTTAAATGATGAATAATCAAATATATCTGTGAAACATATAAATGTGAAAAGTCCAAATGAATGTCCCAAATAAAACTTGTCTTGGATGTTGTTATTATTAAGCGCTCACCTCTTTGTTAGCTTATTACTAGGCTAACACAGCTGTATAGTAATAAGGTGTTGGTGGGATCTTTGATATGAATGTAGTAATGCTGAGATCCTTTTAGGGCTCCTCTATAAGTGGCTGGATGGCTCCTGATGGAAACTGGCAGTCTCTGCCTCCTTGCACTGTTGGTGGATATATTTCCTTCTCCCTTAATTCCTCGTTAGTGTAGTGGAAATATTTCTTTCTCCCTTAATTCCTCATTAGTATAGTGGAAAACAGAAAAATATATAGTGCTTTAACGTTTTAAAAAACATAAATTTATTGCTACCACAGCCCCCGGAAGAAGCCACGTGACCCTGTGGCGCAACGCGTTGGGGAGGGGCATCGATGTCACCACGGCAACCCGACTTCTGACACGGCGATTGCAGGCAGTGAGCGCAGACACTCGGAGGGAGCAGGTCATACCCGGACTGAGCGGTTATACTCAGCAATGCTTGTTGATTTTAACTGAATGTGAGTGCATAAAGGAGAGCAATAAATTTATGTTTTTTAAAACATTAAAGTACTATATATTTGTGACATCGATGCCCCTCCCCAACGTGTTGCGCCACAGGGTCACGTGGCTTCATCCGGGGGATGTGGTAGCAATAAATTTATGTTTTTTAAAACGTTAAAGCACTATATATTTTTCTGTTTTCCACTATACTAACGAGGAATTAAGGGAGAAGGAAATATATCCACCAGCAGTGCAAGGAGACAGAGACTGCCAGTTTCCATCAGGAGCCATCCAGTCACTTATAGAGGAGCACTAAAAGGATCCCAGCATTACTACATTCATATCAAAGATCCCACCAACACCTTATTACTATACAGCTGTGTTAGCCTAGTAATAAGCTAACAAGGAGGTGAGCGCTTAATAATAACAACATCCAAGACAAGTTTTATTTGGGACATTCATTTGGACTTTTCACATTTATATGTTTCACAGATATATTTGATTATTCATCATTTAAGTTTGGGACACTCTAATTTTGGACATTTTATTATTTTAGTTATATACCATTGTATTCTTTATATTATTTTCAAAAAAACTTTTATATATATATATTTTTTTCTTCATTCTATTTTCTTCTCAGAGTTATATCACAATTGTCACAGATCAACCAATTATTCTTTGTAAAAGCGAGGCACCATTTACCATATGATGTGAGGTCTACTGTTCCTCACCCCCCACTCAACTTACAGCAGTGCAAACTGCTCTAGGGTTCAGATGCGAATTCATATTTTTTTTAGTTATAAGACTTACCATTGTGCTCCGCGTCTTCTCTCTTTATATAGCTTCAACCACTGTTGCCTCTCCAGTTGCACTTTGTCTCCTGCAGTACTGATATACTTCCTACGCTTTACTGCTCTCTTCAATCCTGAGATATCCCATGCCATTTGATACGCAGAAGCTCTTCCTGAAGCCAGCCCTCGCCTGGGCACACTCATACCAGATGCTCAACTATCTGCCAGGTCCTTCTTCTATCATCTATTGTTGGGGGCTCCAGCTGCTAAGAACAGAGATCTAGACTTAGCCCACTACTCTATCACTATTTCATTACCACTATGTCCTTCAAATTAGTATCTTTAACCACCTCCCGTCCGGCCGTTGTATATAAATGGCTGAACGATGGCAGTGCAGGGGCGGGTGGCCGTTTATAAACGGCCTCCCCGCCCCCTACTTGTGCCCGCTCCCTGGTAGCGCGCAGCACCGCGATCCGGTGCCTGCTGTGTCCTCCAGATACAGTGGAACACCGATCGTCGTACGGGACCTCTGTGCTAGGTCCCGATCATGTGATCACTGATTGGCCAATCAGTGATCACATGCAGAGTAGTACACAAGATGTCACTTCTGATATCATTGCTTACTACGTGTGAAACATGTAAATGATCACAGAGGTCAAATGGTACAAGGCTATTCACAACAGCCTTGTACCATGTGACAAGCTGGGAGCAATCTCAGCTCACACAGTATTTCTCAATGGCTGCAAGAATGCAGCCAGAGGGAAGGAGAAATTATTGCTTTTACAGCCTTTATGGGTGTAAAAGCAATCAGTGTAAAAAAAAAAAAAAAAAAAAAAAAAAATCTTCATCACCCCCCACAAGTGTACAGTAGTACAAAAAAACCCAAAAAAACATAAATAATAACATAAAAAAATAAAATAAAAATGTAAAAAAAAGTTTAAAAATTATAATTTTTAGTTAGAAACTAATTTGGGTTATTTTTTTTTTTTTTACTAAAAAGATAACGGAATAAATTTTGGCCAAGATTTATAATGAAATTTTATAAGGAAAACACTTTTTTCAAAATTTTTGGACTTTTTCATTTATATAGCACAAAAAATAAAAATCCCAGTGGTGAATAAATACCACCAAAATAAAGTTTTATCTGTCTCAAAAAAATGCTAAAAAATTCATAGGGTTACTGTCTTGCATGACCAAACAAGGTACTACTACCCCGATGTATATTTGGCATTGTAATACAAAATTGATGCAAACTCCCAACACCGTTAAGCTACTCTATCAGCTTCTCTGGGAATTCTTTAAAAAAAAAACACTACTTCAGTGACGGACCCATGTATTGTATGGAACGTGCATAAAGCCTTTATGTGGGGAATCCTAATCCAATCTGGGTCCCGGGCTAAAAAGCAATATAATAATGATCTTCACAAAATCCAATCTGAGATTCTTACTCTTGAAATTCAGAACAAGTTAAATCCTAACCCTAACACCACCTCGGCCCTCCTTAAATTGTGTAACGAGCTACGTACTTTACTATTTGACCAATATGACAAATACCTCCGTAATCTAAAAATGCACACTTACGCAAACTCAAATAGGACAGGCAAATTTCTGGCACTCCGGAAACCCAAAGAAGCAAAATTAGAATACCTCACCTGATCTATCCTTTATCTAAATTTAAGATTATAAACCCACATGACAAATGCAAATGCCTCCGTGGATTATTATGGATCACTCTACAATCTTAAAGATGATAAACAAACTCATCAACCCTCCATCTCACAAATCAATAATTTTCTATCCTCTATAAATTCGCCAATCTTATCCCCTGACCAATTGTCCAGGCTCAATTTCCCATTTAAGTCAGAGGAAATTGTGAAGATCATAAGTTCTCTACCTAGTGGTAAAAGCACTGAGTCCAGACAGGTTTTCAAATGAGTACTATAAATCCTTTAAAGATATTTTATCCCCCTTCCTTCTTAACATGTTCACCTACACGGCGTCCACAGCCTCATTTCTCCTGGAGATGCTGAAAGCTTCCATTGTTATCTTGCTCAAGCCTGGGAAAGACCCAACCACTCAATCTAACATTCAGATCTCACTCCTAAACTCTGACGTAAAGATCTATGCAAAGTTATTGGCTTTTAGATTTATGGACGTCATGCCTGCTCTGGTACAGCCAGATCAGTCAGGCTTCACCAGGCAGGAGACAGGCAGCTGACACCACGAGGCAACTTATTAACGTTATTTACAATGTAGAGAAGAATCGATTGCCTTTTCTGTTACTTTCCATTGATGCAGAAAAGGCATTCGATGGAGTGCACTGGAAATATATGTCCCTTGTTCTGTCACAATTCGGATTCACTGGTAATTTTATTCCGCTATTATGGCACTGTACTCATGCTCATCAGCACAGGTCTACACCTCCAGCATGTTGTCAAAATCTTTCACCATCACTAATAGTACAATACAGGGATGCCTCCTTTCCCCTTCTATTTTCAATTTAATGATAGAGCCACTAGTTGAGGCACTGCGTACAGATTCTGGGGTTTCTGGATTTTCCTTCGGATCTCGCCCCCACAAAATCAATTTGCTTGCGGATGACGTCATCCTGATGTTAACAGCCCCATTAACCTTTCTCCCAAGTGCTCATAATATTCTACATCACTTCAGCCAGCTGTCTTATTACAAAGTCAACTTTATTAAATCATTAATACTAGGAACTGGAATAAGCCCTACTTTGAAACATCATTTATTGAAAAGACTTCCCTATATTTGGAGTGACGAGGGGGTCCCCTATCTAGGCATCATACTCACGCCAACTATATCTTCTTTAGCTGCCGCCAACCTTTTACCTCTGATCACTATGATAGATAAAGAGCTACAACACATCCCAATTTGAGCTGTCGTGGGCTGGGAGATTAGCTTCCTTCACTATACCTATATCTGTTTCACACCATTCTCATCCCATTCCCATCCCAATTAAGAAAATATTTATACAGTCCTTGTATAAACTCCTTAAACAATTTCTATGGAAACATAGAAAGGCAAGATGCTCAAAAGTTCAATTGATTAAGCACAATAATGTGGAAGATGTTGGCATGGTGGACGTACAGGACTATTTTCTCACAGCACGCTTGGACCAACTGACAGTTTGGTTTAAGGGTACTGCAAACACGCTATGGTTGGAAATTGAATCTGCTACTTCTTTATTACCTGACCTAAGTATGTTATTGCTGGCAGACTTGTGGAAACAATGTGAAACAAGGTCACTACCTCCAATGGTCCAAGCCTCTCTAGAAGCATGGCAGACCGTCCTTAGTTCCTCTAGGTATGGCTCACATATTAATGAGATGCACCTCCCTAGCTCAGTCACTGAGACACTACTACCACTACTCTCTGTTCGACATTTGCTCTGCTGTAGTCTTCAGAACACAGAATATTTTCCCCAAGGAAACAGGCTTCAAACTTTGGAGCACTTAGTAGCAGAGTTCAAATTACCCTTGAATACACATTTCACTTGTATACACATACAGAGTTTCCTGAACCACCATCCTCTACCCAAAGTTCAGATTCATCATAAAGTGTGGCAAAATTACAGTAGCAATAAACCTGTGGCTAAAGGCATTTCACTATTCTATAACCTCTTGCAAGCCAAAACAACCTTTACAAAAACAACCTCCATGCAGAGATGGGAGATGGACCTTAAAACCCCAATTCTCCCCCCCCCCGCAATGGTTTGCAGCTATTCGCTTAACCCAAACTGTGTTTATTAGCTTATAAACTCCTCAGTAAATGGTATTATACCCCATATAAGATAGCTAAGTTCTCCACTGAGATGTCTCCACTATGTTGGTAAGATTGTGGACAAATAGGTAACCTGCTACATGTAGCGTGGTCATGCCCCAACCTCACAAGTTTTTAGTGAAAAATGTTTTGTGTCTTGGCTGAAGTGACAGGAATTATAGTTGCCCCTAATCCAGCCTTGGCAATTCTGACTAGGAATAGACAAATTTCCCCCTCTATATCAGATAGTAGGCTCACATATTTTGAGACTATCACTAGACACTGGAAAGCTAATATGGCCTCTAACCCATATGAGGTTCTAGCACTTGTACAAAAGAATTATGTACTTGAACAACTACTTTCAAAACTCCTCAGCAGATATGTCAGATTCACCACATCTTGGCAGGTATGGTTGGATTGGTATGGAATGCAAACTAACACAGGTATAAGCTCGTAGGTTTACACTGTACTGATAATACGTAATGGCTTCTGGATTATCAATGTATGTATGTTATGTATAGAATACTGGAAGAGGTTCTCCTTTCATGTTTCTCCTTGTTATTTCTGTATCTAGCCAGTCATTACCTTCGTTTCTCCTAACTTGTAATGAAAATCTTTCAATAAAAAGTTATAGTTAAAAAAGAAAAAAAACCTTCTAACAATAGGACAGTGCATTTGGTATCATTAGAAAGCACATTATTTTAAATGTCTGAAACTAAACAGCAGAAGTCAAGAAATGACTGTTATTTCCTGTATCAGCAAGAAATGTTTATTTTGATATTGGGGCCTGACTTTTCATGGCTTCATGGCTAAGACTTGCCATCCACCACAGCACTGTTTAGTAAAACATGCCTCGGTGGTTGGTAAGGGCATCTTTATTGGAGAGGAGAATGGGAGTAATGTAGCTTACCCATTTAAAGTGTAAAAGTTAAAAATGAAGTGCAGGTTCACTTTAAAAAGTAAACCTTTGATAAGGGATATAATGGCTGCAAACTAAAGAATGGGGGAACGAAATAGGTGAAGGGAAAAAATGGGCTTTAAAGGCACAGAAACCATAAACACATATCAGTAAAATCATTTGTACTTTATTATGGCAATGACACAAAAAACATTTTTTGGTTAAAAATTCCATTGTACAATGTCCCCACGGACAATATCACACATCCCACCATACTAAAGGAACAAGACTAGTGATAAGACATACTATAACCACCAGGAACATCCTAAAAGAATGGCCCAACATGTTTCGAGACAACAATCGCTTCTTCAGGGGCTGAATAGTAAAATCTAAAAAAGATATATAGATATACAGTGGGGATCGAAAGTTTGGGCACCCCAGCTAAAAATTTGTATTAATGTGCATAAAGAAGCCAAGGAAAGATGGAAAAATCTCCAAAAGGGATCAAATTACAGATTAGACATTCTTCTAATATGTCAACAAAAGTTAGATTTTATTTCCATCATTTACACTTTCAAAATAATAGAAAACAAAAAAATGGCGTCTGCAAAAGTTTTGGCACCCTGCAGAGTTAATATCTTGTACTGCCCCCTTTGGCAAGTATCACAGCTTGTAAACGCTTTTTGTAGCCAGCCAAGAGTCTTTCAATTCTTGTTTGAGGTATCTTTGCCCATTCTTCCTTACAAAAGTCTTCCAGTTCTTTGAGATTTCTGGGCTGTCTGTCACGCACTGCTATTTTAAGGTCTATCCATAGATATCAATTATGTTGAGGTCAGGAGATTGTGAAGGCCATGGCAAAACCTTCAGTTTACGCCTCTTGATGTAATCCCCCGTGGATTTCGAGGTGAGTTTAGGATCATTATCCATTCGTAGAAGCCATCCTCTCTTTAACTTCAGCTTTTTCACAGATGGCATCAAATTACCATCCAAAATTTGCTGAAATTTTATTGAATCCATTTTTCCTTCTACTCGTGAGATGTTCCCTGTGCCACTGGCTGCAACACAACCCCAAAGCATGATTGATCCAACCCCATGCTTAACAGTTGGACAGAGGTTCTTTTCATTAAATTCTGTGCCCCTTCTTCTCCAAACGTACCTTTGCTCATTCAGGCCAAAAAGTTCAATTTTAACCTCATCGGTCCACAGAACTTGTTTCCAAAATGCATCAGGCTTGTCTATATGTTCATTTGCAAAGTTCAAACGATGATTTTTGTGGTGAGGATGTAGAAGAGGTTTTCTTCTGATGACTCTTCCATGAAGACCACATTTGTACAAGTATCTCTTTATAGTGGAATAGTGTACCACAACTCCAGTGTCTGCCAGATCTTTCTGGAGGGATCGTGCAGTCAAACGAGGGTTTTGAATTGTTTTTCTCACAATCCTGCGAGCTGTTCTGTCTGATATTTTTCTTGGTCTTCCAGATCTTGCTTTAACTTCCACTGTTCCTGATGACTGCCATTTCTTAATTACATTCCGAACAGAGGATATTGACATCTGAAAACGCTTTCCTATCTTCTTATAGCCTTCTCCAGCTTTGTGAGCGTCAACTATTTTCAGTTTCAGTTTTCTAGACAACTGCTTAGAAGAACCCATGGTGCTGATTGTTGGGGCAAGGTCAGATGAGTCTGGGCATTTAAAACCTTTGAGATTGACATCACCTGGTCTTCCCAGACGATGATTGAGAACAATCCATGACACTGGCAGGTCTCAGCTTTGCAAAGGGGGCAGTGCATGCTATAAATTCTGCAGGGTGCCCAAACTTTTGCAGACGCCATTTTTTTGTTTTCTGTTATTTTGAAAGTGTAAATGATGGAAATAAAATCTAACTTTTGTTGACATATTAGAAGAATGTCTAATCTGTAATTTGATGCCTTTTGGAGATTTTTCCATCTTTCCTTGGCTTCTTTATGCACATTAATACAAATTTTTAGCTGGGGTGCCCAAACTTTCGATCCCCACTGTATATTACATCATATACATGTGAAAATACATATAGATATATCATAGAACTTACATATAACATTAATGTGTACCAATCAACAAAAGACCTCCTAATCCCAGAGAACCGATCTACTCCACTGCTCCCAGAAGGTAAGGGGCCATCCAAGAGCCAGATATGGGGGCACAATAGTGGCCAGCAACCAGGGGCCTCATATGTCTGAAAAAACCATAAAAGGGGGAAAGGTCATGATATATACTAAACCTCAAACCAAAATATGCACAAAATATGGGCTACAGGTCTTCCTTTATACCAGGCTATACAAGTAATAGTAGTCCTGGTTAGCTAAAATGGCTGCAAAAGCTGACCGCCTTCTGACTGGCTGTTTCACTATCAAAAGCTATGTAGATCAGGAAAGCTGGAGATATGTCAGAAGTCCTTATCTGAATGGTCTTCCATTTTAGTGACCCACAGCATTGACTCAAAGGGGTCAGCATGCAAGTCAGGTAATTAGCATCTTCAGGAGGAGAGCTCAGTGATAGCCACTGTAGAGCCAAAACTGACTGAATATGAGCCTAACAAACCAAACCAATTTAATAATACTGCTTTTAAAAAGCAATTAAATAATAATAATTATGGATGAGCAAATGTGTCTGGGTTCAGTTTGCAGTGCATTTGTCAATTGTAAAGTCTGAAAACTGCACGTTTAATTCTGAATGCCTTTGAAGTCTATGGAAGAGAAATCTTGAAAATCAGTTCTGGTTATTTTGAAGGCTAATAGACGAGGGATTGGTAAACAAAGGGCATGGGGAGCTGGTCACTAGCATGGGAAATATGTACCAATGCAAAAAAAAAGTAAAGAAAAACACTGTACAGCAAGGAGAAGCTCTTTTTAATGTGGCTTTGAGGGTGACATGGGAACAACACCAATCCTTTAAATGGCATGCTTGGGAGATACTTTTAAGCTGTGTATGTTGTTACAGAGCAGTATGGTTCTCATGGACAGCATCAGCAAGCCCATATTCTGGCATTATATATTTTGCTTGTGTAATAGTATTTGTTTTATTATTACATTATAGCATAGCTTAAACAATACAGCAGCAACACTAACTGAGTCATTACAACTTGAAAAACATTTTTTTTGTTGTTTTGTAGTTTTATCTAGCAGTAACAGGCCTGAATTGACTGATTGAAGTAGCAGTCATAACAGGTCTGAAAGCTATAGGAAAGTGTAAAATTAAAGTCCTCAACTTTGTACAAATTGGCACAAATGTTTAACAGTACAATTTGCTATTATTTTTTTTTTTTGCAGTAGCATTTTTTGCATTGAATTAAAATCTTATGGAATTCTGGCTCCTGCTCTCCATTCTCTCTTTATTGGAAATACAGTAAAGTTATTGAACCATAAAAATCTATGGAAATTTCTAATCAGAGTCAGAGTACTGTATATCTAAAAAGTACAATGAGCACGTGTATATAAACATCAATTGCACCACACATTTGAGGTATCGTCAGGAAGTCAGAGTGAGAGGAATAATTATAGGGCCAAACTTTACAGGAGGCTCTAAACTGATGAACTGTAAAGGCATTTAAAGCTTCACCTAGGGAGAATTTGGGGTACCATAGTTTTTTATGATTCCACTGGTGTTTGCAATTTTAAGTCTTGACATGTTTGGTATCCAATTATTTGACACAGCCCCATCTTTTATAGTTTACTGAAAAAAATTGGGTATAATTATGTGTTTATACTGAAATTCATTTTAATGTGTTTTTCATGAAAATAGTTATTTGATAAATAACTGCACAAGATCGTAAAAAAATTGCAACTACAACCATTTTATTTTCCAGGGTCTCTGCTTTAAAAAAATCTATACTGTTTGGGGGGGGGGGGGTTTACAGTAATTTATAGCAAAAAAAGGCAGATTTTAATATCTGTGCAAAAATTTAAAAAAATGCCCCCGTAGACAAGTGGTATTAAATCCCATAGTGCAAATTCCAGTTTTGTATCTAGCTCAATGTAATTAGCTGTAAAACAAACATATTTTGCTTTTTTTTATGCCAAAGCACTTCTGGTTAGGAAGTGTGCAAATGGTGTGATCTGATGCATTGGAACTTCATATCTTCTGATTCCTTGTGCACAGACTACAATGAAGTGGTCATATAATAAGGACACCAGCCACATAATAAGGACACCAGCCACAATGCACATCAATGTGGCTACGACTGGCTTCCAGGGACATCCTGCAAGGCAACATTGCCCACTCCTATCTTTTATTTTCTTGGTGGCAGGTATAATAGCAAAGATGTTAATTGAAAAGCTAGATATCAACCAGTCGTTGGGATCAGATAAAAAGGTTTTTTGGGTGCACAGATCTGTACACACAGACAGGGCACATAAAAAATTGTAACTCACCACTTCAATTCAAAGAACTCAAGCATTGTTTGGTAAAGTAGATGTAAATACAATGATCTAAATGTCATATAAGCTTCACCAACTAGTGATACTACTATAAAGGTCCTTATTTGGGCACTTTGTGTTATGGGGTGACAATGCTCTGCCCTGTCTTCCACAATATGCTACCTTCAAATTGCCCTGTCAAATGCCTTCCTAAACAACAAAATAAGCTTCTGTGCTAATGCACATTTTCCAGGAATATTATACTATTTATAAAAATGGCCCTAAAATATTGCAGCAAGCAAGATTTAGGAAATATGCCCTGGGAAAATACACATGCAGCCACTTTGCAGTGAAATGCATGTGCGCTCACGAACAGGCTATGAAAAAAATACTACCGGTAGCAAAAAAAATTACTCTTTTTAAAATATTTTATTTTTCCTTGTGCACTTTGTCAGAAGCACCTGTTATGCTTTCCATGTCCTAGCTAAGTCCATTGTCATATATGGCTTCTGGGAACCCTGTGTCATAATCATTTGTTATGTGCCAGCTCCTTTTTTGTGATAGGCTGGCACATAATAAAGCCATTCTAAGCCACTTGACCTACATTTAGAAAACATGAAGTGCATTATAGGTAATTGGGTGCTCTGGTTGCGAATGGCCACTTTAATTGGAGAACAGGTTGGGTTTGTCTTGAACCCAATCTCGACATGCACCCGAAGCTCATTAATCACTTCCCGTCTGCCCTATAGCAAAAATACTGCTACAGGGCAGCAAGAGTGTGCAAAATCACAAATATAAATGTGATTTAGCATGTCTGGGTAGGGGGCGCTTGAGAGGCGCGTGCACACTCTACCTGCGCCGCCGTTTGCGGCCGCGGCTGTCAATCACTGGGTCCCGGCCAGTGATTACTTGCCGGGGCCCTGTGTTTGTCGAGGATCTCCATAAACAAAACAGTTATCCTCCCTGTCAGCTCGTGCATACTGCTTTGCATGGCTGTGCACAGCACAGCCATACAAAGCAGTGTGCTTACAGTGATGCACAAACACATGGCCCCATAGTAAAACACAACCAGCACGCAGTTAACCCTTTGATCGCCCTTCGTGGTAACCCCTCCCTGCCCAGTGCCATTAGTACAGTGTCAGTGTTTTTTTTAGCACTGATCACTGTGTTGTTGTCACTGGGGATGTTAGTGACACCGAGTGAGTTCCCCCCAGTGTCAGAATGCCCTCCGCAGTCCCGCTATAAGTCGCTGATCACCACCATTACTAGTAAAAAACAAAAAACAAATTCTAGTATATATACCTCCATTTGTAAACACTATAACTTTCACGTAAACCAATTAATTTACACGTATTGGGATTTTTTTTTAGCAAAGACATTTCGGACTAAATTTATGATGAAATTAGATTTTTTAAATTTTTTTACTGGACATGTTTAATAGTAAAAAATATTGTTTTTTTTTCTCAAAATTATTGGTCTTGTTTTTTATAGCACAAAAAATAAAAAATGCACAGGTGATCAAAGACCACCGAAAGAAAGCTCTATTTGCAGCGCCGTAACACAAAATATGGCCTGGCCAAAAAGGGTGGTAAATCCTCAGGAGGGCAAGTGGTTATAAATAATAATAATAATAATGATGATGAAGCATCTTCTCTGGGTGGGAGAGGATAACCCCCAAGATGTGGCAGGCTAACATTTATTCCTCGGTGAACCAAATAATGGTTGATCACTGGTCACTTTATTATTTTTATGGTTTTATTTGCTCAATGGACTCATGGGAGAGAGGGTTAGAAGCGCAGGATACCCCAAAATAGAATAGCTCAGATTTTCTAGTAGCAGTCAATGTAGTTGCCCTTTAAGAGTAGACAAGTAGATTTCAGAGATTTTGGGAGCAGTCACCATTGAGATCTATGACTCTATAAGAGCAGTCACATTTTGCTGATAAAGGACCATGGATCTTCCTCTTTTTCTAAGTAAATTATAGGCATTCGACCCTAAGTGAGCAGCCACAGGTACCTCAAATTTAAGCAGTGAGATCTTCTTGCAATGTTCACCTGCAGCAGCTTCTTGTAAGCTCTCCCCGGGAAACATTTTAGCACAGCAGGCTTCTCCAAAGATGCTTCATTCATTTTCTTGCTTTGCACCCTCTGGATATATCCTTGAGCAGGGCATCTATAATTCTACTGAGCCACAGGCATCCAGCTGGGGCAAGGCCTGGAAAAGGAAGGTCATTTTCAGGGGCGGACTGACAACTCATGGGGCCCCCGGGCAATAGGGGATCATGGGGCCCCTGTGTCCTTGCCCAAACTCAAAAAAGCCTATGAAAAAGGTACCAGGGGTATCTCATGGGGCCCCCTACTGACCCCGGGCCCTCGGGCAGTGACCCCAGTTTCCAAATGGTCAGTCCGCCCCTGGTCATTTTGGAAGGCTTGCATCAAACATCCATCAACTTCCTATGCCACTGGGCAAAATCCCCCAGTGACTGGCCAGTGGGGATATATATTCATAATTTATACATTGCTACTTCTCACACTAACTACTGGAGACAACTCAACAGCAGCTGGCAGAAATAATCAATGTCCTAAGCTTAAGAGAAACCTACAATACAAAAAATGGAAACAAAGCTTAGACTAGTTACAGTCACGTTGCAAAACAGCAATAAATTTAAAGGATAAGTTCACCTTTCATAACATGTTAGATGTTACACCCATACTCAGGGTGTAACATGTTATGAATGAACTGGCCCCCACACCCCCTATCCCCATTGTGGCAGCTAGCAGGGGTTCTTCTCCCTGCTAGCTGTCACAATTTTAAAAAAATGCGGCCGGGTCACTCACTCACTCACAATATTCTGTGAATAAGAACACTACAATTTCCAACAGCCTTTGCAGCTGTCAGCTTGTAGCACTCAATGAACTACCAGAGCGTTGGAGTGCCGTGTTAGTTAATTGAGTCTTCCTGTCAGTAAGTATCTGCTTGCCTGTACGAGATGTATGGGCACACAGATACACTGACAGGTCTGCAGGAGACCTGCATGGCACCTGAGGTCTGCTGATTGCTGGTGCAATGCTTTATGTTCCAGAAAGAAAAAATAATAAATGCACAGTTTTTTACCTGCAAAAAAATGTGCATTTATTATTTTTTGTTAACAGGTGAACTTATCCTTTAACTAGGGACCTTTCAGCTTTAGGCAGGGCCCTACAACAGCAGCAAGAACATACACAGAAAACAGCCTGGTTTGTAACTTCAAGCAGGCTATACATGAGTCAAAAGATGAATGAAATTTCATGTTGAAAGATCAATTACCGTATTTTTCGCTCCATAAGACACACTTTTTTCCCTCCAAAAAGGGAGGAAAATGTCAATGCGTCTTATGGAGCGAATACGGAGCGGCCGGTCCGGTATTTCCGCCGCCGCCACAGTGTCAGAATACCGGGCTGGCCGCTTGGCTATTCTCTGCAGCAGGACCTTACTTGTTCCTCGGTCCAGCGCTGTACAGTCTTCCCGCGCCGGCATCTTCCCGCGCCGGCATCTGTGGCAGCTGGGTGCCCACTGCGCATGTGCGAGGAGCGCTGCGCTTTGTGAATGGTCCGGCGTCTTCTGGGACATATGACAGGTCCCAGAAGACACCGGGCCATTAACAAAGCGCAGCGCTTCTCGTGCATGCGCAGTGGGCACCCGGCTGTCACAGCCGGGTGTCCACACTAAAGGGAAGACAACTCTGCAGAAGTGGGAGCGGGTACCTGTCAAATTCAGGTACCCGCTCCCCCTCCCACCCCAAAGGTCCAAAGTTTCTTGGTCATCCCCTGTACTGTCTGCAGTCTCTGGTCCTCTCCTGTACTATGTCTGCAGTCTCTGGTCATCTCCTGTACTGTGTCCGCAGTCTCTGGTCATCTCCTGTACTGTGTCCTCAGTCTCTGGTCATCTCCTGTACTGTGTCCTCAGTCTCTGGTCATCTCTTGTACTGTGTCCGCAGTCTCTGGTCATCTCCTGTACTGTGTCTGCAGTCTCTGGTCATTTCCTGTACTATGTCTGCAGTCCATTGGTTCAGAATATTTTTTTTCTTGTTTTTATCCTCAAAAACCTAGGCGTGTCTTATGGTCAGGTGCGTCTTATGGAGCGAAAAATACGGCATTTGTTTTTTGAATCATTAAAATTTTTATCAGAACAAACAATTATCTAATTGTCTATAGATTTACCGTTAAAAAAAAAAAAACGTGAAATGATCTGGCTGTAGGGAACAAGCGAATTCAACATTTTGTGCCTTGTAGTCACAACAAGGAACCCAGATAGATGAGGCTGAAGGTGTGTGAAGCAAATCTATTTAACATAATAAACCCAGTGTTATTGTTATTATTTCAAGCCAATACTTTGCATCATTTCACAGATGAAGAAAAAAATGTTTTTGAAGGGAAAATATTTAAATAATTGATGGCACAATCGTATGAAAAATTGAACAACAATTTTGGTTTTCGTTTGAGGATCGTTCGTTTTTCTGTTCGTCTGTAGCCAGCTTTATTAATATACATCACAAACAAACAAAAGATTTCCCAGCAACACTTACCAGCCAGCCTGCAAAACAACCAATTTTGCCCTATCTAACAGTTTGCGTTAAAAACAGAGGGTTTTGTTTGCACACATTTGCAAATACATGCATAAGCCGCATTTCCTTGTCAAGGGACCTCTGTATACTGCGGACCTAACTCTACAATTTCTAGAGCCTCCACAATGGGAGCTCATGTGTAACCCATTGAAATGTGATTACTTTCAGTACATTAAAATGGACATTAGATGGAGGTGGTCTGCCATCCAGGGTCACTCACATGGACCGAACAGCTGTTTGGAACTTGTATGCTATATAGCAGGACTCAGTTGGTGAGCAGGGCAGTCAGGGACTACATTTCTCAAGAGGGGTAGCGTGTGGGCGAGGGAATATAAATATCAAAGCCCAAGAGATTGGCCAGGAGAGTGCAGGGAGAGTCTGAAAGAGAAGGAGGTGGGCTGATGACTGAAGTACTGAACCAGGCCGCAGAGCTGAAGTTGGAGAGAGAAAGAGTGGAAAGAGCCTACTGACCAACCAGTCTGCTATGCTGCCCAGCAGGCCAATCTGACAGCAGGAGACCAGACAGAATGCTGATTCTGACCCAGAGAGGCCCTGAACTGACCCCGTTTGCAGAGAAAGACAGACTGCTACGATCTGCCGGACTACTTTATCGAGTGAGAGAGATCCATGCATTCAATAACCAAGTGAATACTGACAGTTTGCCACCTCAGCTATCTACCTACACAGTTGTGAACATTACATGTAGTTTCTTCAGCTTGCGGCCTAGTTCTTACAGCCGCCATTGTTGAGATACATCTGCATTGCAGTTTACTGTACAAGCTGGCAGCAGGATATACAGTGCAGGCCAGGATACAACAGTGCCACTGTAACAACAAGTTACCATTCTTCAACAGAGCAGGATTCCCATTACTGTTAACTTTTGCCTTTGCTGTACAAAGGAAGCTGTCTTTGCCTGTGCCAGTTTCTGCTATTCACTACTTCAAATCTGCCCTATGTTGAGTGCTTTAAAGGGGACCCTTCTCTAATTCACTACAACAAAGAGGAAAGGTGTTAAATCTCCTTCGTTCCTTCACTATCTTTGTGTTGCCATCCCAAGGAATTATATCCCACACCTCAGCTCAACTTCTTACCAACTGGGCCCCAATGAGCACGCAGAAGACATTGTAGTGTTCTTAAAGGGACAGTGCTCAATTTTAACTGAGAATCCACTTTCATTCACATCTAATCCTTGTCATCCAGTTCTGAGGATTCACAGTAAGCTTACCTGTTTTTTGTTAGTGGTTTTCTGCTCACTGGGGATTCAGCAGTATCCTCCGACTAGAGGTAGTGGATTATTTCTGAAAGCAAGCCTAATAACTGTTATTGTTGCTTCATGGTGAATGCCGTTACTTTTGCTCACAATTACAAAGAGTGTTTATATTTGCTGTATATATCAATGTCATTTTGTGCTTTCTGACCAAGTTACCTTTAATTCCAATATAAATTTTGCATTGGTTTACACTAACTTGTGTGTGAGTCCATTTTACAATTGTGATTTACTTTGGTCACAAGAGCACAGTGGTGTCAGTAGAGGTTGGGTTTGTCACAAGAGGTTCAGATTGACAGGAAACCCAAAAAAATGACTAAGCAACCCTTAAGAGGGTAGTGCTACACATGTATCAATGGATAGGTTGGGGGCAGGTGTGCTTGGAGGAGCCCATCCCTCCTTAAAGGTACATGGATGCACGTGACAACCAGCTATAGCAAAATGAAAGCAAAGGCATCCAATGCGTCCCTGCATCCAATTCAGCCATCTGTACTACAAAATGGCAACCGTCCCAACCTATAACCAGCCTTAGCACCAAGGTGCACATGGGAGGGTAATGCACACCACAAACAAACAAACAAACAAACAAACAAACACACAAACAAACAAAAGATTTCCCAGCACACTTACCAGGCAGCCTGCAAAACACCCAATTTGGCCCTGTCTAACTGTTTGCATTGAAAACATAGGGTTTTGTTTGCACACATTTGCAAATACATGCGTAAGCCTCAGTCCTGCGTCAAGGGTCCTCTGTATACTGCGGACCTAACTATAAAATTTCCAGAGCCTCACAATGGAAGCTCATGCATCAATGAATAGGTTCAGGGGAGATGTGTCTGGAGGAGCCCAGCCCTCCATAAAGGTTAAGGGATGCATGTGATGCTCAGCTATAGCAAAATTACAGCAAAGGCATCCAGTGCATCTAGGGTTGTCACCTCATCCCTTTAAAACCGAACACATATTAATTACACATGTTCTTTGGCTGATTAAAGTGATAATTAAACTCACTTTAATTTATTGCCTTATCTGCAATAAATTAGCCTCAGAATCTTTGTAATTAATAGGTGTTTGGTTTTATAGGGATGAGGTGGCAACCCCAAGTGCGTCCCTGCATCCAATTCAGCCAACTGTACAAAAAACAAACTTTTTTTTATTACTATACATGCTGCATGTGATGTGTAATACAAGGGCTGGTTTTAAACTTAGGCAGACATGTACTTAAAGCTGAACGCCAGCCTTACCTTCAGTCCTGCTCATTTTCCTGTCTGAAATGGCATACTCTAATTTAACTGCACACTGTGAGCTTCTCACAGTGTGCAGTAGAGACATAAGCAAGTCAGAGAGAGCCTGCCTCATTTTCTGGCTGGAGCATGACTAGCATCATTAACCCTTTCCTCCCTGGCCTGATTGTCTTTAGGACACCCCTGGTAGTCATTGAATTTTATTTCTTTTAACCACTTCAAGTCCAGACACTTTTACCTCCTTCCTGTCCAGGCCAATTTTCAGTTTTCAGTGCTATCACACTTTTATTGACAATTGCGCGGTCATGCAACACATATGAATTTTTTAGCATTTTTTTTAGACAGATGAAACTTTATTTTATTGGTATTTACTCACCACTGGGATTTTTATTTTTTTGTTATATAAATAAAAAAGTCCAAACATTTTTAAAAAAAGTGTTTTTCTTATAAAAAATTGCAAATAAATAATCTTTCTTCATAAATCTTGGCCAAAATTTATTCAGTTATCTTTTTAGTAAAAAAAAAAATAACCCAAATTAGTTTATAACCAAAAATCATAATTTTTCAAATTATTTTTACGTTTTTATTTTTTTTTATATATTATTATTTGTTTTTTATTTATTTATTTATTTATTTTTACATACCATCACCCTAGCAGTACAGTGTTACCGTAGTGACACTGTACTACTTGTGGGGGGTGATGAAGATTTTTTTTTTACACTGATTGCGTTTACACCCATGAAGGCTGTAAAATCAATCATTTCTCCTTCTCTCTGACTGCATTCTTGCACCCATTGAGAAATACTGTGAGAGCTGTGATTGGTCACAGCTTGTCACTTGGCACGAGGCTGTTGTGAATAGCCTTGTACCATGTGATCTCTGTGATCATTCACAGATTTCACATGTAGTAAGCAATGATGTCAGAAGTGACATCATGCTTACTACTCTGCATGTGACCACTGATTGGCCAATCAGTGATCACATGATCTGGACCTCACACAGAGGTTCTATACAATGATCGATGTTCCGCTGTGTCCTCTGGACACAGCGGTCACCGGATCACGGTGCTGCGCGCTCCCAGGGAGCGCGCACAAGCAGGAAAGCGGGGAGGACATTTATAAATGGCCACCATCCACTGCACTGCCCCCATCCGGCCATTTATATACATGGACGGGAAGTGGTTAATCATGGAGGCTCAGCATCAAATGTGGCTGTTACCTAGGAAAAAGCCCACACTTCCAGACTAACATCCATCAAAAGAATTATGATATTTGCATAACTCCTTTTCCCTGCTTGCATCAGGGCTCAGAGCCTGGCCCTGTCTGCATTGCATAGAGAAGCACAGAGACAGTGATGACATTATTGGGTTTAAAATAAGGTATGTAATGAAAACAGACAGTTTTGATATAAAAATAAATAGTATGTTGATAGGGGAGAGGTAGGGAAGCTAAATAGAAGCAGATTGAACCTCAGCTTAGATGGTGCACGTATTTCAGGGATGCCAGCTACCAGCAACATTTCTCTTTACAGTTTTATTTGTGAAATTCTGCCTATTTTCAGTGAGAAGGGTAAGGGAGGGATAAACTTGGCTGTAGAACATTATACTTCCCCATTTATCATTTCCATGCAAACAAATATTGTTTACTCAAGTATTGGTATTTGCATCACTCTAAAGGAGAATACTCATTGCAGATTAATGATACTTCTACAAAAGAGAACAAACAATTTTATGGGGGACAGCACCTTTTTTCCCACCTCATCAAATAAGATGCATCTTTAAAGTATAACTCAACACAAAACCGCTTGCCCACCATCCTACAGTATTGCAGATATACTGCTACAGGGCACCTTCGCAATATCACGTAAATATACGTGATTTGCATTTCCGGGTTCGGGGCGCACACATGCGCTGCCCTTCCCATGCCACTATTGGCTGCTGGGGATGTCAATCACCAGGTCCTGGCCGGCCATTCCTGGCCAGGACTCGGTGATGGTCAGCAAAGCTGACAGGGAGAGACCTGTGTGTAAACAACACAGGTCTCTTCTGTCAGCATGGACATGCTGTTTTTTTTATCTCTCTGCACAGCAGAGAGATACAAAGCAGCATGTCTCCCAAGTAAAACAGCACACTGTTAACCCTTTGATTGCCCCAGATGTTAACCCCTTCCTGTTCAGTGTCATTAGTAGAGTGTCTGTGCATTTTATTAGCACTGATCGCTGTATTGGTGTCACTGGGGATGTTAGTGAGTGGCAGTCAGTCAGTTCCCACTCAGTGTCAGAATGCCTGCCGCTGTCCCGCAGTCCTGCTATAAGTCGCTGATTGCCGCCATTACTAGTAAAAAAAATTAGAATTCCAGTATATATATCACCATTTGTAGATACTATAACTTTCACATAAACCAATTAATATACACTTATTGGGATTTTTTTTTTTAGCAAAGACATGTAGCAGAATACATTTTGGCCTAAATTTATGAAGAAATGTTATTTTTAAAATTTTTTTTTGGATATGTTTTATAGTGCAAAAAATAAAAACCACAGAGGTGATCAAATACCACCAAAAGAAAGCTCTATTTGTGTGAAAAAAATGACGTAAATATCATTTATGTACAGAGTTGCATGACTGCTCAGTTGTCAGTTAAAGAAATGCAGCGCCGTATCGCAAAAAATGGCCTGGTCAGGACGAGGGGTAAATCCTCAGGAGGGCAAGTGGTAAAATGTGCCATGACACTCCCACTAGTAGCATAAATTCCAAAGGTAATATGACAGCCAAGGTGGCATGGTATCTCTGGTAACATGACTTTCCATATGTGTGTCCTACACTGTTAAGCCAGTCATACATGGATCGAAATTCAGCCACTTCAGCACAGACGAGTTTCAAGGCATTTATGGGCAGGGACGTTGTACAGATGTTGATATACCAATCAGCTTTTGTACAATCACCCTGTTGGGTTTTCTCCAATCAATTAGTGGCGCCAGCTATAGCTGGCAGCATTGATCAGTGTATTTTGGTCATGGGGAAGTCTCCCCATAGCGAGGAGGATTCCCCCATCCGTCTCAAATGTATTGATGGGGTGATCAGGTCATTTTTTTTGTTCATTCCACTGGTTAAACGAAAAACAAAAAGCATTATGCCTGGGCTTCCATAGTTTATCCCCCACTGGTAGCATGATCCCATCTGTTAACAAGAACCTAACTACTCTGGATTTGTGGCCCTTACTGGCAGTGTATCCCACAGTGGTGACATGAAGCATTGGGTAATATGGCACTTCTTTTGTGGTAGCATAACTTTCTTTTTGATAAAGCTTAATTGTATGTTCCTTGGTTGGACAATGCCTGTGGTTTCAGTACAACACTGGACTTTTGTTAAATTTACCCAAGCAGAGGGTCACCACCCCCCTCTCCAGCCCCCAAGCCAGGCAGTAAAGTGAAGCAACTTTGGGGGACCTGTCCAATGAAAAATGAAAGAACATGCAGGAGTGAGAAAACAGGGAAATATATGTACTTTTCCCACCCTAACCAAATGTTCATTTAACCCTGTTATTGCATGGGGGACCTCACTGCGTCATTAAATTTAAAACAACCCTCGAATGGAGATTTATTGTGACACAGTTTCTATGTCTATGCACCTGTGCTATCAATCTGGCCCTTTGTAGCATTTTATTTAAAAGAATCACATTTTGGCCCACTGTAAGTTCACTAAGTATCATATTACCCTTTTTTCTCTTTTTATACTCTAAAATGCCTCAGGTGTTTTGTGATGCCTGCAGCAAGTCAAAAGAATTTCAAACCAGTCTTATCCAGAAAAATTGAACTGTCACCAGGCCCCACTGTAAACTGCATCTATAATTGTGCAAGAGCTGAATGATCCACGTCTTACACAGGTTATCATGGAAAAATGTCATGCTGACATCCAGAGGAATTCACCTTTTGCTGGTGGCATGACCTGAATGTCTTTGGTTATATAAAATACAAAACACCTCCTACTCATATAATGGGATAAGGATGGATAGATGTGTTCATTTCATGCTGTTATAACTGCTTCATAAAATGCAGACACTGTACATGTCTATTGTAAGAATTCAGATTATTGATTATGCTAAGAAATAGTTGACTAAAAATACATTTAAAAACAATTGCAAAAATTGTAAAACATGATTTATCTGTTGCAATCAATACGATGTATTTGTCTACTTTAAATGTGTTTCTTTTTGCACCGAAAAGCAATTTTAACCCATGGCACTAGTTAACATCCTCATGGCCAGTTTTAGAAAAGAAGAAACAGTCTTGATTTTCAAAATGACTGAGCAAACAAGAGGCTATAGCCCTTAAAAATGTACACAGTTGCAGAAAATCACCCCTTTGTTTGAACCTAATGTGGAATTCTTTGACGCAAATCATAAGAATAATGGGTTGGACCTGAAAGTGCCTAGAGTGGAAATTTCAAGGATCGTGAAATCACACAAGTTGTTAGGCTGTCCATCTAGTGTCAAAATGCTTTGGTAAATTTCACCTTCAATAATGGAATTTTATATCCTGAACCTTGATAGTTCTATGAAAAGTAGTGCTTGTACAGCAACCGACACTACACAATGGAAAAACACAGTGGTGAGGTGCTAGGTTATTATTTGTAGCAATATACACTTGCTTTCCCAGAAATTTCCTTTGATGCCATTTTCCATGGCACAATTCTGCCAAAGACTACTGCAATGGAAAGATTCCAATACTGATTTTAGCAGTTTTCCAAGGTTTGAGGAAGCTTTGATAGCAGCTTGTATAATAAAATAGTATAGATATTATAATGAGGTAAATAAGTAGGGGAAACATTACTGAGTCCACCATAAGAGCAATCACCGTATGTGGACTGTATACAAAGTCTTGAGTAGACACCATACAAGTTTATAGAAGTTCATTGAAAGTCAGCGATAAGTACGTTTTCACATATTGTAACAATACTTTTATCACATAAGAATCATGATGCGGGTAATGGATATGAAATCCACCTTCCACTACTGTAATTAAGAGGGATGACCTTACTGCAAATCTTCAAATGATGCAAATATTTTTCTTGTTGACCATGCAAAAGGTATTTAAGTTAAGTTGGACTATTGGTATCAAATCACTCCCAGTTCAATTAGTTCATGAGGGAGTCTTTTCCACAATCTTAAAGCTCTTACTATGAAGAAGCCTTTCCATATGTGGAAGTTAAATCTCCTTTCCGCCAGAAGTATAAAAGTGCCCCCTTGTCCTTTGTTATGATCTTAAAGTGAATAACTCAATACTGTGTTCACTATATGGACTACCTATTTATTTACTACAGTATACACATGGTGATCATATCCCCCTTAATTGTTTCTTCTCAAAAAAGAATAACTTCAGTTCAGCTAATCTTTCCTCATAACCATGGGTCTCTGTGCATCTTATCAGTTTGTTTGCCCTTCTCTGCACTTTCTCCAGTTCCCCAACAAACGTTTTGTGAATTGGTGACCAAAATTAAGCTGCATATTCAAGATGAGGTCTTGCTAATGCTTTGTACAAGGACAAAATTATGTCTTTCTCTATACCTCTTTTAACTGCTTTCCCACTGCCCTATAGCAGATATACTGCTACAGGACGGCAGGGGTGTGAAAGATCACGTATATATACGTGATTTTGCATTTCTGAGTAGCGGGCGCTCACGAGTGCAAGCCACGTGCGCACCCTACCCACCCTGCTGTTTGCGACCTCGGCTGTCAATTTCCGGGTCCTGGCCGGTGATTACTCGCCAGAACCCGATGATCGTGGAGCATTACCAACGGAGGGAGAAAACTGTATGCAAACAATACAGTTCTCTCCCCTGTCAGCTCCTGCACACTGCTTTACATGGCTGTGAATAGCAGAATACACACAAAGGTATGGCTCAAATCGCACCATACAGAATTTGCATGTGATTTGCACAGGAATGCGGTGCGGTTCCTGTGTGAATCACATGCGATATGCCGCACCGCACCACACAAGTGTGAACCCACACAGTTAACCCTTTGATTGCCCCGCATGTTAACCCCTTCCTGCCCAGTGCCATTAGTACAGTGTCAGTGCTTTTTATTAGCACTGATCAATGTGTGGCTCAAATCGCACCACACAGACTTCGCATGTGATTTGCACAGGAATGCGGTGCGGTTCCTGTGTGAATCACATGCGATATGCCGCACCGCACCACACAAGTGTGGACCCACACAGTTAACCGTTTGATCGCCCCACATGTTAACCCCTTCCTGCCTAGTGCCATTAGTACAGTGTCAGTGCTTTTTATTAGCACTGATCACTGTATTGGTGTCACTGGGGATGTCGGCTCCGTCCTGTGTCAGAATGCCCGCCACAGTCCCACAGTCCCGCTATAAGTTGCTGATCGCTGCCATTACTAGTAAAAATAATAAAAAAAAAAAAATCCCAGTATATATACCACCATTTGTATAACTTTCACGTAAACCAATTAATTTACACATATTGGGATTTTTTTAAGCACTGTAACAGAATACATTATGGCCTAAATTTATGACGAAATTAGATTTATTTTTTTACTGGACATGTTTAATAGCAAAACATCAAAAATATTTTTTTTTCTCAAAATTGTCAGTCTTTTTTTTTATTGACCAAAAAATAAAAAACGCATAGGCAATCAAATACCACCGAAAGAAGGATCTATTCATGGGAAGGACATATATTTTCTTTTGGTGCAGCGTTGCATGACCGTGCAATTGTCAGTTAAAGTAACGCAGCGTTGTAACACAAAAAATGGCCTGGTCAGGGAGGGGGGGGGGGGGGGGGGTAAATCCTCTGGAGGGAATGTGGTTAAAACAGAACTAAAGTCCCAATATTTACCTTTCCTTTAAGGATCCAACATCTCTTGCTAGTGCTGGCATCTTCCACCCAGTTACTTCAGCCAGGCTGCGGTTGTGTTTATTGGTCAGCGCAGGATGTCATCACTCCCGAGCATGCGCACGAGTTCATTCAAATGCTGAAATGCTGTGCAGGAAAGGAAACTGGCATTTGTGCACTTCAGTGTACATTCGAAAGAAGACTGTGAGCAGGCAGGTAGGTTTAGTTTACTGCAGAAGAGAAGCTGTGTGTCTCTTCTGCAATACAGAGCCTGCCTGCATGCAATCTTTAATTCTGGGACTTTAGTTCCGCTTTAATACAAGAAAGTACTTTGCTAGCTTTAGAAACTGCAGCTTGGCATTACATTATATTATTATAGGTGAACTAACCCCATCAATTTAACTGTTTTTCAAAACATTCAAGGCATGCCATGAATGATAACTGTCATTAGCTTGTGTTCTTAACAGACCTGTTAACCCCTTGGTGCTGGCGCCTCCCAGCCCTTTAAGGGTTTCAGAAGCCAGGAGGCGGGGTGGGGTTTAGGGTCCTGTGACCGCCGTGACACACCGTCACGGCGGTCACATGATCGGGAAAGGTCCCGATCGGAAGAGGAGATCGGGACCTTTCCGTGAGTACCAAATGTGTGCTGGGAGCGTGCAGGGCGCACGCTCTCAGCACATATTTTTTTTTAATAGAACGCAAATGTGCAGCCACTCGGCATCTAGGCTCAGATGCCGGGAGGTAGCAAATTTGCGTTTGGCCGGTGCCAAGAGGTTAGGCTATGAAATGACTGGTGTCATAACTGATCACATGTGCAGCACCATGGCAACTAGAGATCAAACAGAGGCTAATATGGCAGCTTCCTTGGCTGTAAAGGATAGGAGGGTTTTGTCCTGATTTAAGTGTGCAATCTACCAGAACACCCAGATCCTTCTCAACCTTTGACTTTCCCAGTTGTACCCTTCCTAGAATTTATAATGCATGCAAGTCTTTTTTATATTGATGTATTAGTAATTACTGTTACTGTTATAATAACTGGATTTTTTTCTACATATTCACCTGTAAAATCCATTGCTTGGAATACATGACGGGACACACAGCAGGCTACAATCATTACTATCTGGTTTATGCACCACCTATAGGTGAATGGACATTGGCAGATCAATAAAACAGGAAGTCCTCACCTATATATCCCTCCTATACAGGAAGTACTTCAGTTTTGTAATGAGCAATGAAATTCTGAAAAGAGGGGAGGGACCTCTGTGTCCAGTCATGTACTCCAAGAAATTGATTTTACAGGTAAGTATGTAGAAAAAATCCAAATTTCTTTATCATGCATCACAGGACACAGAGCAGGCTATAATCATTACTATCTGGGATGTCCCAAAGAAATACATTTAAGGGGAGGGAGACACAAATCCCAGACACCGTCATCAGTCCACGGACCTATTCTGCTGTCCCCAACATACTTCAGCCAAGGGCAGCATCCTTTGTAGCTCTAACATCCACTTGGTAGAACCTTGTGAATGTATGAACCAATGACCATGTAGTGGTCTTGCAAACCTGAGCCATTGCCACCTGATGGCGGACAGCCCAAGATGCCCCTACAACTCCTGGTAGTTTGCACTCCTTGTGAATGTATGAACCAATGACCATGTAGTGGTCTTGCAAACGTGAGCCATTGCCACCTGATGGCGGACAGCCCAAGATGCCCCTACAACTCCTGGTAGTGTGCACTCCATACCATAGGCTTGAATGCCTAACTAGTTGACCTGGATGCTGCCTGCATTTCATGGGCCCTTCTGGCATCACAAACCAGAATTCCTGACCTGTGCCGCCAAACTCAAGTAAATCCTGACCACCTGAACTACATTCAGAGTATGCAGCGATCCTTCCTCTGCTGACTGTGGACTAGGAAAAAAAGAAAAGGAAAACACCGTCCGGATTCAAGTGAAAACTAGAAACCACTTATGGGGATTTTTAGCTCAGTGGTAGATGCAATTTTTATACAGTGAGTCCATGCCACACCGGCATTATAGTTAAGGGCCTGGTAACCCACTTTTATTAGAAGGTAGAAAACAAAAACTAAAGTCCAACCAGGATTCCCACAAAGGGGTTTCAACTTCATTCAGCAAACAAATGAAAAATACCAAGCCGCTTTCTGGTTAGCAGTACCTCTGCTTGATTTGGTCTTCCAGACCACTTGATATTCAGGCCCTCTCTCTCTGTGAGTAGGTGACAGAAACTTGCTGTTCAGGCCCACAAGGCCTCTTGACAGGGATTTCCCAGCATCTCCAGCTGGCACCCACCAAAGACTTGCAGAATATTTCCAGCCCCCTGGACTCACTGGCCTCTGCAGCTTGCTCAGTTAGGAATCCTGTGTCCAAATTAAGGCCGCTATCTCTTGTATCAAATAGAAATATCATTCTTAGTTCAAAAGTTTTCCTTTCCTGGATAGTTTTGAAATTCCCTTTAAGAACTAAAATATTGAGGTCTTCCATCAAGGAACATAAAGAAGATGACTTCTGCACACCTGTGGGACACCATTTCGCACAACCAGACCACGCTATGGAAGACCTCAATATTTTAGTTATTAAAGGAAATTTCAAAACTATCCAGGAAAGGAAAACTTTTGAACTAAGAATGATATTTCTATTTGATACAAGAGATAACTGCCTTAATTTGGACATGGGATTCCTCACTCATTATCCAACAGTTTTACGACCCCCTCTGTGAGTGTTGTCCCAACCCCCCCCCCCCCCTCCCCATTCTTTGCTTTTCCTCTATCTTATCTATAGTCTAATCCTAGTTTTATAACCATTGCTGTGTACACTTGTATGTGTGTGTTTTTTTCAGTTATTTTTTCTCCCCCTTTTAACATTTCTTTTAACATTCTGCTAAAACTTTGTGAAATAGTACTGCTTGGACCTTGAAGAAGGGGACATACCCTGAAAGCTTGTCCTCAAAATTGTATGTTAATGCAAATAAAAAAAGTATCACGGACAGTACTCAATTGTTTCTGTCGCAAGTGCACTAATACTGCTACAATCAGCTCAAACTGTTTTCTTTCAAATTGGTCATTTAAAATATTATGCATCTTGAGATTGGGGAGAAGTAATAGCAAAGTGTTCATATTGTTCAGGATTTGATCCCATTTAATATTATTATTTTATGTTATTGATTTCTCGGTGATGTATACTAAATTTTTAGCAATACAAAAACAATATGTTAATATTGTTTAGGATTTGGTTTTATTTGTTTGTTCATTCCTCGGTAATATATATATCACTCTATTTTATTAAGATTATTTATTTATTTGTAATTTTAGTTTCATTTTTATTATTCATTGGGTATTATAAGATTTTTTTATTTTAGATTTGTTCAATATAATAATATATTTCTTATGAGTATGATGTTTCCCTCGTATTATCTGTACCGAGAACGCCAGTAAGTGGTGCTTTGGGTTATTGATTTGAAGCCGGTACACCTAATAGGAAGTGAGTCATGAAGGTGGGAGGAGTGATGGCAGGGTATATCTTTACATGCAGAGACTGGACAGTGTTGTCTGCGAGGGGCGAAACACGTCAGCGTGATTTCTTGTTCCGGCCAGGGTTTCGTGACGTCATGTCCGGTGAGTGGAGCGCATGCTACTAGCGGTGCTCCAGAGCCATTGTTGCTGATTAAGCACTACATTGATGTGGGAAGTTACAGAGCATATACCGTTTCAAGGCCTATATATTTTTTATAACGTGCAATATGTACTTTGGTTTCATTTAATAAAGAAGTGTTACAGTATTAATCTACTAGTGTCCTCCTTGTTTTTGCATCTCTTCTGCTTGCTTGAGGATTGTTGGACAGTATTGAGCAAGTATTCCCATTCTGAATCCTGGTTATTCCTGGGAACACACTTCACCAATAAAAGCCTTGTTGACTCTTAAGCCCTACAAGCTAAGAGTCCATGAAATCTGGTGAGTGTGGATTGTACTGGAAGGTGATCACAGAGCACTGTGTGGTGATATCATTTAAGGAACACATTTAGTTTTGGCACAGATTTTTTTGACACAGCAGATCTCCGGGTAAATACAGTTGCTGGTTATCGGCTGCACTTTCCTCGCGCTGTGACAGCGTGAGGAAAGTACTGCCGATAACCGGCAATTGTCAGAGAAGTGATCGGCACTGATCATCAGGTCACTGATGATCAGTGCTCAGCAGTGCCGCCAAGCTGTGCCATCAACCTGTGCCCATCAGTGCCACCCCCCTGTGCCCAGCAGTGCCTAGCAGTGCCATCCATCAGTGCCACCAATCAGTGCTGCCCAGCAGTGCCACCCATCAGTGACATCCGTCAGTGCCACCCATGAATGCCCATCAGTGCTGCCCATCAGTGCTGCCTATCAGTGCCCATCAGTTCCACCTATCAGTGCAGCATCGTCAGTGCCAGCTCATCAGTGCCGCCTATCAATGCCGCCTATCAGTGCCTCCTATCAGTGCCCATCAGTGCTGCCTATCCGTGCCACCTCATCAGTGCCCATCAGTGCTACCTATCAGTGCCCATCAGTGCAGCCTCATCAATGCACATCAGTGAAGGAGAAAAATGACCTGTTTGCAAAAAATTTATAATAGAAACAATGAAAAACGTTAAAAAAAAATGTTGCTCTTTTTCTGTTTATAGCGCAAAAAATAAAACACCCAGCGGTGAGTAAATACCACCAAAAGAAAGCACTGTTTGTGTGAAAAAAAAAGCTAAAAATATATGGGTGCTGTGTTGCATGATCACGCAATTGTCATTCAAAGTGTGACAGCACTGAAAGTTGAAAATTGGCCCGGGCACGAAGGGGGTATAAGTGCCTGGTAGGCAAATGGTTAAGGCTGTCAACAGATCAGCCTCTAGAAATTCGTCAGTGCCTAAAAAGGCCTAAAAATAGAGAGCAGCTGAGCATGTGCAGAGCAGTGTGAGACAGTGTATTACCGTATTATAAATAGTATTGGCATTTATTTTTAATGTTTTACATAACTGTACCTGCAGAAGAGGCCAGCCTGAAGTGATCTAGCAGGACTTCATTTTCTGAAAAAAGTTCAACTTTAAGAGTTAAGGTAGGGACAGTTCACTTTAAAGTATTTTTTAGGTCTTGTATTGAACTGTGTTAGGCTGTCAGTTTTCTATAGTATGCTGACATCGAGTGATTTTGGTATCTTCCTTTGTCCTCCCCTCCTGTTTAGTGCTAGCTAGTTTAGTCTTATCTAAATGCTCCCAATTTCTTCCATGTTCTCTCAGTCACCGTAAGTTATTCACAGAGACAGGGCTTAGGAAATTCTTTGTCTTCTTACACTTCAAAAGACTGGAAAAACATCCTCTGTACTGTAAGTAGCTGAAGTAAAATTGTGTTGAATTCAACTACTGATTATATTGAAGAGTTAAGCTGCCTGTGGATGGTGCCAAGTCATCAGGTAACCATGCTGTCTAACTGGGTCTAAAGAGTTATATCAATGCATAAAGCTGCATTTTAAATTGATCCTGGTGTGTATATGCATTTCAATCTGTTCCAAAAATGAAGGCATCCTTTTGTGGGCCTACAGGAATAATCATTGTAGTGGGCTATCTTAGTAAAACTAGGTCTCATTATTACATTTCAAACTAATTAAAACTTGTGAACCAAATGGTATTTTCTTTTCAAGAAAGAAAACAAATATTTTAACATGCATTAAACTATGTCCCCAATCACTAAGCATCTTTACTGTCGCACAGGGCTGGACAAACAGACTGGAGGGAAAGTGAATGGGATGTAAGTATGTGCTGCAGGGGAGGAGGCAACCTTTATCAATCTGTTGCTCTGCTATCTATGGACTAGAGTAAAACAATATATTATATGTATTTTTGTCTATAGATATTTTAAACCAAACCTAATAGAGTTTTAGGTTCCTAGAGCACCAGGAGTCTTTCCTACCTGGACCCCTTTTCTTAGTGCTGTTTCAGCTTCTAAAAATTAACATGGTTATTTTTGGTGTGGAAGTAGCAGCACTACATTTTTCTGCAGATGAATGTCTGGCACTCAACACACCCGCATACACACACACACTTATCAAACATTTCAAATTTGTGGCATGTTCTCTGTATGATTGTGAAAGGATTTTAACATCAGTGTTTTGTTTTTAAAGCTGGGTTCACACTTGTGCGGTATATCACATGTGATTCGCACAGGAACCATACCGCATTCCTGTGCAAATCACATACGAATTGTGTGCGGTGCAATTGGAATCAAATCACACCGCACCTGCACCAAAAAGGTGCAGGACCCTTTTTTTGTTCCACATTAGAATTGGATCGCATGGGTATTCACACCTACGAGATCCAATTCTGCACATCGCACCCCATTTTGCAGACCGATTTTGGGCTGTTGTGAACTTAACATACACACCCACAGTGGTTCACATGAACAGAGTGCGATTGTGATGTGGTGCTGAATTTGCACAGAAAACTCTGCGAATTCCGCACCGCACCAGTGTGAACCCTTGCTTACTCACAACCAAGATATGTGCTCTCTGTTCTTGAGAAAAGATGAGCTCAAGTCCCTTCCCCATTTCAAAGGGTGACAAGGAATAAACCCTAATGTTGGCATTACAGCGTACTATATCAGATTGACAACCCATGTCACATTGGTTCGGTTTCCAAATTTGTTTGAATGCAATACGTTGACAGCTATTCATTTGACCTATTGACACTGCGCCATTCTTCTGCCTAGTCTCTGGATTTCTGGGTTACCTCCAGCACTAGCCTGTCTCTGCTAGGCTGTGGTTTCACCTGCCCAGACTATAATCTTCCATGTAAGCCCTCATTCACATGTGCAATGGCATACATGCAGTTATATACATTTATAGGACATTTCTATATGCATCAAAAGTTGTGTAATCATTTTACATAGTATAATTCACTCTTTGCCTTTGTCTGCATTCTGGTAAATCTAGGAGTCCAGGGGCGGATTAGGTATTCTGAATGTGTTTAAGTGCATGCAATACACTAAAAACAAAGGGAAAAAAACAACAACAATACTTCACAGATCAATTGTTACTATGTTTAAATAAAAAACACAGGAGGCCTGTGTAAATTCATTCACAATTCCTGTTGGAGTACCAAACCAATTACATAAATGACCTAATGCAACAGGCTGCTATAGGTGACGGGCTGTGCATCAGTGTTCAAGGGTCCGTTGCAGTATATGTACAGTGTAGAAATAAATTGGTCTGTCATGCATGAATGGAATATATTTTTAAATCATAGTAAAAATATCCTTAATATTACAATATTGCACACCCTTCTGGTATGGATACCACAATAATTCAAAAATGTACCATAGAAATCCCTTTCAGAAATGCTAGTATATTCCTTCTTTTACTGGAAATAAATAAAACAGGCATAACATGAAACAAAGCTACCAATCAGGTGGAAGATTTATTTAAACGTCACTGAAAATCACTGATGCTTTCATTGTTATACTTACCACACACATGTAAAGTATGTGCTAAATTGTATGAAGAGACACTTCTTCCAGGATTATAGCAAAATCTGTTGTAACAATGGGATATGACCATATCCCAACATGTGCTGATCTATAGAATTTCTGGAAACTGGAACTTTTTGTACTTTATTTTCATTGCCATTGTTATTGTTGTCATAATCATTGCTATCAACATCATAATCATCAATCCCAACAGTAAAGAAGATTTCCAGGCATTATGTTTTTTTTACATAGTTACATTGATCCTGCTTGGACCAATGTAACTATGTATATACCATACCTGTTGGATCCCTCTAGTAGCTGGAAATCAATGTAGGAGACACTACTACTATAGTGATTGTTAAGGTCAAGGGACAGGCTTGAAGGCCAGTAGCTACAACAGTGAAGGTTCACACAGAAATCAGCAGGATAGTTCACAAGCAGGCCTCCCTGGTGGGTGATGCAGACTCGCCCTAGGCGCAGGGTCTTAGCACTAGCTTGTCTTCTCCAGAGCTTCTGTTGGTGGACATGGGTTTCGCTGCATGCCAGTACCAGGACCAGGACCAGGACCAGGAGATGAGCAAGCTGGGCTCTGACAGTAGATGTAGCAGATAGGGATCAAACAGAAGCTTAGTCAGTAAACAACCAAATGTTCGGTAACACGTGGTTGCAGGTTGGGATCAAGAGGCAGCATAGTCTAATAATCTGTCAAACAGGTAGTGCAGAGACATGGCTTAAATCAGGAAGTTCATGGGAGAAGATAAGAGTTCAAAATTCAACATAAACATGGCAGAAAGTAAGGTTGTCCAAGGTATCAGACAGTGAACTTTCCAGTATCACAGGTGGCACATCAAGAAGAGCTACTGCCAGATACTCCAGAGGTCCTGGGTTCAGATCTGGGCCCTGAGAGTGATCTGCACTTGATTCTGGGTTCTGTGCCCAGTGGTTCCCCGGCTGAATTTCATACCTTCTATGGCCAGCTTTAGAACTGTTATAACAATATGTTTGTTTGTCCTTCTTTTATTTAAAGTGTATTATTACATCGAGTTTATATAGCGCCAAAGGGTTTGCTCAGCGCTGTATGTACAACCTTAACTTTTTTCTAATTTTTGATAAAGGAAGGGTTAGAACAGTTGCCAAGCTTTTATTGATGTCTGTGTCTCCATTGGTTAGATTCACCCTTTCTTTTTGTCCAGATAATGGTCCAGGTAACCATAATCAACAGGACAGAAAGTGCAAAAAAAAATTTTAGGGTTGTCACCCGTCCAGGAGGTGAGGTGAAATCTTTCAGTGGGGACACCTGTTTAACTGACCACTGAATAAGGAGGGAATATTCCTTACTTTGAGGGCTTTCCTCACACTTACTGTTTTCAGGACAAGAAGTGAAGATAAATCTCCCACATAGGACATAGACAACAAAAAATAAACTGCAGGGGTTTTCACCCTTCCCTACTCTATCTGAAACTGTAAAAATAATGCTTATACATACACTTTGAGGTCTATTTATTAAAGGAGTTGAGGAAGATCACAAACTAAATCATGTAAAAATTCACCAGGTACTCAATCATGTGAAAACAAATCCCTGTTTAGTTATTTCGTATGGTCGTGACTGAATAAATTAGGTGAATGTTCACACAATCCATTGTTTCAACTCTTTTAGTAAGTCTGCCTCTTTAGGTATACTAGTTACAGACATTGCAATTTGTAAAGGTTGCAAAACAAAATATATAATACTTATCATTATAACTAGTAAAAGTGTTTAAATCAAATCACTCTCCTCCCCCCTTTGTAGTACTTTTTTTTACTAAATTGGATAGTATTATTGCTTCCTAACTTGGGGTGGACTATCCTTACCAAGCTTTGAAGTGCATTACTGGTGGTACTAGTGAGTCTGTTGGTTCTCTTAGCCTAGAAACAACTAGGCTATGACCATGGAAAGACCCCATTATTGACTCTTATTCAACCTTTTTCGATCTCACCTGGGAGTCACGTGTCTGATAAAAAAAAAACATTTTAACCTGGCACAAGGCTAGAGCCAGTTCATTTTTTTTAAACTTATTCCAATATAGGGCAATCCTTCCATTCCCTATTTGAGAAGCATCCCAGATCCTCAGATATGGGCATCTTGGAGTGGAGTGGGCTTAAATATTTTGTCTCTGGTGGACAGTTGATGGACTTCCCCACCCTAAAGGCTAAATACTATATAATCTTTCTAAATGGATGTTTTTTCAGATACTTACAATTGTGTCTTACTTTCTGTATGCAGTTTTCCACTCCCTTCAGTTTAGAATCTGATCCAATTGAGCAGGTGCTCACTACCATTGTGATGGGGAATCTTCTATCATCCCTTTATCTCTCTGACTAAGTATCCCACTAATTTGATTTCGTCCAAGGATAGATGTTTGCAACTTAAGATTTTGCATAGGGCCTACTATATGCCACAATGACTGGCTACCATTTATTTAACTAGTCCCCTTTGCCCACATTGCCAATCGTCCGAGGCATCCCTCTTCCTTATGGTATGGTCTTGCCTTTGTCCTCGGCCCTACTGGATGGAAGTTGTGACAATTCTGTACTGGATCGATATGTTAAATTGTTCATTTGTTATATTAAGTTTTATGCACGTAGAGAATTTCTTCTACATTGGAAGTCTCCTACAGTATCCTCCAGGCTTACAGCTATTAACACTGTTTTACCTATGCCAGTAGAAATTGTCCTAAGAAATTTGATAAGATCTGGTCCGCTTGAATAGACTCTTGAGGGTGTGATAATATTCCTTCTCTACATTGAGGCATAGCTGTCTCCTCTTTTTTATTTAAAAATTCCTGCTCATATAAGTAAGCGCACAGGAGTATCGATTCCTCCCTCCCCTCTTGATCCTCCCCCCTTCTCTTTTTCCTCCCCCTTCATCCCCCAGCCCTTCTTTTCCTCTCATTTTCCTACCTTGTAAAATGGAACTGACTCCTTTAATTTGACTTTCCAAGTGGTCCATTCTTTTCTATGCAATAGTTGTAGCACCAGTTTTATCAATATACACATGGATGGTGTCCTGTTTACCAGTACTGCTATGTCGATTTCCTCCACTGATGAATTATGAGATCTGGTCTACTGTGGGAATCTGTCTGGATTGTAATTATGACTAAGATATGTTGGCACTCATTGGGCTCTGTATCCTGCTGTAGTGATTGTACTTCTCAATTAAAACTTTCTACTTGTAAAAAAATTCCAATGATTAAGGCAGAACATAATTTTAAATTATGTGTCAGGAGGTCTATGTCACTTTAAGTATGTTTCAGTGATATTTATACTCATTGGGGCTAAAAGTACAGTGAGAGTGGCTCTGACAACTGGAAGCTGTGTTGTTTATTGGCTTTCCTCTTCTGTTGCCTATTCACAGAACACTTTATATTCTCTGACAGGTTCATAAAATACAAAGCATTCTGTGAATGGGCAAGAGGAAAGGAGGAGCAGCTTAATTACAGTAGGACTCCCTTGGGAATTTAGGATTCATTCACATGGGCCTCTTGCATTTGTTTTTTTTAAACACAGGAGAAATTGATCTGTGCAGTACAGTGTTTTTTTGATAGTATTCGCTAAATTCACATGTCTGTATATTTAATGCATTTGCACATGCTTAAATAAGTCTTGAAGACCATTGGCCCAGAAACACAATTCATACATCTATGTCAAGTACTTACTTCTATATCATAAGTAATTACAATGATAACCATGGAATGCCATTGGCCTCCACTACTTATTTGTACTTGTGCATTCAGTGTCTACCAACATCCTGTACAGATAAACTATGAACCACTAAAGAGGCATGGTTATCAGTCTTCTGTGTTCAGTTCATTTTGTAAAGTGCTATAAAGATCATTAATAATAATAGTGCAAAAAATAAATCAGCATGGCCATGGCATCTTTAAAGAATATGCAAGCCCAACATTTCATATTCCTGATATAAACCTGCAATACCATGTACTTCTATGAAAAAGTATCCTGTTCTCTTTATATCACTTCCTTTATGTGAAATCCCTGGTGCTTTCCTATTAAAAACTGACCTCACTAGGCATGACAACACTGTCGTCAATTCTCTGGCTCTGCTGTGAACTCAGTGTGTTCTTTGGAGATCAGACTTTTTCTTATATGCCTCCCCTGCACAGCCATTCACTGGGAAGACCACTGTGCTGCAGTTTCACCTCCCACAGCTCCTTTCACTGCTGAAAACAAAGATTATGTGATTACTTATAAAAAGGGAGAAAAAAGGTGTTTGTTTTTTTATATGTACAGTACACATAAATGTTTTGTTTTTCATTTCTATTTTAAACTGAATGGTTTGTCTTACAAGGTGAGGGTTTACATAGTCTTTAAGTCTAACCCCCACATATCGCACAGACCTCTGGATATGATTTAGAGGCCTACCATAAGTAAGATTTTGACGACTACACAATAATAGATGCATCTAGATGACACATGTTCCTATCTGCTGTTTATTCACGATGTCATTTCCTATACAGTTTATTATAACCCCTCGTTATTAAAGTCAGTTTATAGTAGTTGCACTTATACTCTAGAGCAGGGGTGTCAAACTGTGGCCCTCCAGCTGTTGGAGAACTACAAATCCCTTGAGGCATTGCAAGGCTGACAATTACAAGCATGACTCCCAAAGGCAGAGGCATGATGGGACTTGTAGTTCCTTGACAGCTGGAGGGTTACAGTTTGACATCTGTGCTCTAGAGCCTAATTGGGAAGTGATGTATGAAAATAAACATAGTCACCCTGCTCATAATATGAGTTTTGTACAGGGGCGGACTGACAACTCATGGGGCCCCCGGGCAATAGGGGATCATGGGGCCCGTGTCCTTGCCCAAACTCAAAAAAGCCTATGAAAAAGGTACCAGGGGCATCTCATGGGGCCCCCTATTGACCCCGGGCACTCAGGCAGTGCCTGAGTTTCCAAATGGTCAGTCCGCCCCTGGTTTTGTAGTATGTATATCATATAGATATATTCAAACCCTTCTTAAAACCCTGATTATCATATGATAAAAGTACTATGCTGAAGAGGATATACACTATAATGTACAGTATGCTACCAGCCTCCCTTCCAGAGTCTACATTTTTTTGCTAAGTGCAGATTCTCATATGTGCGGTGTGGCTTCACAGCTTCGGTTTCAGTGGGAATTGAAAAGCAGTTGTTCAGTGATTCAGGTCAGGATTTGAAAAGAGAAAACCAGTCTGAAATCATGTTCACAAACTCATGATATGTGCGATTCAGAGGAGGTTCCCATAGTAGTCAATGAGCCTGTAATCTTCACCTGCACTGGACTGCACTGCTCAGAAATCAGACAGGACTCTTTTTCAATCCGCACTGAATCCACATTGCCAGTGCACTGCACGCATGAGAACAGGCACCATAGGAAGCAATGTTATTTTACATGCAGATTCAAAGGGATGTGGTTCAAACCCCAGCTAATCTGCATATATGTGAACTGGCACTAAGTGTGGCAGAGGCAATTCAAGCAGAGAGGCTTCTTTTCCACCTTCATCAGCAGAAACACCCTCTGTGATGTTATATCCCACACATCAGCAATGACTTATTAAAGCTGATAGGTGAAGGTGGGCAACAAATAGATCAAATGTTGCACATAACCAATAATAAATGAGTTTTTGCTGTATAATTCATCATAGGCTAGATGCAGTTAACAACATATTACAAAGTGGTTAGCTGAAAGATTTTTTTTTTCTGAAAACAATATGATTAAAACTGAATATCCCCATTAATAAGTAAACACCAAATTCATAAGCATATTCCCTTGAAACGGGAGCAAATTTATTTTGCATCTTGGAAGAAATCATTTTATACTAAATGCCCCTTACCTTCTGGAATTGATTAAAAAATGAATTTCCTACTTGGTATGTTAACAAATATTTGTTACAGTGACATTTAACAATAAATTATTTTTCAGATTATTTTATGGCACTAATGCTTCACCTGCTGCATTTCTGGTTGTTTGTTATTACATGATTATGTGTACTCCTCCCTCTCATAAATTGTGTTCCTCAAAATCCTCCCACTAAAAGAATGCTCCGTTTCCTGCTGAAATGCCAATGTACTATCAGTGATTCTATTTCTACGGTGCAGGGTGTCCATATTTGACTTTCCGCTCACTGCCAAGACATTGAATTTTGCCAGCAATCTGCAGCTCTGATTCCACAGTAACATCATTAAAGAGATTGCCGGAGCCTAGGGAAACATTTAATGACAATGCTTAGATCCTCTATGCAGACACAATATTTTTTATTTGGAAAGAAAAATGGTATGATTCATGCAAAACATCACTCTAAGTTCTAACATTCGCCTTAATGAAAATTTAAGTTTTTAAATCTGCTGCTGAGGACCTAAAACATAAACAAATAAACACCATAGAAGTATGGTACATCAATTTTTAATTTCTGCTCCTTGTAAGAATATAGCATTGCAGAAAAAAGTCATTTCATGGTTGAAGAATTACAGACTTGAAGGCTGAACTTATCATGTCATTCTAAAAGAAGTATGAATTTGACTGGCCTACTTTCCTAACATCTATTTAGCATGCCAAGATTTGTGCACTACCTATAATATGTACTCTTCCATCTTTTTGATTAAGCTGCAATATGCTATATTAAAGAATAAGTGCTCTTGCAGCTTAATTTATTTAAAATATCCTGAGAATTCAAAACAGGTCTCTAAATATAATCTATTACCTTTTTTTCCTTCTCCTGTCCAGTGAGAGCTGTACTGGGATTGTCTGCCAGTTCAGATTTTCTGCATAATGTGTGATAAAGATGTCTGCAATGCTTTCACAATCTGGAGTAACTATAATGAAGAAAGCAACCCAAGGCTTATTCTCACATATAAATCATCTGGCTGAAGAAAAAATCTGTGTTTTTTTTTAACAACCAATCAGTGATTACCTTCCTGTTCTAAGCTGCTCTTGGAACAAGAAACTGAGTAGCTGATTGAACAAATAAAGGAAAATGCAGCCTCTTTATGGCTGAGGAGTAGTCAGGCCCTTTTGTACAACATACCTTTTTGTATTTGCATATGCCTCTTTGAACCACTTTAACATAATAGATAATTGATCAAATTATCAGTGTAACTGAAATTTGCAGTTTACTAACCTGGTGAAAAGTTAGAAGCAATAATGCAAAACAAGTTCAGAACTGCAAAAAACAAGCATTCACAGCAGAATAATGAAAGCTGCACAAACTTATAAAAGCTGCACAAATATGGACTCCTCACAACAATGTCTCTCTGATACAATCAGGGTAACATGGCTGAATAGCATAGTCCTTATAACACTCTATAGCAATGAAGAGTAAAGCTGAGAACCACTATTTCAGTAAAACAGTACGGAACACAGCTTATTGCGATAATCTTCATAGACCGTGTTTCTCTCTCTTGATGAAGTCCATGGTTGCTCTGGTAATATACTGTAGGTGAACTGCTGGAGAAATCCAAGGCTCAAAGACAAAGTGCCACCACATTGAAACTGGAGTACTCTGGTAGCATGTAGGAATTGGCTGAGTAGTTGGGTCTTCTGGAAAAACGTCATGCTATTCATTTTCGGACTAGCTGCATGGACGTCAGTTCTGACAACGGAGGGTCTTTCAGCTGGCTGCAGATCTCTTCAGCAGCTACCTCTGCCCCTTCAAGCTGCTGAGGGAGGGAAGAAGACACTTTTATTTTCCTTGACATGTCCAGGAACCCAGCAAGTTGTGGGAAAAGGAGGCAAAGGGGCCTTGCTTGCATCTGAACATGTGAATAAAACATTATTCAGCAATGCTGTGCACTTTATAAATGTTTTTAGTGTAAGACTCTAAAGAAAGTGACTGAATCAAGTAAAGGCCAATTCATTCTATGGGAAAAAAGGGATGGGTGAAGAAGCAAACCTGTCATTTGACAGAGCTCACCTCCTATCCAGGAGCATTATCTGTAGTGTTACACAAGCATCACCAAAATTGGCAACTCTAACTGTATGACAGAAGTGTGTTCTTCACCTCTTCTGGCACCATCTTCTTCCCCCACACTATAGAATGGGCTTAGTATGGTAGCAGTTTAGCAGAGTGTGTGATGAAGTTGGGTGTTCCCAATGAAATCAGTCAGACATCATAACATAACCATTGGATCCTGCAATGGTTCCTCTTTATAATTTGGAAATGTTCTCCACATTCTGTGGATATCCTTAACATCAAGCTTCAATGGTACAGTAAGTTATCTGCCTATATTCTATTTTTACAGCTAATGCATTTTGCTGATGCTTGGTTTTATTTTGTACTTCTCAGCAAATGGGTACTTGAATATCTTGGTTGTTAATTCTCAATGATCCCTGTATCATATATTGGGGTTATGTGCTCCATGTTTAGCATTACAGGTTATATCCACCTAGAGACTTGAAAACTCTGGAATTTTTACTAACTTGAAGAGATGTGATATAATTTTAAGTATCTAGTCCACCGCCCTAGAACTAGAATTGGCATTTTGAATTTAAAGGTGATTTTCCTTTACAATACCAATACTGTGGCAACTGGCTGTGAAGATTGGTGGTCCCTAGTGGGGGAGTTTACCATTGTTCCCATTGTCTGAAGGAACAAATATTGGAAACTTGTCCCTCCTATGGCCATTGACATCATCCTGGTTTAGACCCTTGCATTGACGCACAAGCCTTTCAAATTATTCAAGCTATGCAGTTCCTCTGAGCATCCTGTGACATTTTATACAGTATTCATAAGAATCCTGAAGAAGCCGTATTTTGGTGAAACATGTTGAGCAGAAGTTGCTGCAATAATATCCAAGCTGCACTGATCTGATGTGAAAATTTTAAATATTACTATGTAGATTATGTCGTTTTAAAATATTTTGTTATACAATAAAGTTGATATATTTTTTATTAAAACTGTTCTGTGAAATATTATTTCTGGCACCTTAAAAATCCCTATTCTGTGTAATTTCTACTTTAGAATCTTTTCTGGGATGTGGTTCCCTTGATCCCCTGACACCTGGAAACTCCTATATTAATGATTCAAATTCCTGTTATGGAAAGCTGAATATGGGAAAAGCCACCATGGGAGCTTAAAGTGTTCACCTCCTTACTATGTATAAGAAATCTTGGCAACTGTATCTCATAGGGACTAAGAGTGTCCTGGACTTGTGGAAATGTGTCTATCTAGAAACCCACCAGCACACAGATTTGTATGATATGGTATTTTGCATTAACTGGAAACTGGAATAGCCATGCTTACAATACAGCTTTAAATTGAACATGGTTATAGAAAGTTATTTAGGAGTCCTGGTTCTTCCTTGAATGTGCAAAGAAACACCCTAAAACCTTGGTTTAAATTTCCCATATATTTTTAAAAAGGTTGATCTGAGATTTTATGCAAATTGGAATGTTCCTATTCTACACTGATAAGTACAGTGCAGAGCCTAGGGGGCAGATTGTTATTAAACGATACACATATTTGTGTATGTTTTATTGTGTGTCAATAAATCTCTTGTATAAAACAGATGGTTGCCGGTTTATATAAATTTTCTTTTTTTTTTATGTATTTTTTAGTATATTTTTATCTTGTATCCATGATAGTCCATTAACAGAAGTTTTCTTAGAAAGACATCAGTGTTTGATACTTTGTTTTACTGTGGGCTCTGAATGATAAATGTTTTCTTCTGTCTTGTTGGTTTGGAGGTCTGCTTTTCAGTATGTTTTTAGACTCTATTCTGTGATTTTTTTTTAAATAAACAGCAAAACGACTGAAGTATAGTAACTAGGGTGATGTCTTACAGTGTGCAGAGAGCAGACATTATTCATCATTTTAAATAAAACTCTTAGATAGATATGAACTATGAACATGATGGCATGTCTCTATTCATATATCAATAGTGAAGTATAGCACTAGCTTTCTTGAAGGTATTGTTTATTTTTTAGTTATATGATATGTCAAAAAATTGCAAGTAGTTATTCTACATTTAAAGAGACCTTGTCATAGGAAGGGGGGTCTCCTGCAGGCATGAGCATACTTGAAGTGCTTTTTCCAAACTTGTCATGATGGCTATTTATCATTTTTTATAAACTTCTAGCTAGTGTGCGGGATTTTTGATAACCTTCAGTCCCACACATTTCTATTGATTCATCACAATGGTGGGTTGCCTCTCTGGCTGAGAAAATAATTCACCTATTAGGAAGTGGAAGGCAAACTTCAGTACTATTAGAAACACTAAACCTATGCCAGTCAGAATAGCCTGAGATTGTGACAAGAAGGTCTTGGAGGCTGCCACATGAAGTGCCTACGTTTCATAATTGTACCAGTTGGCCCTCTGGCCACCAGTGAGTCTCTTTAAGAATTATGGATGGCCTCATTGGCAAATTAAATAGTTCAGAAAATAGGAAGAGACAGGCAAATATCAGTACTATTCGACGGTGCTAAAGCTTTGCCTATTGAGGAATGTACTGTATGGTTGCAAGTAATAGTTGCCATATACTAACTAGACAGTGAGAAGTCAGTTACACACACTAACTTGTACCACCTACAAGGCAATGGAGCATGTGAAAGGTTTATTCATACCATAATACAAATACAGAAAGTGTTATCTAGTGAGAAATGAAGGAAAAGGATCCATTACTTGTTGGGTTTGGTTTGAACATGTAACTGTACAGTACAGTCCTCAACAAACTACTCATCCTATAATGTTATGTCCAAGACCCCCTGGAAATGTACCCGAAATGCCTGACATAGCTGCCTTTTGTCACAGGAGACTCAACCCCTGGGGTACTCTCAGAGACCTAATTTCAGAGACCTAATCTCAGAAGACAACCTGCACACTTTGGGAGGAATGAATTTGTGGTGCACAAAAAAGCTCACCTGCTTGTACCACCTTTGGTGTGGTTTCAAGCAACACACCTTCCATGGAGATGAATGGTTATATCTGTAAGGTGAGTAGAATACATGTAAACCATGTAAACCAACTACATAAATGAAAACAAAAGTCTAACTGTACCCTAAAAGTTGCAAAGGTACACTTATACGTTAAAGTCCAGCTACAGCCCACACATTTTATTTAGTTTTAGACAATGGGGCTAGGTTTTAAATACAGTCTCCTTACTGTGGAAATTTACCCTTACTTGCTGTCAGGCCAAGAATGGTTGGTTGGTTGTAATGTAATATTTTTCTCATGCTTTATAGTAAAATTAGCATACTGATTAACATACATAAATGTCCAGTACTGTGCAAATACTAAAAAATCTACTTGTGACCAATATTTTGTTAACACTGCATGTTTTCTGAGAAATTCCAATTAGAAAGATGACTATAAACTGATTAGAAAAACAGTGTTAGCTTTGTCAGACAAGAAGCTGATGTATAATGAAGCCTTTATAGGTGCCTACCATTTACAATTTCCTTGACTTTGTGGTATTAATAGCCATTGATTTAAATAATTTTTCAGGCAGTAATAATTACTAAAATGTTAGAAAACTGTCCAAAAATGCTGGCTTCTTCCAAGCACACCTGCCCTTAATCTATCCACTGTTATAGGTGCTCCAGTTTTTGAGACTCTCAAAATTATACAGTTAGGACTGCAGTACATTGGGATACCTTAACGTGACCACTGCAGCTTACACATATTTTTGAAAATGTGTGCAACTAAACCCCTTGTTTTTAATGTGAACAATTAGACAGGGTCAGTTCGGTTTTGTTGCAGGCTGGCTGGTAAGTGAGCTGAGAATATTTGTTTGTTTTGACGTGTGTTGCCCTTCTATGTGCTCCTTGCTGCAAAGGCTAGTTATAGGTTGGGGTGGTTGCCTTTTGTTTGTATCCAAGAAACGTTGCCACTACAAGTAAACTTTTTTTTTCTTTAATAATCTTTTGAAGTATTACAATATGAGGTGCAGACGACTTGCTGAGGTTGTTGGTACCAGGCAGCCCGCCTGGCACCAACAACCTCAGCAAGTCGTCTTCACCTCGTCTAGATGCCTAAATGCATTGAGTTGCTGCCATGTGATTGGCTAATTAGAAATTTGTGTTACCAAGCAATTGAACAGGTGTACCTAATAAAGAGAATGGTCCGAAAAAGAGAAAATATCTAGTGAGCGGCAGTTGTGTGGATGAAAATGCCTTGTCTGAATTTTTCAAAAACTGCTGATCTATTGGGATTTTCACGCACAACCATCTCTAGGGTTTACAGTGAATGTTCTGAAAAAGAGAAAATATACAGTGAGTGGTGTAGCAATCGTGCTCACAGAGATGGACGCGGTCATACATTTTGCTCCAAACCCTCCATCTTGTATCTCTCTCTCCCTCTTTCCTCATCCCCCCTCCCTCTCTGTTGAGTGACATGTGGTCTGTTTGATGCAGAGTTCTAAAAAGCATCAAGGCCCAGAGGGAGAGCTCATGGCTATAAACCTCAATCAGCCTGGCACCCATATGTCTGCGAGACTCTTGCTGGAGAAGAATCGTAAAACCATAAACCAAGTCCTTCACTGAGTTCAAAGACATTCCTGATAAGCCATAAAGCAGACATCACATTTAAGACCCACTTTTCTCTATGATTACATATCTTGGAATATGAGAGAGCATAAAAACCAGGCATATATTCAGACCACTCACTTTAATACAAGTCGTCTGATAGGTTACACCCCCTAGCTGACAGCTACAGGAGAGCAGAAAATGATATCTCCTTAACCATCCCAGCAGGTATGTCATATTTCATACCTAGACATTCAGCAGATGATTCTGCGTATTAATCTACTCATGGATAGAATGTTATATGTATCCAGGGAAAGTTATTGCCCTGATATCAACTTGCGAGGGACTTTGGTTCTAGCTGGGGCCTCCACCCACAACTCCCTTCCCAAATGAGGCGATTGGTTCTCTGCTTTAAGGAGACACCCTGCTGAGTTCCTAGAAAAAAGGCTGTTAAGCTAAGCTGAGTTGAGTTGAAGTTGAAGATTCTCCCTTTTAACATCGGAACTAACTCTGGGAGATAAGGCACCCTTTTGGCTCTGAAACTTGAAAGCTGCTTAAACCAAGGCTTTTGGCAAGAACTTTATCTATCTAAATTCCTTTCTGTTATCTCTTTGCTGTGTTGTTGCTCTCTGTATATTTTTGGCTACATCTTTTTCTGTAAATATTTTTATTGCACCCTTTTGACCTTTTAGTAATAAATCTTACTTTCTGAAAGTGTTGAACTGTTTCTAAAGCTCTTTAATGCAAACTAAGAACCCCTGCCTCTGAAGAGTGCTACTGTGTGTGTTTAAACTTTGGTGTATCTCTGACTGCGGTGACAGTGGTATACAGACGATTATTCAACCATCATAGTGTTATTGCTGATATTGCCGAGTTTCCTCTTTCTCTGTACAAAAAGGAGGTGGTGGCAGTGTGAAGGGTTAATTGCGTAATTAACCTGACCCAGTAACAATCGCTCCCAGGCTGCAAGTACACAGATTGTGGTCCATTAGGTGGAAAATCTTCGTGCAGGGTGCAGCTGGGCGTGGCATTGTTACGCACATGACAGCGCGGTTTTAGATTGGCTAGTCCTTCGGTCACGAGTTTTGGTGAGAAGGGCTGGGGTCTGACACCGTGATCATCACAAGCGGATGTTCTGTGGATAAAAATGCCTTGTTGTTGTCAGAGCAGAATGGGCAGACTGCTTAGAGATGATGTAAAGGCAACAGTAACTTATGTCAATATGCATCAAAATCTCTGAGGAATATTTCCAACACCTTGTTGAATCTATACCATGAAGAATTACGGCAGTTCTGAAGGCAAAAGGGGGTCCAACCAGGTACTAGCAAGGTGGCCGGTGAGTGTATTTCATAGAGCATAGCCTGATTGGCTGAGAGTGCTTCCCTTTCCTAGTTTGAGTGCCTCTCTTCAAAGGAGTGTAGGAATCTGATATCAAATAAAAATCAGGCACAAATACAATTTGCATTTAAAAATACACTTAATATTGTGTTCAATAACAAATAGTTGCATTCTTGTTTTTTTATTATGTCCACTTGGAGTTCGGCTTTATTTGTCAGATGAAAGGTCTTGAAATCTTGAAAATGAACGGAAATGGTAATTATGTTCACATAATCAGAAAGTGTTAAAGCCCCACTATGGGAATTACACTTGCAATTGGTTTGATCCACTCTACAAGGATTAATTACACATGGGGGGAGATTTACTAAACTTACTGCACTCAAAATCTGGTGCAGCTGTGCAAGGTAGCCAATCAGCTTCTAACTGCAGCTTGTTCAATTAGGCTTTGACAATAAAACCTGGAAGCTGATTGGATTCTATGTAAAGCTGCACCTGATTTTGCCCCACGCAGTTTTAGTAAATAACCCCTATTATGTTTGGTGACAGAATAATACTTACTTTATACCTCACTCTGGCAGGCCCTGTTGCTGTCTCTTCTCCCTGACACTGTAGAGAGTCCTTAGCGATCCTCATGTGCAGTGCAGGACTACTGGCCCCTCATTGCACTTGATGATGAGAACATACGATTGCCTTCCGATGTGTTTTACCCTAGGTTTGCAATTAAGTGTTTTCCGCAGCATTTTGCAGAAATGCACTGCAGTCCATTTAATATGATATAATATGATTTCCTATGGGACAGGTTCACATCTTGTTTTCACCCGATGCGTTTTTTGGAAAGGGTCAGGGACTTTTTTGAATGCAAAAAGTTGCGTTTTTGGTTCTATAGGCTTCAATGGAAACACTGCAGAAAAGCAAGTAGTGCATTTTTGCAGATTTTTTGCCGTGTTTTTGAAGGGTTTTGTGTTTTAAACCTACCTAGCAACAAGAAAACTGTGTTTTGTGTTTCAAATCTAACTAGCAACAAGGAAAAAAAAATTATAAAAAAAACTGCAAAACGCAGCAAAAACACGCAAAAAACACAGGTGCAAAAATACAGCGCTAAAAGCAATGCAGAAATGGGTCCAACGCAAACTGCATAGGCGTGAACCTAGCCTTATGTATGTACAATTTGATGCAGTTGTCCACACTGATGCAGAAGGTACACACTTCAGCTCTGAGGAAGGGGGTTCGTCTACCGAAACGCATCAGCCTATCCCCAATTGGGGCACAGCATTGCTTTGACTGCCATTGCGGACCATTCACACAGCTTTTATTATCCTTTGGTTTGTGAGTATACATCTATTTGATTACACAATAAACACGTGGTCCACCACGGTAATGCACGATGAGGGTGCGCCCTTTTTTGTTCTTTGTTCATTAGCATCCAGATTTCCCAATCTTTGAAGGGCAGCACCTCTTCGTTCGCCATTTTGAATTCCTTTAGTCTGCATGAAGATTTGAGCGCTGGTTTCGTTTGTTTGTCTATGTATTGCAATATGTGTGAACTAAGAATCCCTATTTTTTATTGCAATGTTTACTGGAAAGAGCATATAGCAATGTGCAGAGAGTTCTTTCAGAATTCTAGTGTACACGCATTTATGCATGTACTGTATGGTATTGAGTGTAAATTAATTATACTGGCCAGAATATTAATGTATTCTGGCCATTGGAAAAAAATTTACGCTCATACGCTCATATTTATCCAGGTTTATGCATGCTTATACTCATACATGCGTAAATTATGCTTGTAAACTCTTCTCCAAATGCAGCTTTGGTACTTTTTTTTATGCCTCTAAACTCTGCTCTTAAATACCAATCTGAACACCTGATGTGCATGAAAACATAGGCTAACTGTGTTTAGAGGCATAAAAAAAAAAAAAAAAAAAAAATATATATATATATATATATATATATATATGGTGTATGCCTGTAAAAGCGGCATTTTTTTTATGCCCATGTGCATGAGGCCCTAAAGTACTGTGTCTGGCAGCAGTTTTTATTTTATAACAGGAAACGAGTTCTGGATTTCATCCACTCATGCTGTCAAACAGTGTTAGCAATATCATAATTTTGGCAGTTGATGAAATTATATTAATAAATGACTAAAGTAGAAAAATTTTAACAAAAGAGTTTATTCTGTTTTCTAAGCTAAGGAGCACAAAGCAAAAAATGTTGCAACACATTTTTGGTCTTATTTAATAAAAGGTACATGTAATAAATGTTAAATGCTATTTTTAAAAGCTACAGTCTAAATAAAACTGAAAATATAACCTTGAAATGCATACAGGAAGCACAGCCTGCCCTATCTGTACTTTAGTTTTCATATACTATAGGTGTTGCTGCATTACTCCAGTCCTCTGAACTCCATTTTGTCAACAATCTGATAAGAGGAGAACCTCTGCTTGTGATGCAGAACTGGAATTTATGAACACTGAAAGATTTTTTTGCATTTCCCATAGTAAAACCCTGGTGTAATTATATGCAAATACTAAGTTGTCACACCTGAAATCAGATCAGTACAAGACAGGGGCGGACTGACAACTCATGGATCCCCCGGGCAATAGGGGATCATGGGGCCCCTGTGTCCTTGAGCAAACTCAAAAAAGCCTATGAAAAAGGTACCTGGGACATCTCATGGGGCCCCCTACTGACCCCGGGCCCTCGGGCAGTGCCCGAGTTTCCAAATGGTCAGTCCGCCCCTGGTACAAGATTAATTCTGACTGGCTGCTATGAAAAATTTGTGATAAAATAAAAAAGCCTCACAAATAAAAATAAACACAGTTAATGAGCAAAGAAACATATAGTGTAAACTCTTTAGAGTGGTAGTAAACTCTTTTTTTAAACCTTTTAAAAAACTTTTACCTACAGGTAAGCTTATAATAAAGCTTACCTGTAGGTAAAAAAAAATCTCCGAAATATCTTGGGGGTGTACCCCAAGGTTCAGTGTTGGAACCCTTACTTGTTAATATATTTATAAACATATAGGGTCTGGGATTAAACATACCATTTCAGTGTTTGCAGATGACACCAAGCTGTGCAGTGGAATAACGTCCTTACAGGATGTCTCCAATTTACAAGCCGACCTCAATGCACTGTTTAATTGGGTAGCTATGTGGCAAATGAGGTTTAATGTTGATAAATGTAAGGTTTTGCACTTGGGGGCTAAGAATATGCATGCATCATACATACTAGGGGGATTACAACTGGGGGAATCAATGATGGAGAAGGATCTGGGCGTTCATATAGTGAACTTATTGTAGAGTTATTCACCATGAGGTCATCACAGGGGACAAGGGGGCACTCTTTACATCTGGAAGAAAAGAGATTTAATCTCCAAATACGGAAAGGTTTCTTCACAGTGAGAGCTGTGAAAATGTGGAATAGACTCCCTCAAGAGTTGGTTCTGGCCAGCTCAGTGGATTGCATAAAAAAGACCTGAATTCTTTCCTAGATACACAGAATATAACTGGATACTAACATTTATAGGTAAAGTTGATCCAGGGAATATCTGATTGCCTCTCGGGGGATCAGAAAGGAATTTTTCCCCTGCAGGAGCAAATTGGATCATGCTTTGCTGGGTTTTTTTTGCCTTCCTCTGGATCAATGGTGGGTATAGGATTATAACTTTTTTTTTAATGGTTGAACTGGTTGGACTTTTGTCTTTTTCAGCCAGACTAACTATGTAACTAAAAGGGCAACGTTTAGGAGATATTCACTCTTTTTGAGAGCTGGTGCATACCCTCTGAAGAAACGGCATACCCATGCTGTTTCAGAGCACTGTGCCGTGGCCTGGGACTCCCGCGAGCATGCTCGGAAGTGACGTCATCACAGCTCGGCCAGTCAGCCGGCCGGAGCTCACGAACCCGGAAGGAAGACCGGGTGAAGATGGAAGCCTCTGACAGTGGGCTTCATTTTAAGGTAAGTCCTTTATGATGTGCTAGTATGCTATACATACTAGCACAGTATGACATTACCTTGCTTTTTATTGATTTTATCATCTAGTAATCATAAAATGCAACAAGGTAAAGATAAGCACTCATAAATAGGGTAACATAGATATTTTCTATTTTCTCTTCTGTGTATATAAGTAGCATACCAGGTAGATTTTATTTATTTGTGTTGCTTCTTTGTAAGCAACAATGTCATACTGACCCAGAGGCAAGCAGACAAATCTATAAAATGTATCATGAACTGTGAGCCAGCACATTAAAAAAAGGTAATGTGACGAAAGAAGTTCAGGTAAATGTACTCTCAGGAATACAGCCTTAAGCATACCATAAACATCAGAGAGTATGGATCAGGTCAAAAATCTATGGGCACTTTTATATTTAGTTATTTTGCATTTGTGACAGATTCAATTCAAGCTGGGTAATATCAGTACACAGTGATCAGTACTGGCTTTACCTTCATAGTCTCCTTTAACAATCCCAATTATTTAAAAAATTTGAAACAGTTCACTGTCATGTCAGAGCATAACAATGCAGTGGTTGAATAAGAACACTAAAAGCAATAAATTATACTGCAAAGCCAAACCCCATCAAGAAATACATCAAGGCAAAAATATAATATAACATAATACAATCCATGCCATCCACATCTAGAATGAAAATATTTGCAATAAAGCAGTCTACTTACTGAGGAGAATAACCTTGTGAGAAAAACTTAAGCTTGTTTTGGCTATCAGTGTTTTACCAGGCTTGGGAATATGCAAGGCGCACTCATCAGAGGAGAGATATAATTATTAATAATATAGTAATTATTTAGGCATATGTCTGTATGTTGATGCATATGCACACTTTCTTGTAGACTTCAGTGCATTTGTGCTTGAATTGTGAAAGGTTTATCATTAGGAGAGCTGGATTGTTTGCCCTAGATTACTTCATTGTGATGATATTATATAAACTAGGAACTATACTATACTAAGTATACAGGTAATTCTGAATATATATGGTTCCATTTGCCATACAGAATGGTTTATATTCATAATTACCAAATTTCCATTAAAGGATAAGTTCACCTTTCGCTAAAAAATAATAAATGCACATTTTTTTGCAGGTAAAAAAATGTGCATGTATTTTTTTTTGTTGCAGGAGCCTGTAAACCATTGCACCAGTGATCAGCAGATCACTGGTGCCATGCAGACCTGCAGTCTCCTGCAGACCTGTCAGTATACCTGCTTGCCTGTACGGGATGTATGGACAAAGAGATATACTGACAGGAAGAATCAATGAACTACCACGGCACTCCACAGTGGTGGTTGGGACTTTTAGTTTCTCATTCATGAAGGACTGTTAATGAGTGTTTTTTTTTTTTATTTTGACAGCAAGCGAAGGAGATCCCCACTAACTGTCAAATCGGGGGAGTGTGGGGCAGTTTATTTATAACATTTTACATGCTGAATGTTGGTGTAACATGTTATGAAAGAGAAGTGAACTTATCCTTTAAAATATCTGACCCAGTGCTATGAGTATCTTAAAATTCTGGCCCAATATTTCTCCTTGCCAGCCAGAGTATGTGCTAATGGTTTCCTGTCACCCAGATTCGACATATGTAATGGGATCCATCAAGATGTCTTTCTGCACTCCACTATGTATTCGCCCTGGAATTTCTCTCCACTGCATTAAGGCTGAACCCAGCAATCTCAGGATTCCAAAGTAGACCAATCAGTGCTAAACGATCCTTGTTTTCACACACTCTTGTTATATGTAATATTTTTTGTCTTTTTCATTGTATAGAAATTTAGACATTTTAGCTCTCTGAGTAAAATATTCTCAATCTGAGCTCTCAAAACCACCCCAGGAAGCTGTCCTGAAAGCTAATTTCCCATTTCAAGTTCGCACCAAGTCTCTAAAATGATACATATCCTTTATGACATCTTGGAAGTGTTCTCTTTGAATTGAGGTGTAGTCCATTATTACACAAACTATACGAGACCTTGCCAAATATTACTGTAAACAATTGTATTGGCTAGGAAGAATTAACATTAATGAAACAGACATTGATCAAAGGTTTTTATACTTAGTGTAAGCTATCCTCATAGGGATCCCTATAGCCTTTTATGAAAAAATACAAGATTAGACTCAGGCATTAAATTCTCTCCTGCCTCAAGAATAAAGGTGTAGTGAATGCCCCAGATATTCCCTGGTGATGTTTTTCATCACTTATACATTAGCAAGAGATATTTTATTAAAGATTGCAACACTGACCATTGTGAACACCAGTGTTTCTCAACCTTTTTTTAGTCAAGGCACCTTTTAAAATTCTGCACAATCTCGAGGCACCCCATTCTAAAATGTAAAACACTGAACTAATATAATGCAACAATATCCACACATGTAGGATACCCTCACTCAGCTAATGTGACCCCAGTGCTGATGAGTGGGGGAGAGGAGGTCTAACAAGGATGATGTGCAGGGGCCCGATGTCCTTCTTTTCAACCAATGATGTCACTGATTGTTAGGACGCCATGCACAATAAAAATCTGTGGCTTTGTGTAACTAAAAAGCATGCTTATTTATTTAAGCATAGCCTTGTAGTGTTTTTTAGGTGGGATTATGTCTCTCTGACCAAACTGGGGGTGGGTATTTGGCTCAGCATGTTCACTTATGTATATATATATGTTTCAGTGCAGTGCAAGGTGTCACTATGTCGCCTTGTGGAAGAGACCCTGTGTAGCCCCAAACAATGGCTTATTTGACTGATGTGACAATGCACTAATAAATTGGTGTATATGTTTGCAATGAAGTGCTGGTGACATCTCATTTTTTTTATTGTGATGTGCACAGGGCTATCTGCTACAGTCACTACCAGCACCTACCTATTACCAAGGTTGAACACTGAAATGAGTATGGTCCTCATCCTTTGATTCATGTCCCAGATATTTTCTATTAGTACCTAGTCTCCATCCTAATAAAAATAGTAGATTGTATACATAATTTTCATACTAAACTCTGGGTTAACATAGAACAGGCCAGCATCCCACTTATCAAGGCACTATTGCGAACTGACTCTAAACTGGCATCATCATCTTCCCCATTCTTTACATGTTATTGCCTCAATACCTGGAACAGATTTGTCATTCGTCTCTATTTCAAGCTAGCTGGGCCTTATGGCCCTTCCATTTGATAACCCGACCCCGCCCCCCCGCCTCTGTGCTTGGCATGTGAAACAAAACAACCCATCATAGGCTATTACAAATTCTATTGCACTCTCCTCATGAGATGTCACATTGGTTTGCACACCAGCAAATCAATTAATTTGTAAAGTAACTTCCAAACAGACCTAATCAAACATCCTCCTTCCTCCTTCAACAGCCACCTCTTGAAACAATCCCCTCCAACCCACACCACAATCCAGATATACAACATTCTAATACACCTTTCCATTCTAAAATTCACAGAGGAATAGTCTAGTAAACTAGGTATGACTATTGTCCCTTGGAAGATGCCTAAATTGTCTCCCAGAAATTGTCAATAGCCAGCAACGCAAAGAAGAATAACTTAAAACATTGCTACAGATGTCCTGACATCTAAAACCTCTTTTATTCCTCACTCCACAACAGTTGTTGTTGATGCCAGATTAAAAAAGGGAATATAACCCATGTTTGGTATACCCTCCAAATCAAAAGTTTTTGGGACACCATACTATCAATATAATTCAGGGTGCTGGGAAAGAAAAAACACTCTACCGTCATGCCACCTTACTCTCCATAGACCCTGATACTGTATAAAGGTATCTATAAAGAAAGATGCCCTCAACAAGTACTCTGCTTAGCTGAATGGGTTACAGAGTTTGACACCACAGAATTAGACTCCACTAACATGAAACATCTGACTGCTGAGGAACATGCTACAACAGAACAATGAACAATGACATGGACTGCTTGGTTAGTTTGGAAAAGATCCCAAGAGTTCTGAGATATTCTAACTGACTTTCTTGAAACAAATGATGGTTGGCCTTGGTAGAGAGTGAGGGATGGGGTTTGCTTTTGCCTTTTCCCACCTTCACAACTTAATGCAAATAAATGCTTTTTGAGATCTGTTGATCTGTTACTACTATGCTGTTCAGTGTTTGTCTTGCTGGAGGCTCTGACATGACGAAGTAAAACCCTGCCTCTGCACAGATACACAGCGCACAAGGCATGCTAAGTCAGTAATGGTTCAGTGGTAAGTAAAGATTATTTGCTGGGGAACCACAGACAATACTGATGACCAGCTGTTTATACTTTTTCTGCCTTTTTGGGCACAGCTTCCAGAGTTCAGTTCCACTTTAAATGGCCAGTAAAACTAAATTACTAGATGGTTTGTAAAAAATAATTTTAATAATTTTAAAAGAAATGTTTATAAATGTTGCACCACCCAATATTTGTGATGTAGATATTGTTGTATGTGAGTGTGTTTAGAGAATTTCTATACACAGTTTTTGACTAATAACTCCTTAGCAAAATACTTCTAGTCCTTAGTGCATATTATCTTAAAGCGGAACTTTAGTCAGAAAATGAAGTCCGCCTAAAACATTAAAAATAAGTGTCTATACTGTTTAAAATCCAGAAATACACTGTCTCACCCTGCTCTGCACATTCTCATTTGCTTTCTATTTTTTTGGCCCTGTGCCAAAAATCAGAGCCACTAGAGGTTGATTGGCTGCTCAGGGACTCTGGGCTTCAGCAAAATGGCAGCCTCCAGCGAGAAGAAACAGGAGCAATGCTGGAGGCAATTTACAGCACACACTAATTTTGGTAACATAATTATTAATGTGGAGTGTATGTTCCTTGATAAAGAACATTATTTTTTATTAAGTTGTTATGGGTAAAGTTCCACTTTAATGTGTTGAAAAACAGACTTCAGTTCTTTATGATGGGGATATTAAATTCACATTTGGGAATGTTATTATAACTGAGCCAAATAAAGTATCTTTACTCTTTTTACTGGTTAGTTTTAGTCCAAACTTTGACTGTACGTTTCAGAACGGCATGACGCATCTTACTTCTGTTTTGCGCATATTCATGGCACTTTTTTTATGCACACCTTATTTTATAGGCTATCTGCAGATTTCTGTGAATAATAAATTCCCCAAGCTCAGAAGTAAAATGCTATTTTTAATGAAATATGTAGGAGTGAAATTCCTGTGACACTTTTAGGTTATGCAGTAAAAAATGATTTATACTAACCGAGCACTTTAACAAGACAGCTAATTATAAATAAGACACTTTTAAAATGAATGAAAAGAGTATCTTGAAAGTGTAAAGCTGGTGATCATGCCTTTGATCCATTTTAAAATATCAGGCAATGTGAGAGACGAGAAGCTAGGAAATTTATTCATGCCGCAAAGTAAAAACAACATAAATGTGTAGGTGTAAAGAAAGAAAAGAAATAGTAGTGTTCCGATAATTATGCTCTAGTTCTTAACACTCACAAAAAAAAAAAACTTTTCCATTTCAGAGATGGAAGCTGGGATCCTGCAAACCTAAGTTGCCAGCTTCATTAAGAACTTCATATACCCAATTGTTGATAAGTGATTTACATCTGGCCATTCGAAATGTATTTTCCTCTGCAAATTGAAACAGATTACTTTTATTAGCATTTATTTTCCACAGGATATCTAGGCACACCACTGTATAGCACTGGAACTTGGAAGACATTTTGCTCTGTATACATATGTGTTGACTTCATGTGAAATTCATAATACCTTTTGCCTATGCTAGTAATAACCAGTTCATATTACTACTGAGATAGCGGTTTGCTTTCAGGTTTTCTATCACAAAAAAACTGAAAAGTCCCCACCCGTTCATACATTTTTTTTTTAATCTTTCCTCTTGAGAGTTGAGGAAGCACAGAACCTCCATACGTCTGTTTACACAGAGCCGCTTGAAAGCTGTAATTATTTTTCAAAGTGTATGTAAAGTCAAACATCTTTTTAGTATAGGATAGACTGTGAAGGGTCAGTCTGCATGCCTTTTATTTTGAGTGCCTGCTGAGGAGGTTCACCTGCTCTGTTTGTCCTGGAGACCTTTGTCACTAATTAAATGTGACGGACTGCCTGTCATCCCGACTGGGTGATTCCGTCAGAGAACTGATTCCTTACTGCTGGGACACAGGACAACGTATTATAGCTGGGCATTGCACCCAAGAATAGGCGACAATAGCTTAGGTGAAAAACTGAAACTGTTTATTGAACAGAAATATAGGTTTTTATACACTTCAGAAATAGGGGCAATCCCCATATGAACAATAAAACAAATATTACACATTGGGATAAACATCCCATACTGATTATATAATGAGGTAAAGTTGACACCAGACTAATTCCATCATGTAGGAACCTTAAGGAGGACTAGTCACTAGACAGAAAGAATAGGTGACTCAAATTTGGGCAGCACAGTGGCTGCCTAGCAGCACTAGAATCATTGGTTCAAATCCCAACCATAGCACTACCTGCCTGGAGTTCGCATTTTCTTCCTGTGTCTGCGTGGGTTACCTCCCACCCTCCAAAGACATACTAGGAGGTACATTTGCCTGTGTATGTATGAATGTGAGTTAGGGACCTTAGCTTGTAAACTCTTTGAGGGCTAAAGACTGATGTGTATCTACAATGTATGTAAAGTGCTGCATAAATTGAGAGTGCTATATAAGTACCTGTAATAAATTAACAATGGGAGGAATACACAATGGTAAACACATTACAGCTTAATAAACAGATTACAGCAAGAGACCTCAGCACCAGGTAGTTTTGAACTGATTATATTAACATCTGCTCTAGAGTTTAGGAGAGGAGGTTGAAGCAGTCCATGCTGGTTAGGGGAAGAGTGACCCCAAACCTGTATCCTGGTCCTCCAGTTCTTAGAGTCTATGTGTTTTGGGAGACATGGACTTGAATCCAAATTAAAACTACTCCCAAATGTCCCCCAGGCACGCACCTCCCAAATAATAGAGGCCCCTCAAACGCCAGAGTCAATAGTCAGTAAGCAAGAGGCTAGCCTGCAGTTTCCTCCAAAAGACCTTGTCCCAGTTGGGTCTGTCACAGAGGGGTAATCGAAAAATTTTTAGTTGTCACCAGAGCAGAAGATAAACACAAATCATCCAAAGAGAAGAAATGTTTTGGTGATAACTGGCTAAGATGGAATTTTCCTTTACTTTGGGGAGATTTCCTCTCACTTCCTGTCTCCTTCAGAACATGACCCAAAGGGAACTCTTCTCAGTGGGACAGAGATGGCAAAATGTACCAAATTACGGGTTTTACCTCTCACTACTCTATTCAAAACAGGATTTGGCTATACATATACTTTAATATGTAACACTAGTATGACATTGATCTCAGGGTACCACCTATAATAAAATCTGAGCAAGCCCTTCTAGGTGACATGTCAAATACAAATATGTAACCTTTGTCAACACATAAAAACTGTGGAATTGATACCCTTCTGAATTTTCAAGCAGAATATACAGCAGCTCCATACTTACAACTTGATATGTCTTGAATAATATATATTAACACAAAAGGTTTAACAAAAGGTTGTACTGCATCCTGCACGTTACAGAGCGATGTCAGTATTTCAATTGTATTATTTGTTCGTGAATGTATGAAATTAATCCTACATGCTGTTTTATCACATATATATCATCAAAATTTTTTCATAAGACCAAACAGAGCTACATAACATTTTCCAGATGCCATTACTGTTTCAATCTTCTGGGTAAGCAGTTTCATTGCCAGGTATGAGCATTAGTAGCCACATCAACAGACTCACATTTTATAGACAGTCTGGCTGTTTTTGTGAAAGCTTCTATTCTTTTGTATAAAATAAGTCATGTAAAACATTCTACACATTGCTGGATTTTGAATGAGTGGGTTGCATAGAAAAAAGACAAAAAAAGCAGCAAAAAGTGGAAAATGGATGAGTGAGTGGGACTTTGTAGCCCCGAGGTTAAACATAATATGCACAAATATAGAATAAAATTCTTTATATTTATTACTCATAGATTGAAAAAAGAGCTCTTTTTCAAGACATTTCAGAAAAAATATTTGTTTCCTCAGGACAGCCATTGAGTTAGAAACATTTCCATGAAGTCCAGTTTGAAACTTAAAGGAAACACCTCAAAAGTGTAGGAGAAAAACTCATCATATCCCATTGCGGTCAGTGTGGTATTTTATGTTGCAGGCAAGGATGCTTGTATGCCACACTGCTGTGCTATATTTGTCTTGAGGGAGAGCTGGGGGCATTTGGATGTCATCTAATGGTGGTTTATACTAGAGAGTAGAATCTTTGATTGTTATCTAAGATGTGTGCTGGCTCTAATCATATGAAAGTTAATATGTAGCACTCCCTCATGCGGATGTGAGAATATCTCAATTTGTTTCCTATTTTTTGAGGTGTTTCCTTTTAGTTTCAAACTGGACTACATGGAAAAGTTTCTATCTCAGCATCTGTCCTGAGGAAGAGAATATTTATTGTGAAATGTGTTGACATAGAGCACTTTTTTCTATCTATGCCAGTGGTCTCCAAACTGTGGCTCAGGGGCAGGATGTGTCTCTTTGCTTGCCTTTATCTGGTCCTTGAGCCAATATTCCTCCCACTGACCCCTACAATGGGGAATAATTCCTGTTGCTGACACCAACGATGGGGCACAATGCTTTCCCTTGGCACCAATGATAGGACACTCTTCCTCCCATGGACACCAATCAAAAGGCACAATTCCTCCCACTGACACCAACAATGGGGCACTATTCTTCCCACTGACAGCAACGATGGGGCACAATTCCTTCCATAGGTACCAATGATGGGGCACTATTCCTCCCGCTGACACCAATCAAAAGGCACAATTCCTCCTACTGACACCAATGATAGGGCAGAATTCCTTCCATGAATACCAATAATGGGGCACTATTCCATCCACTGACACAAATGATAGAGTACTAGTCCTCCTACTGACACCAAAGCTAGGGCATTGTTTACTCCTACTGGATGTCAGGACATTTTCTACTCCCACTGCCCATAGTCTGGCCCCCCTAAAGTCTGAAGGACAATAAACTGGCCCTTTGTCTAGAAAGTTTAGAGACCCCTGATCTAAACGTTTGAGAACTGTTATTATGTTCCAAAAAGTGTGCTTCAAAATAGTTTGTAGAAATGTATGCTGTTTTAATATGCATATGTAATAAATACAAAAAAAAATATTTTATTTTTGTGTAAATTATGTTTAACCTTGGTGGTACAATTTAAAGTCCCACTCCCTCACCCCTTTTCGGTGCTGAGGAAAAATCACCACTTTTTTTGGGATGATACTTTCCCCAGGGGCTTTTTGTTAAGCCAGGACTCCTAACGCAGGTGGTCAGACACTATAGCTGGCTTCTGTTTTCTTCCCTTTCCCATAAGGCAAGCAGGCCAACCAGTACTCAGTTGCCCCCAGGACATTTACACAATGATATAGAGCCTGGCTGTCACACTGGGGCAGGCGTGAACTGAGCACAGCAAACAGGTACTTGCAGTTGGCAGACAGGCAGAGTGGTTCAATGACAGTCCAGGTACAAGACAGGCAAGATTCAGAATTATCAGGATCAAATCTGTAGTCAAAAGGCAGGTAGAGTTCAGAGAGTAGTCAATATCTGGATCCGAGGTCATCAATAAGGGAATCCAAATTGAAATGGCAGACAAACACAGAGCTTGGAGCACAGATTACAAACACAAGTCACCAGCATGAGACTGCAGGCTTGGCTGGCTTAAACTAGGTTTGGTCTCCAACCAGAGACTGGCCACATTGATATCCTTGCAGGTGGACAGACAGACAGGGAAAATGTATTACAACCAGAACCAAGATGCTGGAATGAGACCAGCAGCTGTGATGGAGCAGGTGTGCTACACGCTCCTTACAGATGTACAAAAAAACTGCTCTCCCTTAGAGTGAAATATTAGATAATCTGTAAATCTTGACTAATCCCTCATAATACCAAAAACTTCCTACTTTTTTCCCCTCAAGGAGAATCATTCAGTTAGCCTACTGATACTGGCCCAGTATGATCTGCACCAACAACAATGCACATTTAGCTATAGCTGTAAATCTGCGGTTAAAGTGCATATAAAACCAAGATTTTGATTTTAATTTTGAGTAGAGTGGGGAAAGCTTAGAATTTCTGCCAGACTTTTGTTTCTGTGTCCCCAGAGGGGAAGTTCACTGCTGTATTGATCCTGGCGACCATTATCTCCAGAACAGAAATTAATTAGAAATCCAAAATGTATGAGTGGTCATAGAAACAGGGGGTAAGGGGTATTTTTCCAATAGGAAAACCTGTTTTGGCGACAACTGTTTAAGAGATGATACCCCTTTGCTTTGGAGAGATTACCTCTTCCTTCCTGCTATATTTCTGGGCCAAGAAATAAAAGGAAGTCTCTCAGACGAGACACAGACACCCTGACAAGGGTTTTTGACATTCCTTACTATCCAAAACTAACAAATTTTGGCTTTATAAACATTTTAAATGAATGTATCCTATGATTTATATTATATGCATAATTTGAATAAATGGTGTTCATTGCTACTTACATGGATTGTCCAGCCTTCAAGTACAGCTGTCTATAAAAAAGTATGAAAGCTGCCATACTGGAAATAATGGTCTGGTATTTGGTTCATATACTTTTGAGTCACAGTCCCATAACAAGCTTGCAGTAAATGTGTGCAACAACTACTTATATGCTTATTTTAAGTCCAAAGACTCAGGAAGCATTGAAGCATTGGCACCACCATGACAACCTGGGAACTAGCATCCTTAAGAAACATCAGCAATGGCGTCCTCATTTATTATTTCACCACGGGTTCACTTTAAGGCTTGGGGTTCCTGCAGTTACAGTATGTAGAGAAACCGGTTATGAGGAAATAACACCGCATCAAAATGTCAGCCCTTGGAGTTGGTGGGCTATTAAGACATCTTTAACACATCATAGCATTTTGTTAAACACAGCATCTTGAGAACAAATTCTGTGTTTATTGAATGTGAATAATAATACAAGCACAGCAGCTATGTTGACAAGCTGAGCATTATGAAAAAAAATTTATAACATGGTGTGACAGAGAAGGAACTGCTTTATACCAAAAGATTTTCTATTTAGTGCCAAATCAAATAAGTAAATTGTATTAGCTATAGTAGAGCAAACAGAAAAAATAGTGCATGGGTAACTAAAATATAGTCAGTCATAATTATTCAGGCTATGTGTATACAATGTCATGTGCCCTTCACAGGTTTTACAGGCTGAAACTGATTCACTGGCTTTAGTAAAATAAAAAAAATCCTTCATCACACACCAGTGTGCACATAGAACATGTTCTTTTTTATCAGTTAATGAACGCAAAGATTGACAAAACGTTTATGCACCTGCAAAACTATGACACAGATGCTTGCCTGCAGTAATGACTTGGCAGAGGCACAAAATAATATATTGGCAGGGATTTACAATTTTGGAAAAACAGAAATACACGCTGAGTGAGCGCAGTTTGTTAATTCTACAGGTAACCAAATTTTATTCTCCTAATTCAGTTGTACATGATACCAATTATCTGACTTACAATACATAATAGATTAATTTAAAACCAGTTCTTACATTATGAACTCGTTTGTAATTTCTTTAAAGTATTTTATCAAAATGCTTTATGATATAAACAATTTAAATGGATGTCCAACCAAAACGTTTTTTAAAGATTTCCCCTTGAGAAGATTTCCTTTCATTTCTTGTTCCTCTGTCACAGGGGCACTAATTGAGGGAAAATCTCCTTAAGCAGGACTTTACTCACCTTTAATTCAAGTGATATGATGTAAGCAATCTCCTACGCCAGTGCCAGCATATTCTAGCTAGTTTCTTCTAGGTGTAGGATCTTTGGTTATCTTGATAGGCCTGGCTAAGATAACGTAACTCTCCAACATGCTCATGGAAGTTCATTCATCCTTGCCGGAACTGTAGCTCACACTTTGCTTTGAGAGGTTTGCACGAGGGAAGGTTAAGAAAACTTTTATGCAGAGAAAACATAGTGGGGTTGCACTTTGTACGGGAATTTCCCCTAGAGCTTAGTGAATTAGGTGAAGCTCTACTGACTTTCATCATCCATGTGTAAGCAATAATGCTGTTTTTTATTTTCTTGCATGTGGTTGGTATTGTATTTTTATTCTGTGGTTGCACATTGTACTTTGTGGATCACACTGTTACTTTAGCCTGAGCGTGGAGTAGGGGAGATCCAATAATGACAGAAGATGTGAAAAAGTGTGTAACCAGGTTGAAAAATGTGCATTTACTATTTTTGTCCAAAGGAGCCTATAAAGCATTGCACCAGTGATCAGTAGATTGTTGATGCCATCAAGATCTCCTGCAGACCTGTCAGAATATCTGCTAGCTGTTCGGGATGTACGGTCAAGCAGATATACTGACAGGAAGATTCAATGAACTACCTCAACGCTCCACAGCACCGTACTAGTTCATTGAAAACCACAAGCCCACAGCCGCTAAGTCTGCCAGGACTTGTAGGCATTCATTCCCAGAACTCTGAATAAGCGACGCGGCAATGTGGGCAGAGCCCCGCACGTCTGCGCTGTTTGCAAATTTGACAGATAGTACTGGGAGACTTCTCCCCGTACTGTCTGTCGGGTGAGGGGGGGCTGTGGGCAAAGCTGTGGCTATGGGAACATGTTACATGTTCCACCCTAAAAGCGGGTGGAACATGTAACATGTTGCAAAGGTGAACTTATCCTAAGCAAGAGGCAATGTGGCACAGCCCACAGAAATCTATCCCTACCATGAAAGGTCTTGCTGTTTGTGTTTGCCTCTTAGAACAAAAGTTCTCCTCTGATTGGGAGTGAGAGACAGATTGTTGACACCCCAAAATAGGAAGTGCTGGGATGTCATGTACCTGTATGTAGAGCCTGAGATGAAAAGGGTGGCATCTTGCACAGTTACCATCCAAGCACCCCTGGATATTGAGACCGGGACTTCTGGAAAGGTTTGGACAATGTGAGCAGGAACCTGGGAACACGGGTATCTGATGAGCACAGGTACAACTGGTGATGCACTGTTGAAACTCAAAGTCCAGTTAATGGTGGAGTCAGGTCCCACACCTGGTTAAGAGACAGCCGAGTGGAATGACACCAAGACGTAAGCAGAATCAGAAACAGGCAGAGGTCAGTAACAATTGGGCCACCAAGTACAGAGTCACTAGGCAAAAGTGTGGTCAGTAGTTCAAGCTGGGGTTGGTAGCGGAGGCAGACAGCAAACATGAGCAGGCAAAGGTAATCCAAGGACAAGGCCAGAGAGGAAGTCAGCTCAGTAGTAGGATGAAGGCAGAAGACCATACAGCAAAGAACTAGGAAAAAGTTTAGGCTGTAATAGGCCGCTTGGCAGCAATGGATGCGTATGCACATTTGCATGTATACGTGCTCATGCGTGGAGGCAATTACGCAGTCCATCTTCTATGCTCATAGAAATGTGCACACATAGCCAGACAGCGCGTTTTAGCCTGACTTCTGGTTCCTGACACAGGACAAGGCCGTGGTAGACTTTGCTAGGTAATATTTTAATGAAATCTACAAAATTTTAAATATTGTAAATGACTTTTGAAATTAAAATTTTATTTTAGTGCTTTTACGAGGTTTTAGTGATTGGATTTTTACATATATTTTAAGCAAAATTATAAAAATGCTATCCCCTAGATTAAATATACAATTATATGATGGAGCTGGATTAGACACCCATCTTTTTCAAGCAATAAATAAATCTCTGTGTATGTGTCCTTGTAATTCTCATCATGAGCTGAAAGCTTTTATTTAGTTCACATCTTTATACACGGTATCTTAGTGTCAGAGAAGGACAGTATATCACTCACGCATGTAACATATTGGCAGTGCAGCTCTGAATATAACAGGCACAACTTCTTCAAGTAAGTATTTTTCTGTCTTATGTGATTAATTAATGAATCCTGCAAATGATTAATGAGGATTGTAACGGCAATACCCTGGCAGCAACAGAAGGTAATGAGTTTAAACTCTCGTCTTGCCACCCATTTCTTATTCACCTGCACAGCTGCAAATTAATGGGACAAACTGACAAGGAAATTAAGAAACCTGAAGAATTAGCACATTACGAGTGGGCCATATTCCTTTCACATCTAGTGCATAACTCTGAACCTACATGCAAAGACAGCCATGGAGGAGCCCTATACAGCCAGAAGTGACTTTCCAGTTTACAGCATGTGAGCATTAAATGCATGTTCTGTACAAAAAAAAAAAAAAGATAACATATAAGTTAAAAGACAACTCCTGGGTAATAAAAAAATAAATAGATATGCTGACCTTGAATATTGTTTCTACTGATATCACTAAATACAACCAATTAACATTTAACCTACTTTCTTACAGAGGGAAAGAAACTAAAATGATGTCCTAGACCTGACAGCCTGAAAGATGTTGTGTCTGTTCCCACCCTCCTGCTACATTATGCTGATTGACATCTTACATAATGCAACATATAACAAAGCTCCAGTTTAATCATGAAAGCAGATATGATGAGCTATGATAAACAGTAGTAGTTATACAGGTCATTATTTTATGTATTGTTCTAGATGTTTTTTGCTATTAAGTGCTTCCTTGAATTTTTTTTATCTGTCCTTGCATTTACTTTTAGGTATTATTTACATATATATTTATTTGTTTATTATTAGTTCATTTTATATCTATATATATATATATATATATATATATATTGCTCACAAATTCAAGGAACACTTTGAAAACACATCAGATGTCAATGGGGAAAAATATCATGCTGGATATCTACACTGATATGGACTGGGTAATGTGTTAGGGATGTAAGGATGCCCCATCGTGTGATGGAAATTAAAACTATCAACCTACAGAGGGCTGCCTTCAAAGACACCCCAAAAATCAAAGAGAAAACATGATGCAGCAGGCTACTCCATTCTGCTGAAATTTCATTGCAGCAACTCAAAATGGTACTCAGTAGTTTGTATGGCCCCCAGGTTCTTGTATGCATACCTGACAATGTCGGGTCATGCTCCTATTGAGACAATGGATGGTGTCCTGGGGTATTTCCTCCCAGATCTGGACCAGGGCATCACTGAGCTCCTGGACAGTCTGAGGTGCAACCTGGCAGCGTCGGTGGACCATAACATGATATCCCAGAGGTATTCTTTTGGATTTAGGTCAGATGAGCATGGGAGCCATTCAATAGTATCAATTCCTTCATCCCCCAGGAACTGCCTTCATACTCTCGCCATATGAGGCAGGGCATTGTCTTGAACCAGGAGGAACCCAGGACCCACTGCACCAGCGTAGGGTCAAACAATGGGTCCAAAGATTTCATCCCGATACCTAATGGCAGTCAAGGTGCCATTATCTAGCCTGTAGAGGTCTGTGCGTCCCTCCATGGATATGCCTCCCCAGACCATCACTGACCCACCACCAAAACAATTATGCTGAATGATGTTACAGGCAGCATAATGTACTCCATGGCTTCTCTGGACCCTTTCATGTCTGTCACATGTGCTCAGAGCATACCTGCTCTCATCTGTGAAAAGCACAGGGCACCAGTGGTGGATCTGCTAACTCTGGTGCTCAGTGGCAATGGCAAATCGAGCTCTATTGTGCAGTGCAGTGAGGACAGGGCCCACTAGAGGACATCGGGTCCTCAGGCCACCCTCATGAAATCTGTTTCTGATTGTTTGGTTAGAGACATTCACACCAGTGGCCTGCTGGAGGTAATTTTGTAGGGCTCTGGCAGTGCTCATCCTGTTCCTTCTTGCACAAAGGAGCAGATACTAGTACTGCTGATGGGTTAAGGACCTTTTACGGCCTTGTCCAGCTCTCCTAGAGTAACTGCCTGTTGACTGTGCTGGGAGACACAGCAGGCCTTTTGGCAATAGAATGTATTGATGTGCCATCCTGGAGGAGTTGGCCTGCCTGTGCAACCTCTGTAGGGTCCAGGTATCGCCTCATGCTACCAGTAGTGACACTGAACCTAGCCAAATGCAAAACTAGTGAAAAACAGTCAGAAAAGATGAGTAGGGAAAAAAATGTCAGTGGCCACCACCTGTAAAACCATTTATGTTTTGGGGGTGGTCTCATTGTTGCCCATCTAGTGCACGTGTTCTTAATTTCATTAACACCAAAGCAGCTGAAACTGATTAACAACACCCTGTGCTACTTAACTGACCAGATCAATATCCCAGGAGCTTAATTGACTTGATGCTATACTCTGATTAAAAAGTGTTCCTTTAAATTTTTTGAGCAGTATGTATATATATATATATATATATATATATATACACTGTATTGCCAAAAGTATTGGAATGCCTCCCTTCACACGCACATGAACTTTAATGGCATCCCAGTCTTAGTCCATAGGTTTCAATATTCAATTGGCCCATCCTTTGCAGCTATAACAGCTTCTACTCTCCTGGGAAGGCTGTCCACAAAGTTTAGGAGTGTGTCTATGGGAATGTTTGACCGTTCTTCCAGAAGCGCATGTATGAGGTCAGGCACTGATGTCGGCAGAGAAGGCCTTGCTCTAATTCATCCCAAAGATGTTCTATTGGTTTAAGGTCAGGACTCTGTACGGGCCAGTCACGTTCCTCCACCACAAACATGCTCATCCATGTGTTTATGGACCTTGCTTTGTGCAGTGGTGTCAGTTTTGTTTTGTTGTTTGTTTTCACAGGCACTGCACCACCCCTTCCCAGTTTTTTGGCTGTAACAACTCCAAAAGCCTCATGCTTGACATGACTTCTGCATTATTTTCAGCTTTTAACTTGTTATATATACAGTATATTTTTATAAAATAGGAATAATCAAATTTAAATTGGCACCACCTCCTGCAGGAGCGGCCCCCAGAACCTTCCTACTGTGAATGCTAACTTACAAAGATAGAGATATTATTCTCCAGAAAGTTAGACAACAAGCTGATTTGAAAATGAACGACTCCAGGATCTTTTTCTTTCCAACGCCAACAAGCCAGTATGCTGATATGAAATGCCGGCTGCACCAATTTGACCTATCCTATTCTGCACTGTATCCAGCCAGGTTGTGGGTAGTTGCTCAGGGCACTAATCATCTTTTTCCAACACCAGTGCTGCCGCCCACTGGTTGGATACCTATAAGCACCCAAGCCAATCTCCTCATCCAACCTGACCATTTGAGTCTCAATGCCTGCTAAAGCCCAATACCACTTTATGATCTACAATCAAGAAATGAGTAGCTCTAACCTGTCTACAAAATGGGCAAGGTATGTTCAGGTTATTGCCTGGTCTGGGTAAATGTTGTTCCTGTTGAGTGGGCTTTGGTTTGTGTCCTGCATTGGTGCACTCATAGTTCTTTTCCTGGTCACAAAGCCTCCCAGGTAGTGGCTCCTGCTTGGAGCAAATTTTTGTGTTACTCTGTTGATCCTATTGACCGGTTCTTAAGTAACTTTTTTTCCTTTTTTATTTTATTCTTCTTTTACAATTTCTTATATTCTGATTTGTGCACTTCACAACCTTTTTTTATCATGCAATTCAAGAAACTTTACTGGACAGCACCAGCCATTGCTTAGCAGAGTATGATGACACTTTGTCCTATGATGTACACAAGGAGAGGCCTGATATTGGCTGGTCCCACATGGCCTTTCTGCTCTTTTTATTGAACACTAACTTTTGGACACTTTTTGACCATATCTTTTATCCACCTGCTGGGTGCGGATGGGATCCTGTTTTTGATTTTCATGATTTCCAATATAGGTCCTTCAACTGATGCTTTGATTTCATGGAATATAAGGGGCTTGACCAACCGCTCTAAAAGGCTGGCTGGTTCTCTCCTTCATTAATCTGCTTGCAGGAAACTCATCTCCACCCAGACACTTTACATTATTTGAAAAGAAATCAATATAATCTCCAATACCACTCTACATACACTTCCTTTTTTCCAGGGGAGTTTCCATTTTAGTGGTTAACAGTGTGGATTTTTCCTGCAGGCAGGTTCAAAGGAATCATAAGCATTTTGTATTGGCCAATGTTTATATTTCACCCCCATATTCTCTAGAGGTCTTTAAAGAATTCCTGCAATTTGTCTCAGACAAACTTGATGTCCCATGGTTATTAGTGGGGGATTTTAACAACTATCTAGATTCCTCTTTAGATAATTATCATTTCACAGTGCAGCAGACAACTCCTGTCCATACTGCTTTTGCTACTTTTCTCCAGGAATTCGGGTTACTAGATCTCTGGAGGCAGCGCAACACAGTTGATAGTTATTTCTCCTGCTTTTCTCGCACCCATAGAGCTCTGTCCAGAATTGACTTGGCAATAGGTAAGCCCTCAGTTCAGCCTTTTATTTCAGATATAACCTATGCAGCGAGGGGTCTCTCTGATCATTCCCCCTAGTTCTTACACTCTTATTACAATTATATTCACCTCACTCCTTTTGGAAAGTGAACCCCTATTGGTTATCGCCAATTTTTTCCCTGGAAAGTATACTGATAGATTTAGTGGTATATGGTACTGATAATAAGTCCTCTGTGGCACTCCCTTTATATTGGGCTCACTAAAAGCTTACCTGAGAGGGATCCTTATTTCACATAGCTCTAAGATCAAAAAGCAATATAGGGCATGGGAAAAGTCACTAGCAGACAGAGTAGTTCGGGCAGAGTTACAATATATTGTCAACCCTACTGCAGACAATCAACTTGAATGGATGCAGAGCCAACAAGCTTACAAAGAAGTTTCTCTTAGGAAGACAGAGCAGAAACATTTTTTTCTAAAGCAGCCTTACTATGAGGAGGGGGAAAATACAAGCCACCTATTAGCTATTATAATAAAGGCCCAAAGACGTCAACATATATTTCCGAAATTCAAACACCTTTAAACACCATGGTATGTGATACTCAGGGGATCTCCAGTTTTTTTGCCTTCTTTCAGAATATGTACAGTAGAAAGGTCTCTTACTTCAATGAGGACATATCCGGCTTCGTTATTAGTATTAAGCTGCCTTTACTGTTAGTAGTAATTAGAGAGGCCTTAGATAGTCCATTAACGCTGGAAGAATTGCGTCCCTAATAACAAAGCTCCTGGAGCGCATGGTGTACAAAACTTATGGGGATTTACTTTTACCAGAACTACTGGAGATCTTTAATGATGTTTTTGACAGGGGGTCTCTTCCATCGCCCATGACGGAGGCTGTTATTACAGTTTTATTGAAGCCCAGTGAGAACCCACGTAGTCCAGAATCTTACCGCCAATTATCATTACTCAGATGTTAAGCTTCTTGCGAAAATATTGCCCACTCGGCTTTCAAAACATATTGCTAAAATTGTCTACCTGGACCATTCTGAGTTCATTCCAAATCGATCCACAGCTATCAACATTAGCCGCCTATTTCTTAACATAGAAGTCCCAACTATTAATACTGGTACTAAAGCTGTGCTGTCGCTCGATGCGGCTAAAGCCTTTGATAATATTGAATGAGATTTTTTATGGCAGTGTCTGCAGCGTTTTGGAATTGGGCCTTGTTTTCTTCGATGGGTGCAACGTCTTTATGCTGCTCCAATGGCCAGGATGCAGGTCAAGGGGCATGTCTCCAACCCCTCCTGTTACATTGAGGAACGAGACAGGGTTGTCCCTGTCACCTCTTTTATTTGCCCTGGTGCTGGAACCTCTGGCAGCTGCTATTCACCAATCACATGATATTGTTGGCTTTTGTAGACCCACAGGTGAAAATAAATTGGCACTGTATGCTGATGACACTTTATTATTTTTGGGTGACACCTCGTACTCTATGGTAACAGTAATGTCCCTAATCAACACCTATGGTTCTTATTCAGGCTTTATCGTTAACTGGGACAAGTCAGTTTTATTGCCGTTTGACCCTATTCCAGCTGACCTTCCACCGATTGCAGCTCAAATAGCTGTAGTAACATCTTTTAAATATTTAGGTGTCTTGATTACACCACACCTTAATGATTATGTTGATACAAACTTGACCCCTCTTTGTGCAAGATTTAAACAAGTGGGTAAAATCTGGAGCAAATTGCCCCTTACTGTTATAGGAAGAGCCAACTTAGTGAAAATGGTTTGGATGCCACAGTTATTGTACATCCTTAATAATTGTCCAGTGTGGCTGCTGAAGTGCATATTCTGTACCATTGAATCCCTCTTCAGGCAACTTATTTGGAAGTACCAGCATCCTAGAATTTAATTTTCTACATTGCAGCTGCCGAAGGATGGGGTAGGATTGGCGGTACCTAATGCTAGACTTCATTTTATAGCTTCCCAGCTACAACATTGGTATAGTTGGAATTAAGTAAATTTACATGATCCTATACAGGGTATTGTTCTGTCACAGTTCCCTATAGCTCCACTTGTACAGCTGGTAGTGACCATTTTCAGGCGAAGTGTATTTTCCCAACGTTTCATTTAATACATAAATTATGGACCACGGTACAGGATATTGCTGAGCATACCCATTACACTAAGCACATGCTGCTGTGGGATAACCCTTGTATACCAGAATTGGAAACGTTGGCAGGATTTGATCGTTGGAAAAGGGCTGGTATTCAGTTTCTTTATCAAATATATGAGAGTGATGTGTTGTTACCATTTAATATCATTGCTGCCCGCTATCAACTTTCCCACAAATATTTGTCAAGTCAAGTATCCACATTTCAGTTTAAATATAACTCTTCTACAATATTATCTATGGTAATCTCTACAATCTGTACTAAACGGGGGTTAATAGGGGACCTATAGTCTGCCCTCCAGATGGCAGTTAGTGCCAGAATAGTCTTAACGCTTGCCTACAGGATATAATGTCATTGGATGATGAGGAGTGAACTCAGGCCTTGGAAATGTTATCAAAAAATTCTCTTTTCTCTTCACAACGCCTGACTCAACTGTTCATACTACTGTATATAGAGTGCACTATACCCATTGAAACTCTACTCTTGGGTAAGAGCATCATCCCCACTGTGCCCTAGATGTGCCATAGCCAATGGATGTACATATATACATATGTTGTGGCGCTGCCCAAAATTACATCGCTATTGGAATCTATTTTTGATACCTTGAATTCCCTGTGATCCACTCAGGTAGTAATGGACTCCAAACTAGCCCTATTGAGCATTATTACAAAGGGGGTACTACCTGAAGAAATTAATGCATTTTATTTGGACACAGTCTCTTTATTTGGCCCATAAATTCATACTGCAGAAATGAGTCTCACACACACACACCCCCACACTCACCGAAAGGCGGGATGCCATTACCTTCACATTACACAGAGAGGAGCTTACTTATGAACAGAGGGGATGCCTGAAAAAGTATAAAAAAATATGGTTATGGTGGCTGGATTCCAATAACCCCTCCAATCTCTCTTGTTCTCTCTGACAGATGATTGACAGTAAAGGTAGAGCCAATGTGATATGTGCTTACGTTGTGGGGCTGGTCAACATAAAAGTGGGGTAGAGGGTAAAGATAGCAAGCAAATTCTAGTACATCTGATATAGCATTACTGATTGCTGTTCATGATTAACTTCTCTTTTTCTCTGATGACTGTTGAGTGTCTCCTATGTATTGCACGATATGGTAGAAACAGCATTATGTACTTGTCCAGCATATCCACCTATGTTCTAGTATTTATGTTCAGTATTTGGAATCTGAAGTGTACTATTCCTTTTTCTCTGTAATTACAGTATTATGTAGTTTTTGTAATTTTTCTTTTTCTTTGTATCTTTGTAAAAAATCTGATTAATAAAAATTTTAATTGGCTTTCTATTTTTTTCCATGTGTCTAGAAAATGCACATTGTGAATTAAAAAAAATGGAATATAATAATGGAGGTGGGGACAGAAAAGCACATGAACCTACACTGAAAAACTGTTATAACCCAATAGCTTTCATCTCACTTATCTGTTTACAAAAGAAAATTGTTAGGATTACCTGTAAATATTTCCTTTCCTTTATTACTAAATGAGTCACATGTTTGTAAACCACTTAAAGCAACCTGTTAAAGGATCTCGGGTAGAGGTCTGTGTACTATGACAGATTATGCTGTTGGGCCCAGAGGCAAAACAAGCAACATTTTTATACTTTGATGCCCAGTATTCATTTTGGAGAGTTGCTCACTTTAAATGAACACATGTTTAAAGCTAAGTCTGCACGGAGAGACTTTTAGTAGCTCAATCATACTACAAAAATCTCCTGAGATCGACCTTTTTGTATCACAGTACTTTTTATGTGACCTGCTACATATGGTATTTTCAGTAGCATGATCTCATGATCATACAATAATGCAATTTAATTGCCAAGCTGAAACTATTAGTATTTAATCTCCTCCCTTCTATTCCATAGACTTGAATAGGAGCAGGAGATTAATCGCTCAACAGTCACTCATTTAGGACACTCTTGAGTGATTTTTCCCATTTTAAATATCCCTGTGAGATTAATCCCATGAGACTAATTTCCTAGCAACCACCCTACACTCTCCTGCAGCAGCATTAAAGACTGATTTTTGCACATGGATTTTTTTTTAGTGTCTGAGATTAAAATTCACCCATGTAGTCCTAGCCTAAGTATATTGATTTTGACACAGAAACACTTATTAGGAATATGACATTCAGACAGCCGGCTCCAACTACATTTATACTTTCAGCAAGTAAAAAAAAATTTTGACTAACATTTTATCAATGAGCTCGAACTATGGTACCACAAAGTTTACTTTACCTCTGCATCATTGGAGGTATAGATGGCTCTCTTGCAGCATAAATGAACTGCCTTATATAAATAACTGTCAAAAGACAAATGGACAGTGCAGTAGCTCATAACAAACAATACGTTTTAATGAATCATATAAGATTATTAGCAATTAGCAATTTGTACTTGTCACTGTTTTATTGTATGATAATATAGGTTTAGAGGCGCATGCATGGCAGCTTCCAAGATGGCAGCTTAGCCTGGGAGCTCCATCCCGCTACGGCCAAATTTTATCCACTGCAGCTAGCTTACAGCACAGCTAACCCCCAAATAGCTGTCTAGGATCGGGAGGAATCGAGGCCTTGTGCCATGTGTAGAGGATCGGCCTTTAGGACTCTCTCTCAGCAGCTGAGTGCCAGCGGACTGGCCGCAGAGACTTTGAAGATGGTGGCCGCATTACAAGCGTATGGGGAAACAGCTGGAGAGAACTTCATTGCTGACATTGATCCAGCTCCCCAGCTGCCTGTACTAATTCAGAGCCACATGTGAGTAATCCCTCCTTCCTTGCTCCATCCCCAGCTTCTACTGAGTTCCTTCTGGAACGGACATTAGACAATGCTTTGCTATCACCCCTAGGGGCAAACTCATCAAGCCCCAATACATCTCTTCCTCCTTTGCAACAATATTCTTGGCACCAATTGGATAATGCCTCTATTTTTGACAAGATGTCTGAGCTTTTAGACCGTGACTTGTCTCATACTGCTGCTAAGATTACAGAGCATATAAAGTCAGACTTACAAAACTTGGGCAGATGCAGAGAAGCCATAGAACTGAAATTGGATTTAACAGTATCCAGGGCCAACCAAAATGCCACACGCATGCAAGATTTACAGGAGCAACTTGATTGTGCTTTATCCAAGATTGATGACCTTGAAAATAGATTACGGTGGTTTAACTTCAGAATTAGAGGACTTGTGAAATCTTTCAAGGACACACATTCTGTTCATTCTTTATCAAACAACTTCTGCCTGACATTCCGGATCACCGTCTGGAACTCAATAGAGCACACAGAGCCTTGCAACCTCTGTGGGCTGATGGCCTTCCCCAGGGATATAGTTGTGAAGCCTCACTTCTACTCAGTAATGGAAGAAATCATGAAACTGTTGAGATCTGCTGGTTCACTAGTAATTCAAGGGCATCCTGTCCAGATCTTTGCAGACCTTTCTCCTGCCACTATCCAAAAACGGCGGTCCTTTAAACCCTTACTGACAGCTGGGTGGTTTTGGTACAGCTGGATGAGGCATCTTTTTCTTATCCTTCACATTCCTTTAAACTGCTGTTTAAGTTGCTCTTTCCACCACACCCCCCTCCTCCCCTGCTTCCCACCCCCTTTTTTAGTGTTGTTCTGGAGCAGGAATCCCCCTAGGAAAATTCATGAATGCTATTCGTCCTTATATGCTACCATATTTTATGGCCACGGGTGGATGTTCTACGGTGGTTTGTAGGCTAGAACGGTAGTATTGCTCCCATGAGGGGGTTGAACCTATGACTGGGTTATTGAGCGGGGAATGGCAGGTCCCTCCCCACTCCTGGGATTTGTTCCGGGATATTGTTATTCTCTTACCTCTTCTATTTGTTTGCAGGTCAGGAGTCACCCTTTCCCACCTTGTGGATCCTCCGCCTAAGGCTCAACAGGAGGAAGTATCTCTTTCAATTCCTTTGGGGGACCTTGGTAATTTACTTTATTTTAGCGGTGTTCTCTTCCCCTCCGTTCCATGGCAAAGTGTGATCCAAATAAGTTACCTTTATGAATTGTCTCTCAAAATGCCCAGGGATTGATTTACCCTGTAAAATGTCGTAAAGTTTTTCAATATTACCATTCTCAAGAGATAGATGTGCTCTTGTTACAGATGACACACTAGGCAGTACAGTCCTTTGTACACCCAAAAAATCCTGAGTTCCACTTATCTAATGCTGAAGACAAAACATGAGGAGTAGCAATTTTTTTCTCTCAACGGGTTTCCTCCTCACCAAAAACTAGAAATTAAAGATCTCGAGAGACACTATTTACTATGGTAAGGAATTCTTGGTGAAAGACTCTTTACCTTCATAACCCCTATCAGGGTCAGACTCCTCCATATTTCATAATCTAGCACCCTATGCTGAAGGGATGGTGGTTTTTGGTGGGGACTCTAATATTACGCTAGGTCAGAGCTTAGACAAGTCTCAGCCATCAAGTCCCCATCTTAAATGACCCCCAAAACAATGCTTACTCATTGCTAAATAGTTATACACACAAGATCTGGCTGACTAATGGAGGGAAAAACAACCTGCTTCCAGGGATTACATGCACTTTTCGTTCCCTCACAGACCTATGCCAGGATTGACCACATTTTCATATTGGTATCTCAGATTCCCTTAATCCTAAAGTCCTTCATCAGAGACACACTATAGTCTGACCACACAATGGTTTTCATGGTGATGCAGCAGCCCCTGGGCTCCCTCCAATGGCGCCTCACCAATTCTCTTCTCAGTTACCCAGTTAGAAGCTTTCAGATTGAGGGAGATTTATGGGAATATTTTTTCTTAAATTATGTCACCATCGTGGGAAGTTTATTCAACTAGCAATTGAACTTAGGAGGGAGCACTATGCAGTGTGAGAAAAGCTGGAAAAGGTATTTAGGAGTCTCAGCACTCAACATAAGCTAAACATCATGGATGAATCCCTGTCTCAGCTGGATTCGGCCAGATTAGCCTTGAACTTTGCCCTGACCACAAAGGCAGAAAGAACTTATGCTGGAGTGGGGTACACTTTTACCAGCAACGTGACATTATAGGGCCAATGCAGGCAGCAAAACTGACACCCAAAATTTGTTCCTTCACTATTCCTAAAATTCGCTCCCCTTTGGGGACTTTTACACAAAACCTCCAGTGAATCATGGAAGTGTTCCACGAATATTACACTGGGCTGTATAAGGAGGGGAACTCACAGGAGCAGCCCCTGGTAGATTCCTTTTTGGAAGGACTACCTATCCCTATATTGGCTACACACCATCGAAGCTGACTTGATCTCTCAATTAATGAGGAAGAGATCTTAGCCGGAATCAAACAGTTAAAGAAGGGCTCAGCCCCTGGTCCAGATGGTCTTTCTGTCATTTACTATTAAAACATTCACCCCGACCTTGGCCCTATACAGGACCTGCTTTTTTTATTTTCTTCAGAATGGAGACTCCCTAGATGTTGTCTTGAATTCAGTGTACAGTAATTCTCAAACCTGAAAAAAGTAATTTTTCCTTTACGTGGAATGAATCAGCTATTCCATACTTGGGTGTTCACCTCACTCCTAGCATTGACCAGTTGTAAAAGGTTAATTTTCCTCCGACATTTAAAAAACTAACATTTGAATTCCACCAGTGGTCACAGTATGATCTCTCCTGGCTACGTAGGTTCAACACAATAAAAATGATGCTATTACCGTGACTGCTTTATCTTTTTCGCTGTCTCCTGATACCAATCGTTAGGGCCCATTATTTAGGTTTTCAATCCTGTCCAATATATATGGGGGACAAAAGGTCACCAGTTAGCCAATTGAGTTCTATATTGGCCCCGGTGCCAAGGGGGTTTGGGTCTCCCTAATCTTCTCTGGTACTACTGTTCAGCACAATTAGCTCAGCTCTTGATTGTATATGCCCAGAGGACAAAACCGGACTGGGTTCATATGGGAAAACAAGCAGTCCCTCACCACACCATTGGCTTCCTGTTGTGGAGTACCTCTAAAAGTTGACAGCCAATCCTACCTCCACCCCCTTGCACATCTATTTCATAATCCCTTTCTCCTCCGGTAATGGATATTAAATCCTTCCAATGGTGGTTAGACAAAGGACTGTACAGAATAGGACATTTCTTTAATTCCACCAACCACTCTCCTTGAGTTTCTGCATGAGTAAATTGGTGATGTTTTGATTTTTCTCAAATTTTCCACTTTTTGAATTCTATATTAGTGGACAAAACTGAACCACCCTGGATCACTGCCTATGAATAGTTGTGTTCCCAGATCTTGGAACAGAGAGGGGAAATCTCTATCATTTAGAAGTCACTTGCTGATGACCCTGACACACTTCCTTATAAGCTGGAGTGGGAAAAGGAATTGTCTGAGGAGTGGGATCTAGAAGATTGGCATAGGGGATTTTTTCGCTCCTTTAAAAGGTATCCTGAATGTCTCCTTGATTGAAGCAATTCTGAAACTCATAACCAAATGGTACCTAGATCCTACATTACTAGCAAAATTCTACACAACCTTCTCTCCTCTATCTCTATATTTCCAGGGATGCAAGCTACTGGCCACTATGCTCCACATATGGTGGACTTGTCCCAGAATGTGGGGGTTCTGCAACAAAATGTTTCCCTTTGTTCGCAGTCCCCCAATCTCCACAGACTGCATTGCTTAACATGCCCATTGCCAAAGTGCCTAAGAGCATGCAGAGGTTTCCTTTCTCTCTCCTTCTCCTTTCTTTTTCTTTTTCTTCTCTGTTTATCTCTTTTGAATATCACTAGAGAGTTCCTTCTCCTTTCTAAGGGTTAGGATTCCCACATTTATATTTTCATCTACTATTTGTAGTTTGATATATAAGGAGCTGTGTATTCAGTTATCTGGATTTTTATCTATCTGCTGTACATAATTTTTATTCTGAATATTTTAATACTTTTGTTATGGATGGTAGGGCCTTGACTATGCTCTTTTGAACTCTCTAAAGACAGTATGCTCAAAGTACTTATATGTTGCTGTTGTATCTCTCAGTGTTTGCACTGTGATTTCATTTTCTGTACAGTGCACCTTTTTCAACTTAATAAAAAATTGTGAAAGCAGATAGTGTATATGTAATACCAATTGTTCCTAGATCTTGTTGGTAGAAATGGTAGTTTAGTCATCTACTCCAGGGCAATTGTATTTCTGTAAGGAACATCAGATCTGTGCTGAGAAAGCAACATAAGAGGGGTAGCACAAACTGACCATTCACAATATTTAGTTTATTTTCTAGTTTTATTTTATCTTTGCCTGGTCAGCCCTAGATAGTTGTTGGCAAATCTAGCAACACAGCTAGGAAAGAGTATAGCAGTTGCTTATCGGAGTTAGAAGAATGTCTGTGGGGCAAATAACTTTCAGCTACAGTGTTTCTGTTCTTTTTCCCCATTATAACCATATAACATGGTTAGTCATAAACAGATTGGGGTCTGTATAACAAGGAGCATCTTGCATGTATACATATGTCAGCATGAATGTCAAATACATGCCCTGTAATGTGGTATTTTTTTACCTAAAAATTGTGCCCCATATGTAACACTTCAGGCCAGATCTATGAAGCATCTGTGCACATTTACTAGGGCACCAGTGTTTTTGCTGAAAACAACCTTACCTGCCTTACCCCGTTGCTGACAATCCAAAGGATGCTGCAATAGGTCAGACACAAGCTGCTCAAAATAACATTATAGCTCATGTCTTCACTATTCAAATGTAACTATAGATTAAATAAATAAGAACAAATGGCAAGTATAAGTCCCCAAATGTTCCTGTCACGGATAAATGCCTGGGATTTTTGATAGACATACTGTAGCCGTGACACTTCTGTGTAGTGTTGGAACTTACCATTGGACCTTGACTGTACACCCATCACTGGTCAATATTAATGTTCAGGAGGCAGGAAAAGGTGGACAGACCTCAGCACCATTAGGAAGTTACAAAGTTTTAACATTTGACCCTGACAGCAATGTCTGGGTGGCTGCTGCAAGTATGTCCAGGTATGTCTAAATGCCTGCACTTTTCACATGCATCTTAGATGGGATTATTAAATGAAGCTGATAACTGGTGTGATGTAGACCCTTTTGGATGTTGGTTAACAAGTTGGTGAGTGGAGGAGCGTTTGATTTGTAATACTTCACTTAGGTTGAACATAAAGACCTGCACCATTTTCTAGAGTAGCCAGTGGTATTAAAAAGCCTGATGTAGCCTGGGGGATATTTTTTGGAGCTCCTTTTGAAGCATCGTCCAGCTGCAGAAGACAAAACAGGTTGCCTGTGAGCATTTAGCTCTCCAACCCATCAGTTACTAGCCTGTACCCTTTGTGAGGCTGTGTAGTTGGGTGGGGGGGTATAAAGACAGCTTCTGGTCAGCTTGTTTTTCTTTAAAATATACACTGTGCATAAATCTGAGTTTACCGATAGCTGACCCTGGGGTCAGCGGGGACAAGAATTTATTGTGGCAATTTTCAATAATTCTTTCACATTTCTTATGTAGTACTCTATGTAGTCACGGGAAAATACTTCAGTAATATTGATGGAAAAGTGCAATGGCACTTGTGACAACACCTAACACGTGCGGTAACAAGCTTGTAACATCATGTCACACAACACTGGCACAGGAAATGCAGCTGTGATTCTCACAGGTACACAGGAGGGCACTATTGCATGCAGGGCCTACTTTACCAGGACGACATCTGCTGGAGGGGTAGCTGACTGGCAAAATTAGGGGCTGACTGGAAGATGGTGGCAAGAGCTCATGTGACCTAAGAGAGAAATACAGCAGCCCCTGCTCTGTCCATCCTCAAGCAAAAACCTTTCCCTAAGCTTCTTCCTCTCCCCAGCCAGCAGAGAAACCTAATCTCACCACTCAAAAAAGCATGCCAATAGGGTCCCCTAGTTTATAGGGTTGCCCCACCTAAATTGGCCACAGAAAGTCATTGGGAATTGCAGTGTCCAACTGGACAGCTGCTCTCCCTGTGATAATTGCAGAGCCTACAGTGGAACAATATTACCCTAAGTCTCTGCTCCATCCATACAATGGCAAGGGGTTACCTGATGAATGCAGTAAAAACTACACCTGCCTTCACTCTGATAATAAAATCTTAATAGATTACCATCTACTATATGTAGAGTACACTTATTTATATTCTTTAAAATATGTAGAGCTGCGGAACCAAAAAAAAAATCATAGGGCTGATACAAGTGCAAAGACACATTCCAAAAGTGCATTTTTTGGGGTTAAAAACAAATGTGGTGGCTGTAATAACAGTGTTTGGTACTGATATTCCCACATACATACTGATAACTAATCTGAAGCAACCAAGACTTGTTAGGACCCTATTATTTTTGGCTTGGCAATTAAAGTGATCCAGGCTGCTGCTTCTGTACTGTGTACTTATAATCATAATAGCAATGTTAAGTTTCAGTGGAAGAATGGAAGAACTATATTTATATATATATATATATATATATATATATATATATATATATATATATATAGTTTTTACTGATTCACCTTCAACAATGATGTATTTGGAAACTTTTCAATTAAAAATGTTATTTCACTGGCTGAAACACTGTAAATCACACTTTAGTTTGGAGAGCCCAAGTCATTTGAAAGCCCAAATACAGTCCAAAAAGCATAAGTTCACCTTTGGGAACATGTTACATTCCACATTCCACTTGTTTTTAAGGTGCAACATCTAACATGTTCCAGATCCTGCAGTTCCGCCCACATGGCCACATCATTCTTTCACAGTGTTCTGTAAAATGAATGGAATACAAGTCCTGACAGTCTTAGCGGCTATGGGCTTGTAGTTCTCAATGAACTACCATGGCGCTGCGAGCGCTGTGGTAGTTCATTGACTCTTCCTGTCAGACGTATTGGCTTGCCAGTATGGGGTTTATGAGGGAGACCTGCATGGCATAAGTGATCTGCTGATCGCTGGTGCAATGATTTAAAGGCTCCTAGTACAAAAAATAATAAATGCACATTATTTTACTTGCAAAAAATATACATTTATTATTTTTTGTAGAAAGGTGAACTTCTCCTTTAAGTAGAACAGTTTGTATGTTGGGGGATATTTATTGGGAGCATTATAAAGACATTTTGGTGGCATGGACATGTTTATGGATGTGTTTCTACCAAAGAAAGAAATATGGTGAGAGTGCTATACTGTAAGTGAATGGTCTTGTAAGTCTTTAAATAAAACATATAACATTTTGAGTTTTGACCATATAGTGTTTTCTATAAAGAGAACGCTAACAAAACTGACAGAAGCAGCATTGTGTTTTTGTACACGTCTCTCATAAATGCAGACAATGAACACATTTCTTGCAAAAAGCAAACTACAAATGACAATAAACACATTTAAATGTGGTAAAGATATATAAGTGACTTTAACAAACGCAACAAATGAACTTGCAGGCATATGTGTATCAAAGGGAGAATGAAGGAGACCTTCACTGGTGTTCCTATTCTTCCTTTTCTTTATTGATAAAAATACAGAAAGGGTGCAATTGCAGTGAATGCCCAATAGATGGCTCCCTACTTAACACAATGATGTGAATACAGAACAGTGTCAGTAAATGGTGGAGGAGTTTGCATTGCTGTAGGGTATACTAGCAAAGGTCTTCGAATAGGTGGAGTTGGGCTCCACTAACTCCACAGTGGACATAATTTGGACCATTGTCACTATCTCCTCTTTCAACTCAAAGTTGAAGACTTGACGGATGACATTACGTGGTCTGTATTATGTTCCAGGTGATTTAAGGGCAGGATGTGCTTTTTGAGTTTAGTGGGTTGCGTAGAGGGAGGTTTCAAATTTAAATTAAAGACTGTTTAAATTATCTTTGGATGCTCTGCTGTTGTAGCTTCTGGTAATAACCTGACTCTGATATTATTTTTTGGTCTGGGTCTATTGTGATATTGCTTTCATTTGCCTGGTGGTGACCTCCATTTTAGTGTGTTGGAGTTCTTCTTTAAAGGCTCCAAGCTTCCTTGAGAAAAGATTAAACTCTTTTCACTGTGCATCAATCCATGATCTGCAGGTTTCATGGACTACATGAATAAGTTGGTAGACATCTTTGCATATGAGGATGCATTAAACATAGTCCTTCCAACCAGAGTAATCATCAAGTTTAGTACCTGAGGTTGTGGTGTGTGCAGAAGGTGTACATTGTCAGCCATGTAGCAATCAGGGTCATCAAGCGAGCTCAAGAACTGAGGGGGTTTAGCAGGTGTTGGTGCTGCTGCTTTAAAGGAATATGTCATTATGTGAAGGGAATGCCTGGCATAGGCTTTATTTCAACTTTTCCTTTGTACATACAGGTGGTACAATCTCAGTAGGAAAGTGCAAGTGAGGCTGCACAGTAGACTCAATTGTATACACCAACAGAGAACATACTCCACTGGGTGAGGTCACCCAAAATCCACATAAAATAAGTAACATAATATATTAACAAGTACATTCACCATAGGCAATGTGGCGAAAAAGAGCAAAACAACTATAACCTGAGTCATCTCATAGAGTTCAATTGTGAAACCTCCACACCAAACTGGGTTCGCCCCTGATTGCACGAACAGGGAACATACTGAATCTGAAGGTGGGCAAGGATCGAAAAAAAGGGAAAAAAAAGGATGGGTGAAAGGGGTGAAAGGTTAGGGGAAAAAAGAGGAGGAAAAAAATACCCACAACACATAGCTGTGATTAATCCAGGTGGCCACAGAAAAGAGCAGTCCAGTTCAGACAAAGGGGTAGAGCCTATCCTAGAGCACTGACTAACCCGGAGAGCATGAAATGTCTGTAAAATCTATCCGTTAAAACCAAATTTTATTACAGCGTTCTTCCCAATGATCAGTGGTGGCCACCAAAGTCTCCATCTGACGAGCCTTGTTTATCCTGGCAAACCACTGTTGAATGAATGGTGCACTGGTCTGTTTTCAGCATAGTGGTGTACAGGCCTTAGCCACATTCAATAAATGCAAAAGAAGTGTTTGTACGTTTTCAGTGACATAGGTGTTAAATGGAGGAAGAAGGCTGCCTCCTCCATAGGCAACTTTATGTCCGTCAATTTGAAGATCCCATGGCAAACCTGAGACCAAAAGACTGTAAACCCAGGGCAAGATCAGAAGATATGAGGTAAGGTGCCCTCTTCCTTCTGGCATCTCCAGCAGAGTGGGGGATTCTGTGAGAAAAGCTTATGGAAGGTCAATAGGACTGCATACCACATGGTTGAAAGATTATATCACTGGAGAAGTTTTTTGGCAGGAACCATCTCCATATTGCAGCCTTTTGCTGGCTGTGCCAGAGTCCATTCTAAAGGAAAAACCCTAATGGAGGCTTGGGAATTAGCCTATGACTGACAGCAAGGCATTTGCCCTCTGTAAAAACTCACTTTCTTTTTCTTGTCCATTTAGACTCTGTAGGTTGCTGCATGTGATCATTTGGAGATAGCCTGGGAAGGAGCTCTACTATTAGACTGTATGTCCTGCACTAAGGCCATCCAGACAACATCCCTGGTTTATAGATTCGTATTTTCATAAAAGTATTAAATGTAACAAGTGTAATTGTAGATTTATACTATATATTGCATTTTACCAATCCTTAGATATAGTGGCTGCAGTAGTTTTTTTAGGCCTTTTTGCTCTCAGTTTTCAACTGGTGATCTGGCCAGCAACACACCTCCTGTATTAGCGCCTGCACTCTGGACAAAGGGGAGTGTTAGATGTAGTAGAAGATTTAGATACACTAACAAATTAAAAACCAAAGTGCAGCACCTAAAAGAGAATATAATCTCAAAGTGATACTATATCACATAAATATCCACGTGTGGCAGCATAAACTGTGACAAAATAAAGTGTGCAGTAATATAAATTATATATAAAAAATAAATGAAAAAGTCCATTAATAGTCTTGATGGACCTTTTTCATTTATCCATTTATTTTTTTTATACATAATATATTTTCTTAATTGATATTCATGTGATATAGTATCATTCTGAGGTTATATTCACTTTTAGGCACTTCATAGATTGTTCTGGTGTTTTGTATACTAACTCGCTGCCAGCTGCCTTACACAACTTTAGTGCGGACTTAATATATTTAGTTTGCACTAACAAATTACAGCCAAAATTAGCTAACACTTTATAAGCAAGGTTTTTGCATAAATAAATACAAACTGATCATAGTAAGCAGAGGTAAATGGTCTGTCTCATTCCTCTAACTCCTACATCTGCAGGTCCTGGCAGGTGGTCGCTACACAGGGTGCTCTAATTTTCAGAGAGAACCCTTTTTGAATCCTTCTACACAAGGAGTATGTGAGTGTGACAACATGACATCATGAGGACCCAAGTGAGAGCTCTGCTTGACCTCTGATAGAATACCTCTACTTAACCTTAAACTCAGCATGACACAAGGCTGGAGTCTGTGTGACTAGAACTTGTAAGAAAGAATTACATGAGGATATGAGGAGGACTTTTGAGTTTCCTGATACACTGAAGGGTCATACCTTGGGAATTTATTATCATACAAGCTCTATTGCTGTTTTTCTAAACAGCAACATCTTCTGGTGAGTTTTCATTCTTGTCATTGGTGGAGGTGACACGTCTGTTGTTCCCGTACCACTGGGTGAAGATTTAGTTTACAGTGGACATTGGGACTATTCTACTCAGTATATAACAATCCACAATCATTGATTTGAATACCATTGGACTTACAGTATGTACGTTATTTTTTGTTTTATGAGACTTTTACTCTTCCGCACTTGATGGTATTTATCTATTGACATTACGCAATAATTTTGTGTTTAGTGCAGCTACTTCTCTTTTTAGCATGAAACTCTTGTACTGTCCAAAAAATTTGTATTTTCAGAAAGGGGTGAGAGATGACAGCCTTCTTATTTCTTTCAAGATGGGTTTCCTGAAAGGCCAGCCAAGGTCATGCCAATTAAACCTGAACTCCACACAGACGTAAAAGACACAAATAATGCAGGCCAGTAATTATGAATATATCATCATATTATTTTCTTTACAAGCAGCGTAAGTCCCTGATGTTGACCTGATATCAGGCTCTTGAAGTTCCCTTACAACAAAGCTCAGAAATGAAGAAGAAGCATAACAAGGAGCCAATCAGTTCATGTACTGACAAGCAGCATGCTGATAGGAGGAAAAAGCAGTGACAAGTGAGTGACAAGTAGCTCATCATTGTGTTGCTTTTGCTTCAACATGCAGCTATGGGCTGGAGGTGGGTCCATGTCAGCCTTGACTTAGAGAAAGCAAGTTAAATGATGCTGTCCATCATTCAAGACTGACGACAACTAGTAGCAAAAAAGTCCTTGCGTGGCAGCTCTGAAGGTGAGTATTGCAGCAAAAGCTGTTTTTTTAATTTTATCTCTTAGCATATATTTCAGTTTTACTTTTGAATACAGTTCTACTTTAAATAACATTCCTGTTGAATTATTAGTAAAAAATGGAATAGATCTGAACTTCCCCATATTGTTTTAAGGTTAACATTGCCTTCCTTCCTAAATATTCATTTCAGAGCCATTGTTTATTGTTCTTGAGAGCCAGACAGGGACAGCGTTGCATATATTACCTACAGCAAGTGAAATTTAAGATACATTATCCAGTATAAGTGCAACAGATCTATCATTACAAATCACACTCTACCTACATGAATGGAGAACACATCTTTATCTTGGCTTGAATAAAAGACCTATGCTTCTGAGCTCCCTTTTGTGTCTAAAGCTGGCCATTGGTGGATCAATGTTTGTCTTGTCCTTGCTTAAGAAGCCACATTTCGATCCATCTATGGCCATTCCTGTCCATGGGAAGTTAATCCAATGATCTACTTATCAGGAATATGCTTGCTGGAAAATGTTTGTTCAATCACTGCTGCAGCCAAACACCTGCAAAGATGATCAATGTATAGTGACAGCGGTGGAGTCTCTTCTGTAAGAATACGATAGCACAGCTGGAGGAATCCACTATCCCCCTGGCTTGGGTGGATGGGGAATCTGTTGATTTTTTTTTATCAGCCCCTTGGCTGATTGAAAACCACTGACCCATGTATGGCCAACTTTTAAACATATACAGAAATAATATGGTCTTATTGTGCATGTTTTATAATATTATAGACTGCAGAAAGTTGTTCTTTTAGACAATGCATGATAGGGTTGCAAGAAATTAGAGAATCCACAGAGCTCACATAAGCAATGAACAGATAAACTATATTGCCAAAAGTATTGGGACACCCCTCCAAATCATTGGATTCAGGTGTTCCAAACAACTCCATGGCCACAGGTGTATAAAATCAAGCACCTAGGCATGCAGACTGCTTCTACAAACATTTGTGAAAGAATGGGTCTCTCGAGCTCAGTGAATACAAGCATGGTACCGTGATAAGTTGCCACCTATCCATCCATGAACTTTACTTGCTACTAAATATTCCTTGGTCAACTGTTAGCGGTATTATAACAAGATGGAAGCAACTGGGAACAACAGCTACTCAGTCACCAAGTGGTAGGCCACGTAAAATGACAGAGCGGGGTCAGTGCATGCTGAAGCGCACAGTGCGCAGAAGTGGCCAACTGTCTGCAGAGTCAATAGCTAAAGACCTCCAAACATCATGTGGCCTTCAGATTAGCACAACAACAGTGCATAGAGAGCTTCATGGAATGGGTTTCCATGGCTGACAGCTGCGTCCAAGCCTTACATCACCAAGTGCAATGCAAATCGTTGGATGCACTGGTGTAAAGCACGCCACCCCTGGACTCTAGAGCAGTGTAGACATGTTATCTGGAGTGATGAATCATGCTTCTCTGTCTGGCAATCTGATGGACATGTCTGGGTTTGGTGGTTGCCAGGAGAATGGTACTTGACCTCAACCCGACTGAACACCTTTGGGATGAATTAGAGCGGAAACTGCGAGCCAGGCCTTCTCATCCGACATCAGCGCCTGACCTCACTAATGCGCTTTTGGAAGAATGGTCAAACTTTCCCATAGACACACTCCCAAACCTTGTGGACAGCCTTCCCAGAATAGGTGAAGCAGTTATAGCTGAAAAGAGTGGGCCAACTCAATATTGAACCCTATGGACTAAGACTGGGATGCCATTAAAGTTCATTGAGGGTTAGGGACTGATGTGAATGTACAATATACAGTATATGTAAAGCGCTGTGTAAATTGATGGTGCTATATAAGTACCTGAAATAAATAAAATAAAATAAATAAATGTGCGTGTAAAGGCAGGCGTCCAAGTGCAATGCAAAGCGTTGGATGCACTGGTGAAAAGCACACCACCACTGGACTCCAGAGCAGTGTAGACATGTTATCTGGAGTGATGAATCATGCTTCTCTGTCTGGCAATCTGATGGACATGTCTGGGTTTGATGGTTGCCAGGAGAATGGTACTTGTCTGACTGCATTGTGCCAAGTGAAACGTTTGGTGGAGGGGGGATTATAGTGTGGGGTTGTTTTACAGGGGTTGGGCTTGGCTCCTTAGTTCCAGTGAAAGGAACTCTTAAGGCATCAGAATATCAAAGCATTTTGGAAAATTTCATGCTCCCAACTTTGTGGGGATGGCCCCTTCCTGTTCCAACATAACTGCGCACCAGTGCACAAAGCAAAGTCCATAAAGACATGGATGAGTGAGTTTGGGGTGGAGGAACTTGATTGGCCTGCACCTCAACCTGATAGAACACCTTTGGGATGAATTAGAGCGGAAACTGTGAGCCAGGCCTTCTCGTCTGACATCAGCGCCTGACCTCACTAATGCGCTTTTGAAAGAATGGTCAAACTTTCCGATAGACACACTCCTAAACCTTGTGGACAGCCTTCCCAGAAGAGGTGAAGCAGTTATAGCTGAAAAGGGTGTGCCAACTCAATATTGAACCCTATGGACTAAGACTGGGATGCCATTAAAGTTCATGTGTGTGTAAAGGCAGGCGTCCCCATACTTTTGATAATATAGTGTACATATTGTATATTTTTATATATTATGCCTAAAAACAAGCTTTTCTTAAGCCATTAGATCACTTGATTTTATTTCCTTCCACTATGAATGCAAGGAAAGAAAATTGCTTGATTCCCCCATCAACACAGTCAGTGTTGATGGGGAAACGCCTCTGGCAGATCTGTTCCCACCTCTAGCAGGGTACCTTCCCAGCAAGCAGAACACAATGGCAGTAATTGAATGTAAAAAAATCCAAAAAGCTGGTTATACCCAAGTCGATCGATGGATTGACTTGGCCACAATCAGCCTGCCCATTCATGGATCGAATCTCAGCAGGTCCCTTCTGAACCAAGAACCTAAAGCACTAACATGCTCTGATAAGGCTATTTTCATTAATCTGCACATTTTCACATTTATATCTTGATAGCCAATAAAGTATTAGTAGGTAACCCTTTTTCTCCGTTAGTTAACTGGTGTTTAGCTAGCTGGTGGTTTTATATTTCCCTGAGTTATGGCTCTACACAGACACCTGCAAAACCCTTTGAAAAGTATATACACAAATAGACATGGAAATTTAAACTCTTAGAAGGAGGTTTGTAAAATAATTTTAGGGTACTTAGAGTAATTAATTATTCAATGAATTACTGTAAAATCATGTTATTTGTGTTATTCAATTTATTTAATAAAAATAACTATTGGGTATGACCAATTTATAATGATACATTTGTTATTCTTTTTTGGATGTGAAATGAAGAGATGTTAGGTGGATATCGAAGGAATGTTATCATGAGACTGTATCACCCAGACATTTATTTCATAGTTTAGTTTTTCAAGTCAGGTGGAATCAATTGACTTACGGGAAAGTCTGTTGTTTCAGGTATGTCTAGTAGTTGTCTAATGAAGGTTTAAACTAAAATTTTAGGCTTTATCTTGCTATAAAAAAAACTGCTTATTATCAACATACTTCTAGACCATTATATTAGGCTTAGCTTCAACCATTCTGCTTTCATACCTGGCGACCTATCAAACTGTCACTCCAAAAATATATTATATACTATACAGCATTCTCATATCACTGACTGATCAGTTTTTATTTTCCTTTCTTATATATTAAACTTGTTTTTGGTCATATGAACCTAAGCAAAAGTCCTGATCTATCTTGAAAAAAAAAATAAATTGTCCAATTTAGCCATAATAAGTCACCAGTTTTGCAGTTGTTTGGCATCAGAAGAAGAAATAGCAATGGCAGAACATACATTTACATTTGGGAACAATTAATAATTTATTTAAGCAATACTTCCGTCTGTTGACCTAAAGTAACCAATTTCCCCTGGCCAAGATACATACTTACCCAATCCCCATAGACGTCTGGTGGAGAGTGTCCTAAGTACATCCGGTTGGGCCTAGAAAGGCATGATAAGTATACTGTTTGTGAAACTACACTTATCCGTTAACATTCAGACAAGGTCTTTTATATTAATGCCATTGTAACTTTTGCTCTTTATATTCTTCTTTTAGCTAGACCAGAGGTGGACTGACCATTTGGAAACTGGGGCACTGCCCGAGGGCCCGGGGTCAATAGGGGGCCCCATGAGATACCCCTGGTACCTTTTTCATAGGCTTTTTTGAGTTTGGGCAAGGACACAGGGGCCCCATGATCCCCTATTGCCGGGGGCCCCATGAGTTGTCAGTCCGCCCCTGAGCTGGACTTATACCCAGTTTTTAGGTATATTTGCTCTCTTTGGTTTACTAAAGGGCTGATAACACAATATACTATCCTTGAACAACCATAAATTCGGTACCTCTCAAAATCAAGAAAATGCTATTATGGGATTCTTGTCTTCTGGGATTTCAGTTTAATGCATAATTATGTAAAACTGGAACACTTTAATGTAAAAAAAAAGATTGCAGTAACACTTTGGGGTTATTTACTAAAACTGCATGGTGCAAAATCTGTTGCAGCTCTGCATAGAAACCAATCAGCTTCCAGGATTTTTTGTCAAAGCCTAATTGAACAAATTGAAATTAGAAGCTGATTAGCTACTGTGCCCAACTGCACCAAATTCTGAGTTCACCCGTTTTAGTAAATCTCTCCCCCCCCCCCATATATTATATTTAATGCTGGTTAATTGATTGAACAAGTATTAAAAATTATTCTAATATTTGTAGAGCTAAAGTTACTCTTTCTTCACCTAAAGTAACAAATCTTGATGTATCTTTATAAAGCATGGGTTTTAAATTATAGTGTTTTTTTTTCACTTTTAGTAAATATTTAGTGAATGTCACATTTACTGCTTCATAAATATGCCCCTAAGACTTAAATACCAGAATTTACATTTCGATTAAAAAATGTAGTATGCTAATGGTCTGTGTAATTTGTAAATTGTTTGCACCCGTTAATATCTGTGTTTGTGTCTGGAGAACACACCAACTGAAACTTGGTATGTTTTTCTAATTTTTACAGCAAATGTTTTTGTATTCAGTATTCCTTCTCTAGACAGTTATAGTTGCTCACTGAATTGTGAATTCTTCTCAATATAAAAATGCTGCTAAGTATAGCAAGTGTTATTGAATCCTTAGGATACTGTCCCTCTGGCTTTCAATAGGTAATAACTAGGTTAGACATATTCTTTATTACAGATGTTGAAGCCTGCATACAATTACCGGGATGAATGTTTGTAAGAAAGACACTTTAAGGCTTTCTTTGACATTTCTTTTCCCTTTTTTGTGCTTTACTGTCTCAAAAAAAAAACCTTATATCTATCTATATATATATATATATATATATATATATATGTATTTATAAAAGAAAATATGCATGTTTGTTACAATAGTATGTAGAAATTTATAGTTTTGGAATTGCAATATATTGTAGTAGCAATCTAAAACTGCAGCTGCACGGATGGTCCTTTATAGACAGTTAAAACTAGTTTGCCCTGATATATTTCTATACATACAATGATTTCTTGTACAGTCAATCTTGTAGTGTACATTGCAAGCATTTTGTAAGCAATAAGTTAGCCATACTAAAGGGACTTTAGTTTGTGATAACTCTATGCAACAAACCAGACATGCTTGTCATCTCTAGAAACATGTTGCTCTCACTACTGATTACATTGCCAAGAAAACTAGTTCCATTCAAGGTAATGTAACAATGCTTATGCTAATTGCCCTTTCTTAACAAATGTAATTTTGTGGGCTTAAAGAGCACAATCAACAGGGAAACTATAATGATTTTCTGCAAGTTTTTTTTAAGTTCATGGATTTTGTAAATGCTTTAAATGTTTATGTATATATTCTTTGTTTTACAAATCCATATATTGCTAAGGAATGCTCAGAGTACTATGGGTTAGCTAAATAGACAGCAAGATGCAGCCTGCTTTAAAGCTTTGGTTGTCTGGCTGAAACTCAAAATACACCTTTCCAATAAGGAATCAGTCACTAGAATACATTATACACTTCCATGTGTAAATTTCAGCTTCAACATATGAGGTGTGTAAACAACTTTTTTTTCAGGGTGGGCTAATGGAAACCTACATTTTTTATGAAATAAAGTCATTATTTTATGAGGATATTTACAAGTCAAGTATAATTAAGTGCACATATAATGTAGATAGATTTTTATGGAAAAGGCATTAGGGGTTCTGTCAAAGTGAATATCAATGCAGTTTCTAGTGCCTTGGTTAAAATCCAACTATGACTTCAAGTGTGATTTTGTCATCAAAGACCAGTAAAAGGAAACTGCAGAAAAGTAAGAACAAAAAAGGGCAAATAAAATAGAAAGAAAAAAGGGCCAGCCAAGGGGACATTAGGGAAGTTCAACAGATAGAGGTCACGTGCAGGGGCGGACTGACCAATCGAGCACTCGGGCACTGCCCGAGGGCCGGAGGGCCAGTAGGGGGCCCCATGAAATGCCCCTGGTACCTTTTATATGCTTTTTTGGGTGTGCTTTGAGTGTGGGCAAGGACACAGGGGCCCCATGATCCCCTGGGGCCCCATGAGTTGTCAGTCCGCCCCTGGTCACGTGTCTACTTGAATGGCAAAAAAATACTTTGAGACCCCATCGGAACTCATTTTTAGGTATAACTTAAAGCAGGACTTCACTCTCTCAATCAACATTGACTATTTTTAATCCTTATGTTTCCAGCATTAGCAGATAGTTAGGAAAGTATATTATGTTTAATTGTTTTAACGTTTTTTTTTTACATTTAAGTTACTACCTGGTTTCCAGGCCTAGACAAATTATGTCATACATGCCAGGAGTCTTCAGAAGGGTAGGAGGGGTTTTCAGAGCTAAGCACACCCTCCTGTCTGCATACCAAAGCTAAGGGCAGATAGATTCCAGGAAGTAATCAGATGTGGAGATCAGGTGCAGTGTCATTTCTCTTTAATATAATCTGAATCAGGAAAAAAACAATTATGTGAAAAGGAGCCTAAAATGTCACCTACTTGGTCAGAAGAAGAATGCAGAATAAAAAATTAAACACAAAAACAAAAGTGTAATTTAATGCAGCTTACTAGTCCTTAGATGCAGTGGTTTCACATGTACAATACCACATTTGAGCTGGTATAAGGCATGGGCTTGTTTATGGAAATAGCATGCATGCCCAAGGAAAGGGAATGTTGAGAGGGGACCTGGTGAGGAGCACAGCAGGCCAGACCCACATGGAAGAGAAATATATGTTGAAATATGTTTAAAAAATATTCTTCCCAAATATATTGACATATATTTGAAATGCTACAATTTTGGCCATTTTCAATATATTTCAAAATATATTTCAATAAATAAATATATAAATATATATATATATATATATATATATATATATATATATATATATATACTGCATGTTGAAATGCATTTTTATTACAAAATATATGAAAAATATTTTTAAAAATACATTTCAAATATACTGTATGTCTTTAAAAATACAAATCTACATTTTTGGAATGCATTTACAAATATATGTATAAATATATGTTAAAATGACTTTTTTATATGTTAAAAATATCTGAAGAATATATTTAAAAATTATATATTTTTAAAAATATTTTGTAATATATAAAAAATGCACATTAACATGCAGTATATATAAATATATTTTGAAATATATTGAATATTGCCAAAATTGTAGCATTTCAAATATATGTCAATATATTTGGGAAGAATATTTTTAAAATATATTTCAAATATATTTTTCTTCCATATGGGGATATCTCTTATAAATGGGGACTACCAGTGATTTGAGGTATTGTTTTATGGCACCCTATTAACATGTCTTGTTCTATACAGCATACAGCCATTGACCTGTGTGTTTGGTGCAGTGGGTAGTATCTTTGGTTCTCTATTTTAACCACTTTCTGTCTGGCCCATGTATATAAAAAGCCGGACGTGAGCAGTGCAGGAGCGGGTTGCCATTCATAAACGGCACCCCCATTTTCAGCCTGTGCGTGCTCCCTGGGAGCGCATGACACCGAGATCTGGTGCCCTCTGTGTCCTCCAGACACAGCGGAACACCGATTGCTGTATGGGACCTCTGTGTGAGGTCTCGATCATGTGATCACTGATTGGCCAATCAGTGATTACATGAATAGTAGTAAGCAAGATGTCACTTCTGACATCGATGCTTACTATGTGTGAAATCTGAGAATGATCACAGAGGTCACATGGTACAAGCCTATTCACAACAGCCTTGTACCATGTGACAAGCTGTGACCAATCACAGCTCTCACAGTATTTCTCAATGGCTGCAAGAATGCAGTCAGAGAGAAGGAGAAATTATTGCTTTTACAGCCTTTATGGGTGTAAAAGCAATCAGTGTAAAAAAAAAAAAATCTTCATCATCCCCCACATGTAGTACAGTGTCACTATAGTGACAATGTACTGCTAGGGTGACAGTATGTTAAAAAAAAAAAATAATATATAAAAATGACAATGTAAAAAACAAATTTAGAAAAATTATAATTTTTGGTTATAAACTAATTTGGGTTATTTTTTTTTTTTTACTAAAAAGATAGCTGAATTGATTTTGGCAAAGATTTATGAATCCAAAGAACAAAGGTATACAGCTCAGGCAAACAATCCAGATCAATCCACAACAGGTACAGGCTCTGGCTCGCCACCACACACGATGCAATTGGAAGAAGGGTCAGCCGCACACCGGAGGATAGATGAATATAGTGTATATTTATTGATCCATAGGACACACAAAAGACCAGGTCATGAATACAGGACCTGTTAATGCATTTCACATGATCTTGTGCTTAATCATAACCATGTTTTGGTTGATTAAGCACGAGATCATGTAAAACGTGTTAACAGGTCCTGTATTCCTGTCCTGGTGTTTTGTGTGTCCTATGGATCAATAAATACACACTATATTCATCTATCCTCCGGTGTGCGGCTGTCCCTTCTTCCTATTGCAAAGATTTATGAAGAAAGATTATTTATTTGCAAAATTTTATAAGAAAAACACTTTTGTTTAAAATTTTTGTACATTTTCATTTATATAGCAAAAAAAATAAAAATCACAGTGGTGAAAAAATACCACCAAAATAAAGTTTTACCTGTCTCAAAAAAATGCTAAAATATTCATATGGGTACAGTGTTGCATGACCGCGCAATTGTCATTCAAAGTGTGTAAAAGTGTCTGGACTTGAAGTGGTTAAACAAATTTAAAAATGAAGTTAGATTAAATTATGCTGGGACAGCAACATTCCTAACATAGGGTAATAAGTTGCTCATGTAAAGTTTTTACTCTTCTTTTTTAATTTAGTGTTCAAGTTTTGCCCCAGGTATATAGTCTTTACAATTGTCATAGAAAGCATAAAAATAGTTCACACTTGATAAAACCGATTTTCAAAGGGAAGTTCACTTAAACATTTTTAAAGGGAAAACTGATGTTTTAGCATAACTTACCTCCTACAAGCATCTTCTCCCAATGCTGTCAGACCCTTTGGCCTAAACTACATTGGAGATTTTTAAACTCATACCAGGAGAGATTAAGCTCTTGTTGGCAGTCACCCTATTTGGAGCTCATTTGCTTCAATGTGCTGCAAATTAAGCAATTGTCAGCAAAGTGTTAATCTAAAGCTGCTGTGCAATGAAATCTCCTTGGTGTAATTTAGATCTAAAAACTCTCCCTCACATCTGATATCAATCATGCACAGAATTGTATAATATTTATAATACCTCACAATCCAGGCATAGATGGTGGACAGATTTAATTAAAAACCCCTAAGGAAGAAGAGTGGGGAAAATGTAATCGCTCCCTTGCACATACATACACTAGTTCTTAGCACTTATGGCTCAATTCTGTTTGTTTTTGGAGCAGAGCACTTGACCAAGAAAATTTGTCATTTCTGCAGCATGCCTAAAGAGCATATTTATAAGGCAGTGAATGTGATATTCAGTAAACATTCACTGTAATTTTAAATCTATGCAGCAAAAAGATTAGCCTCCAGTGAATGTTCAGCAAATGTCAGATTCACTGTCTTATATTGTAAATATACACCTATATCGCTATGTTACAAAATTCTTCTAACGATAAAGTATCCTCAAATACTTAGCTTTCCCCTACCTGAACACCTAACCAAAACTTAGAAATTATACCATAAGTCACCGCCCCCCCAATACTTGACCAGTAGGAGGTCTATTTAAAGTATTACTAAACCCACAACAGTAAAATCAGTCTGTATATGCAGTAAAGCATGCTTGTTATACTCACTGTGGAACCTAAGGGGTTAATCATCTGCATTGTGTAAAAACCCTGTTTGATCCTATCTTCTCTGATCCTCCCCTTCTTCCAGTGTCCCTCTCTTATCTCCTGATAACACATATCGTATGGAGTCACTCTGAACACGCTCAGTTTGGTGTGTATTGCTAGAGAGGGGTTTTTTTTTTCTTGGGAGAGTGCATGTGATCAGCACAAGGCCAATCAACACTGTAAAGACAGAGGTCAGGGGTTCTGCATCCTCCTACAGCTAAATGAAAACTCCTCATACAAGATTTAACCAGTGCTCTGCTGAACACTGATAGAAGTCACAAAACTGTTCTAACTGCTGATGAGAAAAGGTATTTAGTAGTATATATTTACTAAAATACTTGCACTCCCATGTTGTGTGTACTGTGGGAGACCAGATATAGCAAATTCAGGGTCCTGGGTTTAGTAACACTTTAAAAGATGTTTGCACACGGCTTTAGCTCAGGATTCACATATTTTCCAAATTATTATAAAATATGTGAATTATGGGTGAAAGTTGTATGAATCTTGGGTGAATACATTTTTAAATAGACCCTTTAATTCTTACCCTTACACCTATCCTCCTGACATTAACATTAGAACCCTAAAATGAGCAATTAAAGGCAAACTATAATTGTTTCATTTTAGTTTTGTTTTAATTTCTTCTAGGTTTACAAGATTTTACCAGTTGCTGCCCGGCCTATAGCCAGATGGTGGCCAGGCGAACAGCTTGTCCCTCTGGGTGGACGCCATATGGCGTCCTTCCAGGCATGTGCATTGCTCCTGCCCGCAGGGCTGCGCAGCGGTGTGATCTGGCAAGGCTGTGTACCTCGGACACGGCAGATGACAGATCTGTGTAGCGGCCAAATTGCCAGTAACATGTGACCTGCTGTGACCAATCACAGCAGGTCACATGACAGTTGTATAGAATGGATGGCTTCCTTTCATGCCATCCATTGTATACAAGTGTGTCTAGCTGTGAATGGTCACAGCAATCACATACACAAGCTGGGCCAATCACAGCCCTGCTGTGTCATGTGATTAGCTGTGGATAAATCACAGCTAAGCACAAAAAAAAAAAACCCTGAATGAATCCATTTCATTCAGGTAAATGCTTGCTTTTTTTTTTTTTTTACACAATTTTCTTATAGCAAAGAATTTCTTTTCTATAAGAAATTTGTGTAAAAAAAAAAAATACTGATCATTTCCCCAAAGTAGTACAATGTTACTATGGTAACATTATACTACTTTGGACATAGTGAAATATGAAAAAAAATTCTTAAAAGAGAAAAAAATGTAACCTTAGATTGTACGCCCTTTGAGGGTTAGGGACTGATGTGAATGTATAATATATATATGTAAAGTGCTGTGTAAATTGACGGGGCTATATAAGTACCTGAAATAAATAAATAATAATAATGAAAAAAAAAAAAATCAATTTTTTTTCGGACTGTCACCAGTCAGTGTCCTTCATCACCGCCATGCCAGTTATATGATGACGCTGTTTATGAAGAACAATTATTTATTTGCAAACTTTTAGAACAGAAACAAAGAAAAACGTGTTTTTTTTTCAAAATTTTTGGTCTTTTTTTGTTAATTTAGCAAAAAATAAAAACCCCAGAGGTGATTGAATACCACCAAAGAAATCTCTAGTTGTGTGAAGAAAATGATAAAATTTTAGTTTTGGTACAATGTTGACCGCGCAATTGTCATTCAAAGTGTGAGAGCACTGAAACCTGAAAATTGGCCTGGGCAGGAAGGGGGTAAAAGTGCCCTGTATGGAAGCGGTTAAACTGCTTGTATTTTATTATATACAATCTTTGCAACATTTCGTATATATCTGTCTCAAATTGACTTCTCCCCACAAAACCTTACCCTAACCTTAAAGTAGATAAAAACCTTAACTGGATGAGATTTAGTTTGCTCTGTGCATGGTGTATCATAAAGATTTTCTGATACACCTTGCACAGAGCATATCTTTTTTTCATAAAATACTGTTTTCAGCTTTTTTAATCCAATTTACCATCTCAGTTTTGGAGATCTCCTCCAGCATTTTTTAGCCACTCCCTGCTAGCATGTACCCACCCCAACAGAGGTTGCACATCATTGCTCTGCATCCACTTTCTGATAGTGACCACAGGGGACCATGCCTGCACAAGGTATGATGACCACAGTGGACCATGCCTGCACAAGGTATGATGACACACCCGCTTGTAGTCTTCATTAGAGGTGCATATGACAGCGTGACAATACTGGAACACAATTGGGAGACAATTGTCACCCTGTAACAGAATGTGCCTGAAAGGGGAAATTCATGGCAGGATCACCATGTGTTATTTTATTGAAAGCTTAGGATTTAAAACATCAGGTAAAGACAGTAAGGCTTATATGTGATTTTAGTTATTGGTTTTACATCTACTTTCAGCCTAAAACCTAATTTAAACTCCATCAGTAACAGAAACCTAATTAGCCCTAACTAAGCCTAATATCAACTAAACTGGTGCTGGGATGTTAGCATCAATATTTGTTTAATTAACAGGTAGAAGCAGTTTTCAGTTGTGTATAGCTAAAGTATCAATATGTATTTGTTAATTAGTAGAAGACTTGGTCCAGCAAGACTCTCATGTATGTTCCATGCTGACATACTGGGTGGGGATTGAAGACTGACCTTAATCAGCAAACATCTCTACATTTTTAGAACAAAACGTTTGTGGTATATGAAAGGATCTAGATAACTTCCATTTTGTATTATGTACGCCATTTTAAGTATTAAGTATTAAGTTAGTTTTTTGTAGAGATATTAGAAGTTTAATGAAACTGTTTTCAGTTGTTCAAGGATGTATCAACAGAAGCTAACACGACCCTGACAATGTTTTTGTCTGTCTGTTTTCTCTAAAAGTTAGCCAAAATAATTTGTACCAAGAAATGTATATGTCATGTTTCATGTAGTTAGCTCATGATGGAAAGTTACAAGTTACAGTTTTGAAACTCGCTCCCCCCTCCCTTATTATTTTCTGTATCCTATATAATCTTATTAATGTCTAATAAACTTTGAACATCTCTGAACATTAGCTGTCGTGATTTCCGTGTTCAAGGGGTGTTCCCAGAATTCTGCTGATAAACCAGGAATCTCTCCACAGACCGGGGGTCTCTGAGGGAAAAAGAAAATCATTCCTTTCAGCTGGGGGCTCGGCCCGGGATGACCACCCACCTCACTTGGTAAGTAAACCTTTTGTCTTTTTATGACTAAAAGCTCTTTCTTGCCCTGTGTTGAGGGAAGGTCTTGAATCATTCTGTATTGTCTATATAGACCCGTGATAACCTGTAGCTGCTTTTGGTAAAGCAGACTTAACTCTTTGGTAAGAGTTACAAAATAGTGCACTATAATATAAAAAAAAGTGTTTTGGTAAACACAGTTCTCTGTTTTTGGTAAAACAGTGAAGAGATAACTTTGGGAAGTTATCAAGAGGTTAATAAGTCTGTGGAGCAGATTCTGGTTTATCTGTCTTTTGCTTTTTCTTTCTGTTGCGTAGAAGTATAAGATAATTTGTTGTGTGGAACAAAATAAGATTTTAAGCTAAAATTGTTTTATCCACTGTCTAAATATGGGTCAAGGAGGTAGTTACCCACCAGGTCCCCCAGAAAAGGGAGAAAATTGTAAGGATTATGTTGCTAGAGTTTGTGGAACGGACTATTATTTAATAAATCCCTGGGTGGATTGTATGGCAGGCTGGACAGAAGCTATGGGGAGTACAGACCCATTCCCAAGAAAGGGGGAGAAAACTGGTTAAAATGGTCACCGTATTGGGTTGATAATAGCAAGGGAAAGTTCAATTTGATTTTCTCTTTAAAACAAAAGAGGAAGTTGAAATTGGATACATTAAAAATATGCCAGGAAAAGCATCAATCTGAAAAGACATGCAGACCCAAGATTGGACTGAAAACAGTTCAGACACCAACCCCACCCCCTCCGTATAATATATATCCTTCATTAAGTGGTTTTAAAAATGCTGCTGATGATGATTTTTTGATTAGTTTGGGGATGATTACTCCCCAGCCTAATGCCCCTCCAGCCCCTGCCCCTGCCCCTCCAGTCCCTGCCCCTGTCCCTGCGCCACTTCCCGTCCCGGATCTACAACCAATACAGCCAGGCCCCTCCACTAGACCCAAACAGATCATTAGTATAAAATCACCAGAGGAGGGTAGCCAAGTTCAAGGCATCCTTACAGAGAATAATGACAACGAGGGAGAGTTGGAATACGAAGAACAGGGACAGGTAAATATAATAAAATTACAGAAAAAGGATGGTCAATGGAGAAGAAGTGACACCAGTCATAGAAAGGGCAGAGAGAGGTGGAGGAATTTAGAATGCAGCTTAGATCCATGGATAAGAAACAAGAGGGAAAAAGAGAAGATGAGGGGGCCGTAGGAGGAAAGGAGGTGGCTATAATGACACTACCTTTTCTCACAGCAGGAGAACTAATTCTAAAAAAACCCATAGAATTAGAAGATATTAATAAGATTGTTAAACATTGTCCCAAGCCTACAGTATCTCCTGGAGGTACACTTGCTTATTTAAAAAAGGCATGTTTAGGAAGAAATTACACACAGGAAGATATGAGATTGATCATTGATGGTATTCTGGGAAATAATCCAGCTTGGGATTGGATAAATGTAAAAGCCATTAGTCACATAGAACCAAGTAATACACAGGCTACTGCCTATAAACTGAACACCACAGAAGGGAGAGAAACTATGTGGGAGGAGCTTGACACAGAATTAAAAAGGGTTTTCAAGAATAAGGCTTCCCTCCCTATTGCTACAGCATGTAAACAGAAGGTAGGAGAAACTGTATTAGAATTTTGGAAAAGGTTCAAGGATGTCTGGACACAAGAAGCAGGACTGGCTCTAACTGGAGAGTTAAGTCCATTGATGATTCAGACATTCATAACAGGTCTTAAGCCAGAAGCAGGATTAGCCGTGAAGCAGCAGGTCTCTGACTGGGCAACTAAAACTGTTGTTGAGTTTCAGACCTCCCTTCACGAAAAGGAGGCAGCGGGATGTTTAGATATTGTAAGAAAAGAGAAGGTTAATAGTAGTAATTTCCAAAGTGACTCACAACAGGGAAATCAAGGGCAGGGACAAAGAGGAAGAGGGTGGTATAGAGGCAGAGGTAGGGGGGGATTTGGAAGGGGAAGAAGTAACTCTGAACTCCGCCAAGTCCCTGGAAGAATTGGATGTTTTAACTGTGGAGGACAGGATCACTGGAGACATAACTGTCCATATGAATCTTCCTCTTCCCAGGGACAGCCACAAAGGCACAAACAGAGATACCAACCACCTAATGTCACCACCACCTCCCAAACACAACAGGCACAGGTACAGGCACAGGCACAACCCCAAGATATCAAATATCCAATTCAGTGGGGGCCACAGCAGAACCAGAGACAATAGGGATGTCCGGAAGGTGGTGTCCCGGCATTTCCCTTGGTTTCTTCATCATACAGGCAGCAGCCCCTCATTTCTTTACAAGTAGGGGGCGCTGAAGTTCCATTTTTAATCGATTCAGGCGCGACATGTAGCAGTCTGAGTGAGGAAATGTATCATGGAGAAACTACAAATGCCGAACCTTCTATGGGAATAAATGGGATACTAACAAAAACCCTCAAAACTCCCCCCTTGCCTGTTTCAGCCCTCACATGGGATGAGGCCATCACTTGCCACAGTTTCAGAATCATTCCAAATTGCCCTGTAAATTTGTTGGGAAGAGATCTTATGGGAATTTTAGGGATTTCTCTGAGAGTAACATCAGAAGGAGGTATAGTTGCCAGATCCTCCAAAGTACCCATTATACCCACCTATTTCAATGATGAGAGTCATCCCTCACACATTACACCCCCTCCTGATACACATCCAGTTTGGGCCACAAATTCTATGGATGTAGGATTAATTTCATGTACACCATACACAGTCACACTCAAGGAAGGGGCATTGCCCTACAAACAGAGGCAATACAAATTGTCGACAGAGAAGGAGGAAGGGATTGCTCCTCTAGTGGAAAGATTTTTAGAGACAGGTATTTTAGAAGAAACTGTTTCTCCTTACAACACACCTATCAATTCTGTTAAGAAGCCGGATGGCTCTTACAGGTTTGTACAAGATTTGAGGGCCATAAATAATTTGGTGGTTCCATTAGCCCCAATAGTGCCTGATGTGCCATCACTCCTAACCTCCATTCCGTCCGATGCAGAATATTTTACAGTGATTGATTTAACAAATGCATTTTTTTCGGTTCCTGTGGACCACCAGACGAGGGCGCTATTTGCATTTACGTTCCGTAACCGCCAGTTGACCTGGTGTAGATTGCCCCAGGGCTATGTAGATTCGCCTGCAGTCTACTCACTTGCCCTCCAGACCACACTGAGGTCCTGGACCCCTCCCAATGGTTCGGTCCTCATTATATATGTGGATGACCTATTGATTTGTAGTTCAAGTCAGGAGGCCAGTCAGGAGGATAGTTGGTCTCTGTTAGAATGGTTGTCAGGGAATGGTCACAAAGCATCTAAAAAGAAATTGCAATGGTGCCAAGAACAGGTTGAATACCTTGGTTTTATTCTAAGTCATGGTGAGAGGAGTGTCAGTCACAAAAGAGCTGCGGCTCTCGTGGGTCTGCCCCGCCCACAAACAAAAAAGGACATGCTAACTTTTCTTGGTATGATTGGTTACTGCCGCCAATGGATACCTGATTGTTCATTCTATGATCACACTCTGAGGTCTGCCACACTTTCAGAATCACCTGACATTCTCACATGGTCAAATGAAATGGTTGATGCCGTTGTGTACCTGAAGAATGCTATGGTAACGGCCCCTGGTCTTGGACTACCTGACTATAAGAAAATGTTTCATCTGTATGCTAGGGAAAATTGTACAACTATGGGGGGGGTCCTGGCTCAGGAACATGGAGGCAAGCTCCGCCCTGTAGCTTTTTTTTCCCAAAGTAGTGCCAACTCAGGTTCAGGGCATGCCTGCTTGTCTGAGAGCTGTTGCATCGTGCGCAATTCTGGTGGGGAGGGCTATTTCTTTCACATTGGGACATGAAACTACCCTACACACCACACACCAAGTGTCCTTACTACTGAAAAACATACACACTCAACACATGTCAGCACAAAGGTTGAGCGGATATGAAGTGATTCTTCTATCTGATCCCAACTTGATTATTAAATATTCTTCAGCAAATTCAGGTCCTGCTCCAATTTTGAATGCCCTACTGGGGCTAAAGGGGGAACAGGATGAAGTGGCACCAGAACACAATTGTATAACCCACATACAGCAAGACACTTCCCCTAGGTCCGACATGTCAGCTGTGGCTCTTGATGGGGCCCCAGATGTGTTTGTAGATGGCTCATGTTCTAGGCCAAATGATAGTACTTACCATGCAGGATACGGCATTGTGCAACTTCCTGACAAAATACTCGAGGCAAAGCCAATTCCATATCAGTCAGCCCAAGCAGCCGAACTGATTGCCCTTACAAGAGCATGTCAATTATTTGCAGGACAGGACGTCAACATTTACACAGACTCCAAGTACGCCCATGGTGCTGTACATGATTTTGGGGTCATTTAGGAGAGAAGAGGATTCATTGCTGCTGATGGCAAAACCATATCTCACTCTTCTTTGATATCTGATCTACTCAAAGCCATACAGTTACCAAAAACATTAGCCATTCTACATTGCAGGGCACATACAAATCGCAGAGATCATATTGCCAAAGGAAATGCATTAGCAGATAAGGTAGCAAAGGAAGCCGCATTACAACAGGTGGCCAGTGAGCAGATGCCTTTGCTCACTTCAGGCATCACAACCACCCCACATGACCAGATGTATGCAGATTTACAAAAATTTGCTACGAAAATCGATTTAGCAGACTGGGATGGTTCTGGAGCACAACTAGATCCAGCTTCTGGTCTATTGTGCTTAGAGGGGAAACCATGCATTCCCATGTCAAGTGCCCCATTGTTCATTGCACAGTACCACGGTCTAGGACACAAAGGATGGAAAACAACATGTGAAACATTATTGCAGGATTTTTACATTACAGGTTTATCTAGGTTGGTGAAAGAATATGTCTCTAGGTGCATTACATGTATAAGGAACAATCCACAGAACCCAAAGAAATCACAACACCAGCATCTAGTGTACCCAACTACACCTTTCACCCATTTACAAATAGATTTTACCCACATGCCAAAAACAGGACAGAGGCAAGAGTTTTTGTTGGTAATGGTGGATATGTTCAGCAGATGGGTGGAAGCATTTGTCACTAATAAAGAAGATGCGCAGACTGTAGTCAGAATTCTCACACAGGAGATAATACCCAGATGGGGATGTCCGCTGCAGATAAATTCTGATAACGGACCAGCTTTTGTGGCCAAGGTATGTCAAGATTTGGTAAAGGTACTTAAGATAGATTGGAAGTTTCATATTCCCTATCATCCTCAAAGTTCGGGTATAGTAGAAAGGATGAACAGGACGATTAAGGATAAGTTGAGGAAGGCCACTGGAGGAACCTATACCCACTGGAAGAAGATGTTACCTGCAATTCTAGCAGAGGTAAGAATGACACCTAATAAGACTACAGGGTTATCTCCTTTTGAAATATTAATGGGAAGACCGTTCCCCACTCCTTGGGCTAGACAGCCACTTATGTTAGAAAGAGGGGACCTTGACCTGGTACAACAAGAATATGTGAGAAAATTGATTCAAACTTTAGATAAGGTTGAAAGAAATGTTGCTCGCACCTCTCCTTTATCTTTTCAGGAATCAACACACCTTTTCCAAGTGGGAGATGTCGTAGTGGTCCGCCAACTCGCTAAAGACAAGAAGCAAGGCTACCCCTTTGGACCACCTACTACGGTGATAGCGGTTACCAGAACGGCTGTTCTGGTGGAGAATTCCCAGTCCTGGATCCATGCTAGTCGAGTGAAGAAGGTGAACCAAACACCTGAGAAATACGAAACGGAAAAAGGAGGTGAAGGACAAGTAGAAAATCCTCGAAGAGCGGGTGAAGTCGGTGAGAAAGACCCTGAAGATGACATTCCTTACTGCCCCTCATGGTGTTTTGAAACTCTGGATCCTATTGGGCACACTGACTGTGCTCTTTTTCCTGCCAGTATGGATCCTAACTAACTGTATTTATCACCCTGAGGACTTGGGTCTAATAAAAGGTATCTGTGGTCAAGGACTAGATTTAAATGAGACCCAGATAACCAAAAGTGAAAGAAAGTCAAAAAGAAAGTTTTGAAGAGAACAATCCTTTTTCAGGAAAAATGTTGATGATGCAGTTTAAATATGCTTATGCTCAAAAGTCAGGTTATGATAAATGTTGGATCTGTAGTAAGTTACATCCCAGCACATATGAAATTCCTCTTCTGGCCGCTCCAGTCAAAATATTTTTGTTAATAAAAGGGAATGTAAGTATTGGTTTGACCAATATTACTTCTAATGCCACCATATCTTTTCCAACTCTGGGAGTCACTCAACTCCCCGATTGGTGTTTTAGACTGGGGAATACTTCCCACAAGGGAAAGGGAATGTGCTCTCAGTCCATATTAAACATATCTGATCCTGGAAGGAGGGATGGAACTTCTTCTGTGAAACTCTGGCAAGTAAATGGTAAAACCCTGAATGAAAGTTTAGAAGGGATACAAGATAATGTGGGGAAAACTATGTTTGGAAAACTTCTTTTTTATTTTACACTTGTTGTCACCCCTGAATTTCATTCTGCAATACAAAAATTGCCGATCTCCTTGGGAAACAATACCTATATCTGTTGTGGTAAGATCTGTTACCCTTGGATACCGAGTAATGTCCAGGGCTGGTGCTATGTAGCCCAATTAGTGCCAATTATGGCAGCTATAGACCAAAAGGAACACCAGGTAAAAGCCAGTACATACCCAAAATACCAACTAACTCTGAGACAGAGAAGGGAAACCAAACAAGAAAAGGTAGATCTATTCTCTACAGGGGATAAGGTTTGGTCATGGTTCCCTACCTACACGGGATGGGGAATAACACTTATGAACAAAATAAATAATTACACAAACATTATTGATGATATACTGGAGAGGAACTCTAAGGACATAGGGTTGCTAAATACTGAGACCAGAGCTATTAGAAAACAGCTGGAGATGTAAGAATTAGCTATGGAAAGTATGAGTGCTGCTCTGACAGGTTTGTGTGAGATGACAGAGGATTATGAATGTTGTACTTGGATATACTGTATAATACCACAATGACTGTTCCAGATTATTATGAAATAATAAAGCAACACAGGGAACAGGTAGATGGTTTGATGGAAGAAGCTAGAGCTATAGGGAAAGATGGATGGACTCCTTTTGATTGGTTAGGATCAGGATTTGGTTCCATCTTTTCATGGATGAAAGGTATCGCGGTAAGCATAGTCATGATATTGTTTTTTGTTTTAATTTTATATCTATGTTTTAAATGCTCATTATATTGCATTGCTAGAGCTACAAAGCTGCAAAATACAAATGAAGGTTATCTAGCTATGTACAGAAAGATGAATGAAGTAAAGAATTGAGATCATGTTCATGATCTTAGAGGGGATTGAAAGGATCTAGATAACTTCCATTTTGTATTATGTACGCCATTTTAAGTATTAAGTATTAAGTTAGTTTTTTGTAGAGATATTAGAAGTTTAATGAAACTGTTTTCAGTTGTTCAAGGATGTATCAACAGAAGCTAACACGACCCTGACAATGTTTTTGTCTGTCTGTTTTCTCTAAAAGTTAGCCAAAATAATTTGTACCAAGAAATGTATATGTCATGTTTCATGTAGTTAGCTCATGATGGAAAGTTACAAGTTACAGTTTTGAAACTCGCTCCCCCCTCCCTTATTATTTTCTGTATCCTATATAATCTTATTAATGTCTAATAAACTTTGAACATCTCTGAACATTAGCTGTCGTGATTTCCGTGTTCAAGGGGTGTTCCCAGAATTCTGCTGATAAACCAGGAATCTCTCCACAGACCGGGGGTCTCTGAGGGAAAAAGAAAATCATTCCTTTCAGTATAGTGACCTCAGAGAAAACGTTTCAACATCAGTAAGCTGAGCAGTCATTAAAGACCATATTCACAGATGTCAGCAATGTTTCAGACTTCTCCCAAAATGTCAGTTAGTTTTTAAATCATACTTAAAAACTTGACTGCAGTGGAATAGTAGGTATTTAAAACAGATCTTTCCTCCCCAGATCTACTTTAGCTGACCTTAACACCAATCCACAATATAAAATGCTAGGTTTTTTGTTTTTTTTTCCTTTGACTTTTTTCTATTTTTTTTCTCCAGCCCCAACTTCCCTACCCCAAACCCCTGCTGTTTTCATCTACCCAAGAATGATGTGCCCCACTCCTGCAGCCTCCTGGGATGCCCATGTTGCATATCCCAGGAGGCTACAGTAGAAGAACCCTGCAGCACATCATAGGATGTTGGCTGCATAAACCAGAAGAGACAGCTGACTCCATATGACTTCAGAGAAGAACATTTGTTGCTACTGCAGTGATCCTCAATGTCTTCCATGTCCCATGCTCAGTGGCTTCCCTGCTGCATAATAACCACAGAAGGTGGCTCGCTCAGCACAGGTGTAGATTGTACGCCCCTTGAGGGTTAGGGCTGATGTGAATGTACAATATATATGTAAAGAGCTGCGTAAATTGACGGCACTATATAAGTACCTGAAATAAATAAATAAATCCTCATGTCTCACCTCTGCACACCTTAAAACCCTTCCCCATTCAGAGCTCACCATCCATTTTCCATTGTAAGGAGAGGACCTTACAGCAGCTGAAGCCAATATAACTTGCTATTACGCAGGAGAGAAATTAGGGTAGTTACGGCACTGTATTTTAATTCTGATTGTCATCTCTTTTGGCAATAAACCCCTTTGCTTCCTTTTTGTTCTTATTATCTTTTGTTTTTCATTTTGTGTTTGATTTGAGAACAGCGGTCACTTTTAGCTGCTCTGCCATCAAAAGTAAACTTTTTTTTTTTTGCTGCAGTACTTCCCTTAAAAATAGGCTTTTGTTTCATGGAGTTTTATTTGGGCTTCTCCTTTACTTGGGAGTATATTATTTTTATTTTATGTTGATAGGGACTCTTTTTTTACTTGACACTCTTTTTTGATGCAAGTCTTGGCAGGGCTTGAGCAAAGCCTTTGTTTCCAAATTGGTGTTTTTGGATTTTAATTTCTTTTATGGAGTTTGCAATATTATTTTAAGTTGATAGAGTCTTTGTTATTTTTTGGATGGATCATTTACTTGTTACAGACCATCTATTTCATAGAGCTGACTTTTGTTCACAGCACACCACTGCATTGTTTAAAAGAAAGACAAATAAGTGCAAGATATGAACCATTCACATGAACCCCCTTATCCCCATAATAAAGAAAATTGTAGGCATACACCAGTTAGGCCTACCATCCCTGATTAAAAACTTTCCTTCTTCGGGCCAGTTTTACACTTCTATATCTCTTGCAGTATCTTAATTCTTAGAGTAAAGTCCCAGTTTGTACTCTTTGTCACCAGCAAATTTGGGCCTAGCCATGCTAATTAAAATTGTCCTGCTGTTTCAGTTTCACACTACTGTATCATCTGTGCTTCCAAATTATTGTAGCGAAACACCTACCTGTACACTTTGTCTCTACTATTTTTTGGCCTATTTTCATTGACTAAAAGGGACTGCTACTGGCCAATTTTACACTGATGTGCAATCTGAAGTCTTTTAATTCTCATAGACCCACTAGTACATTTAGGCAAATTCTTCCACTTTGTAAATGTCCTGCTGCTGGCCATTTATTCACTGCTGTATCTTCTGCCGACAGTTTGGCATTAGTGAGAACAGGAACAGTCACAGCCAATATCTATCTGATGGCAAAGCAGGACTATTACATTTTGATGAAAAAAGCATGTGTTGTTCCTTTTTGTTAAACTGAAATTGATCTGATGATTGTGATGTTGCTACTGTACGTAAGCCAAGTTAATTGTAAACGAAAAACAAATCAATTCCACAGACAAATCTTCACTGCCAGTGTACACTTTTGCTGAGACTGCCCATAAAAATCAAACTGTCTCCTAGCAATAGGTAGAACATTAAGGTATTCCTCAAGTGTTGCCCTTGAAGCTCCATGTAAAGACCTTCTCCCCTTTGTACATTTTTTTCAATTTATTTTTTATTGGTACATGTCCACCATGAGAGTGCCTAGTTCCCCATGTTTTTTTTTTGACAGTAGTTTAGCTTTTAGCTATGAAAATGTCCAGAACTTAACAACAAGAATCTATGAATCAATGGGATTCGCATTTGAATTAGGGTTCACCAAATGTCAAACATGATTCACCAAATCCTTGGTGAATTGAACCTGGACACATTCACCCATCACTATAAGCTCAAATTGATATAGCTTGCTTGAGGATGTAGAATATGCACAATGTACAGCAAACCCATCAAGAGACCAATCATGTCCATTATAATAACATGGTTACATATGTAACATAGTTACATACATGTAGTTAGTCAGGTTGAAAAAAGACACAAGTCTATCTAGTTCAGCCAAAAGGACACACAGTTAATAATGTCAGGCTGGGTAAATGTTTGAAAATAATACTCAAATTCCATGTCCCAAAACTAAGCAATGTACAGTTTTAGTGGTTATGGGATTACCAGCTATCATACTAGTTGCTCCTGATTTTTTATATATTGATGATACATTTACTTGAATTCTGGTCATAGATGTACTATAAACAGCACTAAACTGTAGTAGAAAATTAAAAAGATACAATGTATATAATATTCTCTCAATCATGATGTATCTTGTATATTTTCTATTCTGCCTTCTTATAAAAATGAGCCTAGAAGTAAAACAAGTGATTCACATTTGTGCAACACTATTACAATTTCCTTGCATAAAACTGACCTTATGCATGTTCTTCCTTCTAATGAAGATTCCATTGCTTGCTGGAAAAATAGATAATATTATTGATTGTGTGCTTATACAGCACTGTGGGATTATTGCTTGTAGGAAACAGAAGTGATGGTTCCTGATGTAGTGGAAAATTAGCCTCATTGTCACTCACATGACTGGTGCCTGGATCTTGTTCTTTCCATTTCTTAAGTCTGTCTTGTGATATTTAGTGAACTATTGAATACTGTGCAGAAACCTATGTTTTGAATAAAAGTGACATCAACTGGAAATGTTTTAGAGAAAAGGCGGATATTGTTTTTTTAAATGACAGAACAGATTACAAAACGTAAAGATTGCCTTTATATTGTGGTCTTTATGGCATATTACTTTCAGCAGGACAGGAATGGAATTGCTGAAGTCATAATGATGAGCAAAGCTTGTAAAGCCTTTCAGTTACTTATCAAAATACTTTCTGTAGGGTGAAACCAATCTGTATAACTGAAGACATATGCTTTATAACGTGACTAAAGGACTTGTCAATCCAATGACCTCCCAAAATAACGACATAAACGATGTCACAAGGATTTAAACGGCCACAGTAGTCTTTTATTTACACACAAAAACAACAAAATAAATAAAATAATACATAACATAAACAGCAAAGCAAATAAATCACACATTCTCTTTTTTCTCAAATGACCTAGCTCCTGGGATGACCACCAATAACCAAATAAGTGGAATCACCATACCCCAGATAGGATCCCAGTTTTCTAACAATTCAAATATTCACTGGGCCCCCCCAAAGATCCCCTGACCCACCAAGATGCCTTGATAATTTTTTTTTATTTAATGTCTTTCCAACCTTTGTCTTCTCACCAACCTAAATTGAGGGCAAGCACATAAAAAAGTAAGGGACAATCATGCAGATTTAGTCCTAGACCCCTGGTCACGCAGACCCTACTTACAGTTTCTTCTTCTCTGGGTCTCATTTTAAATAATCTACAAGTTTATAAAGCGCTGCAAAGATGAATGCTGATATACGCAACAGCAGTGACCTATAATGATAAATTAGACTTTCATAGACTTTCATATCAGTGGAAGTTTAAACTACAGCTAAACTAAAAGAAAAACATTCTTTATTGCAACTAATGCAAGATAACATTTCTTATTTATTTATTGAATACATTCTCTCACGGAAAGTGAAATAATTCTTTAGTATAACATTATTTTTTTTTTTTTACATCAAAAGCGTGTTTGCTGTAAAATACATTATTTGTTTTTTTCACATTTTCTTTCTCTGCACTGTGCATACCCTTTACACAATTTTAGTGAACTTTCTGGGGGCATGGGCTCACATGATGCATTACAACTCACATGATGGTAAGGATGACAACACTGCAGCTGAATTCAGTATCTGTTGTCACCTCCGGAACTTAGGTTGACACAGACTGCTGGTAGAATTATCAGGTATTATTTATTTGAAAGCAGGGTATATAAAAAAGTATTACATTTTTTTAGATTACTGGACATTTGAAAAAAATATATTTGGTTTAAGTGTTTGAGTTTAGACATGTTTGATTGGTTTTGATTTGTTACAGCACTCACTATATAAACTAATTTTGCTCTTGTGTTATGTACAATAATATGATTGTTATACTTAAGATATTGTTGACATCATGATTGGCTTCTAAGGCCAGTACACTGTATCATGGGAGGAAGATACATGGTTCCCCACATCTGGAAGTGGCAGGTATTTGGGACAGCTGCTACATAGGAATATGATGGAGGGGGGAGCACAGTAAAATTGAGTACAAATTGGTCAGGGGGGTAGGCTAGTAAGAGATTCAATCACTTTCCTCTTATTGGACAAAGAAACAGACCTACGTTAACACTTTCCAGCTGGTGGGAGTTGGTCCTTTAAAATGTCATAATGCCAAAAGTGTTACATAGGCATCACAGTCATGTGGTCACTGTAGTTAGCTGTAATAGTGATCATGTGATCTGGAGCATGCCTAACTGGCAACAGCTGTAGTTGTAGGTGATAGCATGCTTGCTATACCACTGGCATTGAGTGAGCATGCTCCCAGCACAAACAAAGTATACCAAGCTGTATGTATGTTAAAGCTGAACTGTTAAGCCATTTTGCTGCATTTATGTGCATTGCTGGTGATAAGGTATTAAATCACAACTCTGGAAAAAATGTAATGTATCCCTTGCAGTGGTGTTGTGCCCGAGCTACAATAGCTTGTTTTACTTAAGGGAGAGGAGAAACTGTTATTTATCTGATCCTCCACTCCCTTGGCACTGCCAATGCTTCCTCTGTGTCATATTGTCTAATGCAGGGCTATGACGTTGCTTTGGTCTTGATTATGTTAGGATCCTAATACACTAAAGTCGTGGGAGAAGAGGCTGTGGGGAGTAGCAGAGAATAGGTAAGTAATTTTGCTTTGTTTGTTCCCTAGATGGGCTTTAAGTTCATTTAAAGTGGAGTTCCACCCATTTTAAATACTTTACCTTATTATGTAGTCCCTGTGAAATAAAGCACAAGTTGGATATTTTTATTTTTTTTTATTATACATACCTTTTAATTCACTGCAAGCCTGCAGTTCTGGTCCCGACCGCCTAGGCGATGATGTCGTAAGGGGATTTGCAAGGTCTCCTGGGATGTCATGTCCTGTATCCCAGGAGTCCTTTGGTTTCCTGTAATCACAGAACTTGAAAACCGGAAATGACGCGAATGGGAGGTGTTTCGCGCCATTTTACTGGAGTCCATGATATATAACCTTCCTTGAAGTACAGTGCTGTACAGGTTGCCTGATGGGGGCGGCAGGTGGGAACTTTATTTGTCCCCACCATTGTTATGGCAATCTGTACTGCACACATCGCACCGAGCAGTGTCTGTACTGCGCATGCGCGAGAACGAGTGGTGCATGCTGGGATAGCCAGCAGCACGATTCCAGGAAATAAATACCTGTGGGCTTCAGATGACCACAGCTATCATGGCACCTGCCTGCTTCTGAGATCCTGGTAAATGTTTACGATTTTCTTAGTAATTACAATGCTTTTAATATTGAATTATTTCAGTTCTTAATGCTATTTGTATGGTCATCGTGGATCTGCTTTAAACAAAATATTTTTAGGGGGACTGGAGCTCGCTTAAAAATGTACAATATGTGTCAGTATCCATATCTGAACCTGCAACCTCTGCGGTGCCTGGTTGTGGCTCTTCTCAATGTGCTACCTGAGATACTAGACAGCTTCCTGCCTGATCTCTTTTGTGCTCTCTAGTCGATATCTTGCTCCTTTGCGTATCTGCAGCTGTCCTTATCTCTACTACCATTTATTAGTGAACTTTGGCTTGTTCCTTGACTATGTTTCCACTTGATTCCAAAATGCAACCACTTGTTACCAAACTTTGACTTGTTTACAGACTACGCTTGATTCCTGCCTGCTATATCTACTACTGAATGCTGGATTGCTTGCCTCCTGTTGGGGAGATCCTGAGGACTATGACCTGGTAGTAGCCTGCAGCAAAACTCATCTCCATTGGCATCTGGAGCTCTGGTAAATAGTGCTTAGTGCTTAGACCCCACACCTAGGGTAAACCTGCATCATCTGGCAGGGTGACCTGCTTATGTACTCATCCTGTTGGTCGGTGGGAGCCTCTGTACTGCTATAGATACTGATCCCCCAGCCTGATCCTTGCCTTGACTGTGGCAGTATGTATATATGTTTTTTAAAATATGTGCCAGTTATGGCAGGTGAAATACTAAAGTTACAAGAAACACTAGTTCCCTGTTTTGCCTGCACCTCTGTCTTACATCTTTCCTAAAGCAGAATGGGCAGATGTTGATACTGGATACCAGAATTTTAATAAAGGGTTCCCTATTTTTAAGGGCACACAAACTATCCAAATTTCCATACCACCTCCTGGAGCACAAGTGATGCAGAAGACCCCAGCATCTTTTAGTGCTAAAATAATATTTTAAAGGGGCCCCTTCTTTACCCCACCCCTACTTTTGAAACACCTGCTTGGTGCTGAAAGCCATGTATACCTTCAAAATATAGGGATACCAGCCCATTTTCCTGGTTTGCTTGAATCTTTAAAGTGTTAGTTCACTTTTACAGAAAAAATGTAAAGATGAACTAAAGCTTGCCACAGACAGTTCGAATCTTAGCTGGTTCAGCAGCCCACATGGAAGAAAAATATATTTGAAATATATTTTAAAAATATTCTTCCCAAATATATTGACATATATTTGAAATGCTACAATTTTGGCCATATTCAAAATGACTTTTTTATATATTAAAAAAAATCTGAAGGCTATATTTAAAAAAAATATATTTTTAAAAATATTTTTCATATATTTTGTATATTTTTCTGATTTTTTTAACATTTAAAAAAGTCATTTTAACGTATATTTTTATATATATTTGTAAATGCATTCCAAAAATGTAGATTTGTATTTTTAAAGACACACAGTATATTTGAAATGTATTTTTAAAAATATTTTTCATATATATATATATATATATATATATATATATATATATACGCTGCATGTTTAAATGCATATTTATTACAAAACATATGAAAAATATTTGAAAAAATTAATTTTTTATTATTATACAGGATTTATATAGCGCCAACAGTTTGCACAGCGCTTTACAACATGAAGGTAGACAATACGCTTACAATACAATTTGGTACAAGATATATAGGTATATATATATAAATATCTTTTGAAATATATTGAATATGGCCAAAATTGTAGCATTTCAAATATATGTCAATATATTTGGGAAGAGTATTTTTAAAATATATTTCAAATATATTTTTCTTCCATATGGGAGGGATCGGCCCAGATTCAAACCATGTATGGACGGGCTGAATGTACCCAAGTTGATCGATCAATCAACCTGTGGTTGCAGGAAAGAAAGTCGCTCCATCTATGGCTGGCGTAACATCGTACACCCTACCCCTGCTCCCCCCCAGTCTTTACTGTATTTACCTCCGTGTTGAGGTCTGTCAGTGCCCATGCAGCTGGTCCAGTGGTCCGGGGATTTGAAATCAGCAGCAGGTGTATGGTTTTAGTTTAGTTTACATAGGCTGTGTGTTTTTTTAAATATTAGTAATGTCAAAAAATAAAATAAAACATCTACTTACATTGAGTATCTGTAACTTGGTAAATGAAGACCTGGCACATAGGATGAGGAAAAATACAGGTGGAGCAAATATATTATTATTTACAATTTCCCCCTAGTATATTTCTGTTAGTATTGTTTATATGCACATACAAAAAGACACATTCGTTGATAACAGTGATGTAACATGATGCGCTTTGGCAATGTACGTTTGTCTATACTAAACAGTAGCTGTTACAAGCGTGCCTGTGTAACATAGCCATTCAAGTAAAGCCAGTTTCCTCTTGCTATAACAACGTTATTATATGTATTGACAGGTGTAATGTAGCTGACAGTTGTGGAAAATTCCCAGTCATAAATAATGGACATAGTACTGAGATCAGTATTGACTGTAAACCTGTGGCCTGTGTAATCTTTCCTTAATTGTATGTATTTGCTATAGCATCAAATACCGTAGGCATAAACATTTTTTTATGGAACCATGGCTATATCAATACTATATAAAAAGAATAATACTATGGAATGTGTTTTGTTAGGCAACCAAATAAAAATACCATAAATACTGATTGAAGTGATCCTCAGTTGGAAGAGAGTTCAAATTACACTTGTATATGAATACAATGAGACTGGTTTACTAAGGGAGTTGAGACTCTATTGAGTGAGGATTCACTTCAATTATCCAATCAAGTAAAAAGCAAATACCTGTTTGTTTATTTATTTTATCTGCAAATAATTGGGTATTCAAAAGAGAACACAGCTCCAATTTATAGAGGTAAGTGTCTCAACTTCTATATTAATTATTTTGGGCTCTCCTCTAGGTACTGATGATTTCTGAATAAACCCTCTGCGTCTGTGCTTTTTTTTTAAATCTAGTTGGTGGCTTAGACAGGCCATACATGATTCATTTTTTTTTATTCAACCATTTTCTTTCATTCAACAAATGAGTCAAATACCCCATCCACACATTTGAGGCGGATGGGGGAAATCCTGTTGTGGAGCTACTGTATTCTGATAGCGGGGAGGCTTTACCGTTGTCAGAATACACTCATCAGTACCACTGGATAAAGCCAGTGGTACTGATTGAGAAAAAATTTTCCAATAAGCTGGTTGTACAGAAGTTGATCGAGTCATTGACCTGCCCATACATGGATTGAAAATCTTCCTTGCTGAACCGTCTAAATTTCAACCCATCTATGGCTGGCTCTCTATGATGTTTTTTAGGATGGGCTTTCTACATGAGCTCAGTTTCTGTCCTAACATTGACACATTGACATCATGTTCATTGAGTAATCAGTCTCTGGCTGAATGATAATATAGTGAGGGTAAATGCTGGACTGTGTTAAATTAGACTGTAAACTCAGCTATTGCAATGACAAAAGTGCTGCTTTAGACCCTATCAAGATTAAAAGGAATTTAAAAAGTCAAAAAAATCATCAGGTGGTCAAGCTTGGGGTCTCCAAACTTAAGGGGATGCTGCTCAACAGACCACATCTTCACGTTCCTTTAAAATGCAATTCCAGAGGGCGCATGCGCGGCCGGCACTGATGGACGCGGCTTAAGATCCGCTCCGTCCACTCGCCAGCAGAAAACCAGCACTCACCGGCCCCGGGGGAAATAAACCACCCCACGGCACTGATATTACCTGCCCGCACCTCAGCAGTCATGCCCCGCAGGCGCAGAGTCCCGGATCACCCCGGGAAACTCACCCAATTCTTCCCTGCTCTGGGAAGCCAAGATGGCGGCCGCAACAGCACAGTGGAGGGAGATGGCAGGCACGAGGAGGAGGACTACGGAGCCCAGCACAGGGACCCGAGGCTCCAGGCACCGCTGTATCCAGGGGACCCTGGTGAGTTATCACCCCCCTTGTCCCCCACGACCAGCAGCCCTGCCAAATCCAGACCCCGTCTGGACTGTGACCCAGACCCTCCATACCAAGCCATAACTCTCCTGCCTCCACCCCCTAATGCAGACCTCCCTGACATAGCCGCATTCCCTGCAGCTGATCAACCGCTCACAGAGGTGACGATGAAACACATGCTGACGTCACTGCGCCAATCCCTGCTAAATGACGTATTCACATCCTTAAACCAAATATCTAATGTGGTACAACGACAAGAACGCAGAATAAACCATATCCAAAACAGCTTGGGTGACATAATAACAGCGCACAATGATTTGATTGACGTGCACGCGGATCATGCGTCCGACTTCGAACAAATCAACCTAAAACTGGCCGACTTAGAGGACTGCTCGCGACGCAATAACATCAAAATTAGAGGGATCCCTGAATCAATAACGAATGAAAATCTGCTTCCCTACATACAACAATTCGTTAAAATACATCTCCCAGCACTTCCGGACATAGAGCTTGCGATTGACCGGGCCCACCGCTTGCCCAAGCCAGCATTTTTGTCAGCTTCAATCCCAAGAGATGTACTAATTAGAGTACACTTTTACCACGTAAAGGAAAAAATTATGACAGCGGTCAGAAACATGCCACCTCTCCCGCCATCACACGCAAATCTCCGCCTTTATGCGGACCTTTCCAAAGCTACGCTCCTCAATAGGAAGAAAATGATTTCCATCACAAAGGCCCTCAGAAATCATGGTATAGCCTACCAATGGGGCTTTCCAACTAAATTAATAGTGCGGAGACAAGGCAGAATATTTACCGTTAAGAACCTGGAAGCAGGCATTGATCTGCTCAAAACCTGGAATATCATCCCTGCAGATACACAAGACGCCATTCCTAACTCAGCCCAACATATGGAAGCAACATGAACAGTTACATGAAACATTCCAGGAGCAGACATATGCCCTGCCCCCCTAGAGGCCTATTCTAAATGTCCAAATGTCTGGCGATTGGCCCTTACTTGAAAATGTTCGTTCTACATATTTTTTGTTGGCATGACCCTCCCCGGGGTCAAAGCCCATCTATACCCCTCAGTTCTAGAGTAGCAATATTGGCTACTTGGTCTACCTGCTTTTTTTGCGGGAATATTTTTACTACCCTGTTTGTCTCCACCCCCCTTTTTCTAAGGCACTATCGAATACTCCTCTTTACTACTACTCCTGCATTCCTACAGTCCACACGGCACAATAATTCCACAACCTCCATCCGAGCCACACTGGTACCACAAGTAAACAACCATTCCCCATTTCTAGGAGATTACCGAATCTTGTTTCCCTTAAACAGCAAACCGACACTGTACTACCAACCAATATTTCATTACCAATGATTACTATAACATCTCTCAACGTTAGAGGCCTAAACTCCCCATTTAAGAGATCACTACTCTTTAAAGAAACCAGGAAATCCCAAGCCGACATTTTTTTCATACAAGAATCCCATTTTGCCACTGGAAAAGAGCCTAAGCTACACCTCCAACACTTTTCACAAATTTTTATGTCTACCAACCCCAAGAAGAAAAATGGAGTCATCACAGCCATCAGCGATTCTCTCCCTTTCCACCTCATCTCAAAAATAGCCGACCCACTTGGACGCTATCACATCCTTATTTGTCAGATCAATGACATAATCCATACGTTGGTGAATGTATATGGCCCGAATAACAACCAATTGCAATTTTATCGGAAACTCTACAAGACCATCTCTACCCATAAACAAGGCAGACTCATAATTGGCGGAGACCTCAACGTTATGAGCAACCCACTTGTGGACTCATCATCCAAGAAGAAAACTAATAAATATACCTTTAATCGATTTCTACATGACCATGACCTATATGACATATGGAGATGCCACCATGGTTCCGAAAGAGACTACACTTACTACTTCCCCGCTCATCTTTCCTACTCAAGGATAGATATGTTTATTACAGATAAATGGACATTGCAACAAGTGACCTCATCGAACATTGGCACTATATCTTGGTCAGATCACGCACCAATCAGTTTATCCCTAGATGATGATCGACGTTCGGCGCTCCCGCCGATTTGGAGACTCAATTCCTCACTCCTCTCATTTCCGGACAATCAGAAGCATATCTTGGAAGCACATAATATATTTTTTGCTACTAACACCACACCGGATATCTCAGTTACCACACTCTGGCAAACATACAAAGCATACATGAGAGGTATCCTCATACAATTAAATTTGCGTATAAAAAGACAGAGGTCCCAACAAATCGACCAACTCCTAACCTCCATTAACCTAAATGAAGAACTTAACAAAAAAAACCCTAACCCCTCCACTTCCGCGACCCTAAATCAAGAAAGAAATAAGTTACGTACCCTATTACTCCATTCATATGACACCAATCTCCAAAAAACAAAGACCAAATTTTATGCACTAGGAAATAAAGCAAGTTCTCTTCTAGCTAAGATCATTAAACATAAACGACTTAAGACCAAAATATCTATGATACAACACCCAATCACGCGTTCATCTCTTTCGAACCCGCAAGATATAGCCAATGCTTTTGCAGCATACTATCAAAAGCTATATAATATAAAAGATGACCCAAACACAACCCAACCTACGACTCCTACCATTGAAAGCTTCTTGCATGACTCCAAGCTCTCCCACATCTCCCCCTCTCAACTTGAATCTCTATCGGCGCCAATCTCATCTATAGAAATTGAAAAAGTTATCTCTACTCTACCCTTAAACAAATCCCCAGGGAATGATGGATTCACTAATGAATTTTATAAAACGTTTGCATCCGACCTTAAATCACACTTATCTGCCCTTTATAACCACGCAGCTTCTACCGGTAAATTCCCTTCCGACATGCTGCAGTCGATAATCACTACTATTCCAAAACCGGGTAAAGACCCACAATCTACTCAAAATTACAGACCAATCTTGCTAATCAATACGGACATAAAAATTTACGCCAAAGTGATTGCCCAAAGATTACTCCCTTATCTACCTGCGTTGATACATCCGGATCAAGTGGGTTTCATACATGGTAGACAGGCCCCAGATGCTACTAGATGAATAATATCTCTTCTGCACCATCTAGAAACTGTTAAACGTCCTTCTCTCCTCTTATCATTAGATGCGGAAAAGGCCTTCGACAGAATTCATTGGCAATTCATGGCACTCACACTACAAAAATTTGGCATTACTGGCTGGCTACTATCGGCGATTCTTGCTCTTTACTCTCAACCTTCTGCTAGAGTATTAACTAATGGCACGCTCTCACAACCCTTCTCCATATCAAATGGAACCAGACAAGGGTGCCCCCTATCCCCCTTAATCTTCGCCTTACTAATAGAACCACTAGCGACTAAGCTCAGAAATGACCCAGAATTCACGGGAGTCGAATATCATAGTACCGAACATAAAATTAGTCTCTTTGCAGATGACATCATACTCATAGTCACAAACCCACATGAATCTCTTAAGACGATACGTGCACACATTAGGGATTACGCAGAGGTTTCGTACTATAAACTTAATGAACCCAAATCATCAATATTAAACCTGTACACACCGCCCATAACCCAGGACTTACTTTCTAAGCAGTTCCCTTTTATCTGGGAAAAACACAGCATCCCATATTTGGGAATTAAACTCACCGCTAATACTAGCCAACTCTACACATCTAACTATAGACCGCTTCTTGAAACTATCCCACAGGATCTCAAAAGCCTTCGTACTGCTACTCTATCGACATTAGGTAGAATAGCAACCCTAAAAATGTGTATACTTCCTAAAATACTATACATTTTTCGAACATTACCTATCCCTGTCCCCTACTCTTTTTTCACCAAACTTCAGGCGATATTAAACAAGTTCCTATGGAATTAAAAAAAATCCAGGTGCACTACAAACCTACTAATACGCCCTACCCTCAGAGGAGGAGCAGGTCTCCCACATATGAAATCCTACTACCAAGCCGTTCTACTAGACCAGCTCTTCTTCTGGTGGCATCCCTCCCCTGAAAAAATATGGTCTACCATGGAAACATTTTTATATCATCCACACGCTTTAACGGACATGATGTTCCTACCTCGCATGGCTCAAAATCGAATACCCCACAAACATCCATGTATTTGCGCTTCCTTAACAGCCTGGTACGACTTTATTGACTATAACAAATCGGGGAACCACAACATACAAGTTCCTACCCCACTATCATCCCTCCATCACATCATTCCCCACCTAAACCTAACGACATGGACGACCTCTGGCATACTTCATATTGAAGACATATATACTTCAGACACATTAGACTCCTACATCACCCAAAGTAAATTCCACCTCCCTGACACCGAACAATTTACCTATATGCGAATAGCCCATGCACTACACAAAACCAAACTTCCACATAACATAGAAATCCCTGCAACGGCTCATCATTTCTTGCATAGAACTACCTACCCAAAGAAAGGAATTTCCACATTCTACACTCTTATACTCGAAAAGCAATTTGCAACGTATACGTCTTCCTTAGCTAATTGGGAGAAAAATTTGCACCAATCTGTTTCTCCAACTGTGTGGGAAAAAACATTCACTATTACTTACAAGGCCTCAAAATGTTCTTCCCACTGGGAAACATACTTAAAAATTCTTGTTTCCTTCCCCTTTCCCAATTTCCATCTCTTCCCTAATTATCATTTCTTTATGACCGTGAGAATGGTTCACTGAACGTTGAGCATACCTCTCATGTAAACATCTGAAAACTAAAAAATCCCCGGCCTATTGGTGGGGATTCTTCACACCTGTTTATTCTCTGTATGTATTATAATTACCCGAGTGAACCCTTATTCTCACATTCCAGATTTACCATGTTTTTCTCTTCTGTATGTCTGAAAACTCTTTCAATAAATAATATTTGAATATAAAATGCAATTCCAAGCCAGGAAAGGTTTCTGTCCTGCCAGGATTCAGCTCAAGTAGGCAAGTGGAAGAACATCCAATATACTCCTTTTTTCAGAGTATTTTCTTTTTCACCAGTTTACCTTAGCTGCTTATCTATCTCTCTCATATTTATCCAATCACCCTTTCCTCTTATATCTCTCCATAAACACCAATACATCCATCCTTCATTAATGGTCCATATGTACCTGAATATCAATATGACTCCTGACTTTTTCCAAACATCCCTCTTTCCCTTATTGATTTGTATATACCATCACTCTTTCCTATATGATCCACTCCCCAAAAGCAAACCTTGTTATATTGGTTATTGGTTAATTGCCACGAATGTGGTAAAGTATCTTTCTAATTGTTTATTAATTTTTGTGTACAGAGAAGAATACTTTTTCCATCTGTGTACATATTTTTTATGTACCGTATTTGCCGGCGTATAAGACGACTGGGCGTATAAGACGACCCCCCTACTTTTCCTGCTAAAATGTAGTGTTTGGGCTATACTCGCCATATAAGACTACCCCTCTTCCAATGCACACCAGTGGGAGGAATAGTGCCCCATCATTGATGTCAGTGGGAGGAATAGTGCCCCATCATTGATGTCAGTGGGAGGAATAGTGCCCCATCATTGGTGTCAGTGGGAGGAATAGTGCCCCATCATTGGTATCAGTGGAAGGAATAGTGCCCCATCATTGGTATCAGTGGGAGGAATAGTGCCCCATCATTGGTATCAGTGGGAGGAATAGTGCCCCATCATTGATGTCAGTGGGAGGAATAGTGCCCCATCATTAGTATTAGTGGCAGGAATAGTGCCCCATCATTGGCATTAGTGGCAGGAATAGTGCCCTATCATTAGTATCAGTGGAGGAATAGTGCTCCATCATTGGTGTCAGTGGGAGGAATAGTGCCCCATCATTGGTATCAGTGGCAGGAATAGTGCCCCATCATTGGTATCAGTGGGAGGAATAGTGCCCCATCATTGGTATCAGTGGGGGGAATAGGTGCCCCATCATTGGTATCAGTGGCAGGAATGGTGCCCCATCATTGGTATCAGTGGCAGGAATAGTGCCCCATCATTGGTGTCAGTGGGAGGAATAGTGCCCCATCATTGATGTCAGTGGGAGGAATGGTGTCCCATCATTGGTGTCAGTGAGGGGTGGAATAGTGCCCCATCATTGGTGTCAGTGGGGGGTGGAATAGTGCCCCATCGTTGGTGTCAGTGGGGGGGGGAATAGTGCCCCATCGTTGGTGTCAGTGGGGGGGAGGAATAGAGCCCCATCGTTGGTGTCAGTGGGAGGAATAGTGCCCCATCGTTGGTATCAGTGGGAGGAATAGTGCCCCATCATTGGTATCAGTGACACCAATGATGGGGCACTATTCCTCCCACTGAGACTTGCTGACCCTGTTCTCGTATGGTGCTGCTGCAGCCAGCATATGTGGTTGCAGCAGCACCTCTACACAGAACACTTACCTGCTGCTCCGGCACTCAATTTTCGCGGGGCCGCTCGGCTCCGCCCCCTCGCCGGTGATTGGCCGCCTGTGTGCCTTTCCTGAGCTACAGTTCTGGCGGCCAATCACCGGTGAGGAGGCGGAGCCGAGCAGCCGCACGAACATTCAGTGGCCGAACTGAAGGAGACGCCGCGCTTCCTGGACCGGATCGTCGTGGGACTGGATCCAGGTAAGAGACATCAGCCCCTGCAAACCCCTGTACTTAATGCCTAAACATGTGTACCGGCGTATAAGACGACCCCCGACTTTTGAGAAGATTTTCAAGGGTCAAAAAGTCGTCTTATACGCCGGCAAATACGGTAGTTGTCAGTTTTTGTGGTGATGTTCCAAGTCTGATTTTTATTAAATGAGGAGAATACAAAAACAGCATAATTAGACATAACAGGACAAAAACAGCATAAACAGATTACAAATAGTACATTTAAAACAATACTTAATATTTCATTATACAGTTATTTTTGGTTTTCGTGTTGTAACAAAAACTTTTTTTTGCATTCTTTATTTAAAAGTAAAATCAAATATCCATTACAATTTACTGCATATAACAGGAGTTCCATATGGTCGCATAGGGGTTTATTTACTAAAGCTGGAAGGTGTAAAATCATGCGAATTTCTGCAGAGAAACCAATCAGCTTCCAGGTTTTATTGCCAAATCTCAATTGAGCAAGCTGAAATTAGGAGCTGATTGGCTACCATGCACAGGTGCAACAGATCCTGAGTTAATGAGCTTTAGTAAATCTCCACCATAGTGTGGCAACGTAAACAAGAAACATGGTACATGGGCTGATACTGCAACATGTAAATAGTATATCAAGACAAAGACAGCAGTCCATAATCTCCATTTCTGTTCAACAGCAAGATAAAATACTAATGCTATAAGGTTTGTTTTTTAGTAAGGGTAGTTGGACAGATTGAAAAAAACTGTCATGGTAAAGATATGGAAGAAAAGGAGGAATGAAGTAGAGGAGAGGTAAAGAAGTAGCGGGTGGAGGGGGAGTGGGGTGGAACACCAGATGGGGGATGATTAATATTCCTTACCGATATACAAAATGTGATTGGGCCGCTAGAATTCAGGAGTGAAGTTATTACATATTTGAGTACTTTGCTACAGAAGGTAGAGGGATGAGGTGAAAAGTGTCTTGGTGGCCCCATGTACAATATAATGGAATATTAGCATTCAAGCTGGGCAGAGAAGACTTCTGTCCAGATTTAGTCACATGTTGATCTTAACTGCAGCTGTTTATAGTCACCCTTGGTTTTGAATTTGGATTCTATGTTTTTTAGGGTACAGGCGAGGTCTTCTATACATTTTATGTCTTCCACCCTGCAAATGCACGGTTGGGGGTTAGACAATTTCCAAAGGGCCGGTATGCAAGAGCATGCAGCATTAACTAAATGTTTTATTATCAAGTTTTTATAGGCCAAGGTAATGAGTTGTGTGGAGGAGAAAATATGTGGGTTCTTTTGGGCCAACATGATCAGTGAATTTTTACCAATATTATGAATTTATGTACAGGGGATTAGGGGCTGCGAGGTCTCTGAGAGGAACAGACTGTAGGTAAAAGAGAGAGAATGTTGGAGGAAACCAGATGCATGGCATTACTATGTGAATAGAGTTAAGTGACATTTAGAAATGTGGGCATTTGGGAGAGACCACAAGTGATGTGAAACATGTAGGGTTTAAGAGGGCTTAACTGAGAGCAGGGTTTAGGAGCATGTCGGCTGCCAATAACCAAGCAGAGCTGGTAATGAATTGTGGAGCAAGAGATTTGTTTTTTGTCCGTAGAGAATTGACTGCCTCATCCTTCATCCCTGGAGGGTATTTGTAGTAGGGTTGTAGAGTGTGGAGAGGAGGGGAGAGGGAAACAATGAAATATCATAAGCAGTGAACACTTGTGAACATAGGAGCCATATCAGAGCAATGGTCAGATGTTTATGTAAATCTATGGGTAGTGGAGCAGACCACCACAGGAGTACTCACAGTAGTATGTGCAAGAAAATTTGCTTCAGGCATACCCACTGTTTGGTGGCTAAGTGTCCACACCAGTCGAGGGCTGATGTTAAGTGTGATGATAGCTGGTATAATTTTACAACAGGAGTGCCATACCATCCAACGTTTTTGACCTGCGGAGTATGGCCTGTTTGATTCGGGCTGGTTTTTCACTCCAAACAAACTGAGTGTGGATGAGACTGATTTAATGTAGTCTATGGTAGATATAAAATACAAGGCAGAATGTTTTGTTTACATAAAACAAAAATGCAGCGCTAAAATCAATAAGGGACTTTAATGATTAAGTGAGAAAATATATGACTGAATAAGTAATATAATTAAATAAAAAAATAGTAAATACCACAAAAAGTTTCCAAGTAAAAATATATGACTCAATATGTGATACAATTAAATCAAAATAAATGCCACAACAAATGTCCATAAGAAAACAGTTCAAATAAAGTGTCTCTCTATTGACGCTGCTGTTCCCCAAGAAAGCTCCAATCCACAGGTGAAAGTGATGGATGCAGCTATACCACTTTAGTGCCAAACAATGTGCCATCAATGAGGAAAAATCCACCACCTCCACCACTGTACAAAAGGGTCTCTTACCATTCCAGTTGGACCGTTATATCATTATTGGTCATACTGTGCTCAACATATAACATGTATATCCTGCTCCACGGCAGATAAAAGCATAAAAATAATTATATGGCAACCTGAAGGCTCTGTTGTATAGAACGCCAAGAACCGTTGGCATACACACAGACCAGCGTTACTACACGATGACGTCACACGTACAGGCCATGCCTTTTTTGTTTAATGATTTTATATCTACCCATCCAAGAAAAGTTGTGTGTGCCTCATGTTGCCAGATCTTTCCTAAAAGGTGAAGGGAGTGGGAGGAAGTTTATGGAAAATAATACTGAACGGTCATTCAGGAGTACAATACCTAGGATTTTAATGTGGGATGTTGCTCATTTAAAAGTGAAAGTAGACTTTTGTCTGTGTACAGTCAGTCGGGAGGGTCAAATTGAGAACTTCTGATTTGTGGTAATGTATATGGTAATTATACAGATTATAATACATAGTGAGCTCAGCCATCAGATTAGGGAAGGTCACAGCTGGTTTACTAGGAAAAAACAATCAGTTATTCATGCAAGCAGAGACTTTATGTTGATATGATCCTATAACGATCCCACTAATGTTAAGGTTTTTTCATATGGTCCGGAGAAAAGACTCTAATGTCAAAATGAAAATACAGTGGGAGAGTAGGCACCGCTAATGTATACCATTTTTAATATGAAGAGTTGTTGATTGCACTCCGCACTTGAGACAGCGAGTATAGGGAACCAATAAATTACGCATGAAAGGACCCGGCCACACAGCTTCTAAAGATATCTAAATAAAGGCCCAATCTGTCTTATCAAAGGCCCTCTGCGCATCCATAGAGAGAAAGAAGGAGTGTTCTGTCTTCGACAAGGCTGCATGAAGTAGATTGATTGCACAACAGTGCTGTCCCTGGACTCCCTAATGGTTATGAAACCCACTTGATCTAAGTGGATTATGTTTTGCAAGTAGGGAATCAGATGATTTGAGATTGATGTTTAAAAAAGACATGAGCTTGTAGCTTCAACAGTGTTGGGGGAGGGGGGGGGTCATTCCTTTCTTTGGAGATGAATTTGATGTGGGCAGCAGGAACAGTAGGGTGTGACTTTGGATGTTGTCTAAGACAGAGGCGGACTGACAATTCATGGGGCCCCTGTGTCCTTCCCAAACTCAAAAAAGCCTATGAAAAAGGTACCAGGGGCATCTCATGGGGCCCCCTACTGACCCTGGGCCCTCGGTGCCCGAGTTTCTAAATGGTCAGTCCGCCCCTGGTCTAAGATAATTAAAGGATTTAACTAAGTGATGGGTTTGTTGAATTTTGAATTGATTATAATCATGTAATCTGAAACTTAGCTACAATGATTAATGGTATGTAAATTTTCACTCTCTGTTGTCAAAGATTGGCCAAAGCTCTACTGCATTGATTTCCATCTTCATATAAACTACATCTGCATTTTTAAAGGATTGCATTGATTCTATCAAGACACAGTGTATTTAGTTGAATTCAAAGGAGGGGCAATTCTGTCAGTGTAGTAGGGTTTTTTTATGCATCATTTCTAACTTGTTGATTTGAGAAAGGAAGTCAGAAATACTCTGACCCTTCTGTTTTTTTTTTTAGGTAGGCTCCATGCTTCATAAGAATCCCTCTTACAAAGGGTTTATGGGCCTCCCAAATCACCTGTGGTGAGATATCTGGGTCTTTGCTAGTAGAGAAGTACATGCCAACTCTGTTACAACCCCTGGCTCTTGCAAGAGGGATTCATCGAGTTGCAAACGCGACAATGGTATGGGATCAGAGAGTGTCAGTGTCAGTGCAATAGTACTATTGTGGTGTGGTCCGATGAAGTGATGTTACTGATTTGGGAGTTTGTGGCCAAAGGTAGGTAAAACTGCTTCATTAAGAAGTAGTCAATGAGGGTATACTGTAGGTGTTGTGGACTACAGAATGATATGTGAAGTCCCTAACAGCTGAATGATGAATTCTCCAAACATCGGTAACTGGTTGAAATGTTGACAATTTTTGATACTGCAAAGGACAAAGGGAAAGTGGAAATGGTGATATCCATATTGGCGGTTAGTACTAAATAAACCTCCCTTCCCAGTATGAGAAGTCCTGCAAAATTTTCCAAGTTATCTAGTATAGATTCTAGAAATTGTAGCTGACTGTGGTTAGAGAGGTAAACATTCATGATGGTCACTTTTTGGTTCTGAAGGTAACCTATTAGAAATAGGCAATGGTCCTTTGTGTCTTTATATTTATTAAAAAGTGACCAAGGGAGAGAACGTGAAATAGGTATATTAACGCCTCTCGATTGTTTATTTGGGAATCCAGCATGGCAGGTAATGGTGAAATATTGATCCTTTTACTAAGGGGCGTCTGTGTGCTAGAAAGTGTGTTTCTTGAAGGAAAAGAATAGAAAAGAAGAATAGTCCACATGTTGACCCAGAAAGTACTGAGATTGTTGGAGTGAAAATTAGGATGATCAGGTTGTACAAGGAAGGGGCTTCTTAATATATCTGAAGAGGAGGAAGATGGACTTTGAAGTTAAAGAGATTAAGCCCGTGGCAATTGGAAGGTCCCTGGCCAGGTGTTCTAGAATTGAATGGAAAGGAGAAGAGTGGTGTGTATAGGAATTTAATGGAGAAATGGATGGAGTAACTAGGTTAGAACTAGAAGGAAGGGGGGTAAGGGAGAAGTAAATAAATTAACTGTAAGAGTAGGGAAAATTAGTCAGTACTCTCAGTTACGGGCTTGAGAAAATGGAAGTTAACAATGAGGGGAAATGGGTAATGTCTCTGGGTCATACCCACTGCAGTCCAGAGACTACCTATGAGAAAGTAAGCATTGAAACACGGGGCGAGAGAGCTCCCTGGACACCATTCTAACATCTAACATGCGACAGGGCTTATCTTTTATTGCATTTTTGTTTTTGGAAATGGTGGCATTGTAGATCAGAAATAGGGATGTGACATAAGTCACTGCTTTAAAAATCAAAACAGTTAACTACTATGTACAAAACATATTGATCAGTTTTGTATAGCAATGAAAATAACAGTTGCAATGACCTTAATAGCAGGTGGCTTGTTGGCTCCCCCAACAAGGATCCATGAAATTACCCTTCACATGACCTTTGAGGATTAAACATAGTATCCCACTGTGATGGGAAATTTAGCGTTACAAAAAAATGTTTTGCTTTTGTCAAGATCACTTTTTACTACTATTTTATATATCTATGTGATGTCGTTTTTCTTGTTTAATATTTTTATTAAAAAAAGTTAGTAAAACATACAAGACAACAATTAGGTCAAAAGTACAAAAAATGTGTTATCCATACATGTCTAGCTAAAGAGACAACTTCTTATACTGCAAATAGCGTAAGTAAAGAAACATTGAGATCTATCCATCATCTATAAGAGGTATGAGTTAGGGGAGCAATAAGCCCCTAAAAAACATTTCTAATACAAGCATAAGAATAGTACAATATAATACAAACATTCCAACAATGGAATAAGGCAAACAAAACACACGTGGAGAACCTCCATTTTTAACTGTTTAGACAACAGCAAAATGAAGAAAAAAAAGGAGAAAAAGAGAACAGATATATAATATCATTTTTAAGGTGACTCACATACAGAATATTTGAAAGCTCAACTCCAAAACATTTCTAGTTTTGAATTGAGAAGGAAGAGTTAGAACCTGTCAGGATGGGTTTTTTGCTATTGTTTCCTCAGAACCAAAAATTATGGGAAATCTCTCCAACAGGGATGCAGACAAAAACCAAAACACATTTTATTGTAGAGTGAGGAAGGGTTAGAGCTTTTAAAAGTGTTTTGTATTGCCATTTGTAGCTTCCTGTACATACCTCTTCTAATCACACCAAACACCTCACAAGAAGAGGAAGTAAAGAAAAATGAAAACCTGGCAGAACTTTTACCTCTTCAACGTTCTATCTACAACAACATTAAATAATTTGGCTTTAAAGCACAAGTCCAGCTTGGGTGTAAATTACAAAATGCAGGTCCCCAGTAGTGCCGGAATACCAAATAGGTAGAGTAGGCACCAGCCTATGGGCCCCACTCCGTTTAAGGGCCTTGCCATAACGGATACAAATAATATTCATTTGATCTTGAAAGAACATTACAATGAAGCTTTCTTAATTTGTTTACAAAAGATAGAAATAATGAATCAAAGCAAAGTAGTAAAAACTTTACATTAACCAATTGCCTACTGGACACTTCTACCTGCTTCGTGTCCAGACCATTTTCAGTGTTGTCACACTTTGAATGGCAATTCTGTGGACATGCAACATTGTATCCATATGACATTTTTATAATTTTTTTCACACACACAGAACTTTCTTTTGGTGGTATTTTGTTTTCTGCACTATAAACAAATAAGAGCAAAAAATTTGAAAAAAAAAAGTTTTTCTTTGTTTCTATTATAAAATTTTGAAAACGGGTAATTTTTCTCCGTCACTGATGTGCATTGATGAGGCTGCAGTGATAGGCAGCACTGATGGGCACTGATGAGTTGGCATGAATAGACAGCACTGATGGGCACTGATAGGCTGCACTGATGAGGTTGCAGTGATGAGGCAGCACTGGTGGGCATTGATGAGGAGGCACTGATGATACTGCACTGATAGGCAGCAATGATGGGCACTGATAGGCCGTACATGTATTGTACCTAATAATAACTTAAAATACATAAACCATATACATCAGGTTTACATTACAGTTTGTCTCCTAAAAGCTCATCTTCTTTCAGCAGTCAGTTTGTAAAACATTTGGTGCAACCTGTGAGGGGCCCAATGTTTCAAATGTTTCAATTGCCTAGGGGCCTCCACAGAGTTTAATGCAGCACTGATCCCCAGTGTAGGCTAAAAACATACTGCTATACTTTTCCAGTTTCTGATGCTGTTCCATTCAGACTTACTGTGGTGCTCCTCCTCTGTGGTGAATGCCCACAATCATTTAAACCATTTAAAATGATCTGTGACATCAGTTTGGGCAGGTTTTCCTCAATAAATCAGACATTTTTGTGTCTTTAACATTTCTCAACACTTCTAACTCAACTATTCTAGCCCTCTAGAGGCTCTCTTTTAGAGTCGCACTTGAAAAAACAGATCTTGGGAACAGTGTTGCGACACTGTAAAACTCCATCTGCTTTCTGTGTAGTACTGAGGATATACATTTGTTAAACTTTTTATTCTACTTTGTTTTATTAACCTCCCTAGCGGTCTGATTATGTCCATATTTCTGTGCTCAAAGTGGTACATTTTTTGGCATGGAAATATGTATTTTTTTTATTGTAGGCCTGTAATTTTTAGGAATAACTCACTGAAATCTGTCCGAACAAGAGTCTAGTAAACATCTTGGGTATGTTAAAATTTGAAACACGAAATCATAAATTATAATTTAATAAATAATCATAAAAAATAATAATATATTAATAATACATTTAATTCAATAATATAATCAAACCAAAAACACTGAAATTTGAAATATAGCGCCAAGTTCGCACATCACTGAGCAAACTCGCAAAATTGTTTTCAGTGTCTGATGACGAATTTTCCCACGAATCATTATCACTCAATTCTGCAAGTGGTTCTAATATACTATCGCTGTTCTCTAGCTGGTCTAAAACCGCTTTTGACCTAAAGGGACGCTTTTTGGACGTCATGGACATTTCTCAGTTTCCAGGCAGAAAGAACGGTAAAAATGTAGGCAGGGCACAGGACAAAGCACTCGGGACAAAATGTATGTGAAATGGTTTGATACAGTAATGTTTTACTATGTGATTTTAGTGAATTTAGTGAATGTCACTTTTTGTCATTTTCAAATTTCCCGCCGTTCCGTCCCCCGTACGTCCCGATGCTCGCAGTGGACAGAACCCAGATGACAGATGCCGGCATCCACCAGAGGACATTGCCAGGGACACTGCAGGAGGGACATTGCGGGCGCGCAGGACAAGGTAAGTGACCGAGAGATCCCGGAGCAGTGCCGCATGGTAAGCCCGAGTGTAGCTCGGGGTTACTGCTTGTGGTACTGAAACTTTACCCCGAGCTACACTGTGGAATACCGCCAGGGAGGTTACACAGTTACTGTAAGTGCTCTACAATTTTAATGGTGAGAGTTTTGATATATATTTAGTTTGTATACAATGTAGATTGAAGATAGAGATGCAATTTTTAGGTCCTTAAAGTGTTACTAAACCCAGGACCCTGCATTCACTATATCTGGTCTCCTACATTACACAGAACATGGAAATGCAATTATTTTAGTAAATATAATTTGCTAAATACCTTTTCTCATTAGCAGTATATAACAGTCTTGTGACTTCTATCAGTAGGTCCAGCTGAGCACTGGCTAAAGCTTGTAGGAGGAGTTTTCATTCTCCTCTGACAGTCCTGTGAGACTGCATGACCCCTGACCCTCTGTCTGGACAATGCTGATTGGCCTTGTGCTGATCACATGTACTCTTCCAAAGAAAATAAAAAACTATCTAACAATACACACTTGAATGAGCATGTGCAGAGTGATTCCTACAGCTTTTTCATCAAGTAGATTGGGGATAGTAGAAGTAGGGGAGAATTAGAGAAGATGGGATCAAACAGCCTTTTTACACAATGTGGAGATTTAACCCCTTAGGTTCCAAAGTGAGTATAACAAGCATGCTTTACTGCATATACAGACTTATTTTACTGTTGTGGGTTTAGTAACACTTTAACCGCTTCCCGTCCACCCTATAGCAGAAGTACTGCTACAGGGTGGCTTGGGTGCACAAAATCACCTATATATATATATGTGATCTTGCATTTCCATGTAGGGGGCGCGCTCGAGGTGCGTGCACGCCCTACCCGTGCTGCCATTCATGGCTTTGTCTGTCAGTCACCAGGTCCTGGCCGGTGATTACTCGCCGTCACTCACTGATTGCCGAGCATCTCCGACAAGGAGGGAGAACTGTTAGTAAACAAAACAGTTCTCTCCCCTGCCAGCTCCTGCACACAGCACAGCCATGCACAGCAGTGTGCTTACAGTGAAGCTCTAGCACACAGCCCCTAGTAAAACAGCACACAGGTAACCCTTTGATCGCCCCACATGTTAACCCCTTCATTCCCAGTGCCATTAGTACAGTGTCAGTGCTTTTTTTTTTAGCACTGATCACTGTATTGGTGTCACTGGGGATGTCAGTGACACCAAGTCAGTTCCCACCAGTGTCAGAACAGAATGCCCACCGCAGTCCCGCTATAAGTCACTGATCGCCGCCATTACTAGTAAAAATTTAAAAACATAAAATAAAATAATTCCAGTATATATACCGCCATTTGTAAACGCTATAACTTTCACGTAAACCAATTAATTTACACATATTGGGATTTTTTTTAGCAAAACAATTAGCAGAATACATTTTGACCTAAATTTATGATGAAAGTTGATTTTTAACATTTTTTTACTGGACATGTTTAATAGCAAAAAGTCAAAAATATTGTTTTTTCTCAAAAAGTTTTATAGCACAAAAAATAAAAACCGCACAGGCGATCAAATACCACCAAAAGAAAGCTCAATTTGTGGGGGAAAAAAAGGACATACATTTTATTTGGGTGCAGTGTTGCATGACCACACAATTGTTGGTTAAAGTAACGCAGCGCCGTAATGCAAAAAATGTCCTGGTCAGGAAGGTTGGTAAATCCTCAAGGGGGCAAGTAGTTAATGTACAATGTTACTTTCTGATTTATAATAAAATTAGGCATGAATGCATTTAGCACAGTATTTAGCCATGTAATAAATGCATTGAATTTCTTTTCCCATTTCTGTTGTAGTTTTATTGAACATTTGACTTGTGCCCCTGCCATGAGCCAACAACATCGGAACCAAGCCAAGTTTTCCTGTATTAGCCGATCTATAATTCTTGTCTTTGCATAAGGATGGTAAAAAGTTAAAACTACTTCCCTTAACACCAACTAAAAAACAAAAAGAAAGGATTAGTAAATGAAGTGTTACAATTTATTGTAGCATGTAATCATGCTGTTTAAAAATAGGACATCTTAAATAATTGTCTGATGCGAAAATAAAGTGAATTTTTGTGAATTTAGTAAACCCCTCCTAAAACATTTGATCACATTATGGTTCATGACAGAGTTATTTACCAAATGTATGACTGATAAATGTATAGAAACCAATAGCTAGGTGCAATGTGAAATAGGAAGCATCATTAATAGGATTCCATTTATAGGAATCAGATTGCAGTTTACTTAAAGTGGAGTTCCACTCACGCTGTCAAAAATAAAAGTCAGCATCTACAAAAACTGTAGCCGCTGACTTTTAAAAAACAGCCACTTACCTGTCCCTCAGTCCAGTGGTGTGTCCCCTGCAGCCCGTTTCATCAGTCATCCTGTATTCCAGGAGGCCGGCATCTTCGGTGTGGGCACCCGGCTGTGATAGCTTGTGGCTTCACAGCCGGGTGCCCACTGCACATGCGTGAGTAGCGCTGCGCTTCATGAATGGTCCTGTAGTCTTCTGGGACCTGTCACGTGTCCCAAAAGACTACAGGGAGGGAAGAACCCTTCTGCTTCTGATCGCCTAGGCGAAGGTGCCAATCCTTAATAGTGAGTGGGGGAGCAGTCCTTAAAGCAGAACTTCCCCTTTTGGGTGGAGCTCCACTTTAAAGCAAACGTGCGCTTTGTCCATGCATCACAGAGCTTCAGGGTTGTTTTAATGCCATCTTTCTTCTCTTTCCTCCTGTGCCTCTTTTCATTTATTGGTAGTGAAAAACTACCTTGAACTGCAGGTATGAAGTATCATGTGACTATTGTGCCTTTGTCAATGTTATGGCGTTGGTGCATTGTGATTGGTCCCAGTGCTGTCACATGGAGGCTGGGAAGAGAGTCTTCAGACCTGTGTAAGCCCTGAATGCAGCAATGATAACATAGAGCTCCCGGGGACTAATTGGAACAGCAGGGGAGTGAATATGTGCAGGTGATAAGAGTGGCATTAAAGCAGATCTGTTGCATTAAAGCCAGCCATAGATGGTTCGAATCTTGGACGGGCCAAGATTCAAACCATCTATGGGCAGACTGATTGTACCCAATTCGATTGTTGTACAACTTGGGTACAACCAGTCTGTCCAATTTTTCATTGAATTATTGCCAGTGGATATAGCCAGTAGAAGTAATCACTCTGTTCTCCTGGCAGGGATAGCCCCCCTCACCCCTGGCGAACACAAAAGCTTCATGGGAAGTCAGTGTTGATTAGGGAAATTAAGTGATTTTCTTTCCTGCTACTTTTGGTTGCAGGAAAGAAAATCACATTGTCTATGGCCAGCTTTAGATTGCCCTCCATGGGAAAAGCACAAGTTTGATTTAAGTTGATCTATCACAGAGACATTTTGCTCATTTGCCTTGTGCTACTGTGCTGCAAATTTTCTTTTATTTTGTCTCACTTAATAAGGTTATATATATTTCAGTGTACCAAGGAATGGTCAAATCCTCTAAGCTCTCTATGTATACCACCAGATCAGCAGCATAATATTTAAAAGAGCTTTTGCTTGAGGCATTTTCCTATGTGGCAGGAAACATGGTGATTTTATCTGCTATAGGCATGAAAATGCTCAATAAAATGCAAAATATTTCCATACACCTGAGACTTATGAAACACATAAATATGCATTCATTGAATTGCATCACTCACCAGGATCCCAACTTGAAAAAATGGTTATTTGTGACATCTCTGCCGTCATCCTTCTTTCTGTATATCGCAGAAGCCATGCCCTTATTCATTATTAATTTCTTCTATTTGAGATTAATGGCTGCTCCCATTTGAAGCACGTTATTGACTTTGCCAGCAGCAAGCCTATTTGAAATGGTAAAACCTGATATAGTCATGGAAAATTGATGCAGAATACATAGTATGAAAATATTAAAACAAGGTCCACCTGTTCATTAAGTACAATTATACTTTCAGATTTATAAATATTTTTATTCTACTGTAATATGCTTAGTTTAATAGAATTTTAAAGAAAAACTATCTGAAATCATACTTTCCATAATTTGCCTTATATAGTATAAGCGCGAAGTTCACTTAATGTTTTTAAAGATTTTTTTATATAGTATAGGCCATACTTCATCTGTCGTTCTAAAAATGTTTGAGGTAGGAGGATATATGTATCTGCGTTATTTCTATAACCCTACTAACTGACAGGTTTGCGCACACAAAGTGGCAGTTACTGTCAAACAAGGAAAGAAAAAGGGAAAAGTTAATGAACACATAGTCGCTTAAACCATGGGTGTAAAGGAATGTTTGAAGATTGTATAAACTTCCCATTTGCCAACTGACAAGGTGTTATTTCAGACTGATATGGACAAAATGGGTGAAAAGAACAAAGAAAATATAAATAGGTATATTTTCTAAATTATATTTTGGTTGTGCTTGTATTTTGTGCTTTGGCCACAAAAGGCAAGTACTCCACAATAATGAAATAAGAATTTAGTTTTAGAGACAAAGCAGAGAGGCCTATAGATGGAACATTTCAGAACAAAAAAATCTTTATTACAGCATGTAAGGAAACCAAAGGACAGCATCAATATTTTCTTTTATGCCTATGTTTTTTTCCATCTTTTTACAGAGAATATGTAGGCAGACGCAGAAGCCAAATTCTACATACTGCTAGATGTCAACATCCCAGCCTTAAAGCGATACTAAAACCTTGAATTCTTAAGCTTGATTACATTTTTATATACCAGTTGAGCTATAGGAAAATAAATGTTTTTTTTACACAATCCAGAAAGACTTATATGTGTTTTGTTTACCATTGCAGCACCCGGGTTCCTTTATGTTATTCCCCGAACTTCTGGTTGGGGAGCATGCATGCACATGTTCTATTATTCCACCACCACCTTTTCCACTGTCAGTCCTCTCGGCTGCCTATGCATGTAAGCAAAGGCAGTGTCCTGTGGTTGGATTGAACTCTCTCTTTTCTGGGAGTGCTCACATAAGAGTCACTCCATAGTAACCTGAAGGACACCGAAAACACAAGTAATAATACTAATAATAATAATACTAATAATAATAAGAGCCACCCATTAACCAAGAACTTTGAGCAACAATCTTTGTACCAGCTCAACTAGGAGTTTTTAAACAGGAGAAAACAGCAAAAAGGTAATGTAAGTACTAAGGTAAGCTGCTGTCATTGAGCTAATATTTTAGGGTTTAATAACACTTGAAATTCTAGAAAAATAACTGAGAAGTCCTTGCCGTGTAGAAAATTACCAGGACAGCCAGTAATAAAATAGTAACAAGCCATATACAGTATGTCATTCATAAAAAGAGATTTCAAGATTTCTGTGTGGTTTGCCAACACTCCAGAATAGCAATTACATTTTTAACACCATCATGGTCTTCATGTGAAAAACATATTTAGTAACAACTTATAACAGGTAATGGTAGAATGAGTATGGCTGGGTTGAATTGTAACAGCAATGGTGTGTACTGATCACTCTTGGATCCACTGAGTGATAAAGGTATAAACATACTGAATGTCTGTGAGCCAGGAATCCTTTGTGGATCTGAGAGAGTGAATCATTGTTGAAAGGTTCATGAGTCACCTTGGATCATAGTGATTTACAGATGTTTTCTGACTTGTGGTAAAAAAAGCAGAGTTAACCCCCCCCCCATTTCAAAGCACCAGTCCAAGCGGACCAGCACTGAAGTCTTCTACACCTCCAGAGCCCTAGGAGCTGGTGTGTAAAATTTTAGAGTTTCTATATGTACCCCTCTGACCATTCCCACACATCAAAGAGCTTTCAAAAATGCAATGTGCTTAAAAAAAGTTAATAGCATAAAAGAATACTCCCCTCTCCTTTTACCAGCATATTAGAAATGAATAAAGAATATGATGAAGGGGTCTTATTAGTTAATCTGTTCTGTTGCATCTTTTCTGTGCACAACAACTGTCAAGGGTTGAGTTAACAAGATCAAAGCTCTCCCAAGTCATCCTGATTATTATACAGCTAAGATGAATTCATTTATTCATACAACATTATATAGTATGTGGAACTAATAGAAACTATTGCATCTTTCCCTGTACCTCCAGCTCCCAACAGGTGCACGCCCAGGGGTGAATTGCATAAAGGAGAAATGAACAGGCCACAAACTGTTGCCACAACCAATGTATAACTAGCTTTAATTTAATTGAGAATTCACAACATGGTTTTACATTGGTGATAACATCAGTGTGCGGAGTGGGAGTGATGAACTAAGTCAGGCATTAGCTTTAGTGAACACCATTGTACTGAATGTTTGTCAGTATGATCAGAAAGCTATATATGATTGGTGTTGAAGGCTCTAACCGGAACGGCAACAATGAGCCATATTGAGCAAAGCTTGCACCAGAAACTGGCCAACATTTTTTCCTATATTACTTTTATTTTATATGAGTGTTTGGTCTGATGACATGGTTCCTCTTGATTGACTGGGGATTAGGACAGAAGGGCTAGAATTGCTGCACAAACATTTGCAGATAATTGCCTACATACAGTATCTGTCAAGGTTAAATCTCAAACATGGTGAAACAAACGGTTCATTTCGAGTCTCTCTTGCTCTTGGTCAAATGCTACAAAGAAGAAGAAGTGAAAGAAAGCAGTAGACTGATGTAATGTTTACTGTGCAAGTCAAAGATGAGAAGATTACAATCCCTTTAAAGCGCTGTACAGTGTAAATGTTATGATTGTATAACAGAATGACTTAAAAGAGCATTAAACATTTTGTCTATCTGGCTATTTGATTAAACAGTGTCGCTCATATGCTTCTGTTTTAGCCAAACTTGGTAAGCTTACTAAAAGCAGACTTCAACACCTTAAATATAATGTCAAACTTTGACAGGGAAAGGAAAGCCTAAGCCCCATGTGCTCTATATTCAAATATTTCTCTCTTAGCTAAGTGCTAATAGCTGATGAAATCACGATATGGAATCCCAGATTCAATTCCATCAAGGCAAATTCAAACAATGTAATGCAATAAATGCAAACAAGTCAAAACTCAAGTGCTAACCATATTATTTTGAGTAGATTTTAAGCTAACCTTACAATCAAGAAAGTACACCCTATTATCAGTAGGAACAACATAATTATACTTTGAACAATTTTTCCACAAAGGTAAATTACAAAGTTACTAAATAAATAGAATTTCGTAACCATGGCCACCCCCAGCATCAGAGAATTGTAATTGATGAAAGTAGTTTATAAAGAAATGCTTTCTTATTAATATCGCATGTAATTAAATTCCTGTTTAAGTGACTGCGGTCTTAATAATAATATTTATCCTAAAACAATGGACATAATGGATTAATATGTATTATTACTTGTGTTCTTTCCTTTCATCGTTTGGTCTGTTTATGCCTGCTTTCATTTAGTAGAATACTATTTGACCAGCATTGCTTTTATTGAATGCATAATGAAAATCATTTTCTTAAGTTTATTATTTTTTTGTAATAAGTACTTATTAAGGAGGCTAGAGTAAATGTAAGGGTGTAGTTTTCTAATTAAAATGTTGCCCAGGCTGGCTTCAAACAGTTAAAGTTATAAGCTACTACTGTATCCTGGAAGGCTGTTTTATTTGCTATAAGGAAGATCTGTTTTTAATTAAAGAAAAACTTTTATGCAAGAGATATACTGTACAGTCTGTCATTGCCGACTTCTCTTTCTGAAAATGCAACTTGCCTGGCTCTTATTGAAATGCTTCAGCTGCAGTGCTTTTTTAACCCCTGTAGGTAAAACATATTGTATCTTAATGCTTGAATGACAGGGTCCCCAGCGTTCAGCGGGAACCACAAAGGGACAGGTATCTCTTTCCCTCCTTCCCTCTCTTTTACAGGTTGTCAGTGAAATCTGCGTGGCAACAGGTAACAATTGCCTGTTTTGGAGGGCGTCTGTAGCCCACGCTTTTCCCCCTATATAAGCTGCTACTCACAAGCTCCAGCATCTGCTGAGGGACCAGACCATGGACCCTCTCCCCCTTTTTAATTTCATCATTATTGTCATGGTGCCTGTTCAGTTGGGGTTTAGTTGTCCAATTTACCTAGACGGACATCATGATTTAATTTTTGTTTATTCTTGTTGGTTTAGCCAAAAAGGGCTATATATATATATATATATATATATATATACAGTTGTGGCCAAAATTATTCAACCCCCACTGAAATTGAGTGTTTTGGCCAGTTTGACATTGCTTTTGATCATTCAGTCATCTTGCTTACATTTACATTAAAGAGGCACTTGTAGGTCAGACAAATATAACATAACAGTTATAATGAAATAACCACAAATGTCTTTTCTGTGCTCACAGCATTATCAGTTTTATTCAACCCCCAAGTGACATTCAATCTTAGTACTTAGTACAGCATCCTTTTACAGTTATAACAGCTTTTAAACGTGAAGCATAGCTTGACACAAGTGTCTTGCAGCGATCTACGGGTATCTTCGCCCATTCTTCATGGGCAAAGGCCTCCAGTTCAGTCACATTCTTAGGCTTGCGCACTGCAACTGCTTTCTTTAAGTCCCACCAGAGGTTCTCAATCGGATTTAAGTCTGGTGACTGCGATGGCCACTCCAAAATGTTCCAGCCTTTCCTCTGCAACCATGCTCTAGTGGACTTGGAGGTATGCTTGGGATCATTGTCCTGTTGAAAGGTCCAACGTCTCCCAAGCCTCAGGTGTGTGACGGACTGCATCACGTTTCCATCCAATATCTCCTGGTACTGAAGAGAATTCATGGTACCTTGCACACGCTGAAGCTTCCCTGTACCTGCAGAAGCAAAACAGCCCCAAAGCATGATTGACCCTCCACCATGCTTCACAGTAGGCAAGGTGTTCTTTTCATCATAGGCCTTGTTCTTCCTCCTCCAAACATAGCGTTGATCCATGGGCCCAAACAGTTCTAATTTTGTTTCATCAGTCCACAGAACACTATCCCACAACTTTTGTGGTTTGTCCACATGGCTTTTGGCATACTGCAGTCGACTCTTCTTATTCTTTGGAGACAGCAAGGGGGTACGCCTGGGAGTTCTGGCACGGAGGCCTTCATTACGCAGTGTGCGTCTTATTGTCTGGGCTGAAACTTCTGTACCCACATCTGACAAATCTTTTCTCAGTTCCTCAGCAGTCACACGGGGACTTCTCTCCACTCTACGCTTCAGGTAGCGCACAGCAGTCGAAGTCAGCATCTTCTTTCTGCCACGACCAGGTAGCGTTTCAACAGTGCCCTTTGCCTTGAATTTGCGAATGATGCTTCCTAAGGTGTCTCTTGGTATGTTTAACATCTTTGCAATCTTCTTATAGCCATTGCCCTTCCTGTGAAGAGAAATCACCTCTTCTCTTGTCTTCCTGGACCATTCTCTTGCCTTCACCATGTTTGTAACCACACCAGTAAATGTCTAGAAGGAGCTGAGTATCACAGTCATTTTAAAGCTGCCTAATTGGTGCTTATTATGCTTGATTGCTGCTCGGTGACATCCACAGGTGTTTTCAATACCTGATGGAAAGCACCTGTATGAACCTCTGTTCTTCAGAGTGGTAGTCTTTAAGGGGTTGAATAATTGTGGCAATGAAGAAACCACATAAGAACCATTTACTACTGTATTACATAAACAATTGATGTCATTTTAGTTGCATTTGGGTAGTTACAACGTCCTTGTAGGATTTGATTCTGAATACAATTCCAAATGTACACTATAGTCCCTAAACCCCTTTACAGCATTGGGGGTTGAATAATTTTGGCCACAACTGTATATACAGTGAAGGAAATAAGTATTTGATCCCCTGCTGATTTGCTGATTTTTAATGTTTGCCCACTCACAATGAAATGATCAGTCTAAAAATCGAATGGTAGGTGTATTGTAACACTGAGAGAAAGAATATCAACACAAAATTCAAAAGAGATGCATGTCTAACAAATTATGCACTGATTTGCATGTTCATGAGGGAAATAAGTATTTGATTCCCTTCACAAAACATGACTTAGTACTTGGTGGCAAATCCCTTGTTGTCAATCACATAGGTCAGACGTTTCCTGTAGTTGGCCACCAGGTTTGCACACATCTCAGGAGGGATTTTGGCCCACTCCTCTTAGCAGATCCTCTCCAAGTCATTAAGGTTTGGTGGCTGATGTTTGGCAACTTGAACTTTCAGCTCCCTCCACAGATTTTTAATCGTATTAAAGTCTGGAGACTGGCTAGGCCACTCCGGGACCTTAATGTGCTTCTTCTTGAGCCACTCCTTTCTTGCCTTGGCCATGCTTTGGGTCATTGTCATGCTGGGACACCCATCCATGACCCATTTTCAATGCCCTGGCTGAGGGAAGAAGGTTCTCACCCAAGATTTGACGGTACATTGCCCCGTCCATCGTCCCTTTGATGCGGTGCAGTTGTCCTGTCCCCTTAGCAGAAAAACACCCCCAAAGCAGAATGTTTCCACCACCATACATGTGTATATATATATATATATACAGTGGGGATCGAAAGTTTGGGCACCCCAGCTAAAAATGTGTATTAATGTGCATAAAGAAGCCAAGGAAAGATGGAAAAATCTCCAAAAGGCATCAAATTACAGATTAGACATTCTTATAATATGTCAACAAAAGTTAGATTTTATTTCCATCATTTACACTTTCAAAATAACAGAAAACAAAAAAATGGCATCTGCAAAAGTTTGGGCCCCCTGCAGAATTTATAGCATGCACTGCCCCCTTTGCAAAGCTGAGACCTGCCAGTGTCATGGATTGTTCTCAATCATCGTCTGCGAAGACGAGCTGATGTCAATCTCAAAGGTTTTAAATGCCCAGACTCATCTGACCTTGCCCCAACAATCAGCACCATGGGTTCTTCTAAGCAGTTGTCTAGAAAACTGAAACTGAAAATAGTTGACGCTCACAAAGCTGGAGAAGGCTATAAGAAGATAGGAAAGCGTTTTCAGATGTCAATATCCTCTGTTCGGAATGTAATTAAGAAATGGCAGTCATCAGGAACAGTGGAAGTTAAAGCAAGATCTGGAAGACCAAGAAAAATATCAGACAGAACAGCTCGCAGGATTGTGAGAAAAACAATTCAAAACCCACGTTTGACTGCACAATCCCTCCAGAAAGATCTGGCAGACACTGGAGTTGTGGTACACTATTCCACTATAAAGAGATACTTGTGCAAATATGGTCTTCATGGAAGAGTCATCAGAAGAAAACCGCTTCTACGTCCTCACCACAAAAATCATCATTTGAACTTTGCAAATGAACATATAGACAAGCCTGATGCATTTTGGAAACAAGTTCTGTGGACCGATGAGGTTAAAATTGAACTTTTTGGCCGGAATGAGCAAAGGTACGTTTGGAGAAGAAGGGGCACAGAATTTAATGAAAAGAACCTCTGTCCAACTGTTAAGCATGGGGTTGGATCAATCATGCTTTGGGGTTGTGTTGCAGCCAGTGGCACAGGGAACATCTCACAAGTAGAAGGGAAATGGATTCAATAAAATTTCAGCAAATTTTGGATGGTAACTTGATGCCATCTGTGAAAAAGCTGAAGTTAAAGAGAGGATGGCTTATACAAATGGATAATGATCCTAAACACACCTCGAAATCCATGGGGGATTACATCAAGAGGCGTAAACTGAAGGTTTTGCCATGGCCTTCACAATCTCCTGACCTCAACATCATTGAAAATCTATGGATAGACCTTAAAAGAGCCGTGCGTGACAGACAGCCCAGAAATCTCAAAGAACTGGAAGACTTTTGTAAGGAAGAATGGGCAAAGATACCTCAAACAGGAATTGAAAGACTCTTCGCTGGCTACAAAAAGCGTTTACAAGCTGTGATACTTGCCAAAGGGGGCAGTACAAGATATTAACTCTGCAGGGTGCCCAAACTTTTGCAGACGCCATTTTTTTGTTTTCTGTTATTTTGAAAGTGTAAATGATGGAAATACAATCTAACTTTTGTTGACATATTATAAGAATGTCTAATCTGTAATTTGATGCCTTTTGGAGATTTTTCCATCTTTCCTTGGCTTCTTTATGCACATTAATACAAATTTTTAGCTGGGGTGCCCAAACTTTCGATCCCCACTGTATATATACAGTGGGAATCGAACGTTTGGGCACCCCAGCTAAAAATTTGTATTAATGTGCATAAAGAAGCCAAGGAAAGATGGAAAAATCTCCAAAAGGCATCAAATTACAGATTAGACATTCTTATAATATGTCAACAAAAGTTAGATTTTATTTCCATCATTTACACTTTCAAAATAACAGGAAACAAAAAAATGGCGTCTGCAAAAGTTTGGGCCCCCTGCAGAATTTATAGCATGCACTGCCCCCTTTGCAAAGCTGAGACCTGCCAGTGTCATGGATTGTTCTCAATCATCGTCTGCGAAGACCAGCTGATGTCAATCTCAAAGGTTTTAAATGCCCAGACTCATCTGACCTTGCCCCAACAATCAGCACCATGGGTTCTTCTAAGCAGTTGTCTAGAAAACTGAAACTGAAAATAGTTGACGCTCACAAAGCTGGAGAAGGCTATAAGAAGATAGGAAAGCGTTTTCAGATGTCAATATCCTCTGTTCGGAATGTAATTAAGAAATGGCAGTCATCAGGAACAGTGGAAGTTAAAGCAAGATCTGGAAGACCAAGAAAAATATCAGACAGAACAGCTCGCAGGATTGTGAGAAAAACAATTCAAAACCCACGTTTGACTGCACAATCCCTCCAGAAAGATCTGGCAGACACTGGAGTTGTGGTACACTATTCCACTATAAAGAGATACTTGTGCAAATATAGTCTTCATGGAAGAGTCATCAGAAGAAAACCGCTTCTACGTCCTCACCACAAAAATCATCATTTGAACTTTGCAAATGAACATATAGACAAGCCTGATGCATTTTGGAAACAAGTTCTGTGGATCGATGAGGTTAAAATTGAACTTTTTGGCCGGAATGAGCAAAGGTACGTTTGGAGAAGAAGGGGCACAGAATTTAATGAAAAGAACCTCTGTCCAACTGTTAAGCATGGGGTTGGATCAATCATGCTTTGGGGTTGTGTTGCAGCCAGTGGCACAGGGAACATCTCACAAGTAGAAGGGAAATGGATTCAATAAAATTTCAGCAAATTTTGGATGGTAACTTGATGCCATCTGTGAAAAAGCTGAAGTTAAAGAGAGGATGGCTTATACAAATGGATAATGATCCTAAACACACCTCGAAATCCATGGGGGATTACATCAAGAGGCGTAAACTGAAGGTTTTGCCATGGCCTTCACAATCTCCTGACCTCAACATCATTGAAAATCTATGGATAGACCTTAAAAGAGCCGTGCGTGACAGACAGCCCAGAAATCTCAAAGAACTGGAAGACTTTTGTAAGGAAGAATGGGCAAAGATACCTCAAACAGGAATTGAAAGACTCTTCGCTGGCTACAAAAAGCGTTTACAAGCTGTGATACTTGCCAAAGGGGGCAGTACAAGATATTAACTCTGCAGGGTGCCCAAACTTTTGCAGACGCCATTTTTTTGTTTTCTGTTATTTTGAAAGTGTAAATGATGGAAATACAATCTAACTTTTGTTGACATATTATAAGAATGTCTAATCTGTAATTTGATGCCTTTTGGAGATTTTTCCATCTTTCCTTGGCTTCTTTATGCACATTAATACAAATTTTTAGCTGGGGTGCCCAAACTTTCGATCCCCACTGTATATATACAGTGGGAATCGAACGTTTGGGCACCCCAGCTAAAAATTTGTATTAATGTGCATAAAGAAGCCAAGGAAAGATGGAAAAATCTCCAAAAGGCATCAAATTACAGATTAGACATTCTTATAATATGTCAACAAAAGTTAGATTTTATTTCCATCATTTACACTTTCAAAATAACAGGAAACAAAAAAATGGCGTCTGCAAAAGTTTGGGCCCCCTGCAGAATTTATAGCATGCACTGCCCCCTTTGCAAAGCTGAGACCTGCCAGTGTCATGGATTGTTCTCAATCATCGTCTGCGAAGACCAGCTGATGTCAATCTCAAAGGTTTTAAATGCCCAGACTCATCTGACCTTGCCCCAACAATCAGCACCATGGGTTCTTCTAAGCAGTTGTCTAGAAAACTGAAACTGAAAATAGTTGACGCTCACAAAGCTGGAGAAGGCTATAAGAAGATAGGAAAGCGTTTTCAGATGTCAATATCCTCTGTTCGGAATGTAATTAAGAAATGGCAGTCATCAGGAACAGTGGAAGTTAAAGCAAGATCTGGAAGACCAAGAAAAATATCAGACAGAACAGCTCGCAGGATTGTGAGAAAAACAATTCAAAACCCACGTTTGACTGCACAATCCCTCCAGAAAGATCTGGCAGACACTGGAGTTGTGGTACACTATTCCACTATAAAGAGATACTTGTGCAAATATAGTCTTCATGGAAGAGTCATCAGAAGAAAACCGCTTCTACGTCCTCACCACAAAAATCATCATTTGAACTTTGCAAATGAACATATAGACAAGCCTGATGCATTTTGGAAACAAGTTCTGTGGATCGATGAGGTTAAAATTGAACTTTTTGGCCGGAATGAGCAAAGGTACGTTTGGAGAAGAAGGGGCACAGAATTTAATGAAAAGAACCTCTGTCCAACTGTTAAGCATGGGGATGGATCAATCATGCTTTGGGGTTGTGTTGCAGCCAGTGGCACAGGGAACATCTCACAAGTAGAAGGGAAATGGATTCAATAAAATTTCAGCAAATTTTGGATGGTAACTTGATGCCATCTGTGAAAAAGCTGAAGTTAAAGAGAGGATGGCTTATACAAATGGATAATGATCCTAAACACACCTCGAAATCCATGGGGGATTACATCAAGAGGCGTAAACTGAAGGTTTTGCCATGGCCTTCACAATCTCCTGACCTCAACATCATTGAAAATCTATGGATAGACCTTAAAAGAGCCGTGCGTGACAGACAGCCCAGAAATCTCAAAGAACTGGAAGACTTTTGTAAGGAAGAATGGGCAAAGATACCTCAAACAGGAATTGAAAGACTCTTCGCTGGCTACAAAAAGCGTTTACAAGCTGTGATACTTGCCAAAGGGGGCAGTACAAGATATTAACTCTGCAGGGTGCCCAAACTTTTGCAGACGCCATTTTTTTGTTTTCTGTTATTTTGAAAGTGTAAATGATGGAAATACAATCTAACTTTTGTTGACATATTATAAGAATGTCTAATCTGTAATTTGATGCCTTTTGGAGATTTTTCCATCTTTCCTTGGCTTCTTTATGCACATTAATACAAATTTTTAGCTGGGGTGCCCAAACTTTCGATCCCCACTGTATATATACAGTGGGGATCGAACGTTTGGGCACCCCAGCTAAACATTTGTATTAATGTGCATAAAGAAGCCAAGGAAAGATGGAAAAATCTCCAAAAGGCATCAAATTACAGATTAGACATTCTTATAATATGTCAACAAAAGTTAGATTTTATTTCCATCATTTACACTTTCAAAATAACAGAAAACAAAAAAATGGCGTCTGCAAAAGTTTGGGCACCCTACAGAATTTATAACATGCACTGCCCCCTTTGCAAAGCTGAGACCTGCCAGTGCCATGGATTGTTCTCAATCATCGTCTGGGAAGACCAGGTGATGTCAATCTCAAAGGTTTTAAATGCCCAGACTCATTTGACCTTGCCCCAACAATCAGCACCATGGGTTCTTCTAAGCAGTTGTCTAGAAAACTGAAACTGAAAATAGTTGACGCTCACAAAGCTGGAGAAGGCTATAAGAAGATAGCAAAGCGTTCCTCTGTTCGGAATGTAATTAAGAAATGGCAGTCATCAGGAACAGTGGAAGTTAAAGCAAGATCTGGAAGACCAAGAAAAATATCAGACAGAACAGCTCGCAGGATAGCACCATGGCCAAATTTTCCAAAAAAGAGTGTTGTATTTTGAATATTATGAAATTGTGTATATGTATATACATATACACAATGTATATAATAACTTCTTTGTCCTATCCTGTGTAGATTTGCAGCTTTAGCATGTGTTAGTAAAACTGAACATATCATCGCAACTAGTGAAAAAAAAACCAAAACATTTTTTAAATGTAGCAGTATATTTCTTGTTCTTACCAAAACCAACCAAAAAAAAAAATCCAAAATAAATTCTCCTACTTTTTTTCATATTCAGCCTATGCTGGATGTTTCATATTACTATTCAAGGCGAAACAATTAACTAATTACAAAAAATTGTTATATTTTGGCTTTCATGAATTCAGAATAGAAATAAATGAAATGGAATTAAGACTGGTGACTAGTTGCTCTCATTACTGTACATTTCTTATGGCTGTTTGCATGAATTAATGAAGGGTCAAGGAAACAGCATAGCAGTGACTATAGTGTGTAAAATAAGGTGACCAAAATTTAATTTGGAGACACCCTACTGAATATGCCCACTGTTAACAGGGCTAATACAATCATGCATAGTGTATCCTCCTGAATAGTGGGTGTGTCCAAGTTATGCTAACAGTGGAGAGGATGTAAAGGGTATGGTTACATAGAACCAGAGTCTACTCTGGTCTGGATAGCGAGAGCGCAATGCACAAAGTGCAAATGTCTGTAGTAAAAAATGTGCAGAGTGCACAAGTCAGGAGTATATGTCATTTATGCTGGAATTTTTAGAATATATGGACAGCAAATAGGTAACTGTGGCAATACATGAGTAATCTGCAGGCAATCATGACAATACAGTCACAAGAAAAACTGAAGGTTTGCGATGACATCTTGTGGCCCCCCGGGATGGATAGGTGAAGTATGAGGAGGTAGGTGGATGGATCAGGTATGAGGGGGTAGATGGATGGGTCAGGTCTGAGGGGGTAGATGGATGGGTCAGGTCTGAGGGGGTAGGTGGACAGGTCAGGTATCGAGAGGTGGGTAGACAGGTCACAATACTGTATAAATAGGTTTGTGAATTGGTTAGGTATGAGGATACAGGTTGACAAATCACTTGTAAGGAGGGGAAATAGGTGGATAGGTCAGGTATGAGGAGATAAGTGTATAGGTCACAAGAGAGGGTCAGAGAAAGAGATAGCTCACAAGAGAGGAGCAGAGGGGAGATTGAAGGTCCAAATTGAACAGAAAGGGTTACTGGTGTCACTCACATAAAATCATAGGCATGCTTCCCTTGTTTGACCTTGTTCACAAGCATCCCACTCAGGCACTCTGTTCCTGTGCTTCTGCCCTCACCACTGCCCTCTCTTCCCTTCTCCTCTCTGCAGGCAGTGATATCAGAATGTGTAGAAACATTCAGGCTGAAGCTCGGCTCGAGGACTCAATTTTAAACATAGGGACATTTTGAATTGTTGTGTGAAATTTTTGCCAGGCTGAAGTCCCATACAGAACAACACTCACCGGCCACTTTCTTAGGTACACCTTGTTAGTATCAGGTTGGACCCTGTTTTGTCTTCAGAACAGTCTTAATTATATGTGGCATAGATTCAACAAGGTGTTGGAAACGTTTTTCAGAGATTTTGGTCCATATTGACCTGAGTTGCTGTTACCTTTCTATCATCTCAAACCTGTCTGGCTATTCTCCTCTGACCTCTGACATCAACATGGCATTTTAGTCCACACAACTGCTTCTCACTGGAGATTATTGAAATGCTCAGGCTAGCCCGTCTGGCACCAACCATGCCACGTTCAAAGTCACCTAAATCTTCTTCCTTCCCCATTCTGATACTCAGTTTGAACTTCAGCAAGTCATCTTCACCAAGTCTAGAGGCCTAAATGCATTGAGTTTCTGCCATGTGTTTGGCTGAGATTCTTATGGTAAACTCGAGCTAAAGCCAATCTTGCTCCATCTATGGCCATTCCCACTTGAAAGAAGTCAATCTAAAAATCAACTTCTGTTGAATGGGAATGTTGGGAAATGTATATAGATCAGCAGCTGCCTGCTGCCATGATACAATAACACAGCAGGGAGGAATTCTCCATCCACCTTGCTTGTGTGGATGGAGGAATCTGTTCTATTTTTATTTTATTTGACCTGCTGGCTGAACAACAACAAAAAAAGATTAATCTTTGCGCAGCTGTAGAATCTTCCATGTCATATGGACATGTAAAGCAGGTATTGCATTTATTTCTATCAGTGCCATTAAATAATAGTGTAGTGCTATAACCAGAGGAGTCTCTGAATTGTTTAATGATTTCTCTGCACATGTAAAGATGATACACCTTGCTCACCCAGCACTTAACAACACATCTTGAGGTATTGCAAATAATTTATTAGGCCAAGCATAGCCTAAGAGAAGAGAGGATTAGCATTTAGCATGTGTACTTAAACAATCAATAAGACAATAACATTACTCTGAGAGATATGGTTCAACACCTGCAGTATTCTGACTAACAGTAATTAACAGAACTAAATTGCATTTACCTAACAATAAGACAGTCCTAACATGTTATAACTGTCCCAGCGATTGATAAAATGTTGGCCATCATAGTTGTGCCCTTGAACAAAGCACAACAGTTTCCAGCAGTTAACAGATGAACTTGTACACAGTTAGTCTCTTACCAGACACAAGGGGGTTTATTTACTAAAGCTGGAGAGTCCAAAATCAGACTCCCTTCTGCATAGAAACCAATCAGCTTCCAGGTTTCATTGCCAAAGCTTCATTGAACAAGCTGAGGTTAGAAGCTGATTGGTTTCTATGCAGAAGGGAGTCTGATTTTGGACTCTCCAGCTTTAGTAAATAAACCCCAAGAAGTCCTCCTCTGGGTCTCTGGACATGTACTCTGGTTCAGTTCAAGTTCTCAGATAGGGATAGGAATTGATGTTTCTCTTTCAATCCTGGTGAGTGCTCTCCAGTACAGTCTGATATCCCCAGTCACCCCAAATCACTCCTCACACCCTGCTATGGAGAAAGTTCCAAATCTCTGAGGCAAGTTGAGTAATCTCTTTGCTTCTTCTGATTGTGGTAAGCTATGGTAGAGTTCTCTTCAGCCAGCATCAGCTAGCAGCAGAATCCCAGTCTTTTCACCAAACACCTGCTTTCTTCAAGACAGTCCCCCCCTCTTTCCTCACCATCCTGCAGACCCACTCCTTGCTCTGTTGCATCAGCCATTCACCATCCTCCAGGCTCGGCTTAAACCAGTTAAGATGGCTGCCCCTGGCACTGGAGACACTCCACAGATGAGCATTGTAAAGTGGCCTCATTAGAGATGGCTGTTGGTCTTCTGTATTAATGGATATTCAGTTTAACCCTGTCCACACTGCAGAAGGATAATACAGCTTTAACAAAGGAAGACGTTCCACAGCAGTTATCGGCTACAGTTCAGGTTACGATAGAATGAGTGAGTGTAAAAACATAAAAAGTGTAGGGAAGGAGAGAGTAGCATAGATTCCAAGATAAGACTGATAACTTGTTTCTTTATAAAGGGACCCCTCAGCTTTAGAATCTCTAAGTTAAAGTATAAATGAACTATACAAATGACCTCTTTTTTGTGTCATTCTGATTTGTTAAATATACTGTACCCTTGAAAGCATATTTTTATATCTGTTTGATAAGTGACAAATACATGTTGATTCTGACAGAAATCCAGTGTTGTCCTGTGAACTCTGCAGTTCTATATCAGTGTTATTAGTCCTGCCCTGTATAACTCTGATGACCACAGAATGCCTTGCCTTATGCCATGATTATGAAAGAGGAAGGTGTTGTGTAATCCTGTGCTAGGGTGACAACGCTACACCTCCATAAATACTGGACAGTAAACAAACTGTTTTCACCCTAGGACAGGAAGTGTGTTATTTGCAAGCTCATCAGGTGAAATTAAATGATTAAAAGAAAACTAAAACAGCCTCCACATTGTGGACTGGTAAGGTGCAGTGTTTTAGATTTTTGTTCTTGGATACATTTTAAAAGGAAGCCCACCACAGAGATCTGTGTAAATAACAGCACAGCAATCACAGTGCTGATTGCTTTCACACAGTTTTATGAAACTGAAATGCTGGTGGTTTAGGCTACTGAAGATAATTTGATGCCTGGATTTGTACTCTCTTCAGTAGTTGCCTCATCTGCTTTGGATATAGGTACACTTTTGGGGTCACAATAACAGCTCACTCATGAATCCAACATACAATGTAAAAAAAAAATTTTTTTTAATTTGGAAAGAGTGGGGAAGAATTAGAACCCTTGTCAAATCTGTATCACTGTCTAGGGGTTCCATTGATATTTCCCCTCACTTACTGTCATAGTGACAAAAGTTTTACCAGACAGGAAATGAGGGAAAATCTGCATCAGGGAAATAGACAGCAATAAAAAAATGAATAAAAACATTTTTAGTCCTTGTGCACACAGGATGGTTTAACCCTTTGAGGATCATAAGATTACGGAACGCCAAAAGAATCAATTTTTTGTTTTTAAAGTTTGTACACTTCAGTTGCTGTAACTAAGCCATTTCATGAAATAATTGGCAAAAAGCTAGATCCATTTGTTGATAAGAACTAATATTTTGACTCAAACCAAAAAAAAAAAAAGTATTTTAAGTTCTTAATCAGATGATACAGGCAATTGAAAACATGGGACAAATACTTCCCTTGGTCCTCAAAGGGTTAAAAAGCTGCTTTTGGGGGAGTCTGGCATTTTTTTTCTGCTTGTAAACGCCCCTGCATGTTAGCCTGTGTGTCCATGCATACATAGATGTTTAGGGGAGTTTAGAGGCAGAAAAAAAGCCCCAATGTCAGGGCATCCAGGGGCAGCGGCGTTTTGGAAGAAAAAACATTTGAGCGTTAATTCATTTCAATGGCCAGAATGAATCATTATTCTGGCCAATTAAATGAATTAATGCGCAAACACTTTGCATGCCTAATGCATCTTACGCCTTACAGATCTTTACAAGTGTCAAAAGTTTTTTGTGTTGAAATGCACTGCTAGGAGGAAAGGCATCTAGGAGAGATGGCCAAAGCATCCAGTGTGCATGAAGCCTTATTGTTTTCTGTGACCTGTTACAGATTCCATTACTTTTTGTCCGGTGAATTTTTTGTCACCAGGATAAAAAGCAAGGGTCCATGTCTCTGAGTCTAGGTTAACACTTGTGCATGCATATTTGAACATGCTGCTTGCATTTAGCTGCTTGCAGTAGCCAATTCATTTGAATAGGCTATTTAACCCAAAAGAAACCCAGGGAAAGAAGTCCCCAACCCTTTTTTAAAAGCAAAGACCCATACATGCGGGCCTTTTGCCGATTTGCATGGCTGCCCTTAAGAAATAATGGCACCCCATGTGTTTGCTAAACAATTTTGCCTGCAGGTAGCTGACATGCGCAGCTATGCACATGTTCCCATCCCGTATATATGCGAACCTAGAGTAAGGGGCCCCAGATAATAGAAGAAACCCAACAGGGGTTCCAATTCTTCGCCAATTTGTCTAAAGAAAATAGTTGGAATGGAATATAGAAATGGACTTGGACACAGCCACTTAGTATTTGTAAACTTCAGCTACAACATATTTATCCGTTAACCCTTTATTAGTCACATTTTTTTTCCTTCACAGATTTCTTCAGTTTAATGGCCCTTTAATTTATCATTTCTTCTATATACACACCACTTAAACATTTTTGTTTTGTTAACTGGTAGATAAGGTCTCCTCACACATATTCTGAGTAGAAATGAGAAAGGAAATCGGTTTAGAGATGGAAATTGTTACTTCAGCACAAAGGAAGGAAGTTTTGGCATAGTTTCACACAGGCAGAGATGTTAGCCTTTATAGGCTTTGTTTGTTGCTGTTGTGGAAACCTTTGCTCGAATATGTCAAGATGCTATTTAAACAATTTTACAAATGGAACAATTTGTTTGCTGCATTGGATTGTAAGTACACTTTTGGCAAGAGTGAACCATTGCTCTTACTATATTTTAAGTTGAAGTTTAATCAACTTATAATTCACCTCTCCCCCCCCCCCAAATCATAATGCTAATTAAATTTTTAAAGAAACCCTGTTTTTTTTCCTGTACCTTTTTTTGATCCAGTGATGTCATCACTGATCCTCTGTGCTTCCATATGCAATGCAAGAGTGGTGGAAGGGGCTGTACATGGCTTCCTGAAAACAGCTGACCACTTGAGGTAACAACCCTCATGTGATGCCAAACCTCCAGCCAGGAAATGAAGTGGGCTCTATCTGACTTGCTGCAGCTTCTAATCCACATTGTGGGAAGCTCGCAGTGCGCAGTGGAATCAGACTAAACAATTTCATTACAGGACAACAACCTGTATAACTGTAGAAGACTAAAGACAACACTGCAGTTCAGCTCTAATTGACATATGTGGTAGACAGAGCATCGCAGGAAAGAGTTATAGAACTTTTTTAAGTATTCCATACTTTCTGTGTTCAATGATTAAACCAGATTTAAATCCTGTCTTAAAGTGGTTCTAAAGGTTTTTACCTTCATGCTTTCTATGCTCTGGGGGCACTCAGGAGGGGGGAGGAGCCAGGGGCACTGTCGAGGAACCCAAGTGAAGGAGGTTCGGGGCTGTTCTGTGCAAAACCCCATTGCACAGAGCAGGTAAGTATGGCATATTTGTATTTAAAAAAAATCTGAACCTTTTGTATCACTTTAAAAACATTTAGAAATGGCCCTAGGGAGCTTTATGCCATTATGTAATAGTATTCACCACATATTAGCACATTATGGCAAATCTCCCTGGCAATTGATCCCCTCCAGCGCCACAGTGCCAGCACTCTTGGCTGTCACAGGCGATTCCATCTTCCCCCAATCTTCCTATCGGTTTTGGACTCTTGGGTCGCTTGATTGATTGTGCCATGCATGTGAGTCACATCATCATGGGACAAAGTGGTGCCATAAATGTATGCTGAGCCATGTATGATTATCTCAGTGCACATTACTGTTGACAGGCAGAGAAAAACAGTTATGACAGAAGAGACTGTCATAAAATCCACACAGTGGCTAAATGATTAGTACTTCTGGTTGGCAACACTAGAGTTGTTGGTTCAAATCCCAACCACGGCACCACCTGCCTAGAATTTGCATGTGCTTGTGTGGGTTTCCTCTGGGTACTATGGTATCCAAAGACATACTGGTAGGTTAATTGGCTCCTGTCTAAAAAAATTGGCCCTAGTATGTGTATGTGAGTTGAGAACCTTAGATTGTATGCTCCTTAAGAGGTTAGGGACTGATGTGAATGTATTTTATATATGTATATATATATGTGTGTATAGTGATGCGTGGATTGATGGCACTATATAAGCACCTGTAATAAATAAAGTGAACATATATTTATCTATCTTTTCTCTCATATTGTCTTTTTCAGCTGCTGGGACAGAAGGAAGGACAGGAATAAGTTGTAATTGCCAGAGTCAAAGCTTACACAGAGCTATGGACTCCCTATTGAATGACATTTGTTCACCCAATACTGGCACATGTACCTCGAAAAGTACTGGGAATAGCATCAAGCTCCTGGTGTTGATCAGATCAGGGGTGGAAAGAAAGCAGGGCAAGTATATGCTTAGTATATTAAAGTACACCTGTTGCCTGAATGGGAAATAGTCAATAATCGGCAAATGGTTGTGGGTTTTTGGTGGGAACATGGCTTTAAAGTACACCTGTAATGAGAGAAATATGATCAATGCTGGCCTCTTATGAAAATGGTAGTTTCCTGACTGGCTTTTGTTCAGTTTCTGAACTGAGACAAGTGTGGAGCAAAGAAACCCTTACATTGTTCTGACTTTCATAGACTGCATGTTTTTGCAGAGTATGCATGCCAAACACAGCCAGGCAACTAGCAATTTTGGAAGGAGGGAGGCATGTCTGCTTTCATGTCTTTAATGACATTTCTGGACTCCCCTTCCAGTATTCCTCACACCCTGGAATTATTTATTTATTTGTTTATTTTGACAATTTGGATTTCTTCAGGCCAGTGATGTGCAGGGTTCCCCTTTGTTTTGTTTTTTTTTGGTGGAAAGTCCTCAGTACAGCGAGTGGTGCTCTCTTGATGATGTACTTCCAGGATGTCCTCAGTCTTTAAAGCAGTGATGCCAGGCATCCTTTAACCCAAAAGACTGAGGGAATCTTGAAGCAGAGAGGAATTACTGCAGGGGACAGCGCTACATAGCTGATAAGAATTGCAGTCAAAGCTACTTATTTGTTTTAAACCCCTTCTAGGCACTAGGAGTAGGCAGACTTTTTATTGCAGAAGAGACATACAATGTCTTTTCTGCAATAAAATACACCTACAGTACCTGCCTGCTCACTGCCTTCTCTGGGATGTAAACTGAACTGCACATGTGCAGCTCTGCCTAAACTGCCTATATTGTCCCTGTGCACCAGAATGACTGACATCATCCTGGACTGACCAATGAAGATGCTGGCTCTGGTGAAGGATGGGGAGGATTGAAGAAAAGGTAAGTTTAGCTCTGTTTTAAGCTTTAATTACTAAGTCAGATATATCAAACTGAGAATGCATTAATCCATTCAGCATACTAATACTTTTATTCTGAGAGTTGTTCACAATCGCGAATATTGCATAAAGTGCAGTAAAGGTATATAATCACAGACTAAGATTGCTGCATATTATGAACACTTGTGGAGCAGCCATAGGAGGTACAAAGTGGTATACAGTGTTGCAACACAGGAGACCAAGAGTTGGAGTTATAACGGATCTATCGGGTTGAAAAGTCTGACTCATTATCTTTTTATATCAACGAATAAAATCTCTCAAGGTTATAAAAAGGAGATTAACAGATATAAACCGAAAAACAGAAATGCCTGCTGTGTGGCTGAAAGAGCTGTTTTTTTTCAACTCCCTTTCAACTTCCTTTTACAGAACAAGCTGTGCAGCAAAAGTGTAATCTAGAGGGTTGAGGAAAATCAATTAACACTAACAGGGGTGCTTACAATGGTCAACTTTTATTCATTTATTATTATTATACAGTATTTATATAGCGCTAAAAGGTTTGCTTAGTGCTGTACATTATAGTGGGGGACAGTACATGAGAGAATACAGTAACAATACAATACATGAGGGGGTCAAGGGCCCTGCTCTTTCGAGCTTACAATCTAGGAGCGAGGGGATAGTGGTATAGGAGGAAGTGGCTGTGGGGGATGGAGTGGTAGGAGGAGATTGGCTGTTAGGTGAGGGCGGGGTAGGCTTCCCTGAAGAGATGGGTTTTCAGGGTGCGCCTAAAGGTGAGGAGGGTAGGTGACAGTCTGATGGATTAAGGTAGGGAGTTCCAGAGGATGGGGGAAGTCCTGGAGAAGTCCTGCAGTCGGGCGTGGGAGGTGGAGACCAGGGAGCTAGAAATTAGAAGGTCTTGTGAGGAGCAAAGATTACGGGTAGAGTGGTATTTGGGTATCAGGTCGGTGAGGTAGTTTGGGGCAGCATTATGAATGGCTTTGTATGTCTGTGTTAGTAGTTTGAATTTAATGTGTTGGCCAATCGGGAGCCAGTGGAGGGAATGACAGAAGGGGGTGGCAGATGCGGAGTGGTTGGTAAGGTGGATGAGTCTGGCCGCTGAGTTCAGGATAGACTGAAGCGGGGATAGTCTGTGATGAGGTAGGCCAGTGAGAAGGGAGTTGCAGTAGTCTAGACGTGAGATAATAAGGGAGTGAATGAGTAGTTTAGTAGTGTCTGGGGTTAGGAACAAACATATTTTGGAGATGTTGCGGAGATAGAGCCTGCATGAGTTTGCCAACGATTTGACATGGGGTTGGAAGGACAGGTTTGAGTCTAGAGTGACACTTAGGACTTTGGCTTGTGGGGTGGGACTGATGGTGGCGTTGTTGGTCATGATGGAGAGGGTGGGGGGAAAATCAGGAGCTCGGTTTTGGAAAGGTTCAATTTGAGGAAATGGAGCGACATCCAGTCTGATATGTCAGTCAGTAGGTGGGTGATACGGGCGGAGACTGAAGGGGTGAGGCGAGGGGTGGAGAGGTAAATTTGTGTGTCATCGGTGTAGAGGTGATAGTTGAAGCCGTGGGAGTGTATCAGTTTGCCAAGGGAGGAGGTGTAGATGGAGAATAGAAGGGGCCCGAGGACCGAGCCTTGGGGGACCCCAACAGAGACGGGGAGAGAGAGGGAGGTGGTAGCATTATAGGTAACGCTGAAGGAGCGTTGGGATAGATAGGAGGAGAGCCAGGAGAGAGCGGAGTCTCTGATGCCGAGGGAGTGTAGTTTGTTAAGGAGGAGGGGGTGGTCGACTGTGTTGAAGGCCGCGGAAAGGTCGAGGAGTAAGAGGACTGAGTAGTGGCCTTTAGCTTTGGCGGTTAGCAGGTCATTAGTGATTTTGAGTAGGGCGGTTTCGGTGGAGTGTAGGGGACGGAAGCCAGACTGTAGTGGATCGAGGAGGTTGTTGTCAGTGAGGCGATTGTAGACTAAGCGCTCAAGGAGCTTGGAAGTAAATGGCAGCAGGGAGATGGGCCTAAGGTTGTTCAGGTCGGTGGGGTCCAGGGAGGGTTTTTTGAGTATGGGGGTGATGTGCGCATCCTTTATGGGGGAGGGGAATGCGCCAATAGAGAGAGAGAGAGATTGAAGATGTGGGTGAGGGAGCGTAGGATGGAGGAGGGTGACCGGAGGAGTTGTGTGGGAACAGAGTCAAGGGGACAAGTGGTGAGGCGGGCTTCTGAGAAGACCTTAGTGACCTCCTCAGTGGTAGCAAGGCTGAAGGAGCGGAGTGTTGGGGAGGTTATAGTGTACGGGACGTTAGGTGTGGTGGGGGGTAGGGCGGTTGCGAGGTCAGAGGAGGGGAGAGTTGGTGGGGTTATGGTGGGAGGGAGGCTAGGTGGAAAGGTAGCTTGAGCATGGCGATGTCCTTACGGATTGCGTCGATCTTATTTTGGAAGTGATTGGCAATCTCGTGGGCAGTGAGTGAGGTACTGGGTTGGGAGAGAGTAGGAGAGTAGGGAGTTGAAAGTGAAGAAGAGCCAGCGAGGACAGGTGGAGAGGGTGTTGATGAGGGTTACGAAGTAGGCTTGTTTGGCGGCATGGAGGGAGGAGGTGTAGGTGAGGAAGGCGGATTTGTAGAGGGAGAACACTCGAGGCGATCTGGTTTTGCGCCATAATCGCTCCAGCGCACGACTGCGTCGTTTAAGATTTTTAGTGTGGTCGTTCTGCCAGGGTTGAAGCGGTCGGGGTCTAATGCTACGTGTGGTTAGGGGTGCTAAGGAGTCCAAGGCAGCTGACAGCGAGTCGTTGTACGCAGTAGTGGCCAGGTCAGGGCATGACAGTGGAAGGATACTGTCGTACAGACGGTGAGCTGTAGAATGGAGAGGGGCCGGGTTCAGGTTGCAGAGGTTACGGCTGTTGATGGTTTGATGTTTGGGGGAGGAGGCGTTATAGTTAACCCTTATCCCAAAAGAAAAAAAAAAAGAGCTGTTTCTGAAATTGATTAGAAGTACTAACTGGAATTAGGCTTTAATCTGTTAGTCACTCATGTAAAGACCATCTAAATCTTTTAGTCCATCTATCACTGTCCTCTCCGGAAAATGCTGCTGTCCAAGAGTGTCTCTATTGCTTCTCAATAGATAGAGAAGTCACCAAAAGATAGGAAGTGTCTTATTGGCTGGATTATCAGGTAAAAATAAAGAAAAAAATACAAACAGAAAGCAAATAAAGCCAGCACATATAATGATTCATAGACTGCAGTATATTATATTTTTGTTTTTGGATTTAGTTGTGCTTACAAGTTGATTTGAAACCTTTGGTAAAAAAGGAAATGGGTTGTTGGACACTGCTATGGGCGGACATGTACCAATCAAAAAATAATAATGAAACTACACTATGAAAACACATAAATTCTTTATATAAAATGCTTGTTGGATTCCATAAAGTTGCATGTGATTTTACAGCAGACTTTTTTTTACATAAATAAAAAACACTACAGCCATAAAAAAGCAGTTGTCTGGCCAGCTTTTTTTTTTTAAACAAACCAGCAAGGAAAGCTGGGTAATGCCATTGACTCAATATGTTCATGTCCATATTGGGTTAGTGAAGCCTCTCAGTATCCGTAGCTGTTTTTTTACAAACAGAAGCTGCCTAAAGATCTGTCAGTTAGCAGCGGTAGTGCTAATTTACAAAGAGCAGTTAGGGACTGGCACCTGTAAACTAGCCAGATTTGGCCTGTTTGGCCGTTCACAAAAATGCAAACAGTGAACCCAAACCTAAAGCTCATACCAACTGTACACTGTTTGAAGGAAAATTCTGATTGGTTGCTAAGGGTAAGTGAACTTTCCATATCATACTTATCAGATATGGCACTTTATATACTACAGTTAAAAAAAATATATTTTACTATTCCTTTCATATAAATGGAAAATAAATTAATGTAGCTGCTCATCTCTATGCCTTTCTTATCTTACAAAATTCAGTAAAGGCAAACTTTTCTTTCTCTTCTTAATTTAGCTTATATATTTGGCAGCTGCATGAGTTTTTGCTTTAATGGACAATGTAGAACAGTGTTGACTGAGAATGAATGACATTCTGTCTTAATTATTCAAATAGCATTAAAATTCATAGTTCAAGGCAACTGTAAGATGGGCCTTTTGATCTTCCTTATCTTGATAAATTTTTTAACACTTCTTGTTCATGTAACCATCATGTATCAAAGAGCCAGTGGAAATGGATCTCTTCAGTATTAATGTTCTGTGGCTAGAGACGACACTTATAAAGCCTTTATAGTTTCAGAGGAAGGAATGTCACCAAGTAAGAGATTGTGTGGTTGTTGCTAGGAGATTAAGACATACAAAACAATACAATACAACACAATACAATACAATGTTACACAGCATTTGTGGTGTCACATTTCCTGCTAATGCAGATAGATAGATAGATAGATAGATAGATAGATAGATAGATAGATAGATAGATATACAAATCAAATGCATTCAGTGTGAAAGGCATGTTTAATTTAATACGTTTATTTCCAACATACATTATATACATTGATGGTGAAAGGGTTTGAGTTGAAACCATTTAGAATAGGGATGTTACATGTTCTTGTTGCAAAGTAGCGCCACAGTTTACAGAGGTACACTGTTGTCTCTCTTCAGCTACCAGTCTTCAGGAAGGAACTTGCCACCCTTCTTCAGCTTTCACCATGCAGGTTAAGGAACCTGCCCTTGCCTTTCAGCTTTCACCATGCAGGAAGGAATCTGCTGCCTTTCTTAAGCTTTCATAATTCATGAAAGGAATCTGCCACCCCATGTCAGCTTTCCCAATGCAGGATGGAACCTGCCCCCCCTTTAGCTTTCATAATGCAGGATAGAACCTGCCACCCCTCTTTAGCTTTCATAATGCAGGAAAGAATCTGCCACCCCTCTTTAGCTTTCACCATACATGAAAGAACCTGCCCTCCTCTAGCTTTCACAATGCAGGAAGGAATTTTCCACCTCTCTTTAGCTTTCACTATTCAGGAAGGGACCTGTCATGCCTCTTTAGCTTTCACCATACAAGAAGGAACCTGCCACCCCTCTTTAGCTTTCATAATGCAGGAAGGAATCTGCCACCCCTCTTTAGCTTTCACCATACATGAAGGAACCTGCCCTCCTCTAGCTTTCACAATGCAGGAAGGAATTTTCCACCCCTCTTTAGCTTTCACTATGCAGGAAGGGACCTGACACCCCTCTTCAGCTTTCACCATACAGGAAGGAACCTACCACTGAGCTTCATCTTTCACCATGCCAGAAGGAACCGGCCACCCTTCTTGAGCTTTCACCATGCAGAAAGAAATCTGCCCCTGCACTTTAGCTTTCATCAAGCCGGAAGGATTCTGCCAGCCCCTCTTCAGCTTTCATCATGCAGGGAGGAATCTGACACCCCTCTTCAGCTTTCACCATTCATGAAGGAATCGGACACCCTCCTTTAGCTTTCACCATGCAGGAAGGAATCTGCTATTGCAGTTCCTTGTGGGCTGTGATTCCAGAAATGGTGCAGGGACCTTTTCTCTGCATTTCAGGAGGCACAGCAGCCCATTCAAATGAATGGGCTACCATGCCCATGCAAAACATGGCTTTCAAAGCTGCACAGATGTGAACCTAGCCTTGGGGTGAACTGGGCTTTCTCTGCTTCCCATTGACGCTGCAGGGGACACATCGCGGGAGTGAAGGACAAGGTAAGTGCTGCAGGGACTCCCTATGCAGCGCTGCATGGTAAGCCCGAGTGTAGCTCAGGGTTACTGCTTTTGGTACAGACATTTTACCCCGAGCTACACTCGGGAATACCGTTAGGGAGGTTAAAAATGCAAAATTCCTTTAAATAACATGTCTAGGGGTTCCCTTATCCTGCCTGTAAAGTGGCACATCTGTATGATGTACAGGCGTACCTCAGTTTACGAATGCCTTGGTTAACACAATTTTCGGTTTACGAATGAAAATCCATTGAAAATAATGCCTCGGTTTACAATTTTTTTTCATAATACGAATGGATTAATTGGTTTTCAATGCATTTACAAATTTTTTTTAATCATGTCCCTGTACAGCACTGTGCCTTTAAAGTACACTTTATAAAGAGTTTTGAACAGATAAGACTTTTTTTGACTTTTTTCTGACCTCCGGAACGGATTAATTGGTCTTCAATGCATTTACAAATAAATTTTTTAATCATGTCCCTGTATAGTATTTATGCCTTTAAAGTGCACTTTATAAAGAGTTTTGAACAGATAAAATACTTTTTTTTTACTTTTTTGTGACCTCCGGAACGGATTAATTGGTTTTCAATGCATTCCCGTGGGAAATCGCGTTTCGGTTTACGAATTTTTTGAAATACGAAAAGTCCGGCAGAATGCATTAAATTCATAAACCGAGGTGTGCCTGTATAAATCTTAATATAGAAAAACTGACATTTAAAAAAATGTTTATAGTACCCCTACTCATTCACACACAAAACAAATAAACAGTAAATAAAGATGCACAGTTTATGACAAGTACTTTATAAAAAAAAAAAAGTCCCATAACGTAATCCAGGGCTTAAAATTTCAAGTATAGACCTACCAGCCAGGCACAAACCTTACTCTCCACCAGTTGCCCCACCCAACCTTGCCCAGGTCCACCTCCAACCCCACCCACACCCCGCCCCCAACTCCACCCCCAGCCCTGCCCCCAACCACGCCCCCTTACAGCTTATGAAATTAAATTTTTCTTTAGAATAAAGAGTCCAAGATATAAAACTGTATACAGTAATGTATATCCCAGCTCCCCTGTACTCCATTATAGTGATATGACATGTATACAGTAATCATTACTGTATACATGTCATATCACTATAATGGAGTACAGGGGAGCTGGGATATACATTACTGTGCACATGTCATATCACTATAATGGAGTACAGGGGAGCTGGGATATACATACTGTATACATGTCATATCGCTATAATGGAGTACAGGGGAGCTGGGATATACATACTGTATACATGTCATATCGTTATAATGGAGTACAGGGGAGCTGGGATATACATACTGTATACATGTCATATCGCTATAATGGAGTACAAGAGAGCTGGAATATACATTACTGTGCACATGTCATATCACTATAATGGAGTACAGGGGAGCTGGGATATACATACTGTATACATGTCATATCGCTATAATGGAGTACAGGGGAGCTGGGATATACATACTGTATACATGTCATATCGTTATAATGGAGTACAGGGGAGCTGGGATATACATACTGTATACATGTCATATCGCTATAATGGAGTACAGGAGAGCTGGAATATACATTACTGTGCACATGTCATATCACTATAATGGAGTACAGGGGAGCTGGGATATACATACTGTCTACATGTCATATCGCTATAATGGAGTACAGGGGAGCTGGGATATACATTACTGTCTACATGTCATATCGCTATAATGGAGTACAGGGGAGCTGGGATACACATTACTGTACACATGTCATATCGCTATAATGGAGTACAGGGGAGCTGGGATATACATCACTGTATACATGTCATATCGCTATAATGGAGTACAGGGGAGCTGGGATACACATTACTGTACACATGTCATATCGCTATAATGGAGTACAGGGGAGCTGGGATACACATTACTGTACACATGTCATATCGCTATAATGGAGTACAGGGGAGCTGGGATACACATTACTGTACACATGTCATATCGCTATAATGGAGTACAGGGGAGCTGGGATACACATTACTGTACACATGTCATATCGCTATAATGGAGTACAGGGGAGCTGGGATACACATTACTGTACACATGTCATATCACTATAATGGAGTACAGGGGAGCTGGGATACACATTACTGTACACATGTCATATCGCTATAATGGAGTACAGGGGAGCTGGGATACACATTACTGTACACATGTCATATCGCTATAATGGAGTACAGGGGAGCTGGGATACACATTACTGTACACATGTCATATCGCTATAATGGAGTACAGGGGAGCTGGGATACACATTACTGTACACATGTCATATCACTATAATGGAGTACAGGGGTGCTGGGATACACAATACTGTACACATGTCATATCACTATAATGGAGTACAGGGGAGCTGGGATACACATTACTGTACACATGTCATATCACTATAATGGAGTACAGGGGAGCTGGGATACACAATACTGTACACATGTCATATCACTATAATGGAGTACAGGGGAGCTGGGATATACATTACTGTATACACGTCATCACTATAATGAAGTACAGGGGAGCTGGGATATACATTACTGAATACATGTCATAGCACTATAATGGGGTACAGGGGAGCTGGGATATACATACTGTATGCATGTCATATCACTATAATGGAGTACAGGGGAGCTGGGATACACATTACTGTATACATGTCATATCACTATAATGGAGTACAGGGGAGCTGGGATATACACACTGTACACATGTCATATCACTATAATGGAGTACAGGGGAGCTGGGATATACATTACTGTGTACATGTCATATCACTATAATGGAGTACAGGGGAGCTGGGATATACATACTGTATACATGTCATATCACTATAATGGAGTACAGGGGAGCTGGGATATACATTACTGTACACGTCATATCACTATAATGGAGTACAGGGGAGCTGGGATATACATTACTGTATACATGTCATATCACTATAATGGAGTACAGGGGAGCTGGGATATACATTACTGTATACATGTCATATCATTATAATGGAGTACAGGGGAGCTGGGATATACATTACCTGCAACTTACATAGCAACCATTGACAACCTGTTATATATAATAGCAGTGGAAATACCACTACAATATATAATGTTCAGTTCCTGATTAATGGGCTGAAAGTCCAGCCTTCATGTAAATGCCTGAACAGCTTGATTTTGGTCCGAAATTGTGTTTGTACTGAAGCTGGAGCTCATTTTTAATGGTCAGGTGTCCACATATTTTTGGTCTTATAGTTTATTTTGACTGATAGTTTTCTCATCCAATCCCGTGCTTTAGTAGTCAGTGTAGATCAGTTTAGGAGATAAACAGACTATTTTTACTACATTTAAGTACAGGTTAGTTACAAGTACAGTACAAGTTACACATTAGTAGTTACAGCCACAAAGGTATCTATCTCAACTGCTTGCACTGTACACCAACTAACATAAGTCTCTGATTACACTGTTCAACAGGTAAAAGGTTTTTGGCATAAAATTAGCTAATCTTACATAATTTTGGGGTGCTGAAAACGAAAATGACCCTAAAAAATGTTGATTGGCTCTAGTTTCCATGATATATTCACCCATCTAATGACGTAAGCCATTCAAAATTATGATGCAACTTCAGCTGCATATTGCGCAATTGATACTGGTGACCAATAGAAAATTGCATGTATACTGAGATGATGCAATATTAGCCTTTAATTGCATCACTTCACTGCATAAAAGCTGCAGTATCTGTAGCTGATTGTAGTTCGACAGCGTCTTTACATTTCGTTTTATGCTTATATAGGCTACTCAGTAATGCCTCGAACTTGTGTGAATAAAGCAGATAATTTCTGCTATATCTGCGGTGAAATAACTTTTATCTCACAAAAAAGGAGGATAACAGGAATGATTAAGAAAGCCTACAACTTGGATTTTGGCTGCAAGATAGGAGACCAGGACAAGAGCTGGGCACCACATATATGCTGCAATTCTTGTGGGACGGCACTGGAGCAATGGTTGAATGGAAAAAAGGCATCTATGCCTTTCGCTGTGCCAATGATTTAGAGAGAGCCAACAGATCATGTTAGTAATTGTTACTTTTGTATGGTGCCTCCAATTGTAAAAGGGCTAAATAAGAAGAAAAAGTTATCTGTGCACTATCCAAATATTCCATCGGCAATACGTCCAGTTCCTCATGGAGAGGGGCTACCAATTCCTAACGCACCAGAATCCTTCGTGGTTAAGTCAAGTGAGGAAGAACCTGAAGCGTGTAGTCACGTGCAGTTGTAAGAGATAGCCCTTTCCTCGAATACAAGAGAAAAGCCAAGAGAAGCAAAACCGACACAAACTGAAGACAAAACTAGTGAGAATCCTAAGTATTAAAATGATTCAACTTAGCTTATGGCTATAATTTTTCTTGGTAATCCTATGCAATATATTATGCCATTTAGGCTTTGTTATGTAGTCAATATCACTTGCTTTATATTTGTGGAAAGACATCTATCTATATAATTATTGTGCATTATGTAGTCATTACGCCTATAGTAGAAAACTTTCCGTTTACAGAAAAACTAGAGCCAATTGACAAATTTCATTGTTATATTTGAACTCAGAATGTGAAATTCATTAAGAAATGGATCCTTTTGTTTCCAAAACTGGCAAAAAATAAACAGTGTTATAAGCTGCTGAAAGGTGCACATTGGAAGACAATTTCATCTGGATTTTGTCTCTTAGCTGTTAGTGAACAGCATATTTGAGGTAATCTAAGGACAGTGTACCTAACCTACTCTCCTGCTTGGCATTTCTGCAAAACAGTTAAAATGATATCAGAGGAACTGGCATCATTCTCTTCAAACAAATGCTACTGTTTGCAGCTATATGCCATGCAGAAATCAAGAAAGCTTTCAGGGACCCGTTTTCACACCTTACTGGATCACCCAAGATAAAGAAGGCCACAGGTTGTATATAGCCCTGAGGAACAGACATTGAGGGAAATCTCTCTGATAGGACGCGGATAGCAAAAAAATAACTGGCAGGTTTTTATCCATCTTTACTCTTTCCAAAAGGTAAACAAACATGCCAATACATACAGCTTAACCTAACCTTTAAGTTCTTCTTATTGCTTAAGGCACGTCCATCAGCCAAACATTAAACCTCAACCCAACCCCTTAAACAAATTAAATTCACAAAAGATTGTGTGAATATTCACTTCAATTATCTAGTCGTGCAAAAAGAAAATTCCCGTTTACTTATTTCATCTGCACATAACTGTGCATTAATATGAATAAGAATTTGCTTTTCACATGGAAATTTACGAAAATATTCAGATAATTGATTATGTAAAGAGTCTAAACTGTTTTGGTAAATCAGCTTTAATGTGTTTAAAATATACTTTAGAATAATAAAAATGCACTGCTACATGGGAAAATAATTACTAAAAAAAATCTTACTACAACTACACAGAGAAAAACATTTGACTTTTACAATTTGTGAATATAGTCAGAGTCCTCCATGTGTTTAAAACAAGACAAATAGCTCATAGCATCTTGACGGACATGTTCGTTTTTTGTAATTAAGGTCAGAATGTCAAGATTTCCCGTTGTACAGGTCTTTCCAAATATTTGTCTCATCTCTCTCAATCAAGACTTGCCAATATCTTACTCTTCCTTTTAACAACAGAATACATTGTACTGGACTTTTTATCTTTATATCAGTTCATAGCATTGTTAACAGAAACATTTCAAATTAAGAATAAAAAATGTACAAGCGTTAAAGTCAGATTTATAAAAAAAAATTAAATGAATGCAGTTATTAAAAATAATTAAATTTAAAGGAACACTGTTGGGTAAAAAAATAGCCACAAGCTATCCATGCAAAAGAAGAGCGTAAATATTAACCTCTGCTGCTGAATATTTTGAGGAACACAGCTTAGTTGAAGAACATTTTTCTTTTGAAGTCTGCTGAGAAACCAACACTATCTTGACTGTTGATCTCTTCCTCACTGCAATCTGTGGTTTCTCCTGCCAACCCCTGCAGCACTACAGGGTACAGAAGTAAAATGGAGGTTGGAAGAAGGTATCATTCAGCACAGCAGAGAAAACACTCCTGGAAGTGCCAGTTTCTCAGATGACTTGAAAGGAAGGTTTCTCTTCAATGGAATGGTAAGTACTTATTCTGCAAGGGGATCACCTTGGCCTTTTTTATCACTGTAAAGGAAAAGCAATTAATGAACTACAGACCTTTTTTCTCTGAATATCGTCCCTATAGGTTATTCCTTCTCCAGTGACAGGAAAGGGATAAGCAGGGGCGGACTGACAACTCATGGGGCCCCCGGGCAATAGGGGATCATGGGGCTCAAAAACTCAAAAAAGCCTATGAAAAAGGTACCAGGGGCATCTCATGGGGCCCCCTACTGACCTCGGGCCCTCAGGTAGTGCCCGAGTTTCCAAATGGTCAGTCCGTCCCTGGGGATAAGCTGATTAGCCATTAGAAATGAAATTCACACTTTTCTTTTGTCAGACGCTTTATACATAAGACCCATTGATATTAGTGAACACACCAGGGGGCTGATTTATTTAAACTGCAGAATAAAAAAAATGAACAGCAAAAAACAAAATTGGAAAAACTGTCAATAGCAACCAATCATAATTCCATTTTCAAACAAGAATATATGTTTTTTTCTGGTTTTAGGGACTATTCAGACTTCTGTGGTGTGTTAAAAGTGCAGTAAATCACATATAGTCCTGCTTTGGGTTAAGGCAACCCATTCATTTTGAATGAAAGGGAAAAGAGGAAAAACCTATTTTAAGGTCCCCCTTTGTTCATGGGAATGTCAGTGTTCCAGGCCCCCCACACCTGCACATGTACATTGGAAGGATGACATGTGAGGTAAAGGTCAGGTGACCTCTTGGAGGGTTCCAAAAGGGTCTTTCAACTCTATTTAAAGCTGTGAAGAGTTCTCAGGAGTGCAAGCTACTAGGAGCATACCACCAGTGAGCTTTCACCCACCCACCCGTTTTTTGTTGTTGTGGGCTATATTATGTGGTTGGTCACCTTGCTTTGATAAGGGGGCAGCATATTTTATCATTTCTGTTTTTAGGATAAACGACTAGTGTAGTATTGTATTGGTTAACTTATTTGTTTATATGGTGATTTACAGAATTTAAAGTTTAATAGTGAATCTATTAAATTAATATTTTAAAACCGACAATAAAGGGCAGCGACAAACTTTTATTCTGCATTATTGTTTGGTGTATTTATTTATTATTTATGTCCTGCTTGCTAACTACAGTCCAATGGGCAACTGATGCACCACAATCCATATTTTAACAAACATGCAAAGGAAACACTTATTCTTGGTGTCCCATACCTGCGGCCACAACTCTGCAAAAAGCACCAAGCACTCTGGCACACCTGGCTGGGTAAGGAATGTTTATTACAGATGCTTATGCAGTACTCCTGTAGCAACAGAGATATGATCAATAGTAAAGACGCAGCAAAGGGTTAAACAATAGCAAGAAATATATTGTAAATTGATGAACATCAGCAAGAGATATACTTTAAATAGGTAGAGAGTAGCAAAAATATACTGTGAAAACAAATACTGTAATTAACCTAAAGACCAACCCCACGTAAACCCTATACTGGGGCAATCCTAACTACCATAACCGTTCAGCAGTATGTAACATACCATCTCTCTTCTGCTTGCCAGTTCATAAAGGTCCAATTCTTATGTTGGAGTGCTCATGATAATGTCCCCCCAAGCACTGGCATGTAATGCTTGCAGGCAACATTGTCCCTTTTTGTTAAAGTGTAGTGGGTTTTGCCCATCGGCCTCTCACCAACTCCTGTGGCAGCAGGTGATCTTCCTCTGTTTCCTGTTTGCAGCACAACTGGTCAGTGTCTGTGGTGTCCTTCCCCTTGATCCAGTGTCCCAGGATGTCTGCCATTGTCTCTCTTTCAGGGATGGTGAGTAGTCTGCTGGCAGCCTGAAGCACACAGTCTGTCTGAATGTCCTCCACACACATCTCAGCCCAGGAGCGCTCTGCTGAGTGCTCTAATCACTCTGAGATGTGTAAGTTAATTTTTGCTCAGTCCATAAGGCAATATAGTTAGTTTGGAACTGCTTTTCCCAGAATCCCCTGTTCTCCCCAGCATTTACAGGGATTCAAGCAGTCCTTCCTCTGTGTGGTGGATGGACCCAGCAGACTACACAAGTTATATAATCACAGTCTCTGATTGTAACTGTGCCTGTCCATCTGTTGACACACGCAAGGACAGCAGAAAACATAATGAAATAGCAGCTGCTCCTCTTCCTGACAGAGCAAACTACAATTAACCTGTCCCTAAATATGATGGCTGCATTATTTTTCCTTTTTGTTCTGACATTTTTTCTCTTTTCACCTGGTGATCCTCCAAATAACACACTTCTTGTCACTTTGTGTGTACACCCATTTCTCTACTGTACACACGAGGAAAGCCATAGTTGTGATAAAGGCAGGTTTTCAAAGATGTCTGTCTTTGTTCATTCCATTACATGGATTGATGGGACTAATAGTTTACACAATTTAATGCGAAGGTTTGTGCTTTCTTTTCAGCTCTAAAGATGTGAAATTTCTTGCATGTCTTGCAAGATCAACATTTCTGCACTTGCAAAAAATTATCACAGCCTGAAAAATGAAAACCAATGCAGCACATAGTGTACATCTAAGGATTGAGAAGCTGTAATACATTTTTTTTTCACAGTTGTAACCAAACGTTTGCATACCCTTGGAGAATTGATATACAGGCGCAGCTTGTTCACAATATAACAGAATTGGTACGTACCATTTTTAAAGAAAGCATGAATGAGAAGGCAAAACACATTTCTTTTATTTCTTATGGGATTCATATTCAACTGTAGGTCATAACAGAATGGCACAATCATAAAACATGGCAACAAGTAAACGAATGAAATGACCCCTGTTCAAAAGTCTGCATACCCTTAGTTCTTAATACTGTGTATTGCTTCCTTTAGCATCAGTGACAGTGTGCAGGGCTTTGTAATAGTTGACCCTGAATTCTTGCAGGTGGTATATCTGCCCATTCATCTTGGCAGAATGCCTCCAGGTCATTCAAAGTCTTTGGTCATCTTGCATGAACTGCACATTTGAGTGGCTTGATGATATTAAGGTCAGGAGACTGTGATGGCCACTCCAGAATATTTATTTTTTTCTGCTGTAACCACTGGAGGGTCAACTTGGCCGTATGCCTAGGGTCATTGTCATGCTGGAAAGTCCAAGGGCGTTCCATACACAGCTTTCACGCAGAAGAATGCAAATCATCTGCCAGTATTTTCTGATAACATGCTGCATTCATCTTGCCATCAATTTTCACAAGATTCCTGTGGCCTCACCCACCCCCAATACATCAGTGAGCCATCACCATGCTTCACAGTGGGGATGGTATTCTTGTTGCTAGGCCTTGTTGACCCTCTCAAAACATAGTTATCATGGTTTTGACCGTAAAGCTATATTTTGGGCTCTTCACTCCAGATTACAGTGTGCCAAAAGATGTGGGGTGTGTCAAGCTGTTGTTGGGCATATTGTAACCGGCATTGTGGTATTGGTGCAGTAAAGGGTTCCTTCTGGCAACTCAACCATGCAACTTATTTTTGTTCAAGTATCATTGTATTGTGCTACTAGAAACAACCACATTGTCTTTTTCCAGAGCAACCTGCATTTTTCCTGAGGTTACCTGTGGGAATCTAAACAATTATTCTGGTAGTTGTAACTACAGACTTTTTTGGTCTACCTGATCTTGGCTTTGTACCAAATTTACAGAATTTCCCACCTTCCTTAATAGGTGATTGAACAGTACTGACTGGCATATTCAAGGCTTTGGCTATCTTTTTATATCCTTTTCCATCTTTATAAAATTCTATTACCTTGTTATGCATGTCTTTTGACAGTTGTTTTCTGATCCCCATGACTCAGTATCTAGCCTACTGCATGATTAGCTAACAAACTTATTGACTAGTTATAGACAGACATTAATTGCAATTTAGGTCACAGATGTGGAAAATTAACCTTTAATTGTCATTTTAACTTGTGTATGTTATCTTGTGTGTCTGTACCAAGGCCAAACATTCCAGGGTATGTAAACTTTGCTCAAGGCTATTTGTGTAATTTCTGTTATCTTTATGATTTATAAACGAGCCAAACAACTATGTGATAATAAATGGCTTCATATAATTTCACAATTTCTGCCTGGGTATGCAAACTTTTGAGCACAGCTGTATGTTTAGATATGCTTTAACAATGCAGATCACCACAGTGCACAGAAAATTTACAACTGAATGCTGACACCCTAAAAACCATTTGTGTTATGGTGGTTTGCATATTTCTGTTGGGGTTGCATTTAAAATGAATGGCACTGAAATGCAAAGCATGGGTTTTTCATGGGTAAGATATTATTGAGACATGACTGGTAAGTATTTTACAGTCTACAAACAGATGGAAAATACTAAACTTAAGCACTTAAGAAATGTTCTTTTGAAATATTCTAGTGATTGTGTACATCTGCATTCTTTACGTACTTAAAGACTGACCTCTAACCTACTAGTACATTGTACGCCTGTTTTGTCCCCAGCTCTAAAGATGGTATGTTTCCATTGCCTTTATCTGATAATTCCATATCTGATGCAAGAAGGAAAGTGGGCATGCTTTCAACTTTTACTTGGCTTAGGTTCATAAGGTGATAAAGAAGTTGCAACATAAAAACATGCTAAAATGTGCAAACATATAAAGCTCATTCCAATTTTAATTACTGTATTTAATCGTCATTTTAAGGATCAAAAATTGTTCCACATCTTTTTATGTGTAATGCTGAACATTATTCAGTCTTGTTTTGGCCTCACATAACACATTTCTACTGACTAATGCCTAATAAAATAGTGCAGCTCTTTCTGTGGCACTGGCAGGAAGGACAACCACCTGTTCTTTTGAAAGATTAATGAGCAAGATGTTAGATTCTCCCACAGTTTAGTATTGTCTGTGTTTCCAAATCCTCTACATCTTGCTTTTCTACATTTTTTTTTTTACTGGGAGTACATGCTGCAGAGCTGACACATAAATTAAGAGATATTAGATCCAAAATGAATGTAGTTGTTATTTGTTAGATATGATTGAACATCATTTAGGAAGAATGAAACCTAGAGTGAATGCATAGGACTTATAAAGTTGCATGATAGTGTATATGATATTAAAAATGAAGGATTTGCCCAAAGGAACAGGAGGTGTTTCATTTCCTTTTGATGTGTAAAAAAAATCAGATTTTTGGTTTACCTGAAATATCTTTTTCTTGGAGTACATCACAGGCTGCAGAGCAGCTCCATATTAATAAAGATAGGGTTATGCTGCCACCTTCATGTGATTCGACACTGGCATAAAAAACAGGAAGTCCCCTGCCAGATATATTTATATGAATTGCTCGCACACTACTACATCCTTCCAAATACCCGGCGGCTGTGTTATGAAATCACCATGATATCTCTAATGCTTAAAGAAGAAGTATACGGCACTATAGGTATTAAAAAAAATAAAGTGCAATAGTGCATGTAAATGAAACAACCCCAAACAAATCATGGGCATTTTGCAGAAACGTACTGCAGTCCATTGGTTTCCCATGGATCTAGTTCACATCTATGTATTTTGAGCCAGTGAGTTTTTTTGTAAAGGGTTAGGGACTTTTTATCCTGCAGCAGATTGTGTTTTGAATGTAATAGACATCAATGGACCCACACCAAAAACAAAAAAAAACGCAAAACGCATCAAAAACACATGTTCAAAAATACAAAACACCCTGCAAAACACATTGGAAAAATGAATCAATCTCAACCTGCATAGAACCTAAGCTAAACATTTTAGCTGAAGGTGTGTTTTAATTTGTTTTTCAATTTTTAAATGTCCATTTAAAACCACATGCCCATCTAAAGCTACTCTATACATGGAGTGAGAATGCTACATTAAACAAATATGGCCCTAGGACTCTACATTTTGTATGATAGAAAGGTGTTGTCAGTGCTTGTTCTCAGCTAAACACCACTCTAGTTCAAAGAACTCTTCCGCTAAGTCTGTACAGGAACCAACACCTCAACCAACACTCCTAGAAGCATCAATCTTCTTTGGCCCTAATTAAGTGCTGCAGTTCTTTTTAGTTGTTTTTTTTTCAATCTCTATGTCGCTATCCTATCCTGTAGCGAAGTAGGACTCAATAGGAGTAACCACTGGGAGCCACAGGAGTATGGCCTTCCAGGAAGTGTCAATCTATGTAGGGGGAGATTTCTCTGCATCAGAGTGGTAATAAGTGGTGGAGGACACAATACGGATAAATATTTTGTTTCTTTTTTCCAGGAATACTTATTTTCCTGAGATTTATTTTAAAACAGCTTTGGACAGAGTGGAGAAAGGTCAAAATTGTTTTGAGGTTTTTCTTTGCCTTCAGCATTCTATTGGGAAGTAAAAGGAACTCTATTCAAAGTGAGTGCAATCTTTGAAACAGTCATCAAAACAACATGCCCCCATTGCAAGACGACCTGGTATTCCTATTTCAGTGACAACACAAAATTTGGGATTTTCCTCACTTTCAGTATCAGTGACAATGGTCACTAGAAAAAAAGAGGGGGTAAATATATAATTAAAGTCAATTAATGACTTTACCTGATACCTGAATCTGCCATCTGTGCCCCTCTCTGGCACCACATCTGGAAATAGGGACTGGTGATACATCGATGGTGGTCTCCCTTGATCAGTTCCCCACGAGGACATCATCACTCAGGCAGCAGCATAGTCACCCAAAGAAGGACCCTCCCGCTCTGTTTTAGGAATTGGAGAAGTCTCAGGACCCAGTTTGCCATATGACCACAAGTAAGTAAAGGAACTTTTAGTTAAAGGGAAGTAGGAGGTAGTAGTTGGGTGGGAATCTTTTAATGAGAGCTTTAAATGATGGTATTTAGTCAACAACCTTTTAGCACAGGATAAGCCTTAACATGTTTAAACAAAAACCTTTGTTTCTGCTGTCAGTGTCCTTTTCTCCATTATTGCAGTCATCTGAATTTTAAATTGGACATCTATTTATTTCAAGCACTACTTAGCTGGTGGGTTAGCAAGTTTTCAGAAACTTCCATCATTTCCTGCAGAGTACTAAAGCCTGGTACACATGATCAGAAAATCGTACAAAAAATATTGCTTTCAAACCGAACGTATGATAGTCTGATCGTTAGTACGCGGCTTTCGTCAAAAACTATTTGAAGGGATAAGCATGAAAAATTTTCTTGTACAACACCAGATCGTACAATTTTAGTTTAATCAGTTTTCATCTGAAAATACAATACAAATATATGACAACATTGCCGATTTTTTTTCTGTCTTACAAGAATTTTTTTATCTTTAGTAGCCTGCTCACTTTTGATATTAGACTAGCATGAAAAACAAATCAAATCATCATGTGTAAGGGGTTGCTTTACAGCACTGCAAGATCACTACTGAAATTCACCATTGTTTTACATTTTCTCTGTAATGTGGTCCCGTAAGCGTACAGGAGTTGTCAGAATATAAGAGGTGCCAGGGCGGTAGAATTAAAAAACAAAAACACACTCCACTTGCATAAGAATTTGTATGAGCCTTTACATCTACTTTAGGAATAAAATCTAGTAATCACAGCCAAACAGCTGAATGGATTTTATGTTGTATTTTTACAAGGCTTTGAATGGTCTGTTCTGTGTCTGATGATCCAAATATTAGTGTCTAGGCATAATCAAGTTCTAAGTTAATTTATACATGCAACTGAAAGCATACATAAAATGCTTTGTCAAACAAATAGTTATTCTGGGTTTTTTTGGAAAGTAGCCAAACAATTATTTATGGAACATGACAGGACATTTTTATTACGTACATTTTTCTAGTTTTGTACAGTGCCTTGAAAAGTATTGATACCCCTTGAAATTTTCCACATTTTATCATATTACAACCAAAAACATATGTATTTTATTGGGATTTTATGTGATAGATCAACACAAAGTAGCATATAATTGTAAAGTGGAAGGAAAATGATAAATGTTTTTCAATTTTTGTTTTCAAATAAATATCTGAAAAGTGTGGCGTGTATTTGTATTCAGCTCCCTTTACTCTGATACCCCTAACTAAAATCTAGTGGAACCAATTGCCTTCAGAAGTTACCTAATTAGTAAATAGAGTCCACCTGTGTTTAATTTAATCTCAGTATAAATACAGCTCTTCTGTGAAGCCCTCAGAGTATTGTTAGAGAACATTAGTGAACAAACAGCATCATGAAGGCCAAGGAACACACGAGACAGGTCAGGAATAAAGTTTTGGAGAAGTTTAACGCAGGGTTAGGTTTAAAAAAATATCCCAAGCTTTGAACATCTCACAAAGCACTGTTCAATCCATCATCTGAAAATAGAAAAAGTATGGCACAACTGCAAACCTACCAAGACATGACCGTCCACCTAAATTGACAGACCGGGCAAGGATTAATCAGAGAAGCAGCCAAGAGGCCCATGGTAATTCTGGAGGAGCTGCAGAGATCCACAGCTCAGGTGAGAGAATCTGTCCACAGGACAACTATTAGTCATGCACTCCACAAATCTGGCCTTTATGAAGGGGGGCAAGAAGAAAGCCATTGTTGAAAGAAAGCTATAAGAAGTCCCATTTGCAGTTTGTGAGAAGCCATGTGGGGGACACAGCAAACATGTGGAAGAAGGTGCTCTGGTCAGCTGAGACCAAAATTGAACTTTTTGGCCTAAAAGCAAAACGCTATGTGAGGCGGAAAACTAACACTGCACATCACCCTGAACACACCATCCCCGCTGTGAAAAATGGGGGTGGCAGCATCATGTTGTGGGGATGCTTTTCTTCAGCAGGGACAGGGAAGCTGGTCATAGTTGATGGGAAGATGGATGGAGCCAAATACAGGGCAATCTTAGAAGAAAACCTGTTAGTCTGCAAAAGACTTGAGACTGGGGTGAAGGTTCACCTTCCAGCAGGACAACGACCCTAAACATACAGCCAGAGCTACAATGGAATGGTTTAGATCAAACCATATTCATGTGTTAGAATGGCCCAGTCAAAGTTCAGACCTAAAGCCAATTGAGAATCTATGGCAAGACTTGAAAATTGCTGTTCACAGATGCTCTCCATCTAATCTGACAGAGCTTGAGCTATATCGCAAATAAGAATGGGCAAAAATGTCCCTCTCTAGATGTGCAAAGCTGATAGAGACATCCCCAAAAAGAGTTGTAGCTGTAAATGCAGCAAAAGGTGGTTCTACAAAGTATTGACTCAGGGGGGCTGAATACAAATGCATGCCACACTGTTGACATATTTATTTGTAAAATTTTGGAAAACCATTTATCACTTTCCTTCCACTACACAATTATGTCCAATTTTGTGTTGGTCTATCACATAAAATCCCAGCAAAATACATTTAGGTTTTTGGTTGTAACATGACAAAATGTGGAAAATTTCAAGGGGTATGAATACTTTTTCAAGGCACTGTATGTACAGTATACATCTTCCTTTTTAAAATACATTGTTAGTTTTTTATATACTGTGTGCAGGAGCATTTAGGCACTATAATTATAATAGGGCTAATTAACCTATGAACTATCCTCTTCATGTTGAGAAGGAATTGGTCCCCAAAAAAATGCATAAAAGCCCATCTCCAGGCAAAACATGGTTTTTTCTTTAAAGGAAAAGTTGTAAGGTACCTGTAAAAGGTTTAGTCGAGAGTGGAGCTTGGCTGGTGGTTGAAGCATTAGTGTAATCAGGCAGGCTAGGTCAGCAACAAATCTTGACGGCAAGGTAAAATGTCAGAATCCACAGTGGCTAAATGGTTAGCACTTCCACCTGGCAGTACTAGGGTTGTTGGTTCAAATCCCAATCACGACACTGCTTGCTTAGAGTTTTCATGTTCTCCCTGTGCCTTCGTGGGCTTTCTCCCACACTCCAAATGCTGGTAGGTTAATTGGATCCGGTCTAAATTAAAAATTGGCCTTAGTATATGTATGTATGAATGTAAGTTAGGGACCTTAGATTGTACATCCCTTGAGGGTTAGGGACTGATGTGATATATGTAAAAGCAATGCCTAAATTGACGGCACTATATAAGTACCTGTAATGAATTAAAAATAAAATCCAGAAGCATGGTCGGAGGAGTCATACACAAAAATAACACACAGGAGGGCTCAAACACCTAGTGTATTACCAGCAATTTATTCTTCAACAAAACACCACAAATGCCAAAAGGATACTCAGAAAAGTTGTGTTTCAGGTGAGCACCCTCTTCCTCAAGACTAAAACAAACCAGGACGTGATTCTATATATATATCCACACTGGCCCTTCCCATTGCCTCAAAAAAGGGACAGGTCTAGGTCACAGACCCTACCAGAGGTCAAAAGGCCTTTAACACCCAACTGCTGCATGCAGCAATACCCCTCAGCATGCATCACATATGAAAATCTGCTACCTGTCAGCCCCATAGATAATAGGAAGTCCACTGTATCACTAGACAGTGTAATTAAAATGAATATAATAAGCCGGGACTCACATTATACATGTGCATCCTGTGTGTCACTCGTTGCATAGCTGAGGCCCGCTGGAACACAAGCCTAAACCAGCCGCAAACTGGAAGTGCAGCATCACTTCGCTTCCCGTATGTCACAGGAAGTGATCTGGTGGGAGCGAATGGAATGCAGCAAATTGGCCTGCTGTGGAATGTCACAAAAAAAAAAGGAAGGAGAAAAAGGAGGAGGGAAAGGAGCCATGTTCAAGGGCCATGCAGACTGGAAGAGTGAAGTAGAATCATCAGGCAAAGAGAGTAATCCAGGAATCGGGCAGAGGTCAAAGACCAGAAGTTCAGTAGCTCAGCAGCATAATGTAGAATCGTGAGGCAAAAAGAGTAATTCAGGAATTGGGCAGAGGTCAAATTCCAGAAGTTCAGTAGCTCAGCAGTATAATGTAGAATCGTGAGGCAAAAAGAGTAATCCAGGAATCGGGCAGAGGTCAAAGACCAGAAGTTCAGTAGCTCAGCAGTATAATGTAGAATCGTGAGGCAAAAAGAGTAATCCAGGAATCGGGCAGAGGTCAAAGACCAGACGTTCAGTAGCTCAGCAGTATAATCTAGAATTGTGAAGCATAAAGAGTAATCCAGGAATCGGGCAGAGGTCAAAGACCAGAAGTTCAGTAGCTCAGCAGTATAATGTAGAAACGTGAGGCAAAAAGAGTAATCCAGGAATCGGGCAGAGGTCAAATTCCAGAAGTTCAGTAGCTCAGCAGTATAATGTAGAATCGTGAGGCAAAAAGAGTAATCCAGGAATCGGGCAGAGGTCAAAGACCAGAAGTTCAGTAGCTCAGCAGTATAATGTAGAAACCGTGAGGCAAAAAGAGTAATCCAGGAATCGGGCAGAGGTCAAAGACCAGAAGTTCAGTTGCTCAGCAGCATAATGTAGAATCGTGAGGCAAAAAGAATAATCCAGGAATCGGGCAGAGGTCAAAGACCAGATGTTCAGTAGCTCAGCAGCATAATGTAGAATCGTGAGGCAACAAGAGTAATCCAGGAATCGGGCAGAGGTCAAAGACCAGAAGTTCAGTAGCTCAGCAGCATAATGTAGAATCGTGAGGCAAAAAGAGTAATCCAGGAATCGGGCAGAGGTCAAATTCCAGAAGTTCAGTAGCTCAGCAGTATAATGTAGAATCGTGAGGCAAAAAGAGTAATCCAGGAATCGGGCAGAGGTCAAAGACCAGAAGTTCAGTAGCTCAGCAGTATAATGTAGAAACCGTGAGGCAAAAAGAGTAATCCAGGAATCGGGCAGAGGTCAAAGACCAGAAGTTCAGTTGCTCAGCAGCATAATGTAGAATCGTGAGGCAAAAAGAATAATCCAGGAATCGGGCAGAGGTCAAAGACCAGATGTTCAGTAGCTCAGCAGCATAATGTAGAATCGTGAGGCAAAAAGAGTAATCCAGGAATTGGGCAGAGGTCAAAGACCAGAAGTTCAGTAGCTCAGCAGCATAATGTAGAATCGTGAGGCAAAAAGAGTAATTCAGGAATTGGGCAGAGGTCAAATTCCAGAAGTTCAGTAGCTCAGCAGTATAATGTAGAATCGTGAGGCAAAAAGAGTAATCCAGGAATCGGGCAGAGGTCAAAGACCAGAAGTTCAGTAGCTCAGCAGCATAATGTAGAATCGTGAGGCAAAAAGAGTAATTCAGGAATTGGGCAGAGGTCAAATTCCAGAAGTTCAGTAGCTCAGCAGTATAATGTAGAATCGTGAGGCAAAAAGAGTAATCCAGGAATCGGGCAGAGGTCAAAGACCAGAAGTTCAGTAGCTCAGCAGTATAATGTAGAATCGTGAGGCAAAAAGAGTAATCCAGGAATCGGGCAGAGGTCAAAGACCAGACGTTCAGTAGCTCAGCAGTATAATCTAGAATTGTGAAGCATAAAGAGTAATCCAGGAATCGGGCAGAGGTCAAAGACCAGAAGTTCAGTAGCTCAGCAGTATAATGTAGAAACGTGAGGCAAAAAGAGTAATCCAGGAATCGGGCAGAGGTCAAATTCCAGAAGTTCAGTAGCTCAGCAGTATAATGTAGAATCGTGAGGCAAAAAGAGTAATCCAGGAATCGGGCAGAGGTCAAAGACCAGAAGTTCAGTAGCTCAGCAGTATAATGTAGAAACCGTGAGGCAAAAAGAGTAATCCAGGAATCGGGCAGAGGTCAAAGACCAGAAGTTCAGTTGCTCAGCAGCATAATGTAGAATCGTGAGGCAAAAAGAATAATCCAGGAATCGGGCAGAGGTCAAAGACCAGATGTTCAGTAGCTCAGCAGCATAATGTAGAATCGTGAGGCAACAAGAGTAATCCAGGAATCGGGCAGAGGTCAAAGACCAGAAGTTCAGTAGCTCAGCAGCATAATGTAGAATCGTGAGGCAAAAAGAGTAATCCAGGAATCGGGCAGAGGTCAAATTCCAGAAGTTCAGTAGCTCAGCAGTATAATGTAGAATCGTGAGGCAAAAAGAGTAATCCAGGAATCGGGCAGAGGTCAAAGACCAGAAGTTCAGTTGCTCAGCAGCATAATGTAGAATCGTGAGGCAAAAAGAATAATCCAGGAATCGGGCAGAGGTCAAAGACCAGATGTTCAGTAGCTCAGCAGCATAATGTAGAATCGTGAGGCAACAAGAGTAATCCAGGAATCGGGCAGAGGTCAAAGACCAGAAGTTCAGTAGCTCAGCAGCATAATGTAGAATCGTGAGGCAAAAAGAGTAATCCAGGAATCGGGCAGAGGTCAAATTCCAGAAGTTCAGTAGCTCAGCAGTATAATGTAGAATCGTGAGGCAAAAAGAGTAATCCAGGAATCGGGCAGAGGTCAAAGACCAGAAGTTCAGTAGCTCAGCAGTATAATGTAGAAACCGTGAGGCAAAAAGAGTAATCCAGGAATCGGGCAGAGGTCAAAGACCAGAAGTTCAGTTGCTCAGCAGCATAATGTAGAATCGTGAGGCAAAAAGAATAATCCAGGAATCGGGCAGAGGTCAAAGACCAGATGTTCAGTAGCTCAGCAGCATAATGTAGAATCGTGAGGCAAAAAGAGTAATCCAGGAATCGGGCAGAGGTCAAAGACCAGAAGTTCAGTAGCTCAGCAGCATAATGTAGAATCGTGAGGCAAAAAGAGTAATCCAGGAATCGGGCAGAGGTCAAATTCCAGAAGTTCAGTAGCTCAGCAGTGTAGCACACAGCCAGGGAAACAGATCAACAAACAGGAAATCCTACACAGGTACACAGGAAATCCTGTAATTTAAGCTGGGTAAATTGTGGATTGACAGCAGCTGGAAGGCAGGTGGAGCTGGAGAGCCTCAGGAGCAGACGTACTAGCAGACGTAAGCTGCATGGAGGCACATTCTCCAGTGACAGAGTGAATAGGACCACAAGCACAGAGCCAGAAGAACCCAGGTTCAAACCCAGGCACATAACAGAAGTGCAACCAAAGCTTGTATGGCTGTACGTCTCCTGTGTTTTATGGGTGTAGTTCATTCTGCACTCCTATGACCTGTTTTAAGCTGACAGAGGGCTAAAATCAGCTGTCGGCTGACATCACTCAGCTGGTCCAGGCTGAAGAAAGATTACGACCATGTAGTCGAGATCCACCCAGGACCTGGATGGACACCTAGCTCAGTCTCTTAGAGATGCACTTATAGCCTGAGCCAGCCACCTCTTCCCCCTCTACAGCCTAGCACTCCAGTTAAGTAGGGTAGACATGTATAGCTTTTTCACATCCACAAACGAGATATTAATGTAGGGATCTCTCCCACTCCCATTGTTCTATTGTGTTGTGACTGCGTGGACCCCTCCCAATCAGAATACATTGATCAGTGCTGCAGCCATTGGCTGCAAGCACTGATTGAATGCTGGTTATCCAGCAGGACTGTTCAACAAAAGCCCATCATTAGACCGGCTTCTGTTGAACAGACAGTAGTATACACAGAACAAAATTCGTCTGGCTCCACTGAACCAGCTGAATTTCAGTACGTGTATACCCATATTTATATTGAAATAGCTACAAATCATCAAAATATCCAAGACATATTCATTTTGATAAAGTCTTTCTATGCTTTCTGTGAACAACCTGGTTTATCTTGAGGTGATGCCAACACCCTAGATAGCCTTTTGGATAGGAAACCAAAGTTTGGCAGGAGAGGTTCTGTATAGCAAACTGGGATAGTTAAAGGTCAGGATCCAGCCAAATGCCTGACTGGCATCTTGCTCAGCCTCTCAGCATGCCACTGAGAACCTGAGCCAGCTACTCCCAGCCCTCCACAGCACAGCATTCCAGTAAGCACTGAAGAGGCAGAGCAGAGAGGGGTGACTGACAATCACCCCTCCCTGCTCAGAGCAGAACAAGAACTGAGCGATCAGCGGTTATAGCTGGTGGAGGACAGCTGCCACAATCGATTGTTTGTTTTTGCTATCCCATAAGTCTTCTGTTATATTCAGGATATGCTTTTCATACTGGAACATATATCATTTAACCATGCATGGCAGCTCATCATAATCCACCTTCCCTGGAATTAATAATGAACTGACAAACCTAATAGACAGCGCATCTCCATGCTGTAGCACCAGTGATATTTCCTTTTATTCAAGCAAATGTAATTGTTTCTGTAGCTGTTGGGCAAGTTGTCAATAGAGGCATTTACCAGATGTGTGTCTGGATGTATATGGCTTATCTACTAATGTTACTTTCACCACCAATAATTACATTTTTACTGGGATGTGTTGGTACTGGATTTGACTAATTTCTCACCCCCACCACATCCAAGTCATTCTTCTTTTAAAAATAACATTGTTTATATGTCTGAGATATACTTGGTTTATATTGTCCTGTTTCTCCCTCAAAATTTACTTAAAATTGAACCATGTTATTACCATAAAATCACAGGATTCCCAACAATACTGTAAGATATCATGTCACTCAGAACAAAAAGCTTTGTTTCTTACAGCATAAACACTTTACAATAAATATCTTAGGTGGTATTTTCTGTCTATCCTTACAATTATGTTTTTTTGTATTTTTTAATCATATTATATAAATATTTAAATATGGTGTTATACAGGTAGTGGGATCCCTGATTTTAATTAGCATAGGAAATATCTTAAAATAAGAAAAAAATGTGTTTAAAGAACGCCTTTTTTTACAATAAAATTATTTTTTATTTACATTATCTTTCTCAAAGGTATTTCACAAACTCACTTTGCCTTTTAATTTTTGAAAAACTCAGGTGTACTTGACTTCACAGCCTTAATAGTGTGTTGTAAAGAAAACATATCATGAATTTTAAAAGGGTAGAGGAGCCTAAATATATCTTTTCTTGCAGAGCATTCAGAATCTCAAAGTTTGAAACATGTGTGCACATTAAATTAAACGATTATAGTTTATTTGAAAAAACTGTTGGAGTTGAGTTCCAACAGGATACACACCAAGCCACAACTAAAGTTATACATATTGCTGTATATATAGTACAGCTCAGAATTTCAGCAAATTAAACAGCAAAAAATAAAAGTTCAAAAAACAAATACAATTGCTGCTAACAATGTGTCTAGGATCCTTGCTTTGAATTTCAACCAGGACACTATCTGCATGACATTTGCACCTGCTCCATTTGTTTGCATAGGTTTTCCCTGGGTACACTGGTTTCCTCCCACACTCCAAAGGCATGCTGGTAGGCTAATCAACTCCTGTCTAATTTGGCCCTAGTATGTCGGTGAAAATTGGCTATGCAAATGTATTATCCCAGTCTGTTTTCCAGTCCCAAGAAATTGGGGAAGGTTGAGTATAAGACCTGATGACCTACTTCCCCCAAAAATTTGCCATGAAAATTCTATGAAAAAGGTTTTCAAGTATGTCAGCCATGATACCCCGAGAGATGGCTCTTAGAATGGCTGAAAGTTGTATATAACTGAATTTTATATATATATATATATATATATTTACATATACACACACTCAAATACATACAACAGTGCTTCAAAGTTCTCAGATTCATTCCGATTACCCAGATCTCTATCTTAGAAGATTGAAATGAATATGCTGTTGGACAGTACTCATGCCAAGCATACTCACATATTAATGGATAGATAGAAGATCAAAAGCTTTAAAGTAGCATCTTCCCCAACACTAATGATAATCCCACTCAAATCTTAAATATAAACTATATTTAGCTGAAAGCAGTACCAGACTATTTCTGACCATTAACCACTCAAATTTGAGCCGATTCCTGCTTAAGCTGTGGGTGGTCCTATAAGCATTACTTGGCTCAACAAAATTCAATCTTAAAATGGACTAAACCAGGTGAGAAACGATTGGCTGAACAGTGAATGCATCCTATTTAGATGCTGTCACTGTTCAGCATCATCACTGTATTACTGCAGGTGCCGCAGCTGCTAAATACAATAGCTGGCACTGCAGATTCCTCCATCCAAACTATTTAGCAAGGATGGGGGAATCAACAGGTTCCAGGGGCCGGACATGAGAAAATCAAGCTGTGTAAAGCTAGCTTTAGCTAAAAAGCACTATATATAAAAGACATGCCTGTGAGAAGAAATAAAAGAGTTTCATATAGCAGCTTTGCTCTGTAGTCGTTTCTCAGATAGCTATGAAACTATGGGTCATATAGATGTTGAGCTAACACTGAAAGGTATTAAGGTAGCTTGTGCATGAATAGAAAAGTTAAATAGAAAAAGCAATCATAAAAATGTTTCTAAAGCACAATCTGCAAAATGAAGCTAAGGTTTGGAATACAAATTGTGAACTGTAATGTAAATGCAGCGTGTGAATCTTTTGTGTGCAAAAATGGAAGGCTATTTAAAGACAGAATGCAGAGATTGAAAAGCCAGAGATAAACCAGCAGAGAGAGAAGTTAACCAACAAAAGGCCACAATTGTTAGAGAGAGAAGTATATGTAAGCTGCCAGTGGGAACCCAGTAAATACTTTTTGCTTGGTGGTCTTGGTGTTCTCTAACTCCAGTACTTTGTGTCATTAACCTGGAACAAGAATATAGCTAGTAAAGTCAGAGTTTAATTAGGACTCCTAATCAGCCTACATGCTGTCAATCATTAAAGTGATATTAAGCCTTTGTTGTTCTTTTTTTTTTTTTTTTTTTTTTTTTTTTTTTTATTTAAATATTTATTAAATTTTTCATGTTAATACAAAAGCCCAAAAAGGGAAAAAATTCTCAAACAAATAAACATTTATAACATTTCTATCTTTCCCTTACTAAAAACTCTTTTCTTTCCCATCCCACTACCCCCCCTTCCCACCCCTCATCCCCCCTCCTCCCCCTCTGCAGACTCTAGCCCATTCTACTCCTTGAGGCTTATTAATTTTTTTGCTAACATCCTAGTTCATATTTTCCTATATTTCTCTTTCAATCCTGCTCTTTCCCATTTTTCCCATCTCCTGAAATAAACTCTCATCTTATCTTCCTGTATATGGTATGATCTTTCCATTCTACCTATCTGGTTTACTCTATTAATCCAGTCTTCCTCCTTCGGTACCTCAGCCTTCCACCAAAACTTAGGTATCAACCCTTTCGCCGCATTCAAGAAATACCAAATACCTGAGTCTTTATATTTATTTGCTGATGTCTCCACATTGTGTAGGAGGCACGTCTTTGGGTCTAAGCCTATGTCAATTTCAGTTATTTCTTTAATCAATTTGACTATTATCTTCCAAAAAGCCTGGATTTTCGGACATTCCCACCATATGCGAAACACCGTGCCCATCTCTCCACATCCTCTCCAACACTTATTTGAATTCTCCCCATTCATCTTGTGCTCTACACTCGGTGTAATGTGCCATCGTGTCACGCACTTATAATTAACCTCAACCTCTCTCATACTCACATTATCGTGTATCAATCTAAACATCTTTCTCTGACTGTCTTCATCAAACTCAACTCCCATATCTCTTTCCCATTTTGTGATAAAAATTAACTTTGTGTTTGTGTCTAATTCTGTGAGTATTCTATACACTTTTGAAATACCGTGCTTCCCATCCCTTCGTGTCTCTAACAACCTTTCCAACATATTCCACTCCTGTTTTACTCTCAGGGGTTTCGGTAGATTTCCAATAAAACATTTCAATTGATGATATTTCCACTCATCTATTCTAATAAAAATATCTCCCTTATTCTCCATTAAATCTTTAAGTGGTCTCAATTCCCCCTCCACCAGAACATCTCTCAGTTGGGTATCCTCCTTTCTAAACCATCTCCCTGATATCTTATTTTTTCCCGGAGGAAAGTAATCAGAATTTGTGAGAGGCATTAAAATAGAATTAAATTCCCATTTCATGTTTTTGTGTAAATTGTCCCATATCCTAAGAACATTTAAAGTGTAGATACTTGTGCTTTCTTTGATTCCCCTGAACTGTGGTGGAACCCATATCATCTGGTTCAATCTTACGCCACTAAGATCATTTTCAATTGTTACCCAACTTTTCCCCTTATGGTTAAATGTCCAGTCATATATTCTTGCTAAAACCACTGCTTTATAGTATCTCTTGACATCTGGTAGACCCAGTCCCCCTTTCTCTTTAGTCCTACTCAATGTTTCATATGCTATTCTAGGTTTTTTATTCTTCCATATGTATCTTGTTAACATTTTTTTCATTATCTTAAAGAAGGCTTCTGGGATTTTAATTGGTACCATTTGAAATCTATACAGTATTTTAGGCATAATTACCATTTTGACTAAGTTTATACGTCCTATCCAGGATGGATTTCCACCTTCCAGTCTTTTTAAATCTTCCCTGATCTCATTTATCAAAGAGATATAGTTTAATCTATACAGATGCTTAGATGAGGCAGTGAGTTTTATTCCTAGGTATTTTATCTCTTTTTCTCTCCATATAAAGGGGAATTCTTTTTGTAGTTTTTCTTTTTCGTTCTTTGATACATTAATATTCAGGATCTCTGTTTTCGTTGGATTAATTTTTAAATTTGATAGTTCACCGTACTCCTTCAGAATCTTCATTATATTTGGGAGAGTTATTCGGGGGTTCCCCACATAGAACAATAAGTCGTCCGCAAAGGCCGCTACTCTGTGTTCTGTGGATTCTATCTGAATTCCCTTTACCGATCCACTATTTCTTATTATTGACAACAAAGGTTCGAGTGACAATACATATAGCAGGGGGGATAGTGGGCAGCCTTGTCTTGTACCATTAGACATTCCAATGGGTTCTGATCTCTCCCCATTTACCGTGATGATTGCAGTAGGCTCCCTATATAATTTACTTATCCACTCTCGCATTCTATCGCCTATCCCCAGTACTTTTAAGTTGTCCATCATAAAGCCCCAGTCCACTCTATCAAATGCCTTCTCTGCATCAATCGACAAGAGCACCACCGGGGCTTTCCCTTTTCTACTTTTCTGAATAAGCATGAGGGTTCTCAAGCCGTTATCTCTACCTTCTCTCCCCGGTACAAAGCCCACCTGGTCTCCATGTATCCATTCAGGCATCAAGTCCCTCAACCTGTTTGCTATCACCTTTGCATACAGTTTAGTGTCAGTGTTCAATAATGAAATAGGTCTATAGCTGGAGCACTGAGATGGATCTTTTCCCTCCTTATGGATAAGCACTACATGGGCCTGTAGGGATTCTCTCCTCACTTCCATCCCACCTCCCAGAGCATTCATATATTTCTCCAGCTTGGGTAACAGTACTTCACTAAATTTCTTATAGTACTTAACTGTGTAACCATCCGGGCCTGGGCTTTTTCCCCCCCCTGTGCTTTTTAATGCTGTTTTAATTTCTTCCTGGGAAATTTCTGCGTCTAGGGAGTTCAACTGTGCTTCACTTAGTTTTGGTAATCCCGCATTTTTTAAGTATGTCATCTTTTTTTTATTAATTCCCTCTTGAGTTTCTTTTAGAGGGCCTTGGGGACTTATATTATATAAGTTTTTGTAATACTCCGTAAACACTTTAATAATCTCTTTATTTGAGTGGACCAACTCCCCCTTTGAGCTTTTTATCTTTTCTATATAGTTCCTATTTTTCTTTTTATTCAAAGCTCTCATCAGATATCTTCCTGGTCTGTCTCCCCATCTATATCTCTCGTTCAAAACCCTGTTGTATACTCTTCTCTTCTCCTCATCCATCAACCTCTCTAGTTCATCTTTTTTATCCAGTAACTTCTGTCTCGTATCTTTTGTTATTTTCTTCTTATGTATCTGCTCTAAGTCCAATATTTCTTTTAATAGCCGACTGACCCTCTCTCTTCTTTCCTTTTTCTTCCTTGCTCCTGCCGCAATCAAGATTCCTCTTATGAATACCTTATGGCTTTCCCAGACTGTGGCTATCGATACTTCCTCTGATTCGTTCTCCTTAAAGTATACCTTAATCTCTTTCTCGATTTTCTGAACTACCTCCTCATCCAGAAGAAGAACCTCATTTAACCTCCACCCTAATCCTCCAGTCCACCTTCTTCCCCATCCCATTTTCATTACGACCGGAGCATGGTCCGAGAACGTCCTTGTCTCTATGTCAATTTTAACCAGGTGATCTATAAGTTGATGGTCTATTAAGATGTAATCTAATCTCGAGTATATCTCATGTGCATTAGAGAAGAAGGTATAGTCTCTGTCTTTCATATGCGTTATTCTCCAGGTATCCACTAGTTGACATTCATGCATCACTTTCTTCAAAGCTCTCAGAGACCTACTCCCCTCTCTCTGCACAGAAGAGGTATTATCCCTTTGTGGATCCATACAGAAATTTAGGTCTCCAGCTACTATCAAACGCCCTTTTTTGAATTCCATTAATTTTTTCAACAGACCCTTCATATATATCTCCGGGTTTTTATTAGGGCAGTATATATTGGCTAAAGTACACTCTATCCCCTGAAGTCTACCTTTTAAGAATAAAAACCTCCCCTCCGGGTCGGCTCTTCTATCCTCCAGCTCAAATCTCATATTCTTTGCCAAACCTATTGCAACCCCTTTTGCTCTTTTAATTGGAGAATCTGCATAGTACCATATTGGGTAGTGTTTGGATTTCAATTTCACGTTTGCCTCTATCTCAAAATGCGTCTCCTGTAAAAATACCACTGACGTCGCCCTATGATGTAACTCATTAAACAACCTAAATCTCTTCCCTGGACAACTCAGTCCATTCACATTATAAGTTATAAACTGTATTTCTTCCATCTTTCCCAGTTAACTCCGTCTCTCTTCCAGATTGCCTCTTCCTCATTGTCCCTTCTGTCGTGCAGAGTGTTAACCCAATACCTCCTCCCCTCCCTCCCACCCAACTCCCGTCCCACCCAACTCCCATCCCCTCCCTCCTCCCACCCATTTTCCCAACCCCCCCCCCTTCCTCCCCCTCCCCTCTTTTTAGGCCTATTGATTGCCTACCGATCATTTGTGGTAATACTATCCACTTTTGATTTAATCTATAGGGGAAAAACTCCAGCCCTGGACAACTTTCCGCCCTTCTCCCCCTCCCCTTTAACCCCTAAGTCCTACCAAGATATCTCAATAACAGTGGTTTGAGGGCGGCAGGGACAAGGCGGAGAGAGACAGGAGGGCGAGAGAGAGAGAAAAAAAAAAAAAAACAAAAAAAAAAAAACTATTTCTCTCCCTCTCTCCATCCCCCCCCCCACCAACCAATTGCCAGTCCTCTTTTCTTTTCGTTCTAATTTCCCAGTATTCTTCTTCCCAACCAGGAATCTCCATTCTTTGTAGATTGAGTCTGTCGCAGAAATTTTTCAAATCTTCTGGGAACCTAAGATATGCTGTAGTTCCATTTCTCCATCCTATTAGGCACTCAGGGGTCCCCCATCTATATTGCACCTTTTGTTCTTTCAATCTTTCCAATAGAGGTCTAAGGGTTCTCCTTCTCCATAAAGTCTCTGGTGACAAGTCCGCATATATCTGTAAGTCCTTTCCTTCATACATAATTACTGCTTTTCCCTTTATCCTCTTCCAGATTTTATCTTTATCTAGGAATTCACAAAATTTGACAAGTATATCTCGTGGCCTATCCTTTCCCGAATTTCCTTGGAGTTTTCCTTGTCTAGAAATTCCTTCTATTTTATATTTTTCCATATTAGTACTGTCCATTATGGAATTTAATATTTTACAGACCATCTCTTGCAAATTTTCTCCTTTAGAATTCTCTGGGACTCCACGTATCCTAATATTTCTCCTCCTATTCCTATTTTCTTGTATCTCAGCCTTATAAAACAGTTTTTTTTGGGCTTTCCCCATGTTAACTATTTCTTTTTCCATTTCGGCAATAATTTGGGACTGTTTTTTGACTTTTTCCTCCGTTTCTTCCACTCTCACCAAAAGGTGTCCCAAATCATTTCGAATATTTACAATTTCTTGTTTTATTGTTTTCTCCAGATCTTTGAACATTTCTGCCATTTCTTTTTTGTTTGGTATTTGTAGCTCTGTCTCCATCTCTGTATTAGCCGATATTTGTTGGCTGCTAATGTCAAGGCCTAGTGATAGTCTAGGGCTACTTTCCAGGCTCAGATCTACTTCGCCTTTTCCACTTTTGCCCTGAGTCCTTTCTGGGGTTATATTTCCCTGGGAAGTGTATTTTTTAATAGTGCCAGTCTGAGTCCCTTTTAGCCCACTTCCTTTTGCGCTTTTATTTTTCATTCTTCTATTGCTCTTATTCTTCTTTATAGGCTCAGGGGTTAAGGAGAGATAACTATTGATATATACATCACTACTTATCCACTCATTTGATTTTCAAGCTTTTCATTCATCTTTCCTCTTCTCCTTTTCCCTGCTTTATATTTCCCACTCAAGGGGATCCCCTCTCTTCTCTCACACACTGCCTCTCCCAACAGCCCACAAGAAGCACATAATTTTATTGAGACTCGGTCAGAGTCACTCACCCTGCTCGTATCTCTCTTCTTCTCGGGGCCCGACCAGCATTTTCTCTCTGTCCTTCAGCTGGGCAGTGTGTTCGTTTTAGGGGTATGTTCGTTTTAGGGGTTCCTCCAGAAAAATCCTCCTCCTTTCTCTCTCCAATCCCCCGTGTCTCTCCTCCTTCAGAAGCAGGACTCAGAGCAATGGGCCAACCATCAGAGCCCCAAACAACGGACCGACCAGCACGACCCCCAGCAGTTCAGCAACGATCCAGGTCTCAGCCAAGATGCCGGCAGACAGAGCTCCGGGTAGAAACCGGCTGACAGGGTTCTGAGCACTGGGCTAGGATGCAGAGCTCCGAGCAGTGAGCCTACCAGCAGGACACCAGACTATCGGCGCTAAAACAGGGGACCAGGTATTGGGTCGGCAGCCGTGCTCCAAGGAGTAGATCCAGAGGCCGATCAGCTCCTCTCTCTCTGCACCAAACACCGGCCGGCTTCCTGGTTTCCCAGTGGTGCTTAGCGGCCGGCCACGTGGCTGCACCGCTCCACCTTATCTCTCCGCTGCCCGACACACCTTCACCCCGAGCACCGGAGCCGGATCCCTTCTCACAGATCAGCTCTCCCGCAGGGTTCCTCCATCCATCCAAGGGGGATCACCGCACCGCAGCTCCACATCACAGGTAGGGGTTTGGGGAGGTGGGTGAAGGAGCTTGTCCGAGAGCTCCTACATCTGGCTCTCGTCAGCCGCCATGGTTAGGCTCCGCCCCCCAGCAAGAAGGTTTACTTTCTGAGCCAAATTCTGATACCTTTATTTTTCCCTCCTACTTGTTGTTCTTTTTTGTAATAACAAACATGTTATACTTACATGTTCTGTTCAATGGTTTTGCACAGAGCAGCCCTGATTCTCTTTGGGGGTCCTCTGCCGATGCTCCTGGCCCTTCCCCCCTTCCAAGCACTGCTTGCTAAGTGGGTTACTCGTGCGGGCTCACTCTTGAGCCCTGCTGCCTGCTCCCATCAACACAGGCAAGGGGGTTTTTCTCTGCCCCCCTGCTCCCTCTTTATGGGATTTGATTGACAGCAGGAGCCACTGGCTCACGCTGCTATCAATGTGCCCTGTGAGGAGGGTGAGAGAAGAGAGAGATGCAACTCCTGTGTACAGCACTGTATTGAGATCAGGCTTAGGTAAGTCTAAAGGTTGTGGTGGGGGGAGGGGAATTATCCTTGAAGGAAAAAAAAAGTGTAAGCAGGTTGAAAAAGAAGAAGGAAAGAATATAGGAGATCAAGAGGGGGAACAGAGGAGGGGGATAATGGATGTGTGACTTCCAGAAAAGAAGAGGTAATCTCGGGACCAGACCAATGTATGGATTGGCACGTAGGACCACCATAAGACGAGACTAAGAGATGTTAAGGGAGGAGCAGCAAATCATCAAAATTCGGTGGGAGGAAACGTTCCACCTAGGGGGTCCAGATCATTAGAAACTTGGGGACAGAGTCCATAATGGTTGCTTTCACGTTGGAGTGAATCATTGCTTTTGTTGCCTTGTTCCTAACTGCTAAAATACACAAGGATGGAGACTTCCATGATTTGGCCATAATTTGCTTAGCTGCTGTGGTGACTTGCAAGAGAAGTTTGAATTGGAATTTGGATATGGAAGGGGGTTGAAATTTTAACAGGGCTATGATCGGGTCTTTGCAAAAAGCAAGGACAGTATATGTAAAACTTCCGCCCAAAAAGCTTGGGAGAACCACTTTAATTCATAAAGTATTGACACCACTAAATCAGCTTGATAAATAGCAGTTTCAGAAGAAAAGGTAGTCAGTGGCAGTCTACATATTTCTCTTGGTGCGTGTTTTCATTTGATTATGGAATAGAAGACTATTATATTGGCTGTACCTTTCACTCAAAGAAGGGTACCTCATCAATTCGTATTTGATGCTTTGAATCGAGAGCTAGTAATTATATGAGTAATGATAAAAATTCTTCACTCAGCTTTATCAAAGCAAGACTGAGCAAGACTGAAAGAACTGTGACAGCCAATGGACAATGAAAGTGATACTAAACACACACTGTTTCATTTCCATTATCTCTTCTCATTATGTACTTGGATGATGACACTGTATTTCTTTTAATAAAATAAAAATCGAAGTGCCCTTTTTTATAATTGAGATACGGCTGTCATGTAACCCAACTCTTTCCCAGCCCATCAGCAGGGAAACATCTGTGGGAGGAGCTTCTGCTGTCAGTCACATATTCATAAAAAAAAAGCCTTTGGAATACTAAGGAAAAATAAACAATCAATATATAACAAAATGTTTTAAACCATCTTACAAACATGTATTTGAACTCAATTCATTATTTTTGTGCAAAGACATTGCACCTGGGGAAGGAGGAGTGGTGGTTCTGCCAATCACAGCCTGTTTTATGACCCAACAGCCCGTGTCTATTGTTTGTATGTGCTTCTAATTACAGGGAGGTGATACCTTCATCAATCAACATGTAATATCCCACCCCCATTTTGTTCAGCTGTTTAGTGGGCATGGAGGAGGAGGAAGAAGAAAGCGGGCTGTCATTTATTCATAGTGTATGGATGTGTATGCATGTGCGACACATAGTGGGTTGCACAGAAGAAGGGGGAAATGAACAGCTTAGTAGGGAATTGAAACTGGAGCATGCTCAGTAGATGTGGCAATGACTGGTCTACACAATCTCAGGCTGCAGTAGGGACACATACAAGGAGGGAGGGACAGTGAACAACAGGATCAACCTGTTTTTTTACAGAATACAGCACTATGTTTGAATTAGTCTTTAAGGTCTCAAAAGGAACAGGAGAAGGTTATCTTTACTGCTCTGATCTTTTCAGCAGTGCCAAAAAAGGTACCTCTCCATACTGTAATAATTTATATGGTGCCAGGGCCAGGACAAAGAGTAGGTAAAAGGGGAAGGTGCCCTGGGTGCAGAGAAGCGGGTGGTACACCCATTATATGGCATGTAATAACAGTGGGGGAGTGGGGCACAGTTCTGGATCCTTGCCCTGGGCACTGGATGACCCTGTCTCAGTACTGTGTGGCATTACCTGTTGACAGTAAAAGTGCTCACCCAACATCCAATGTCATGTCATTTAAAAGGGACAGCTGACAAAGGTGATCCATATACTTGCAAAGGGGAAAAAAAGACAAACAGTATGAGCTGAACTACAATGAAGTAGCTAACTCTGCCAAAGAGAAATAATATGTAAGTTGTTTCCACACCTAGCTATCTTGGGCATGTAAATCCTGCAACAATAAAGCTGCTATCGCAATGTTAGCATTCTAGAGGCATGAAAACAGGTCCATGCTGTCAAATAATGAAATAAATCAGCTGCAAAAAAGTATATTTTCTAAAGTTTTTGATGAGCATTCAAGATACACTATACTCTGCTACACTTGAAGATGAAGTACCAGAGAATCTTGAATGATACATTGCCCAGGTATGCAACTTATCTTGAGAATTTAAAAAAATACATTTTACATATAATGAAACTGACAATACAATGGTAAAACATTGTGAAAATTCATTTTCCATGCTACTGTCCTTCACAACCGAACATTACATATTGCAGAGATGAGGAATCATACAGTATCTGAAAGTAGGAGAAGATTGTGGATGCCAATGACATATTATGGAGAGGCAGCTATGACAGCTTACTATGTTCTAATCTGCGTACCTAAGAAGGCAACTGAGAAAACTGTGAATCGGCAAGAACCTGAACAGAAACACATCAAAATTGCTGGAAGCCTATGGAGAGGTACTAAAAGAAACAAACAAAATGAAAAGCTTGTGCAAAAGGAAGAGTACAGTGAGTCTCAAATGGATTCAAAATTCTCCATCAATAAAGTAACAATCATTAGGAGTGTCATAACTGATAAAGCCAGTCTCATGAAGTAACACACACTGCTCTTTCTGTGCTACAAATTCAACTAGCACTACACTGTCTCTGAAAGCGATACAAACTATTAACAATGAGGAGGTTAAGCATCTTCTGTAAGAAAATCAACACGATGCAATGATAGCTTCCCAGCCCAATGATTGTGTTGTCTGGTATCATAGCCTCAGGCTACATAATGGAATAAACCACCTATCCAAGTAAAGCATAAGTGGATTAAACTTGCTGATGGAAAGATTATGTTTTTTTAACCAACTTAATAAGTTACTTTAAGGACCTCAGGGGGACATGTTTATGTTCCACAGCCACTACAGGTCTTTCGAGGCCTAGTACTACAATATGTGATTATGCTAGTATTTTATGAAACTGATGACATTAAAAGTTACCTCCAAGATCCTTATTTAAAGAGTTAAGAAATGTGGGGCATAGCGCTATGAAAAGGAGTTGTTGAGTTGGGATGATAGAATCTTGCTACACAGATGTAATAGCAACATCAGCTATCATACATAATAATGTGTTTAAATAGTTTTGCCTCTAGGTGAGTATGGTCAGTTTGTGTATAAAACCTGAACAGAACTCTGCATTGTGGAAACACAGTTATACTGTGATTTAATGCTCTCTTTGTACACATACTTTCAGGAAGAAAACAAAAAATTCTTAAGCAACCAGCATGCAACAGAATACTCTCATAACTCTCCTCTTTGGTGGCTGGCAAGTCTTCACTTCACCCTCTTTAAGGACTTATTCACAGCTTTTGCATTGGGCTGTACTAAGCAGCCTTGCCAAGTGCCGTCCCAATGCAAAGACAAGGCTATTTGCTATGTTTCCTATGGTCTCCTATGGTGGCTGCATTGCTGTTGTGAGCACTGTATAAGGATAACATGCAGAATTTTTTTTTTCATCGCAACAGGTTACAACACGAACTATTGCAACACAACATTGTCGTGGTGAACAAAACTTAATGGAATGTCACTTTTGAGAATGTCACATTGTAAGTTCTGTCACATTGTAAGGACTGTGTCCTTCCAGTGCACACAAGCGGCTGTACGATCAGCGTGCTAGAGTGAATCAGGTGGGGGTAATCTAAAAATTAGACTGCCACTTTAAGGGCACATTCAGACATGTGGGATGCAGTTGAGCTGACATTTTGCAGTCTACCCAAACAAAGACATAGAGCTGCTCAGGCAAAAATTAAACCCCAGTTGAATTCAGAAGGTAGTACTGCTGCCAAGAACAACCCCTTAAAGTTAAGATCCCATGGTGAGAGGGTGATGTACCAACCTCTCAGCCACCTGCCAACCGATTTCTGAAAATAGATCCACAAAAGATCACTTTTTAGAAAGGGCGGCAAGGGCAGCTAAATGCAAATCCTAAGGTTCTTTCACATGGAGTGCTCCACTCCATTCAGCAGGGGATCTATGAACAGAGCCCCTGCTGAATCAGAGCAGAATGGGATGGATGTCTCTTTTGTGAAAACTATGCCCATTCAGTTCTTTTGTTTGCATTTTGACAGTGGACTGTGGTGAACCAGTTTGGATCTATGGGCTGATGGATGTAATACACAAAAGAAAAAGTGCCATAAATCAGTGTTTATTATCCATTAATATGCATTTCCCCCGACTCACCACTATTTGGGTGTGGATTCCTAAACCAAACAGCTTAAGAATAGATATTAGCAGCTGACAAGAGCAGACCTGCCATAAAAGACGATATATTACTCCACGTGGGATTCGTTATACAGTCAGGTCCATAAATATTAGGACATCGACACAATTCTAACATTTTTGGCTCTATACACCACCACAATGGATATGAAATGAAAGAAACAAGATGTGATTTAACTGCAGACTGTCAGCTTTAATTTGAGGGTATTTACATCCAAATCAGGTGAATGGTGTAGGAATTACAACAGTTTGCATATATGCCTCCCACTTGTTAAGGGACCAAAAGTAATGGGACAATTGGCTTCTCAGCTGTTCCATGGCCAGGTGTGTGTTATTCCCTCATTATCCCAATTACAATGAGCAGATAAAAGGTCCAGAGTTCATTTCAAGTGTGATATTTGCATTTGGAATCTGTTGCTGTCAACTCTCAAGATGAGATCCAAAGAGCTGTCACTATCAGTAAAGCAAGCCATCATTAAGCTGAAAAAAACAAAACAAACCCATCAGAGAGATAGCAAAAACATTAGGCGTGGCCAAAACAACTGTTTGTAACATTCTTCAAAAGAAGGAACACACCGGTGAGCTCAGCAACACCAAAAGACCCGGAAGACCACGGAAAACAACTGTGGTGGATGACCGAAGAATTCTTTCCCTGGTGAAGAAAACACCCTTCACAACAGTTGGCCAGATCAAGAACACTCTCCAGGAGGTAGGTGTATGTGTGTCAAAGTCAACAATCAAGAGAAGACTTCACCAGAGTGAATACAGATAGTTCACCACAAGATGTAAACCACTGGTGAGCCTCAAAAACAGGAAGGCCAGATTAGAGTTTGCCAAACGACATCTAAAAAAGCCTTCACAGTTCTGGAACAACATCCTATGGACAGATGAGACCAAGATCAACTTGTACCAGAGTGATGGGAAGAGAAGAGTATGGAGAAGGAAAGGAACTGCTCATGATCCTAAGCATACCACCTCATCAGTGAAGCATGGTGGTGGTAGTGTCATGGCGTGGGCATGTATGGCTGCCAATGGAACTGGTTCTCTTGTACTGTATTTATTAATGATGTGACTGCTGACAAAAGCAGCAGGATGAATTCTGAAGTGTTTCGGGCAATATTATCTGCTCATATTCAGCCAAATGCTTCAGAACTCATTGGACGCCGCTTCACAGTGCAGATGGACAATGACCCAAAGCATACTGCAAAAGCAACCAAAGAGTTTTTCAAGGGAAAGAAGTGGAATGTTATGCAATGGCCAAGTCAATCACCTGACCTGAATCCGATTGAGCATGCATTTCACTTGCTGAAGACAAAACTGAAGGGAAAATGCCCCAAGAACAAGCAGGAACTGAAGACAGTTGCAGTAGAGGCCTGGCAGAGCATCACCAGGGATGAAACCCAGCGTCTGGTGATGTCTATGCGTTCCAGACTTCAGGCTGTAATTGACTGCAAAGGGTTTGCAACCAAGTATTAAAAAGTGAAAGTTTGATTTATGATTATTATTCTGTCCCATTACTTTTGGTCCCTTAACAAGTGGGAGGCACATATGCAAACTGTTGTGATTCCTACATTGTTCACCTGATTTGGATGTAAATACCCCCACATTAAAGTTGACAGTCTGCAGTTAAAGCACATCTTGTTTGTTTCATTTCAAATCTATTGTGGTGGTGTATAGAGCAAAATATGTTAGAATTGTGTCCATGTCCCAATATTTATGGACCTGACTGTATACCGTCTTTTATGGCAGGTCTGCTCTTGTCAGCTGCTAATATCTATTTACAAGCTGATGGATGTAAACAGACTTGTGTCCTCAGGCACTGATAGAGCAAAAACTTTTCAACAGGCTAGTTGTACAGAAGTCAACTGAGAGATCAACTTCTGTATAACCAGCCTGCCCATAGATAGATTGAAATTCGACCGAACCTGAAAGAATTTCAAACTATCTATGGTCAGCCTAAAGTGATTGTAAACCCTCATCTTGTAAAACAACCCATTCAGTTTAAAATAGAATTGAAAGTCAAACTCTTTGTGTATAGATAGTAAAAAAAATCAATATAATACATTTTTTCACTTTTTTATAAGTGATCACAAACCCTCTGTTCTCAGCTGAATAGGAGCTGGGGGAGGACAAACAGAAGCACACTGATCTTTCCATTGAAAGACTGTACAATGTGGGGGGGGGGGGTTGTCAGCAGGCATCTGATCATTGGGGGAGAGCAGGCTGAGTTCCCAGTAGAACTAAAGAAATGACCATGGTGTGTTCTGCTGTCTAGTGTGGTCAGTTTTTAATAGGAAATCAGAGGGACTGGCAGGAACACCAGGGATTTCACACAAAGGAAGCAATGCAAAGAGAACAGAATACTTTTTCATACAAGTACATGGTACAGCAGGCACATATCAGGAATATGAAATGTTGGGTTTACATACTCTTTAGGTCTTTCAATAGCAGAGAGATCATCACTGTAACCCTAGCCTTATACAGGTTCCAAAGCTGAGAGCTGACCCTTTGACTTACCTAGAACAAATGTGTAGTTTGTGAAATTACCAGATTACATGCTTGCTTTGGGTCAGTGTCATCACTTGTGAACAATTACTTTAACTGCCCCAGATCTTAAAGTGGAAAGTAAGGGCTCGTTCACACTAGGCTGTTTTGCCAACGCTTGCCAAACGCCCCTATAGCGTTTGGCAAGCGTTGGTCCGGCGTTTGCAGAGCGTTATTAACGCTCGGCAAACGCTCCGCAAACGCCGCATGCGCGGTTTAGCGGCGGTTGCTAGGCGTTTGCCGAGCGTTAATAACGCCCCACAAACGCCTATAATGCAGTTTGAGTGGTGTTACCGCTCCGCAAACGCCCCGCAACCGCATCACAACCGCACCGCAAACGCCGGCCGGGCGTTTGCGGAGCGGCACCATAGACAAGAATAGGAGGCTTCAAAGCCTCCTGACTCGTCCAGAGGCGTCCGTTTTGCCGCGACGCAACGCGATGCGACGCAAACGCTCCCGTTAGAACAGCACCATGTGCTGTAATGTGCAGAATTGGCAGAGGCGTTTGGGAAGCGGTAAAAACGCTTTCCAAACGCCTCTCTGCCGCCTGCACACAAGGCTAGTGTGAACGTAGCCTAAGGGTGGTAGACAATAGCTGCTCTTCTTGAATCCTTTGACACAGGTATTTTTACTATTGACAGATTGCCTTTAACAGATGGCAAAGGCAAATAAAATAAATACAAGGGTATGTCATATTCTTGTATGTTTCTTGTGTGGCTTTTGTACTTTCAGTGAAGGAACTGTGAGATTAATACAATATATCTTGGGTAGTTAACAAAGGCAGTATTCTGCAAATGCAAAACACTGAAATACATTGAGAATAAAAAAAAACAAAAAAAAACAAGCAATGTAATTGTGCACATGATTAAATGACTAACACAAATATGCCAAAGAGTCTATTTATCAAGCAGTGAATTTGACTTCCAAAAAACAATCTGGTGGTTAATCGGTCACTGTCATTTAAAACACATTAACCTAGAAATTGCATTTGCAGAGAATGTTTGCAGAATGTCATATTCACTGCTTAAATAAAAGAAATACTTCTTTGCTAAATCAATCCCAATTTAAAACAACTTTCAGCGTAAGCTGCACATGGAAGGGCTTGCACAAAGCAAACAAACAAAATGTATATATAAAAAAATATCAGGGATGCAGCGAGCGCTCAAACAGAATAAATTAAATAAATAATGTTATTATACCACCTGAAAATGCACCAACTTAGGAACCCCAAAACCTAGTGGAAAATAATCAATAAATAGTGCTGCACTATTTATTGATTAAAGAAAAAAACACTGTCTAACAATTTGCATTAAAACAGAAGTTTTCATTGCAAAACATTTACAAATAAAGGTGGAAGATGCACTGTCCCATCAGTGCTCCTCTGTATAGTGCAATTGTAACTCTAATCTTTGCCAGCCTCCATGTTGGAGCATATATAGCAATAGGTAATTTAAGTGCGGGTATGTCTGGAGGGTTCCCATTTCTCCTTAGCATTTTGCCGACCCTCCACAGTACATTTACTGCTGCAGGTCAGCTCGTACAGGCACAATTAAGTACCTGTACATTGCAGCTTTCTATTGGGACCCAGAAGACTGTGCTGTCATTTGCTGCAGTCCAAGTCAATCAGCGGGTCCTGGTAATGATTTATGGCTGAAACCCGCTGATCAGCTCAGGGAATACGAGGAGAGAGCTCTGTCTTGGTAAACAACACAGAGCTCTTTTCAGACGGCAATGATGTGCTGTTTTTTTCTCTTGCAAAGCAGAGAGTAAAAACCTGGCACATTGCTTAGTAAACTAGTACACAGTACACACCAGGGGCGGACTGACAACTCATGGGGCCCCTGGGCAATAAGGGATCATGGGGCCCCTGTGTCCTTGCCAAAACTCAAAAAAGCCTATGAAATAGGTACCAGGGGCATCTCATGGGGCCCCCTACTGACCCCGGGCCCTCGGGCAGTGCCCGAGTTTCCAAATGGTCAGTCCGCACCTGGTACACACACTAAACTTTGTTAGGCACACATTTAACCCTTTGATCGCTCTAGATGTTAACCCCTTCCCTAGCCACTGTCATTAATACAATGACAATGTATATTATTAGTACTGATCACTGTATTAGTGTCACTGGAGATATTAGTGGCAATTGGTCAGTTCACCCCAGTGTCAGTTAGTGTCAGATTGCCCTCTGCACTATCACAGTCTCACTATAAGTCGCTGATCACCACCATTAATAGAATATAAAAAATAAATGACAATTCCAGTATCTATACCATAATATGTAGATGCTATTACTTTTGCGCAAACCAATCATTGTACATGTATTAGAATTTGTTTTTACCAAAGACATATAACACAACACAATTACACAGTTATATACTTGGCAAGGATGAATAAAGACATCAGTCCATCCAATTCAACCTGTGTGGGTGTGTGTGTTCATGTGGGTGGGTGTGTGTGTTCATGTCAAAAACCTATATCCCTGTAGACTGTGTTCATCAAGATACCCGTCCAAGAGTTTTTTAAAACTATCAATGCTTCCTGTGGACACCACCAATTGTAGAAGTGAGTTCCACATCCTTACTGCTCTGACAGTGAACCCCCCCCCCCCATGCAGTTTAAGGTTAAACTGCTTCTCCTCCATTTTCAATAAGTGGCCTCATGTCATCTTATATTCCCTGAGATGGAATAGTTTATTCCCTACGTTAGATTCACTGCTGAGGTATTTGTATATCACTCAGGCGTCTCTTCTCCAGGGAGAATAAGTTTAATGTTTGCAGTCGTTCCTCGTAACTGAGGTCCTCCAGTTCCCTTGTTAACTTTGCTGCCCTTCTCTGGACTGTCTCCAGATCCCTCCTGAGGACTGGTGACCAAAACTGGACGACATACTCCAGATGTTGCTGAACCAGAGTTTTATGAAGTGACAGGATTATAGTTTTATCTCTTAAGTAAATTCCCTTTTTAATACACGCTAATATTTTGCTAGCTTTGCTTGCTGCAACATGGCATTGCATGCCATTGCTGAGCCTGTCATCTTCTAGGACCCCAGATCTTTTTCTATCCTGAATTCCCCCAGACGTTCTCCCACCAGTGGGTAATTTGTGTTCATATTTTTAGCCTCTAAGTGCATTACTTTACATTTTTCATTTTGCCCAAAATTTATTATGAAATGTGATTTTTAAATTTTTTCAGTTTTTTTGTTTATATCACAAAAAATAAAAAAAAACCCAGTTCAAATACCACCAAAAGAAAGCTCTGTTTGTGTGCAAAAACGATATAAATAGCATTTGCATACAGCATTGCATGACCGCAGAATTACCAGTTAAAGTAGCACAGTGCAGAGCAGTAAAAATAGCCTGGTCATAAAGGGGGGTAAAATATCACAGAGCTTAAGTGGTTAGATGTGGGGACCACCAGACACCCTGCACAATGGCAGCTGAAGGCCAATTCCAGCAAGCTAAACAAAATGGCAACTGCCCTGTTTTATAGCTAACTTTTAGAGTACGGTGCACATGGAAGGGCTTTGCACAAAGCAAACCAAACAAAATGTATTTCCCAGCATGCTTAAGAAAAAAAAATTACATTAGCAACCTGCTGTGTAGGGGAGTCACTTTGGGTGGGGGGCCCATACAACCCAGATAACTTTGGAGAGGTGGGGAGACCCCTGTGTCAGCTTCTCATATCCCTCTTATGTGTAAATCACCCTGTGCCTGTTAGGGGTACAGGATGATCTGTCCTAATACTGTGTGGGCTTTGTCTCAGAATGTGTAGACATGTTTAGGAGATAGGTGGGGTGGGGGTTGTTGATTGTTTAATGTCATGTGGCTGCATCTCATTTTCTATTGTGTGTCTGGTTTGGGAGCAAACTATTATGGGATGTATGTGTTTATGTGTATTAGCTTAGTGGGGGGGGGGGGGGGTGTCTCCAGCAGCCCTCCCTCCTGATGGGACTGTCTGCTGGTGTGAAGTTTGAATACCTGTGTGTCTCTTGTTACTAAATGTAGATTTCCCCGCCCTGTGTCATTATGCAGGGAGGGGGGTTGTCCCCTGAGTGTATATATCTTGTATCTGTGTTCAAGTATAGTAGTCTACTTCCTGGTTTACTTCAAGACTGGTATCGTCTAGTCTTGTATTGTCGGTTGTGGTGTCTGTTGTCGGTGTTTGAACGGGGAAGCGGTATTCTAACGGAAGTACTCAAGCACAGTCTGGGTTGGTTCCGTTACACTTGGGTTAAAACCAGAGGTTTTAGTTGTTCAACAATTGCAAATATACACTATTGTCAGGGCTCCGGGAATGACCAGAGGTGTGTGGACCGACACAGGGAAACACAGACTTCAGGTATAGCGTGTAAACAAGATAATTTATTAAGGACAACACAAACATAAACGCAGTGCAACAAACCAAACCCAAAGCTAACACAAATACAACAAGGTGAAACAAACCCAAACCTAAACTGATATATATATATATATATATATATGTATGTATATATTTATGGAGCTCAACGTAGTCAGGCGGGCCAGGTCGGTAGCTAACAGGCAGACAAGGTACAAGGAGTAGGCAGAAGATTGGTCAGGAGTAGCCGAGGTCGGTGGAGGCAGAGTTCAAGCAGAGTCAGGATCAAGCAGAGTCAGGATAAGGCAGGAAGCAGACAGGATGCAGGTACAGGGGCTCATGGGAACAATACACCAAGGTACTGACTGCAGGCCTGGCCATTCCTTAAATACACCTCCTGCAATCAGCCTCAGGTGATGGCTTGATTGCAGGAGTGAGCTTCTGGCTGCTGAGAGCACCCGCCGGCCAGCCCTGGTACTGCATCCCACACGACAGGTGAGTCCCACCACCAGTGGTGAATCCATTCCTGACAACTATATTGCCAAAAGTATTGGGACACCCATCTGAATCTTTGGATTCAGGTGTCCCAATCACCTCCATGGCCACAGATTTATAAAATCAAGCACCTAGGCAAAACACCTAGGCATACCGACTGCTTCTACAAACATTTGTGAAAAAATGGGTCGCTCAGCCGGGAGCTCAGTGAATTCAAGCGTTGTACCGTGATAGGTTTCCACCTGTGCAATAAGTCCATCTGTGAAATTTCCTTGCTACTAAATATTCCACGGTCAACTGTTAGTGGTATTATAACAAAGTGGAAGCAACTGGGAACAACAACAACTCAGCAACAAAGTGGTAGGCCATGTAAAATGACAGAGCGGGGTCAGCGTATGCTGAAGCGCACAGTGCACAGAAATCGTCAACTGCAGAGTCAATAGCTAAAGACCTCCAAACTTTATGCGGCCTTCCGATTAGCACAACAACAGTGCATAGAGAGCTTCATAGAATGGGTTTACGTGGCCGAGCAGCTGCATCCAAGCCATACATCACAATGTGCAATGCAAAGCGCTGGATGCAGTGGTGTAACGCACACCGCCACTGGACTCTAGAGCAGTGAAGACGTGTTTTCTGGAGTGACTAATTATGCTTCTCTGTCTGACAATCCGATGGATGTGTCTGGGTTTGGCAGTTGCCAGGAAAATGGTACTTGTCTAACTGCATTGTGCCAAGTGTAAACTTTGATGGAGGGGGGATTATGGTGTGAGGTCATTTTTCAGGGGTTGGGCTTGGCCCCTTAGTTCCAGTTAAGGCATCAGCATACCATGACATTTTGGACAATTTCATGCTCTCAACTTTGTGGGAACAGTTTGGGGATGGCCCTTTCCTGTTCCAATGTGACTGCGCACCAGTGCTCAAAGTGAGTTCCATAAAGACATGGATGAGTAAGTTTGGGGTGGAGGAGCTAGACTGGCCTGCACAGAGTCCTGACCTCAATCCGATTGAACACCTTTGGGATGAATTAGGGTGGAGCCTTCTCATCCGACATCAGTGCCTGACCTCACAAATGCGCTTCTGGAAGAATGGTCAAACATTCCCATAGAAGCACTTCTAAACCTTGTGGACAGCCATCCCAGAAGAGTTGAAGCTGTTATAGCTGTAAAGGGTTGATTATAATATTGAACCCTACAGACTAAGACTGGGTTGACATTAAAGTTCAAGTGTGTGTAAAGGCAGGCGTCCCAATACTTTTGGCAATATAGTGTATGTGGAATCCACCCTGACTTGTCATACCTGCCCATAAAATATCCATTGTTATATACACTATGTTCCAATAGGCTAGAGTTAGGACCACACTATAGAGAGGGCAAATGTTAAAAGCTTGAAAAAGCAAATGTTGTTCAAGTAAAATCATTTGAGTACAAGTTGGTAGACATTGCATTTTTTTTTTTGGCTAGCTGGTAAATATTCTAGGAAATACACCTTCTTTTGTTTATACCACAGAAAGATGCACATGAAAGAATATACATTTTTTAAACATGGTTGATATCAAAGAGCATTTAATTGGATTGGCTGTTAAAATGCTCACTGCACATTCATTTATTATGCATGTGTGATTTTAAAAAATATACTATAGGTCAAACACAGACTAGACGATGTGGGAAAAATGAACAGATGTGAGTTAGTAATGCCCTACTTGGAGTGCATTCACAGAATACACAGGAGTGTAATAAATGCTAGCACCTGAAGCTTGTTTCACCATCTGCCCTATGGTGATTTGCTAACATAAGCACCTTCTACTCTGCAAACTAAAATGACACACAAATCACAATATATTTACAGATAGATGAATATAAGATAGATTGCTGGTCCCTGCTCTTTTTAAAAAGCTAGACAGAGCTAGATAATTTTTACAAGCATGTTTTTCATAAAACAGTTACGATGACTATGCAATTGCTGGTTTATAGTTTCCACCTACAACATAGGTATGGAAAATGTGCAAAGGTGATTGAACATTTTCCAGAATGTCTAAAATCAAGAACAAAACACAGAAATGTTGATAAAAGCCCAGCCAGCTTTAATCTCTTTCATTGAGTTTGCATTACTGAAGAAAAAGATACTATCCAATGGCCATCAGTCGCTGATGATGCTACAAAAATAACCTTCACTGGAATAAAAAAGAAAAATAAATTTCCAATGTGAATACAGGATTGTGTTTTTTCTAACACAAAAAGGTTAAAAATCAGAGAACTCCAACATTTTTGCTACCAGCTACATATCCAACTGTAAAAGAACTTCATTCTAGTCATAACTGCCCTTCAGTTACAGGGGTATGATTCCACATGATTGGCATACTAGGCTTATATTGTTCAGGTAAATGGGCATGCCGTTTTCTGAGAAATAGTACGAAATATAGCAAAAAGAAAAAGAAAGCCATATTAAAGTAGAACTAAAGACTTCATTGAGGTGGGAGGGCAATTTCCACGATGTGCAAGTATGTTGCATATACTACTTTGGTTTATCTTTAAATGCAAGCATACTGATAGATACTCTGATTGTGGAAGTTAGTACTACAAGTTTGCATCTCCAGTTTAAAAAAATGCCCAGCAGTTGTAAAAAATGTCTTTGGTGCAAAATTCACCTTCAGTTTGGTTGATGCTCAGCTCAGCTAAAGCCAAGCAAGAAGAGGAAAGTCCTGTGATGTGACATGATCAGCCAAAAGACCCTTGGAAAGAAAGTATGTATCATTTTATTTTTTAAAGAAAACTGAACTAAACTGAGGACAAGGAACTAGTCACCTGTGTAGCATGTAGGTTCCCTGTTCTTTTCCCCATTACTGACTTAAGGCACCTTGTCCCATACTTTGCCTTTGTATGGAGATAGCCATCTTGATAGAGAAGAAAGGAATTGCTTCCTCATGTCAGAGCTGCCCTCCTGTTAACTTGTGGTCCAATGACTAGAGAAGGCATAATTAAGCAGCTACTACAGAATGAATGAAGAAGCAGGGAGATCCTTGCACTGCAAGTCATCAGGCACAGCTTTCTCTCCAGCAAGGAGAGCAGTGAGCAGCACAGTAGTGAAATTATCAAGTCTTACTCCAAATCTTGTAAGACTAGCAGTGCCTTACATCTCACGCTGTTGATATTCAGCTATGAGGCTTGAGACACATGAATACCTAAGCACATGACTTGCACTGCTATTTTTTAGGAGAAATTTAAGACAATATGTAAATATTTCAGGGTACTGCTTAGAACCATTTTTAGATGTTCCCTATAACATAGCAAATCTTTACTCTTTGAGTTCAAATCCCCTTTAAAGCTGGAGATCGACTTTAGAAAACTTTAGACTTTCTTATCTGTAATAATAAAGATCCAGTCAAAGTCAGATGTTATTGTATTAATAATGATACTTTATTAATGATTCCCAGGTGCACTTCATTAAAGGTGCATAACAATTTGCTAATTATTCTTTTACTGTTTAGTTAGTATGGAAACAGCTCTGATCATATATGTACATAAAGGGGTTGATTTACTAAAACTGGAGAGTGCAAAATCTGGTGCAGCTGTGCACAGAAGCCAGTCAGCTTCCAGGTTTTAGTCCTCATGCACACTGGACGTTTTGATAATTCTGGTAACATTAGCTATGTAAAGTCACGTTAAATGTGAGTTTTTCAGCTTTTTTTAGTTTTTGTATTAGCGTTTTGCCACGATTAGAGGTGTTTTCCTGTGTTTGTGGTATTTAGCATTTTTTTGAGTTTTTATTGACCCCCTTAAATTTTTTTGGGTCAAAAAAATATAAAAACACAGGTTTTACCGTGTTTTTCAGCGTTAGAGCGTTTTTTACAGCTAAAAAACTAGTCCTGGGTTTTTTTCCAGCCAAAAAACGTCTCAGCCAAAAACGTTGATTACAGCCTATATGTGCATGGACACAGGATAACATGCTGAGGGTTTTACTGGCTGTAGAAAAAAACATCAAAAGCCAAAAACAGCAGCTGTAAAAATGTCAAGTGTGCATTACGGCTTATTGTCAAAGCTTAATTGAACAAGCTGATTGGCTACCATCAGAGCTGGTGCTAGCCTATTTTGCGCTCTAGGCAAGACCAGCTACTGGCAGCTGCCTTGTTAACCTAGTGGTACCTGGCTATCATGAACAGCCGCATCAGATGTTGCACACTCCAGTTTTAGTAAATCAACCCCAAAGATTCAGTGCAGCTGGAAACTATTATTATATGAAGCAATTCTTTTGGCAAATGGTCATTCTAGGATAATCTGATAGCATGCAACCACTGTTTGGCTTACAATTGTCCACCCTGCTTCTTTGATTTTTCAGTCAAAGAGTGTCAGGTGGGCGGGTGCCAACAGGGCCACCAACTAAGTCAATTTCCTCTGGTTTATCAGGAACCAAAAAAAATTTGAAGTGTATGTCCAGTTTAAGTATGAAGTTAAGAAATTCTCACTTTTCTCTGACTTTCACTTGCCTGTTTTGTATGATTGACCTTAGAAGTATCGAAGCCAGGCACTGTAAGTTATCTAGGGCCTTCAAAGGAGACCAGCCGTGACAGCCTCCATATTTATCCCATAACAGGTGTTACTTTAATAAATGTTAAATATGAATCAGAAACGGTAGGTCATTGTCTCAGATGGTTGATTTAGGAAACATTGATGTAGAGGATCGAACTACCATACTATCTAGCATTCTCAAAGCAGTCATCTGTGACCTCTGTTTGTATTCATAATCAGTCAAAACATGACATATTGTTATTGTAGACTAATAAAGATTAATCATTTGCTTCCTGCCATCATGTATCAAAATATCAGCATGTAAAAATAGTATTTTCACAAGTAAGGCACCTGCTGTGTATAGTAACTGAAATTGTTAGCAATCTATAAAGGCAATTAAAAATCTTCTTGCTTTAAACATTATTCTTTGTGATTATCAGCTGATCTGTCTCTGTATGCCATGTCTGGATAAGCCCCTAGACTAGGTTCACAATATCATGTTGCAGTAATGTTCGTTACATGCGTTGTTGTGCTGCAGTACAACAAAAAGCAGTAATACGAGGGTCTCCATACTTTCTAAACAAAGGGCCCATTTTCTGTCCTTCAAATTTTAGGGAGGCTAGACTGTGCCAGTGGGAGTAGAAAATGCCCCACAGCATTAGGGGAAGTAGACAATGCCTCAGGGTTGGTGGTCAGTGGAAGCAAAAAAAATTACATAGCACCTGCCATTAGTAGAAGGAATAGTGTCCTGTCATTGGTATTAGTGGGAGGAAGAGTGCCTATTGTTGATGTCAGTGGGAGGAATAGTGCCCATTGTTGATGTCAGTGGGAGGAATAGTGCCCATTGTTGATGTCAGTGGCAGGAATAGTGCCTATTGTTGATGTCAGTGGGAGGAATAGTGCCCATTGTTGATGTCAGTGGGAGGAATAGTGCCCATTGTCCATTGTTGATATCAGTGGCAGGAATAGTGCCCATTGTTGATGTCAGTGGGAGGAATAGTGCCCATTGTTGATGTCAGTGGGAGGAATAGTGCCCATTGTTGATATCAGTGGGAGGAATAGTGCCCATTGTTGATATCAGTGGGAGGAATAGTGCCCATTGTTGATGTCAGTGGGAGGAATAGTGCCCATTGTTGATGCCAGTGGGAGGAATAGTGCCCATTGTTGATGTCAGTGGGAGAATTAGTGCCCATTGTTGATGTCAGTGGGAGGAATAGTGCCCATTGTTGATGTCAGTGGGAGGAATAGTGCCCAACTGTTTATATGAAAGGGGAGGGAATAATGCCCCATCGTTTGTGTCAAAGGACTAATAGTGACCCACTGTTGGTGTCATTGGAAGTAATGGTGCCTCATCATTGGTGTCAGTGGAAGGAATAGTATCAATGTGAGGAAGAGTGCCAAAGGGCTGGTTAAAGGCAAGCCAAGGGCCGCAGTTTGGAGACCACTACACTAAGACCACATCTCTGCGCTGTAGTGTACTACAACACACTATTGTTCATTGTGTTGCAAAAAAAACAATGGGCTAATCTGGGTTATTTTTTTTTTTAACTAAAAAGATAGCTGAATACTTTTTGGCCAAGATTTATGAAGAAAGATTATTTATTTGCAAAATTTATAAGAAAAACACTTTTTTTCAAAATGCTTGGACTTTTTCATCTATATAGCAAAAAAATAAAAATCCCAGTTGTGAATAAATACCACCAAAATAAAGTTTTATCTGTCTCAAAAAAATGCTAAAAAATTCATATGGGTACAGTGTTGCATGACCACGCAATTGTTATTCAAAGTGTGATAGCACTGGAAGCTGAAAATTGGCCTGGACAGGAAGGGGGTGAAAGCGTCTGGATTTGAAGTGGTAAAAAGGGTTCTGTGCGATTTTCAGTGCAGTGCGGAGGTGATTTCCAATCTGATACACTTTAACAGTTCGCATAAGAATCTCACCTGTACCACATGAACAATATCACACCGGCATTTAAAATCGCACGGCATCCCGACCACATGTATGTGAACCCAGGCCTAATCTCAGTGGCGTGTATTGACAGCACATTCATGATGAATGGACTGCCTTAACAAACCACATATACAGTCAGGTCCATAAATATTGGGACCACATGTAGCCATATTAGGACAATGATATCATGATCATCTTACCCCTTTGTGTACTTGCAGCTGCAGGCCAGGGAATTATGGTTACATTTACAGTCAGGTCCATAAATATTGGAACATCGACACAATTCTAACATTTTTGGCTCTATACACCACCACAATGGATTTGAAATGAAACTAACAAGATGCGCTTTAACTGCAGACTGTCAGCTTTAATTTGAGGGTATTTACATCCAAATCAGGTGAACGGTGTAGGAATTACAACAGTTTGCATATGTGCCTCCCACTTGTTAAGGGACCAAAGGTAATGGGACAATTGGCTTCTTAGCTGTTCCATGGCTAGGTGTGTGTTATTGCATCATTATCCCAATTACAATGAGCAGATAAAAGGTCCAGAGTTCATTTCAAGTGTGCTATTTGCATTTGGAATTTGTTGCTGTCAACTCTCAAGATGAGATCCAAAGAGCTGTCACTATCAGTGAAGCAAGCCATCATTAGGCTGAAAAAACAAAACAAACCCATCAGAGAGATAGCAAAAACATTAGGCGTGGCCAAAACAACTGTTTGGAACATTCTTAAAAAGAAGGAACGCACCGGTGAGCTCAGCAACACCAAAAGACCCGGAAGACTACGGAAAACAACTGTGGTGGATGATCGAAGAATTCGTTCCCTGGTGAAGAAAACACCCTTCACAACAGTTGGCCAGATCAAGAACACTCTCCAGGAGGTAGGTGTATGTGTGTCAAAGTCAACAATCAAGAGAAGACATCACCAGAGTGAATACAGAGGGTTCACCACAAGATGTAAACCATTGGTGAGCCTCAAAAACAGGAAGGTCAGATTAGAGTTTGTCAAACGACATCTAAAAAAGCCTTCACAGTTCTGGAACAACATCCTATGGACAGATGAGACCAAGATCAACTTGTACCAGAGTGATGGGAAGAGAAGAGTATGGAGAAGGAAAGGAACTGCTCATGATCCTAAGCATACCACCTCATCAGTGAAGCATGGTGGTGGTAGTGTCATGGCGTGGGCATGTATGACTGCCAATGGAACTGGTTCTCTTGTATTTATTGATGATGTGACTGCTGACAAAAGCAGCAGGATGAATTCTGAAGTGTTTCGGACAGTATTATCTGCTCATATTCAGCCAAATGCTTCAGAACTCATTGGACGCCGCTTCACAGTGCAGATGGACAATGACCCAAAGCATACTGCAAAAGCAACCAAAGAGTTTCTTAAGGGAAAGAAGTGGAATGTTATGCAATGGCCAAGTCAATCACCTGACCTGAATCCGATTGAGCATGCATTTCACTTGCTGAAGACAAAACTGAAGAGAAAATGCCCCAAGAACAAGCAGGAACTGAAGACAGTTGCAGTAGAGGCCTGGCAGAGCATCACCAGGGATGAAACCCAGCGTCTGGTGATGTCTATGCGTTCCAGACTTCAGGCTGTAATTGACTGCAAAGGATTTGCAACCAAGTATTAAAAAGTGAAAGTTTGATTTATGATTATTATTCTGTCCCATTACTTTTGGTCCCTTAACAAGTGGGAGGCACATATGAAAACTGTTGTAATTCCTACACTGTTCACCTGATTTGGATGTAAATACCCTCAAATTACAGCTGACAGTTTGCAGTTAAAGCACATCTTGTTCGTTTCATTTTAAATCCATTTTGGTGATGTATAGAGCCATAAATGTTAGAATTGTGTCGATGTCCCAATATTTATGGACCTGACTTTCAATGTAACCATAATTCCCTGGCCTGCAGCTGCAAGTACACAAAGGGGTAAGATGATCATGACATCATTGTCCTAATATGGCTACATGTGGCCATATTAGGTCAATGATGTCATGAGTATCACTGCCCATTAGTGTACTTGAAGATGTTGGGTGCAGAGTTTCTATGGCTGCAGTTATTGGCCTTGTACTGACAGGTCATCCCTTAAAGTGTATGTCTGGGTATAAAAAACATATTCAGCACATTGTTTGCAATACGTGCACTTTTACCTATATTTCATCTTTTCAAAAATGCTGAAAATAATAAAAATACCTTTTAACCCTGCCAGAAATCAGAGAAACCCTAACTTTCTGTTTGATCTGACAACACAGTGCCTCTGCTGCACTACATTTATATAAAATGTTGTCAGTGTTACCTAAGTTCTGTCCTACTAGACTACGTAACATACCCTCTTATGTCATGGAAATGAAGAGGGGAGAAGTGTTCTGCAGTCCAGCAGAGAAGAACTGACAGCACTGGGATTTCAGCTCCAACTAGAATTTTAGAGCTTGATGGATTTCAGGTAAGATCAGCAGTTATTTTTATGTACTCGCAAAGATGCACTGCAGTTTTTTGTATTTGCTTACACATATACTTTAACAGAACACATACATGATGATTTATTTGAACTAATCTGTTGATAAGTACCAGCTTTTTGCACAATTCCTTACAGAACTTACAAGATAAAAAAAGGATTTTTTGTAACACATTATTTAATAAGTGAACATAACTTCAATATTTTTACTAACATTCACTTTGCTAGGTGATTAGCTTTTATTCCTTTGGTAAATCAACCTCATTGGCCTGTGCTGTTTTATTTTCTCTTGAAATAAAATTGCCTAGGGTTAAATTTGGGATAGCAATGTCAATACAACTGCTAAGCCGTCGCTCCATTTCTCTGTGAACCTTTCCTTATAGTAGTCTGGGTAATGGAATCATGAGAGATTCACAGTTTTTTATTTGAAAGACTAACTTTGTTCAGTGGGGAACTATAGCAGTTACAATGTTTTGTCTGTAACAGTTAGCTCCTAATTGAGTAAATGTATTAACGTTGACAGTATGTCATTCTTCTATAATTCACATTGCAGGACGAACCATACTGAATGATTAATAGAGAATCACTTAGTAGCAGTTTAGCTGCGACTCTTTAACACAATATATCATTGCTCTCCCAAAATTAACCCTAGTCTGGGTTTATTTAAACACAATAGACCTGACTAGGAATAGTGCAGTTTGATTACCTGTCAGCTTTTTTTTACAGTTTTGAATAAGTAAACAAACTGACTTTTTCTTTAATAAGCTTGAATTTGAAATTTAGTGTTCAGGTGTTTTATGACATTATTTCTTTATTTCAGGAAACCATAAAGGATGATGTCCTTATCAGTTCACGAGGAAGGGGCAGATAAGTAGCATGACTGACCCTACATTAGGCCATTTTCACATTTTCACAATGCTGTGATGCGGGTTGGCCACGGCACAGGTGTATCCATGGTTTTCGTCCAGGTTATCTGTGGTTTCCCACCAGCTTTCTATTATGTTCCACATTTTTGGTGTGCTTTCTGAAAACACACCATGCTGCATCCTTGGTGCACTTTTTGACAATGTGGCAAAAATGTGAAACATAGAAAATATATGGTAAACTGTGTGTAATTGCATGAAAACTGCAGGTGCTTTTGCCAAACCGCAGAGCAGCAGTGTGAACTGCTTTTATACCTCCTGGGCATGGCTAAGAACAACACTACAGTAAGACTTGGTTCAACATCTGTGTTGTGCATGTTAGGTGCATTATGTTTTAGATGCATTTTAGATGTGCTTTAGGTTCCATACCATTGAACTCAATATAACATGCTTTTCGATGAAAGTGCATTAAAGATGCAGCAATCAGGACTTGTTTAATTAATTGCACCAAAGGCACATAGGTGCATAGGTGTGAGCTAAGTTTTACACCACTCTTTTTAAAGCATTGCCTGAAGAACAAATGAGGCCTGTAAACAAGACCAAATGATGGGTGTATCATACTGCTATCGTCCGAAATGTAATTCAAAGTAAAAGAAAAATACGTTAGGTTAGTCTAGGAAACATATCAGCCTTCTTGCACTCAGATAATAAAAAGATTATACTGCATGCACCAGAACAAAAAAAAAGTAAGAGGTTCTTAGTAGCACAATAATATGTCATAGCCATATTTCTTCAGGCAGTCTGGCACTTAAAACTCAGCCTCTAAAACTTAGGATAGCAAGCATAGATAATTCTCTTCTTGTGCCTATTAAAATCAAAGTGCAGTCAAAATAAAAAAACACAAGAATCAGTACAAGGGACACAACTTAAATTCAGTAGGATGTGTCCCTTGGGCTGATGCCTCTTCTATTAGTTGAAAACCTCCTTCATCCATGACCCCATCCCCACTGCTGTAGTCTCCCAGTGTGGCAAGGGTTAATAAAACTAAGGTGTTGTCACAGGCTCTCATCAAGAGTGCCCAACTATGCCCTTCCTTTTGCTCAGCTTTGCCATTCATAAAAGCTGTACTACAGCTTCTGTGAATGAAACAGGATCTATTAATGGAGGACATGTGGATGGTTGAAATGTCTGCCCCTTCTATTTAAAGATCCTGTCTACAGAAGAGGATTTCAGCTAACAGAAGAGGCACCGGTACAAGGGACACATCCTACTGGCTGTAAGTTATTTCCCTTGTGTTGATTTTTTTGTTTGGGGTTTTGGCTGCATTTAGGCTTACAGTTCAACTACAAGGCATATACTTATACATACATCATAAGGGGTAGTCATTAAAGCACCCTTGCATCTCCCATTCTTTTTGGCAGTATGGTCTGGATAACTCAAAGAGTAAAGCTGCCTATACACCAGTAAAATTTGTTTACAAAATATATATTCTGGCAACATTTGTTTGATTTTCTAATAACTTGTGAGGTCAAATCAGCAACTGTTTTCAACTATAGACACAAGAGAAATCGAAAGAGAAGGATGGAAGTTTTTTCTTGAACTATGAAATTCTAACTCTGAATGTAGTTTTCATTTGGGAGCAATTGTACATACTGTAATGGGCATATTCTAGGCACAAAAGAAACCCATTTATTACATCCAGGATTCCATTCAAGTAGCAGGTCTGGACGAAATTCGAAGGGATTTTTTGGGCTCAGTGATGGCAAGCTTGATGAACAATTTCTCTGATTTTCTTTTTCTAGCACCCAAAACTGCAAACTGCATCTGATGAGCTGCTGCTGCCGTTCAACCATATTTTTTGCCAGAATGTTAGCCAGAAAGGTGATGACATGGCCACCTACATAATTAATTTTGGTTGGTTCTAGGAACTGAAATTCTCCCGCTGTATGCAAAGCTTTACTTGCTAAACTGAAAAATGAACCAAATAGCGAATCCTGGCCTTGCTGCCAAATTTTTGCTATTATGCAAGACCAGATAGCTGTAAATATCATTTCTCGTGGACACTTGTGGTCAATCCAATCAGTTTTAAAATGACATGATATGAACCCCCAGTGTATAATGTATATTATTATTATTATACAGTATTTATATAGCGCCAAAAGGTTTGCTCAGTGCTGTACATTATAGTGGGGGACAGTACATGAGACAATACAGTAACAATACAATACACGAGGGGTTCGAGGGCCCTGCTCTTTCGAGCTTACAATCTAGGAGGGAGGGGGTAGAGGTACAGGAGTAAGTGGCTGAGGGGGATGGAGTGGTAGGAGTGGAGGAGAACGGCTGTTAGGTGAGGGTGGGGTAGGCTTGCCTGAAGAGATGGGTGTTCAGGCTGCGCCTAAAAGTGAGGAGGGTAGGTGAAAGTCTGATGGCTTGGGGTAGGGAGTTCCAGAGGATGGGGGAAGTCCTGGAGAAGTTCTGCAGTCGGGCGTGGGAGGAGGAGACCAGGGAGCTAGAGAGTAGGAGGTCTTGTGAAGAGCGACTAGAATGACTTGCTTGCTTAATTTTGTACCTGCAATTGCAGCAAATTATCTTTCACCCATTTTGAGTTGTATATTCTCAGGTTGCCCTTGCTTACACCATATTGGTCCTCTGTTATTTTTTGAGCTGTAGTTGTACAGATGCTTTTTTCCCAAAATAGTCATGATGTGCTAGTGTGAAGAAGAAAAGTAGGTTATCATTCTGATCTTTCACTATCATGCAGTCTTGTACATCAAACATAATAGAACAATCACATAACAAAGATATGGTTGTAATGGCTTCAGTTGTTGCTTGAATAGGCAGAGAATTAACCATTGCAGTGTTATTACATTAGCCTATTTGTTAGCTTGACCATAATTATTGTATCACCAGTGGTTAATTCTGTATGCAATATTCTTGTCTTTTTGAGAATTGTACATATGGTTTACTTGGAGAAGTCCACATCTGTCACTTCAATACTGTGTAAGTGTCCAAATGTTCCAAACACCTGTTCTTACACCATCCTGTAGTGTGGGGGTCAGCAACCCATCGATCACGATCGACTGGACGAATGCGAGAAGCCGACAGGTCGATTGTGACCACATTTCTGCCTTCCCCAGCCTCCGCCGCTCTCATGTTACTGGCAGAGCAGAGAGCAGGAGGCAGCATAGTGCTGGATGGAGGGCGGGGTCGGGGGTGGAAGTTGCTCAGTGATTTTTTGCTAGGCTGTCCTAGCAACCAATCACCAGCTTGATATTATGAACTCTGGCAGCTCCTGCTCCTGCCTTCCGCTCAGCACTGTGCTGTCTTTTGAGCTCTGCTCTGCTCTACACATGCTAACAGGTAGGAAGGTAGGAAGTGCTACCTGTGTGTGTGTGATATCAAAGTGACACAGGAGACACTGTAGGGTTGGGGCAGGAGACTCTGTGGGAGGGGGGACTTAGGAGACATTGTGGGAGGGGGGACACTGGAGACTCTGTGGGAGGGGGGGGCTTAGGAGACACTGTGGAAGGGGGGACAGAGTAAACTGCAGTGGGGGGGGAGATTTTGATGAGAAAAGGACAGGGGCCACTGCTTTGGGGGATGCGGAAGCAGAGGACACTTTGTGGGAGGCAGAGAACACTGCTATGGGGCAGGGTAGAGGACACTACACAATAGGTGGGGGGCGGTGATGTAAAATGGGGCAGAGGACACTGGTTTGGTGGAGTACAGGACACTACTGGGGGGAAAGGGGCAGAGGATACAACAGTAGAGGGGATGTGGTGTGAAGGGAGGCAGAGGACACTGCTTGGGGGGTACAGGACACAGCCTTGGGGAAGTACAGGACACTACTGTGGGGGGAGGGGGGCAAAGGACACAGAATTGGGGGGTACAGGACACTACTGTTGGGGGGAGGGGGGCAGAGGACATTACAGTGGGGGGGGTGAAGTAAAGGGGGCAAAAGACACTGCATTGGGGGGTACAGGACACTACAGTGGGGGATGATGTAAAGGGGGACAGAGGACACTACTGTGGGGGTGATTTTTTTTAAGGTCACCGCCTAGTAACCCCCCCCCCGCACCAGAGGATTTTTGCTTTACTCCATGTTGTCCAGGTAGACCTCAACCGCTGAAAGCTTGCCTACCCCTGCTGTATTGTAATGGATCAAAGTCACTGTTGCCTCTATGAGCAAAACTAATTTCTTGCCCTGGGGACCAGACATTTTCCTTGCAAGTTATATTCTTGGGCACTGGTCCCCTCATCAATCCTGTGAATTCTTATGTCTCTAAATGTCTATGAGAGAGGACCTGGCCACTGCAAATGTTGCCTCCACCAATAGGAACTGTCCACATTATGTGGACAGTGTCAGGAAAGGCCTGCCCAAAGTGCAGGTGAAGTTCCACGGTGCACAAAATGCGCATGCGCAGAGTCCTTGCGAGTTGAACAGATGTGCAGGCACTTAGACGTAGGCGCGCGCACGTGCACGCACGCATGCGCACTTGCACATAAGGGCGCGCGCCAGTCACTAATGCTGGCGTCAAAAGGGCTATTTAAACTGACTGCAGTAGTTGTCCCATTGCTGAGTGGTCTTTTCCCTGCTCGTGTTCCCCGATTCCTGTGATTGTCTCCTGATACCGAACCAGCCTGTTCCTGATCTCTGCTTGATTGCTTTCTGCCCTGACCTCTTGCTTGTCTTGGATTATTCTTCTGTTTCCTCTCCTGTCTGATTGATCTTCCATTGCTGACCTGGCCTGTGACCTGACTACTCTTCCTCCTGCCGCTGTAAGCCTGATCTGCCTGACCGATACCGAACCCGGCTCGCCTGACCCTGCATCCTCAGCACGCTGCGCTCGAGTATCCATCTAGCACGGCTACATCAGAACCCTGCTCCCTGCCTACAACTCATCAGCTCACCTGCTATTACCGGACTGATCACAGGCACTCATACCCCACTGTGCCCCTGCGACCGTTGTCTCACCATCAGCAGTCCTTGAGCCGGAGATGTACGGGAAGCCTGCCTCTTCACGTCAGGCTCACTATCCAGGTACATGACAGACAGTGATGTGGACATCCAAGGACAGGATCAAAAGAAGTAAATAACATAAGAGAAAAACATTGTCGTGTGACCAGGGCTTCAGGTAAGTAAAATGGACATTTGGATAGTTTCTTCATATCATTAGTTAGAGGGGCTGGGAGTGAAGGGTTGAAGAAAGGGTTGCTAATATCCTTGAGAGGAATTAGAACACCTGTCAGGTTTTTCTTGCTGTCTGTGTTCAATTATGGAGGTTTGCCCTCCTTATTTGTCTTGGGGACCGTTGTTACTGAGAGTGAAAATAAATCCCAAATTTTAAATGGTCACTAGAACCGGAAGGTAGCTATTAGAAAGTCCTGGTGGCCCTGGTGACAACCAGGGATTTCCTATCTCTTATTTGTTGCAGCTATAGTACAGGATGGGAAAGCTCCACAATGAGACCTAATACCAAAATAAAAGAAAAGTTTTGGCTGAAGTTCTACTAAAAGACCATGTCTGTTCAGTATGTATGCATGCTCATTATAATGTGCTAAGCCTCTTCAATACTAAACTTGCTGGATCTTCATCATGAAGATTTCACAAGAGAATGAAGATTCAACTGTATGTCCCAGAACAAGGGGAGGACTAGGGTAGGTGTCTAATAGGTTTTATTCAGGTCGGTAGCACTGAATGGAGATATTTCGCCATCCAGGCAACAATCATAGAGAAACCGGCAGTCCAAATATGGTGGACATTATGGGGTTGATTTACTAAAACTGGAGAGTGCACAATCTGGAGCAGCAGTGCACGGTAGCCAATCAGCTTCTAACTTCAGCTTGTTCAATTGAGCTTTGACAAAAAAAAAACAGGAAGCTGATTGGTTTCTATGTAGAGCTGCACCAATTGTGCACACTCCAATTTTAGTAAATCAACCCCACTAGTCTTTGCTCTTTGTTTAGAGCTGGGATCACAGCACCTGGCAGAGGGGTGCAGTTCTGAAATATCACAAAACTGAATGCAACAATGTAAGCTGACGCTGGAAGATGTGGAATGGTATGTCAATAAACCATGTCCTTTAGGTACACCTACCTCTCACCATGACAATTACTCAGTAAGGCATCATGACACACTTTGGACCTTCTCTGGACAAAAATCTCTTGCTACCACAAAATGGCTAGTTGGTTGTGTTTGCCTGTCATCTCACCCGCAGTTTCCCAGTCCTCCCCTTCTCCCAGAACACAAGACAGAAACACTCTTAAGCCGACCACACACACTCTCATATTTTGTTAAAAGTTAATTTATTGAATCAGCATTGAAAGCTTACCACACCAAAACCGGTGCACTGAGAATCTGATGCAGCTATGCATGGTAGCCAACTAGCTTCTAACTTCAGCTTGTTCAGTTAAGCTTTGGCAATAAAACCCAAAAGCTGATTTCTATGCAGAGTTTCACCAGATTGTGTACTCTCAGGTTTTAGTAAAGAAAACCCTGTGTCTGCATACCTTAGCTTGGACCTGGCATGTTCCAATTCACTTGAATGGGCAACGTTTGGTGGTGGTATCAGTTGTCAAATACAGTATGTTGTATAAATTTTACCACACGACTGGCCCTATTAACTTGTGGCTTGGCAGTCAAGGGATAGTAAAAAACATGGACTGTTCTCCTGTTTTTAACCCCTGTATCTACATACCTTAGCTTGGACTTGGCACGTTCCAATTCACTTGAATAGGCAACGTTTGGTGGTGGTATCAGTTGTCAAATACAGTATGTTGTATAAATTTTACTACACGACTGGCCCTATTAACTTGTGGCTTAGCAATCAAGGGATAGTAAAACACATGGACAGATCCTCCTGTTTTTTCCGCCCATTGATCACATGTGTGAACAAGGCCTTAGGTAAGATAAGGTAATACACAGTTGTCTGTGAAACGTATGTAGATTGTGCAAACAGATTGTGATATGTGTGGTCCGATTTAACAGACTCCAGGAACAACAAAATAATGAAAAATTAAGGCCACATAACCAACAGCTGTCTAAAATCAAATGTGATATTAGTATAGCATGTAATTCTATTAGGAACTGTTATTATTGCCACTTGGTGAGCAATGTTTTTCTGCAAGTGCACCTGCTGTGAATTATTTGATTCATTTTTTTGGATCATTAGCTTACATTAGTAAATGTATTTTTTCTTTAAATTTAGTTCTAATAATTCTCTTCCTGGTGTACATGTATCACAGAAGAAATTTTGGCTAATAATTGGAGCAGCTGCTGCTATAGTGGCCATTATCTTTATTCAGAACAATAACAGAAATTAAAGGATGAACATGCACTGTGACTCATAGTCAGCCTGCTGCTGCTAATGTGACTGCCAATGGCATTATGTTCTTAATGGCACAGCAGCTAGTAAAAAACATAGTCATACTCTAGTTTATTATATGAATTCCACATGCGGCATTATTAGTCAGAACAGAAAATCTCCAGTTTTCAGGGCAAGTTATATGCATTGCAGTAAACAGCTTGGTATGATGGCAATCTCCCTTAATCTCTGTTCCCTACATTTCACATTCTGTCCTTTAGAACACTTCATACAACTTTGTTTTCTCCTTGTGTCCTGTCATTTTTGTAAGTGATTTTCAATGTTTTTAAATCTGAAGCTTTCATGAAAGCTGGAGATTAGGTATGGCAATTTTTACATAGTTACATTGGTCCAGCTTATTTATGTGTCATACCTGTGGGATACCCATGGAAGCAGGCTCTGCTACTGCAGCGATCTCCACTAGCTTCCAGGTTCCATGCCCAGCGACTGCACTGCTGCATGCTGAACACAGTAAGGCACAGGTGCCATTCAGAGAACAATAAATTACCATGTGCAAAATATCACTATATATATATAAAGAGTACCTCGTCCTCACATATAAATCAGAAAGTTCTCACAGATAAGGCAGAAAAGTATATTATATAATCAACACAAACAGCGCAAATTAATTTAATATAGTGCTGAATAAATTATATATAAATAATAATAAAAAAATATGTTAAACATATAAAGTTCCACTCCACAATTCATGAAAAAATATATAAGCGAAAAATTGAAGAAAACTCCTTGGATATTCAGAAATTCCTTTTTCCCAAGAAGTGTACTTCCACCAAAAATTAGTGCTCAAACCATTAAATACCCCACTCACCACATTATGGTGTAAAAAATGCCTTTTAGGTATTTATGGGATGCTAGACCCTTTTAATATACCTCCAGATCTCCACTCCACCACAGGAAAGCTTTCCTCCAATTTCCAAGACCACCAGATTCCACTTCCCAGAGATACTCAATATAATGTAGGGAAAAAACAAAATAACATAGCATAATACTGCAACACCCGGTTAAATCAATCATCAAGTACCAGGCCACTCACATTTGTAAAGATAAAAATCAGCATTTTAATTCCATAAAATGAGTCCACAATCGTCACAAACTCCAGGGTAGTTAACAGAGATCCCACAGTCAGCAGCAGATGACAGCTTACAGAATCTTCCATACATAAGATGGACACCTGGAACGCAGCACACCGGCGTGCGTTCCACTCAGCGGAAGTGACGTAGTACGTAGGACGGCGGAACCATAAGTGCTTCACTATTTTGACGCACTTCCGGTTCTGCAGTCCTACATACTACATCACTTCCGGTGAGTGGAACGCACGCCGGTGTGCTGTGTGACAGCACAGGAGCACAATTGAAAGACAGGGAAAGAGCGTTGCCATAATATAATAGGAAGTGCCTGAACAGGGACCTTAAAGCGGAGCTCCACCCAAAAGGGGACGTTCCGCTTTAAAGACTGGTCCCCTGCTCCCCATTAAGTATTGGCACCTTTGGGGAGCAAGGGGGTGCAGGTACCCGAAATTGACAGGTACCCGCTCCCACTTCAGCTGCGATCGCCTAGGCGATCGGAAGCGGAAGTTGTTCTCTTACCCTCCCCGTAGTCTTCTGGCACACAACAGGTCCCAGAAGACTACGGGGTCATTCAGGAAGTGCAGTGCTACTCGTGCATGCGCAGTGGGCACCTGGCTATGAAGCCACAAGGTGTCACAGCCAGCTGCCCACACTGAAGATGCCGTTGCCCACACTGAAGATAATCTAGTGAGTGCGGTATTTAATGGTTTGAGCACTAATTTTTGGTGGAAGCACACTTCTTTGGAAAAAGGACTTTCTGAATATCCAAGGAGTTTTCTTCAATTTTTCACTTATATATTTTTCACGAATTTTGGAGTGGGACTTTATTTGTTTAACATTTTTTTTTTATTATTATTATTTATATATAATTTATTCGGCACTATATCAAATTGATTTGCGCTGTTTGTGTTGATTATATAATTTTTGGTGTAGGTTTACACTTATGTACAGCAGCATTTAATTTGTTTTTGTTTTTATTTTTATTTTTATTTTGGCGCTGGTGATTTCTGTTTATAAGAAAAGTATATTATTTGAGAGAATAGGACTTTCTCGATGCTGACAAGCAAACCATACAACATCAACAAAAAAACTTTATATCAAAAACAAACACTTTTTTATTATAACAAAGTTTGTTTATATTAAAAACCACATGGAATTTTTATCACTAGATTCCCATTTAAACTGAAAAACCATACCTATGCGTTGGAGATACATAACAGATTTAACAAAAGCATATTACTTGATGTATCAACAGATGCCATGAGATAAGTACAACAAAGACACACGGGGAGCCTTTTCACAGTTGATATATTTCAACATATTTCAGGAATAATGGGAATCACAATATCTACAGGAAAAAAAAAAACAATATAATACGTACATAATACATAGAAGTCCATAAAAAAAACTGCCATAGGACAGGGGTCTACAGGGCTTACCCATGGTTAGAAATTGGACCAGTACGCTCTGAGCCAGAGCCCATGGAGACACATCCTACCCCTGGTGGGTTTTGGAGACCTACAGACAGATCTGACTCTGTAAGAAAACTGTAAAAATATATATAAATCCAGTAAATGGTGATCATAAATAGCCTAGGGTAATAATCCCAGTGTATCCAAAGGGACCTACCAAAATAATCTAGTATCGATGTGTATATCTGGAGCACATACCCTCCGGGGGTAGGATATGGCTCCCTGGACTCTGGTTTAATTTCTAATCCTGGTTAAGCCCTGCAGACCACTGCCTAATGGTAGTGTTCTCTGATTGGACAAGGTGGAGATGACCTCATCCAGTTGGGAACGCTTTGCATTCACTGTGAAAAAATAAAAGTCAGACGCTACAAAAAAAAAAACAGCCACTCACCTGTCCCACGATCCCGTAGCGGTGTCCTCCCCGCAGTCTGTTTCACCAGCCGTCTGGTGTTCCAGGTTCCGGCATCTTCAGTGTGGGCACCTGACTGTGACAGCTTGCGGCTTCACAGCCGGGTGCCCACTGCACATGCACGAGTAGCACTGCGCTTCCTGAATGGCCCCGTCATCTTCTGGGACCTGTCACGTGTCTCACAAGACTACGGGGAGGGAGGGTAGGAGGACGACTTCAGCTTCCAATCGCCTAGGCCAGTGGTGGGCAACCTTTTTTTTCAACTGAGCCAAATCTTGCCAAAACCACGATTGAAATTTATTTTGAGAGCCACATTTTTAAAACTGAAAATACATCCCCCATATAGTAATTCATCCCCCATAGTAATTCATCCCCCATAGTAATTCATCCCCCATATAGTAATTCATCCCCCTTAGTAATTCATCCCCCATATAGTAATTCATCCCCCATAGTAATTCATCCCCCATAGTAATTCATCCCCCATATAGTAATTCATCCCCCATAGTAATTCATCCCCCATAGTAATTCATCCCCCATATAGTAATTCATCCCCCATAGTAATTCATCCCCCATATAGTAATTCATCCCCCATAGTAATTCATCCCCCATATAGTAATTCATCCCCCATAGTAATTCATCCCCCATATAGTAATTCATCCCCCATATAGTAATTCATCCCCCATAGTAATTAATCCCCCATAGTAATTAATCCCCCATATAGTAATTCATCCCCCATAGTAATTCATCCCCCATAGTAATTCATCCCCCATATAGTAATTCATCCCCCATAGTAATTCATCCCCCATATAGTAATTTATCCCCCATATAGTAATTCATCCCCCATAGTAATTCATCCCCCATATAGTAATTCATCCCCCATAGTAATTCATCCCCCATATAGTAATTCATCCCCCATATAGTAATTCATCCCCCATAGTAATTCATCCCCCATAGTAATAATCCCCCATAGTAATTCATCGCCCATAGTAATTCATCCCCCATATAGTAATTCATCCCCCATATAGTAATTCATCGCCCATAGTAATTCATCGCCCATATAGTAATTCATCCCCCATATAGTAATTCATCCCCCCTATAGTAATTCATCCCCCATAGTAATTCATCCCCCATATAGTAATTCATCCCCCATATAGTAATTCATCCCCCCTATAGTAATTCATCCCCCCTATAGTAATTCATTCCCCATATTGTGTCAATTCACTTACCTTTGCTCCGCGCGTTCCTCTTGCCGTGTTCCCGCGCCGTTCCGGTCTTCAGGGCGGACTGTGAGAGGAGAGGAGTTCGTCACGCTGCCCCGCCTACATCCTGACAGCCAATGTTTGCCACGCTCCGCGGGCCGGATTAAAAGGTCCGCCGGGCCGTAGTTTGCCCATTGCTGGGCTAGCTGCAGAGTCCTGACTTTTGGGGCGGCCGCCCGAGAGGAGGGAGAGGAGCGGGCGCCCGGCACACAGAAGAGCCGCATTAAAGTTTGTAAAGAGCCGCATGTGGCTCGCGAGCCGCGGCTTGCCGACCACTGGCCTAGGCAATCACAGTTGAAGTGGGAGTGGGTACCTGTCAATTTCGGGTACCTTCCACCCCCCGCTCCCCAAAGGTGCCAATACTTAATGGGGAGCAGGGGACCAGTCTTTAAAGCAGAACTTCCCCTTTTGGGTGGAGCTCCGCTTTAAGGTCCCTGTTCAGGCACTTCCTATTATAGGGTGACAACACTCTTTCCCTGTCTTTCAATTGTGCTCCTGTGCTGTCACCCTGTCCAAAAGAAGACTCAAGTGGCCATTTCAAAATACATTATGCAGGCATGATCACCATTATAAATCCTGCCCTGTGAAACACTACACATCCATCGCTTTAGTGCTTGCAGATAAGAAATGACTGCAAAGAGGCTGCAGGAGATCAGTAACAAGTGTGAAAAACAAGGTAAAAGCAGTTTTTTGTTTATGATACACAGTGCTTTAGCAAACTAAATGACATTAATTTATGGTTTACATTTACTTTAAGTCACTGTCTGCAACTTTATTCTCTCCTTTTCTTTTCTGCTCTTCCACCCACTCTCTCCAGATCTAAAATGTTTTTTTTTTTGTGCTACATTTTTTTCAGTGTTTTGCTAATTTCAAATTAACTCATGTTGTGTAGCTTCTAATTATCTATATTATTCGTCTTATGCTGTCCAGTGTAAATAAACCAGCAAGACAGTTAATATACACATGATGATCCCATATTTTCAACCCACTCGAGTGAATGTGAATTCCAGTTGAAAAGAAAAGCAAAATTACTTGTAAATAGCATGATTCTGCAGAAATGTAACAGCCTGTGTGAATTCATTTGTATGCATTACAAAAGAACAGATGGATGTCTGTGCAGTGCGATGTTATTTTGTTATAATCATATCTTCTACTTGTGGCTATGATTCTGTTTTTCTGCCATGGCACACCGCTTGAAAATACACAACAGGTTGTGTAAGGAAGCAATAACCCATGACTGAACAGCAATTTATTGGCGGACGACGACTCTGATATTGAACATAATACATCTGTTGATATTTATTTTTTATACAGAGTAAGCTACTATGATATCTGAAACTGTTCTATTGAGGTTCCAGGTGTGCAATGGTAGTGCATGCTTTATAATCTGATGGGCTTAAAGGGAAATACTAAGGAGGGCTCTCAAACGGAGAGAAAAGAAGCCATCACCAATGTGTTTATGAATCGTTAGTAAATGTGATGCCTCCAAAAAGCCTTTCTCAACCTTTTCAACGCAGAGGAACCCTTAACATAACTTTCCAGTCTCAGGGAACCCCTGCTAAAATGGCTTTGTCCACAATTCATGATACATTAGTGTGATAGGTAAGAATGCTCCTTACACTTATGGTCGTTGGGAAGAATTACCTCCTTACAGATTGCTAAAAAGATCAATGGTATCAGTGGGAACTTACCTGAGAGGCAAAAATTGCTCATTGCTTTAGGAACCCCTGGCAACCTCTGGAGGAACCTTGGGGTTCCACGGAACCCTGATTGAGAAACTCTGCTTTTGACTATGCAGTCATATCACACACAGAACATGTAGATCACCACAAACTTCACTTTACACATTTTTGGAAACTAAAACAGCTCCAGTATGTGTTCATGTCAATATTTAGTTGTTTGTTTGTTGGTAACCATATCTACAATATAGCTATGTGTTAAGTAAACAAGTCAGTGACACCCATCATCATCCAACTCCTTCACCTCCTTCACCATGAACACACTACTTGGATATCTGGACAAGGGGGGGGGGGTGCCATCATCACACCACCTGCATGCTGTTCCCAACTCACTGCACAGAAGAACTGAAAGGCCAGTTTCAACCAGTTTGTTCCATAGTCATAAACCATGTTTTTTTTGTGCTGGTATTATTACTTCCACTAAATGAGACTTCCAGCTGCTCATCCGCCAGCTTGTTTAAAATTTTCAACAAGCTAATGGACATCCCAGGTGACATCATTGACTATGGTCATTACCCAATTTAGTTATTAATGTAAGTCATCATCCCCAGCTGGTTGGTTGAAAACTAGCATCCAGCAAGTGAGCTGTTTATTGCGGCAAGAGTCTGGCGGGGGGACGATCATTGTAGTGCAGGTCATTGTGTTTGTGTTAGTGGGTTGGCAGGGCACCATTCATCATAAATGATGATCTCCATTACTGGTTTTAGATTTAAATCATGAAAATTATACTGATTATCTTTACCTGTAGCCAATAATTAACTTCCTTTTAAGTTATTGCATATAAATGGCCCGACAGGAGCTTCCTTGATGTGGGTTGACATACCCGTACATCCTTCCACTCATGCACTTTAGATACAGTGTTGCATGACTAAGTAATTGCCATTCAGAGTGTAACAGCACTGAAAGCTGAAAACTGGCCTGGGGGGTGTAACAGTTTGGTCTTAAAGTGGTTGTATACCATTACATATACCCAGTGAAGTGACTGGCTTCAGGTGACATACAGAGATTAAATTAATTCTCCCACATATTATACAAAGGCCACCCGCGCCTAACACCAAAAAACGAATACGCAACTGCCACCTCTAACCCCAAAGGTCATAAACATACATGTATTACCAATTGTGCTTGCTCACCACTACAACAAACCTTGTGTATTAAATATACTCATATACTCATATATTTGAAAGAAAATAGTGCAAAACACTGATAAAATTGTATGTGCAAAGTCCCAGACCCTACTCAGTCCATAAACTCAAAACCAGCTGCTTCTGAAGACGTCATGCTTTGATGATGAAATGCGTTAAGCGGAACTTCTAGTGCAACACTTCTGGTCCTACGTGGAGTGCACGCTATGCTTCAATTAGTGTTTTGCACTATTTTCTTTAAATATATGGGTATATTACTATATTTAATACATAAGGTTTGTTGAGGTGGTGAGCAAGTGCCACTGGTGATACATGTAAATTCTCCCAAAATTGTACCCATTTATCTGCAGTCTTCTCTTCTCTACATCTGTTCATAGTCCAGAATTTATAAAGCTTGTTTTAGAGTTTAGAAAAAAGGGGTCTGTGAGCTGAAATACACTCAGCAGAGCTCAGTGAGGGGAGCTTTGAGAGCTGATTGAATGGAAGGGACACACCCCCCTCCACACAGCTCAAGGAACAGACCTGAGGCTGTCAATCTGCTGGAGGTTCTTTCCTGGTCACCTTTTTTTTCTTGGTGTCAGGAAAACTTGTCAGAAATGATTCATGCAGATAACAGAAGTAGAGATGAGCGAATCGAACTTGGCGAAGTGGAATTCGTTTCGAATATTAGGAAAAATTCGATTCGCACCGAATCCGAATTTTAGCAAACTTCGGATGCACGAATCGAATTTTCCCCGATCAGCCGGCAAAAAGTGTCACTGCAGAGAGCTCCGCTATTTCTGACAGTTCTCTGACAGTTCCTTCACATTTACAGCGGTTGAAACATTGTATCTATTTGTTTCCATTTAGGATACAGATGTTTTTATTCGGAAACAAATAGATACGTTTCAACCGCTGTAAATGTGAAGGAACTGTCAGAGAACTGTCAGAAATAGCGGAGCTCTCTGCAGATACACTTTTTGCTGTACTGGAATTCTTCTTCTTTTCATTCTTCTTCTACTTTTCATTCTTCTTCTTCTTTTCATTCTTCTTCTTTTCATTCTTCTTCTTCTTTTCATTCTTCTTTTCATTCTTCTTCTTCTTCTTTTCATTCTTCTTCTTCTTCTTTTCATTCTTCTTCTTCTTCTTTTCATTCTTCTTTTCATTCTTCTCATTCTTCTTTTCATTCTTCTTCTCATTCTTCTTTTCATTCTTCTTCTTCTTCTTCTTTTCATTCTTCTTTTCATTCTTCTCATTCTTCTTTTCATTCTTCTTTTCATTCTTCTTCTCATTCTTCTTTTCATTCTTCTTCTTCTTCTTTTCATTCTTCTTCTTCTTCTTTTTATTCTTCTTCTTCTTCTTTTCATTCTGCTTTTCATTCTTCTTCTTTTCATTCTTCTTCTTCTTCTTTTCATTCTTCTTCTTCTTCTTCTTCTTCGTCGTGCCCCGTGACTGCCCAAATGAGTGAAGTGTGTGGTGATTCTAAGATCGACGGCACTCATCTGCATGTCATACTGACTGACAGTATTATTTCTCTTCCCCAGCAGACTCCAAGGGCATTTAAATTAAAGGTACAGTGTTCTGCACTAATATAAAGGCTCTCTGAAGCCTAGAAACCCTTTTAATAAGTTAAATTCGCAGCGAATAAATTCGCATCGAATCGAATTTCTCCCGCAAATTCGGCGAATCAGCCGAATCGAATTTTTGAATAATTCGCTCATCTCTAAACAGAAGAACAAAGCAGCTCTTAAAGCGGAGCTCTATCTCCTTGGCAGTTTTCTCCAAAAGGCACCCCTGTGATTCTCTTTAGTTGCACAATATAAATAGGATACTGTTATAAGTGTATTTCTTCTTCTTACTTGTAGACATGACCAGGGGTGGACTGACAAATCATGGGGCCCCGGGCAATAGGGGATCATGGGGCCCCTGTGTCCTTGCCCAAACTCAAAAAATGAAACTGGTACCAGGGGCATCTCATGGGGCCCCCTACTGACCCAGGACCCTTTGGCAGTGTCCGAGTTTCCAAAAGGTCAGTCTGCCCCTGGATATGACATTCATCACAGGATCCCAGCAATCAGGCAGGAGCCATTACTAGTGTGGGCATCTGAAGCCCACTCCTACTTGCTTCTGGGATTCTGTGCAGCTGGCTACCCAGCATGCACCTCCTGATTTCATGCCTGTGCAGTAAGGACACAGCATGGCGCACTGTGTTGCTCACAGGTTTCCATAACAATGGCGGCAGCAGCGGAAGTTCCTGCCCCCATTGTTATGGCAACCTGTCAATCATCACAGAACCCGGAAGGAAGGCAAGTGCGGTCTAAAGGTTCCTGAGATAGATGACGGTGATATTTCAGGAGCCCTAGGGAATCGCCTAATGACGAAATTGCCTAGGCGGTTGGTACCGGAAGTGGAGACTACATATAGAAAAATAAGATATTTAGGGGGAGGAAATAAATAAATAATTGCCATTACAGTTCTGCGGGTGAGCATTGTGTTGCAAGGAACATGAAAAAATGGGTGGAACTCTGCTTTAAAATGCTCTTAATTGAGATGCCCACATGGAAGAAAAATATATTTGAAATATATTTTTAAAATATTCTTCCCAAATATATTGACCAATATTTGAAATACTACAATTTTGGACACATTCAATATATTTCAATATATATATATATATATATATATATATATATATACTGTATGTTGAAATGCAGTTTTATTACAAAATATATGAAAAATGTTTTTAAAAATACATTTTCAAGTATACTGTATGCCTTTAACCACTTCCCGTCTGGCCCATGTATATAAATGGCCGTACAGGAGAAGTGCTGGAGCAGGTTGCCGCTCAGAAACGGTGCCTGCCATTGTGGACTGTGTGCGCTCCCTGGGCACTGTGTGAGGTCCCGATTGGCTGATTGGCCAATCAATGATCACATGAACAGTAGTAACTGAGATCATATGTTACTAAGTTTGAAATCTGTGAATGATCACAGAGATCACGTGGTACAAGGCTATTCACAACAGCCTTTTACCATGTGACAAGCTGTGACCAATCACAGCTCACACAATATTTCTCAATGGCTGCAAGAATTCAGCCATAGAGGAGAAATGATTGCTTTTACAGCCTTTATGGGTGTAAAAGCAATCAGTGTAAAAAAAAAAAAAATCTTTATCACCCCCCACAAGTATGGTGACACTGTACTGCTAGGGTGACAGTATTTAAAAAAAACCCATAAATACTAATATAAAAAATAAAATAAAAATGTAAACAACATTTTTTTTAATTATAATTTTTGGTTATAAACTAATTTGGGTTTTTTTTTTTACTAAAAAGGTAACTGAATACATTTTGGCCAAGATTTATGAAGAAAGATTATTTATTTGCAAACTTTTAGAAGAAAAACACTTTTTTTCAACATTTTTGGACTTTTTCATTTATATAGCAAAAAAAAAAAAAATCCCAGTGGTGAATAAATATCACCAAAATAAAGTTTTAGCTGTCTCAAAAAAATGCTAAAACATTCATATGGGTACAGTGTTGCATGACGCAATTGTCATTCAAAGTGTGAAAGCTGAAAATTGGCCTGGACAGGAAGGGGGTGAAAGTGTCCGGACATGAAGTGGTTAAAAATACAAATCTACATTTTTGGAATGCATTTAAAAATATATGTAAAAATATTTGTTAAAATGACTTTTTCTATGTTAAAAAAAAATTGGAAGAATATGTTTAAAAAAAAATATACTTTAAAAAAAAATTCATATATTTTGTAACATATAAATAACGTATTTCAACTTGCAGTATCTATCTATCTATCTATCTATCTATCTATCTATTTATTGAAATATATTTTGAAATATATTAAATATGGCCAAAATTGTAGTATTTCAAATATATGTCAATATGTACTGCCCCGAACTACATCACTGACCTAATATCCAAGTACTGCCCAGCACGCACACTCCGCTCCTCACAAGACCTCCTTCTCTCTAGTTCCCTGGTCTCCTCCTCCCATGCCCGCCTCCAGGACTTCTCAAGGGTGTCACCCATCCTCTGGAACTCCCTGCCCCAACCCATCAGATTATCACCTACTCTCCTCTCCTTTAGGCGCACCCTGAAAACCCACCTCTTCAAGGAAGCATACCCCACCCCCTGCTAACTTGCCGACCTCCTCCACTCTTCCTACCACTCCATCCCCCACAGCTATCTCCTCCTGTACCACTATCCCCTCCCTCCTAGATTGTAAGCTCCAAAGAGCAGGGCCCTCAATCCCCTCATGTTTTGCATTGTATTGGTATTGTTCTGTCACATGTTCTGTCCCCCTTTGTAATGTACAGCGCTGAGTGAACTATTGGCGCTTTATAAATACTGTATAATAATAATAATGTTTTAAATATATTTGAAATATATTTTTCTTTCATGTGCGTGAGCACACACTATAGTGGGATATGCTTTGTTCATATTTCATGTCTGAGGTTAACAACCACTTTAACCACTTCCAGACCGGACACTTTTACCCCCTTCCTGACCAGGGCAATTTTCAGCTTTCAGCGCTATCACACTTTGAATGACAATTGTGCGGTCATGCAACACTGTACCCAAATGAATTTTTTACCATTTTTTTGAGACAGATAAAGCTTTATTTTGGTGGTATTTATTGACCGCTGGGATTTTTATTTTTTTTGCTATGTAAATGAAATGTCCAAAAATTTTTTAAAAAAGTGTTTTTTTTGTAAAATTTTGCAAATAAATAATATATCATCATAAATCTTGGCCAAAATTAATTCCGTTATCTTTTTAGTAAAAAAAAAAATCCAAATTAGTTTATAACCAAAAATTATAATGTTTAAACATTTATTTTTACATTTTTATTTTATTTTTTTATATTATTATTATTTTTTTTTTTTTTTACATACTGTCACCCTAGCAGTACAGTGTCACCATGGTGACACTGTACTACTTGTGGGGGGTGATGAAGATTTTTTTTTTTTTTACACTGATTGCTTTTACACCTATATAGGATGTAAAAGCAATCATTTCTCTTTCTCTCTATCTGCATTCTTGCAGTCATTGAGAAGTACTGAGTGAGCTGTGATTGGTCACAGCTTGTCACATGGTACAAGGCTGTTGTGAATAGCCTTGTACCATGTGACCTCTGTGATCATTCACAGATTTCACACGTAGTAAGCAATGATGTCACAAGTGACATCTTGCTTACTACTTTGCATGTGATCACTGATTGGCCAATCAGTGATCACATGGTCGGGACCTCGTACAGAGGTCCGGAGGATACAGTGGGCACCGGATCGCGGTGCTGCGCGCTCCCAGGGAGCGCGCACAAGCAGGGGGCGGGGAGGCCATTTATAAACGGCCACCCGACCCTGCACTGCCACCGTCCGGCCATTTATATACAACGACCGGACAGGAAGTAGTTAAGGTGGTTCAATCAATTGCCTGTTCACATATGTTAAAAAGTGAACAATTTCCATGGGGTGTACTTATTTTTTCACATAGCTGTGTAGATATTCTGTATATACAGTACATCTTATCATATACACACATATTAAAAATATATAAGGAGTGTGTGTATGTGTGTTTGTATGTATAGATTAGCACACTGTAACCCTCTTTGTACTTCATTGTCTTGCACCAGATAATACATGTGTTGTTTTTAGAGTTTGCTACACAGAAGCATTTAATCATCATTGTTTCTTCTAAATATAGCCATTAACACTGGAGATTACAGGAGCTTTTGTGGCAGGTCTCTATCAAACTTCAAAGTGCCAGGATACTCTACATGCAGCATTATGTTCTTATGTTAAGGGAAATGTGGTAACAACACATAATACAAAGTACAACATCCTGATAAGGTCAAATAAAGTAGCTGGCTAGGTTCTGAAGTCTCTATTAGTTTCCCTAAAATAAAAAAGCATGGGCAAAAAATGTACTTGAATGTTTCCTTGTTTTGCAGTGCACATTATTAGCTTCCTGCTCCAGGATGCTCTTTACTGGCACCACTGATTACTGATGTAAAGCAGTATTCAACCCAAAGACAAAAAATGTATTATATTGCAACCTATCAATTCTTAGATGTGGTGGCTGCATTGGTTTTCTTTTTTTAGGCTTTTTTTTTCGTTGCTCAATGAGGTCACAACACAAGATGAGACAAAATACTATTGTTTTAGTTGGTGTCATTTTGAATCAGTGCCCCGGACAGGTTGCATTTAATTGTATGCCTTGCAACATGTTTCTTTACTTGGAAGGATAGAAGACAAATAAAAAAAAAGACAAGAAAAATGAAAATATAGCATCTGAACTCTTGTTTAAAATATACTGCAGCGCATCGTAGCACAACACAACACATTGTAACATCACTTGCAAACTTGCAAGCCTTAGCACATGCTTTATGGTGTGAATGAACCCTTAAATAGACTGTACCAGTGTCATGGATATTACTCAGCAATGGAGGCATGAAGATAAAAAACACCCAAAGTCTCATCCTGCTAACAACACTTTGCTCTAAGCCTTCACATGTGAGAAACTGACTTCACATTACATTTTATTCAAGCCACTTCATTCAATTGATTACATTTCATTTATCTCATTGCATTACATACAATGGGTTATATTACATCTTCATATTAAGTTGCAGTCAAAATAAGTCACAATAGGAGAAGAACAGACAACACTGGGGATTACCCTGCAGCGTTGCTATGGGATCCTTCCAGCACTTACCTTGTCCTGCGCTCCTGCGATGTCCCCCCTGCAATGTCCCTGGCTATGTCCTCCAGCCGATGCCGGCATCCGTCTCCTGGGTTCCATTCCATGCGAGCGTCGGGACATACGGGACGTACAAGGGCTGGAACTGACGGGAAATTAAAAAATGTGACATTCACTAAATACACTAAAATCTCATAGTATAACATTACTGTATCAAACCATTTCACATACATTTTGTCCCTAGTGCTTTGTCCTGTGCCCTGCCTGCATTTTTACTGTTCTTATTGCCTGGAAACTGAGAAACATCCATGGCGTCCAAAAAGCGTCCCTTTAGGTCAAAAGCGGTTTTAGACCAGCTAGAGAACAGCGGTAGTAAATCAGAACCACTTGCAGAATTGAGTGATAATGATTCGTGGGGAAATTCGTCATCAGACACTGAAAACGATTCTGCGACTTTGCTTAGTGATGTGCGAACTTGGCGCTATATTTCAAATTTCAGTGTTTTTGGTTTGATTACATTATTGAATTAAATGATTCATTTTTTCATTTTTTAATGATTATTTATTATATTATAATTTATGATTTCGTGTTTCAAATTTTATCATATCCGGGATATTTCTAGACTCTTGTTCGGACAGATTTCAGTGAGTTATTCCAAAAAATTACAGGCCTACAATAAAAAACTACATATTTCCATGCAAAAAAATACTTTGGCAATATAGTGTATATTGTTACAATTACTTTATAAATGTAGAACATGTTTTGATATATTGAGTTATTGATCAGTAATGTTATAATATTTGAATTAATCTATGTCTTGATGATGTCATCTCTCATGTGACAGTATTTTCATACTTCTCCAGGTTAACGCACAATCCTAAAAGTAACTTTTCTTGAGCATTTGATAAAATCTGAACAAGCAGTTGTTTTACTGTATTAAATCAAATCTCCAGATTCAGACAGAAATGGAGGGTTGTGGAACCAGGGAGGTGGGTACACAGTATAAAGATAAGTCACTCTTCATCGGTGTGATTTGCAGCCAGCCTAAAGTATATCTGAACCCTCAGTCTCAAAATTACTACATTTTCCTTTTTCTCTTGTTTTGTAATTTCTTGCCACTCCTCTTCTCTATTCTGCTTCACATAAAGTAAAAACTTATGTGAAAACTTTTCTCCCCAACACTTCCTCTAATGGGGTGACAACACTGTTGTTCATTGTGATTGACGTGGATCTACATGATGATGTGATTGACTACGGATTTACATCATGGGGCATGGCAGAGACAAAGCACTTTACCCTGGCAAGGTAACCTCCCTATGTTAGATGGGGCGCACATGCTCGCTGCCCCTCCCATTCCCAGTCAGCTTGACTTCATGCTTGGATAAAGGTCTGGTATGGATTTTGGGCGAAACCCCATATTTACTTTTTTTTTCCATGGTGGTTAAGCAACACAACAACCTTGAATCCTAGGATGCAGGCATCTGCCAGCATTCTAGCAACCAAGGAGTGGGAAGTCATTCATTTAGTGTCTGTAGTGAGACCACCCGTAAATGAATTGCTTCCAGCTACAGCAGCTGGGTGAACTGGCCATTGCGAACTGTGAACATGTAAAGTTCAGATCTAAGGGCTCATGTACACTGCAGATGATAAACTCAGGTTTAGGAGCTGTTCTGCATTTTTTTCAGCAGCCCCTGAACTCTCCCTAATGTTTTCCTATGTGTCCATGTACACACAGTGGTTTACAGTCGTTTACAGGCAGTTGAGTTTACAGTAGTTTTTTTGAACGCAGAAAACTTGCATTCAGGAGTAGATTTTATCAGCGTTTCAAACGCCAAACGCTTGTAAACGCGGCTAAACACGGCTAGCCGCATTTATAAGCATTAGAAACATTTTTTTAATTCTTCCATTTCCAGATGCTGTCTAGAGTCTTTTCCCGGTACTCAAATGGACCTGGTACAGCATACTTTGAGGTTTTGCATGAAAGAAAATATGTTAGACACTGCTGCAATCATTTCTGCACAGAAATGAGCTGGAACACATCCAAACACCACAAAAAAACAGAGCTAATCTCAACATATGCTGCTTTCTCTGCTTCTGCTCTCTCTATTTCTCTCAAAATGTCTGAAATAGTTAATTTTTTACTGTTTTTCAGTGCATTCTGGGCATTTTGGAAGGTCTCCTGAGGTTATCTTTAAAAAATGCTTCTAAACGCAAACGCTCATACGCTCACACGTGTTAACGCGATATGCAAACTTGGCTAAACAGACGTTTTTTAACCTACGTTTTCCAGCAGTCAGTTTCCATCATTCAGAAGTGTCCCGTGTACATGGGGCCTAACTCTTCACAGCTTCAAGCTCTAATCTTATCCCTAGTCAGTTTTCTTTTCAGTACATTCCATTTTACATTCATTCATATGATTTTTCAGAAATGATTGAGATCCTTGTAACCTTTACCAAGTTCAATTGTCCACCATACATTTTCTTTAAATCCACTTATACATTTATTATATACAGTACATCTGCTTATTGTACAGCTGACCTATTTAACAAATGAATGTGAGTGTGTACATTTATACAGTATTGGATATTAAAGAAATTAATTGCCAGGAAAGTGATTTTGGAACAGATTAAGAAACCTCAATAACCACTTTAGTTGCTATCCCACAATATTCAAAGATGGCCATATATTTTCTTCCTGGTGGGTCTAATGATGGGCTGTCTGCCTTAATTATAAACTGCAAAATGATTTCAGGCATTTGTTTTCAATAATATTATATTTTGGTAATTGTTCCTAATAATCAATAACACACATCACGTTTTTCACAGCTCACATTTCTAAAGAATACTTGTCTTTAGTATTCTTTTAGATTTATTTTACATTTAGGCCTTGGCCCAAACAGCCCTGAAGCCCAGTATAGCTAACCAGCCCCATTTTCTGACTATTCTCCCCTACCCTTGTGTGCTAGCTTGCAGAATATAACATATCCTAGGTAAAATGTGTTTTCAAGAGGCTTTATGCTTTCCCAGTACTTATCTATAAAGGCAGTAAGAAGTTTAAAAAGACTCTGTCATAACCAATAAATGCCCCAGATGTGAAGTGTGAGCATCTAGAGGTTCCAGTATACTGTATATCTGCAGCAGCCGGCAAAAACTCTGGCATTACGACTGAATCCCCAGCCATTCTGACAGCCAAAGCTTTGACTTTTCCTGGTAGTGCAGAATCTTTACCACTCCTTCCTGCCCCCTATACATTCATATTGGCCAAATCACTTGAGAATCTTTACATGATAAATTGTATGAATGTTAATTTCAGTTATTCAAGCATGTGAAAAGCAAATACCTGTTTAAAGTGTTACTAAACCCAGGACCCTGCATTCACTATATCTGGTCTCCCACTGTACACTGAACATGGAAATGCAATTATTTTAGTAAATATAAACTGCTAAGTACCTTTTCTCATCAGCAGTTACAGTAGTCTTGTGACTTCTATCAGTGTCCAGCTGAGCACTGGTTAAAGCTTGTAGGAGGAGCTTTCATTCTCCTCTCACTGTCCTATGAGGCTGCATAACTCCTGACCCTCTGTCTGGACAGCGCTGATTGACCCTGTGCTGATCACATGCACCCTCCCAAGAAAGAAACAAAACTCTCTAACAATACACACCAAACTGGGCATGTGAAGCTTGCCCCCAAGGCTCTGTTCTATCAGCTAATGGATTTGGGACAGTAGAAGAAGGGGAGGATCAGAGAAGACAGGATCAAATAGCCTTTTCACACAATGCAGATAATTAACCCCTTAGGTTCCACAGTGAGTATAACCAGCATGCTTTACTGCATATACAGACTGATTTTACTGTTGTGGGTTTAGTAACACTTTATGTATTTTATCTGCATAAGCTTGGAAACGTGAAGAGGATATTCACACAATATATTGTATGAACATTGTCAACTCCTTTAGTAAATCAGCTCCGCCATCTTTTAATTTATTTTGTACTCAAGTGAACTCAAGTCACTCCTCTGGCACTTCATATGATATCTAGTGCTACCAGTAAGGTCTAATGCCACTGATTCCATACCAATGGGGTCCAGGGGGTAAACTGTGTTGTCCAGGAATGAGTGCTTAAGCCAAGTATAATACATTGCAAGCTAAATAGTGTGGCCACAATTGGCCCCCAGCTTGAAGGCCTAGTTAAATCTGTGACTACTGCGACTGCGGTCCCTTTGCCATTGATTATTTGTATGCTTTTATCAGGGATCTTTAGCTGAATTCTACCATTTCTTTATTTTGCAATATAGAGACATTTAAAATGTTACGAAAACCCACAGCAGTAAAATAAGTCTGTATATGCAGTAAAGCATGCTTGTTATACTCACTGTGGAACCTAAGGGGTTATTCCTCCCCATTGTGTAAAAAGGCTGTTTGTTCCTGTCTTCTCTGATCCTCTCCTTCTTCCACAGTCCCCAATCCATCTTCTTATAGTACAGAGCCCTAGGAGACACTCTACACATGCTCAGTTTGGTGTGTATTGCTATAGAGGGATTTTTTTGGGAGGAGAGTACATTTAATCGGCACAGGGCCAATCAACACTGTCCAGACAGAGGTCAGGGGTTATGCAGCCTCATAGGACAGTCAAAGGAGACTGAAAACTCCTCCAACAAGCTTTAACCAGTGCTCAGCCAGACACTGATAGAAGTCACAAGACTGATATATACTGCTGATAAGGAAAGGCATTTAGCAGTTTATATGTACTAAAATACTTGCACTTCCATATTTTGTGTACTGTGGGAGACCGGATATAGTGAATGCAGGGTTCTGGGTTTAGTTACACTTTAACCTCTTCACGCTGACCATACGCAAATATGCGGCCTCTCAACGGCTGGGCCTTGACACAGAGCGGCCACATATTTGCGTACCATTTGTAAACAAATATATGTTAAGGGCGCACATTCCCAGCACATGTGTCTGCGCCCCACGGAAAGGTCCCAATCTCTCCTTGCGATCGGGACCTTTCTAATCATGTGACTGCTGTGACAGCCAATCATGGCGGTCACATGACCCTAAACCCCACCTCCCAGTGTCAGAAACCCTTTAAAGGGCCGGGAGGCGCCAGTGTGAAGGGGTTAAGTGATAAGACTAAAATGTTAATCTTTGGGCACTAATAGATTAGTTCAAACCCTCTTTTCTTATATTGCTTTTGAACTTAGCAGATCTCAGTTCCAGACTGAAAGAGGAAACCCCCTTATAATGAGCACAGCAAGTGGGTAGGTCAGAAAGACCATGGCAGGAAAGTAGCTGATAGCTGACCTGCCTTTTCCCAAAAAGAAGTACATTATGGTAGGGTAAATACATTTTTTATTGCAGATAATTGTCATGCTTACCCAGCTGTAGTCTGTGTTAAATTCTACTACACTGAACAGAGTTTTGATTTTTCTTTCTCACAGTGTCCTCTGTGTCCTTGTACATTAATATGCCAGCAATGCACCTGCATGTGATTACAGCAGCATTAAGACAATAGAAAATGTTAAAAGTAAATGTCATAATTGTTTGTTGCCTGCGTCGTTGTAACTTAAGGAATAATTACCGTTGATCTGGAACTGTCTGTGCAATGGACTAGAAACAAAAACAGAACTGCTTTATAGTGTACATGGAAACATGAAATTAGGAGCATATGAAAACAATCACATACATTGTATTATGGTATCTGTAATAATCCTGTAGTCAATATGTAGGTGAATCACTTTAATTCCTAGTGTTTACTTAAGTAAAGCTTACAAAAGACTACTCCACCCTCTTACTGCATTAAACTGTATAAAAGAAAGAGATTATTTTGATCTGTTTCACAACGTACTGTTATCCAGGTCTTTTGCCAACAATAAATGTATTAAAGTATGTATGAATAAAGTAGTGTATTTTCCATAGTCATTCAGTAATAGAAATCATTTGTGGGAATTCAATAAATCCGTATCAACCCTTTTCTGGTGCTATAGCCCTATAAAATTGCCTGCTCCAGATTCGAAAATCCCAGCCACCTGTTTTGGTAATTTTATGAACATGTGTGACAGGCTCAGGTAGTTCTTGATAGGACCACATTTATACAAAGTGGCTCTATTAATGCACCAAAATCAAAAATAATTGCCTCTAGTTCATAGATAATAAAACTGGAGGTAATTGAGACCAACTCGTTAAGACCAGCTATTATTATTATAATCTCTTACGCCTAGTACACACGATCAGAAAATCATACAAAAAATACCACTTTCGAAGTGATCGTATGATAATTTGATTGCTAGTACACAGCTTTCGTCTGAAATTATTTGAAGGGAGAAGCACAAAATTTTTTTTCGTACGATACCAGATTGTACAATTTTCGTTTAATCTGTACCGCTTTTATCCGAAAATACATTTTAAATACAATACATTACATCACTTTCAAATGTTTATTCTGTCTTACAAGAGTTTTCAGAACATTAGAAACATTCAATATGATACTTGCATGCAAAAAAGGACGATCATTCATCTGATATTTTCATCGTGTGTACTGGGTTTAAGTTGGTGTACAGAGACAGGAAGAGTGCCTGTCCTTGACGCAGTGTAGCAGAACCTGTAGCAGAGCCTGATGGAGATTCAGAGACATTAGTTCCCCATTAAATCTGCTCTGTCTTTGCAATTGACAGCAGCCAGTGGGCATATTCTATAGCCTATAGCAAGCTGTCTATTGGCTAAGGATCTGCCCACTGTCTACTGTCGATCACAAGAGGAGTGGACCTGATGGGGAACTAGTGTCTCTGAACCCCATCAGGCTCTGTCCCCAGCTACAAAACTCCTCAGTGCTGTGTTGTCTGCTGCAGCCAGGACGAAGCTAATGTAGATAAACAAAAGAAAAAAAAGTACCACTATAATGCTCCTATCACTGACATCAACCAATAAGACATGTAATGAACTGGTGTAGATCATATAAAAGAGCTTGTCAGGCTACATTGCACTACAGAAAAATGGCAACCAGTTGCACAGAGGATACTGACTTACTTTGATCAAAACTAAACCAATGTAAGATGACTTCATCTCTGCTCTCTTCCGGCAGGAGAGAGCCCTCATACACATTTTGCCACCTAATGGGCTTAATTGGGAGAAAGCTCAGTTGCACTGAGGTTATATGGTCACTCCGGTCTCAGTGCGCTTCCATATGTGGTGCTTGCCCCAGATTTGTTGTGTGGAGGCACATCAGAATTCTAAAGAGTGCAACTCTTTATGAATTCATCTGTCTTTTGTAATTATGGAGATACTTTCCCAGAAGGAAGACGTAGACTTTGGCCAACAGGCACTATATATTTTTTGTACTTCTTTTATGTGTCTATGCTTGTTTAAAATATGTAGCAAGTGAAGAATAAAAATACACTTCTGTGTTTTTCTCTCTCTGGATTTATGACCTATTCAATTTTTTCTCTGGTACCCAGGGACAGATGTATGAAAGTGTCCCATAACCTGCACTTTTCCTACGCATGGCCCCTTCTAGAATATAAACATCTGTTCATGTAGACATATGTTCATGTCAGTCTCTCTTCATACTCCATTATAAATACCCAAGGTTCATTTGCTCTATTATTTTTCATATTTCATATTCATATATTTTTCAGATTCATATACGAATTTAAAATAATTTTCACAATGTTTATTGTATTGTACAGTGATATGAAATATGTGCATTGATTTATAGTACTGTTTGTATAAACTGTATACATATATGTGTTTTATGACAAGGAAGTGAGAGGATGAAAACTGTTGCGAGTGGAGGAAATCTGGGAACATTCAATCCCCAATCTCTTCCTGCTGAGACGGAACGGCAGCTTTGAGAAAATGCATAAAAAAAGAAACTGTTAAAAAATAATTAATATAAACATACAAAAAGACCCCTCTCCCCATACCCACACACACACACATACAGTACATACATACGTGTACATACAAGGTTGAAGTTCTCTTGAGCAGTGCCCTCTGAACCCTCTTGCATTGTATTGTATTGAACCTGTACTGTCTCCTTCTAATTGTAAAGCATTGTGCATACTGTTGGTGCAATATAAATCGTAAATACAGTATAACAGTAATAAAAATACACATACCTATTCCAGACTTACATAAGTATATAAATTCCTATTATGTATTAAATATCCCAGTGCACTCCAAAGATAGAAAAATAATGTTAAGGCTCTCTCTTTGAATCCTTATGCTGCTATCATTAGTAAATAGATAGGAAAGTATATTATATTTACTTGTTTTAAACCGTTTTTTTTACATTTCTTTAGTTACTTCCTATTTTCCATGCCTAGGCAAATGATGTCATACATCCCAGGAGTCTTCAGCAGGGTAGGAGGGGTTTTCTCAGCTAAACACACCCTTCTATCTACATGCCTGAGCTAAGAGCAGATGGATTCCAGGAAGTAAATGCTACATGAATCATCTGCCCAGAAATGCTAGGGTTTCTTTCAAAGTTATTTCTCAGCAGAATAAAGCATGGAGACATGGATGGATGAGTGCGTTTGCTTTGAATATTAAAGGTAATTTATATAGGGCTTTTGGTTTGTGGTGCTCAGATGCAGTGTAGTTCCGCTTTAACTCTAAAGCTATGTGCTGTAAGGAGTTTTAAAGTGCTGCCTCCTTACAGTTTTGGATATCTTCGCTTCTCACAATTTCACAAGGACACATAATTTGGATCCTGGAAATATTTGTTATTTATTAGGTCAACACAGTATAATCTTTTCTATTTAACCTGCTCACAAAAGCCTTACTTTATATTAAGTTCTCTTAGGTTGGTCAGTAAATTACATTCATTTCACTGGAAAATGTCTGATCTCTGTAAACCTATAATATACAGACTTGTTTATTGACCATACATCTCTGATGTGTTAATCAAAACCTGTACATATTTGGGCTCCCTAACTTGTAATAAACAGGAAAAACTCATTAAGTGAAAATATCTGGAGTAGTATTATTCATACAAAATACATCACACATTTAATAAACCATTTTATTTCTTTTCATTGTTATCCACTTCTCTTCTTGTTATAAAGAAATACATTCAGGGTATTGTTAAAAAAGTATTAATTGAAGGCCCCATATGTGCTAACAAAAAAAAGCCATGTGAAAATCATTTTAGTATTCACAGTGGTTAAAATATGGTTGTAAACAGCTGCGTGCCAAAACCTCAACATTTTGTCTGGTCACAATGGTTTTAATTATTCCGGGATATGAAAGGGTTAATGGCACTTTTTGTCTCTGATTTGCCATTTAAATTTTTTTACATTTTCGCACATAAACATCTCATTGATTTCAAGCCCAACAGTGAGTGCAAAGATACTTTCCCATGTTTTCCCTACAGTCCCTTTAAAGGAAAACAATAGCTACAACCAGGGGCGGACTGACCATTCCAGCACTCGTGCACTGCCCGAGGGCCCGGGGTCAGTAGGGGGCCCCATGAGATGCCCCTGGTACCTTTCATTGGCTATTTCATAGGCTTTTTAGGTGTGGGCGAGGACACAGGGGCCCCATGATCCCCTATTGCCCGGGGGCCCCATGAGTTGTTAGTCTGCCCCTGGCTACAACTCAATAGCCATAACTAGAAAAATACAAATTAGTACACATAAATAATACAATAGATAATCGGTGAAACAATTTTCATGATCATATACCCATACAGGTTAAACCTGCTCTCCTTGTCCTTTTTAAAACTAGTGTCACAAAACATATTTTCATATCTGCATTGGGAAAATGCAAGGTGAGATTTTGTCTCAAAAATGTTGTTTGTGACAGAATTAACATTTTTCAAAAAACTTTTACATATATTGGTGACTGATAAATCAAATAATTAGTACTGTATTATTTTCCTTTTGTGACCATTCCCACTTATTCATTGCTGCGCCATTTTTTTTAATGGCAGCCCAAAGGACTACTACAAGAGTGGGAAATGCACTTGCATTGCTGGGCACCGCTGGGAACAAGCCTTTCATTGTGGGTTGCTGTATTAGAAAGCAGGGTCAAATTCAATATTTCATGTGTTAAAGTTGAAGTAAACCCACTTTTGTATCTTTTACCTATAGGCAAGCTTATGATAAAACTTACCTGTAGGTAAAATTAATATCTTAAAGCACAGTTTAGGGGATATATTAAAGTACATATATATTAAAGCACAGTTTAGGGGATATTCTCTTTTCTTTTACAGCTGGCACATGGATTCTGAAGGAACGACATACCCCGTGATGTTCCGTCAGAGCACTGTTCCGTGGTCCGCGACTCCCATGCGTATGCCAGTCAGGTGGCCGAAGCTCGCAAACCCGGAAGGAAGACCAAGTGAAGATGGAAGCCTCTGCAGCGCTGGAGGGCTTCATTGTACAGTAAGTCCTTCACAATGTGCTAGTATGCGATGCATACTAGCACATTATGATATTATTTTGCAGGGGATTTGTTTTTTTTTTTTTTGCAGGTTGCTGTTTACTACTGCTTTAAGGTGTGCTGCTAGCTCATTCAAAATAAATGGGCTTCCTTAATGCAGTGCACCAAAACACAGTAATGCAGGTGAGGGAACACAATGTATAGTGTGTAGGATCTTTTAAATATTACTGCAATTTAAAGCTAGCATTTCCCCCTAGCATTTCTGGCAGTGGCCATCTTAAGTAAGGTCAGATGATCCATGTAGCATTTACTTCCTGGAATCCATCTGCTCTTAGCTCAGGCACGCAAGTGGGAGGGTGTGCTTAGCTGAGACAAACCTTCCTCCCCACCTGAAGACTCCTGGGATGTATGACATCATTTGCCTAGACATGGAAACCAGGAAGTAACTGAATAAATGTAAAACAAAGTGTAAAACAAGTAAATATGACATACTTTCCTATCTATTTACTAATGCGTGCAACGTATGGATTCATGATAGTCAGTGTTGATTAAGAGAGTGAAATCCTGCTTTAAAAGGGTAACTCCACCTACTTAGATAAAAATAAAGCAAACAAAAAAAAAATATAGTCCAAGCCATATTGTAATTTAATGCTATTAAAAATTACCCTTCCTTTTCAATCCATAGTCAATGTAATTTTCAATAAAATTCAATGCAGTATGGCAACCTGGAGGCCTTCTGTACACAGCTGGTGTAGAGAACGCCCCCAGAAATGTCAGTTCCTGCTTATGTGATTGGATCACTGATTTTCCCAGAGGTCTGCAAAATATGCCAAAGTCAAATTCTAGGTACCCCCTGCAATAGAAATTTCAGATTTGGTGAGATACTCTCCAAGGTTATACACTTCTAAAGGCTTGGAGACTCTACAGCTTTCCTCATTAGAAAACTGTGAATAAACCAATTAATTATAATGAACCAGATCCTTCCTTCAGAATCAGTATTCAAAGAACATGAACATGGTGAAACAAACTCAGAGCAAAACTTCAGAGCAACAATAGGTAGGAATCTGCTACAGAGTTTGGTCACCCAGAGGGGATTGTTCTTTTTTGAACAAAAATGGAGTTACTATTTAAAAAACAACTGCACCTTTGTTTTAAAGAAAAAATCCAGGTTTCAATGCACTTTAAAGGATAGTTATAGCCAAAGCTTTTTTGGCTGTACTTCTCCTACGGATCACTGCAGTACAGTTCGTTTTGCACTCCTGAAGTCCGCTGTTGGCTGATGTCACAGAGCCGGTCCATGTTATGAAAAGATCCAGACCATATGGTCGGCATCCACCCAGAAGCCTGGACTGGCACCTGGTTCATTCACTCAGCAATCCACTGAGAGCAGGAGCCAGTCCCTCCCCACCTCCATAGCCCAGCGCTCCAATGAGACAGACAGTCATAGCTCTCTGCTCAGGGCAGAGGGAGGGAACTGAGCGATTGCGGTCTTTTATCTCTCAGTTCGCTGTGCAGAGCCAGTGCATTGATGCTGCATCTACCTAGGTGACTATAATGCTTTTTTTTACCCCATACTTTTCTTTTAAATTTGTGCAGGCCAAGCTGCTGAAAATGAATTAATTCTATTACTTAGCAGTGTGGCTGTCTGTACTGGTGGAACACAGTGCTGCATACTGTATGTAGCTAACGATACTACAGTACTGTATATTACAGCACGCACAGTAGCTGAATCATTTAGTAATCAAAAAGGTTCATTTAGGTCAGCTTGGCTTAAACAATCTATTTAACCACTTGCCTACAGGGCACTTATACCCCCTTCCTGCCCAGGCCAATTTTCAGCTTTCATCGCTGTCACACTTTGAATGAAAATTGCGCGGTCATGAAACACTGTACCCATATGAAATTTGTATAATTTTTTTGTGATAGATAGAGCTTTATTTTGCTGGTATTTAATCACCTCTGGGATTTTTATTTTTTCTTAAACAAACCAAAAACCACTGAAAATTTTGAAAAAAAAAGTTTTTTCTTAGTTTTTGTTATACAATTTTGTAAATAAGTGATTTTTCTCCTTCACTGATGTGCGCTAATGAGGTTGCACAGTGATGGGCACTGATAGGCTGCACTGATGGACACTGATAGGTGGCACTGATGGGCACTGATGAGGAGGCACTGGTAGTTGGCACTGATGGGCATTGACAGGCATCACTGATGGGCACTGAAAGGCAGCACTCATATATGGCACTGATAGGCGGCACTGATAGGTGGCACTGACTGGCACTGATAGGCGGCACTGACTGGCACTGTTAGGTGGCACTGACTGGCACTGTTATGCGGCACTGATAGGCAGCACTGATTGGCACTGATAGGCGGCACTGACTGGCACTGATAGGTGGCACTGATTGGCAGCACTGATAGGTGGCACTGACTGCCATTGATAGGTGTCACTGACTGGCACTGATGGGTGACACTGAAAGGAAGCTCAGATGGGCACTGATATGTGGCATTGATGTGCACTGGTAGGCACTGATAGGTGGCACTGACTGGCATTGATAGGTGGCACTGACTGGCACTGATGGGTGACACTGAAAGGCAGCTCAGATGGGCACTGATATGTGGCATTGATGTGCACTGGTATGCACTGATATGTGGCATTGATGTGGCACTGATGGGCACTGGCAGGTGGCATAGATGAGCACTGACAGCTGGCACTGATGGACACTGACAGGTGGCATGGCTGGGGCTACACTGATCATCAGGGCACACTGATCATCAGTGCCCTGATGATCAGTGTAGATGTCCCCTCTGAGGGATGCTGATTACCGGCTCTCCTGTCCTCTCGGGCTGTCAGCGTGACAGCTCGTGAGGAGAGAAACGCCTATAACCGGCATTTCCTTATTTACATGTGATTAGCTGTGATTGGACACAGCTGATCACATGACCGAGCTGAAATCTTCGTCTCTTTCTGTTGATCGGTGATCCGCTGTGTCTGAGGGACACAGCGCACCACCGATCGCCGTGCTGCACACTCCCAGAGCCGCGCACGCAGGGTTAGAATGGGACAACGTCGTATGACGTCGTCCCAGAATGAGAGACCCACCTTGCGCCCGTAATTGTACTATATGGCGGGCGGCAGGTGGTTAAAGTGCATTGAACCATGATTTTACTTTGTATATTAGCATTGTAATAAGCCTAGCCTACTTAATAAATCTGTGACATAAATGCTATGCTTTTTTCCATATAAAATAAGATTTCCTGTGGTCTAACTAATTTAACCTCTTCAGACAAAGTAATACATATATTATTTTTTCAGATTACCAACTAAGTTTTCTTTTGGCAATATTGTCTTACAAGAACAATTTTATTTTCTATGTAACCTATAGACAAAAATTGCAAAAAAAAAAAATAATACTTTTTTGAATGTTTTTACCAAAAAGTGGTTTTACTGTAAGTAGAAAAGTATACATTTTATGCTATAATGTGCCTTGTTTAAATTGACACTAAAATTATGATTCTGGTTCAAAGTGTGTAATGGCAGATACTGGCTTGAATACTGGGTGCTTGAATGCTACTAATTCTCCCCAGCATTTCCACCAATAGTCCAACAGTTAGGCAGGAGTGTGAAAGGGAATGACTTTCCTCATCCAACGGAGTCAAATTAGGTATGTAAGCAGAGGTTAGTACCACTTTTAGGGTCTGAAGAGCTTGGGGCAGAGGTTGATGGGAAGAGGCTACACTCAGTATATTACCATGAAAGCGTGTAGCTTCAGGAAATGAACCCTTTGGGGTAGGCCCAGTATAAGCTCCAGTGGAGAACCCACCTAAAAGGACCCACAGTGAGGGAACTGAAAGGGTGATTGGCAACCCTACAATAAATTTGCACTTGAAATGTGCATCGTTACTGATGTTGGGGTAAAGAGGCATAAGCAAAGTTTTGTTTTGGCAAAGAACTGTATAATCTGTTAATGCTACAGTAAAACTTTAAAAAGGCTGAACTTGTGGACATTCCTTTATTTCTGAAGGTGGGCCTCGGGCCAGGAGAATGGGAGTAACCAAGATGGTGGCGTTCCCCCATGTTATAGATGTTTGGTACTCTATTTCGAGGAGGAAGGTGGGGGGTGTTGTTGGCCAGCATGGGTGTTGAATTTTAATTTATGTGAAAAAAAATGAATAGCATTTACACTCACCGGCCACTTTATTAGGTAGATCTGTTTAATTGCTTGGTAACAGAAATTGCTAATCAGCCAATCACATGGCAGAAACTCAATGCATTTAGGCATCTAGACATGGTGACGACGACTTGCTGCAGTTCAAGCTAAGCATCAGAATGGGGAAGAAAGGGGATGTAAGTGATTTTGAACGTAGCATGGTTGTTGCCAGACATGCTTATCTGATTATTTAAACAACTGCTGATCTATTGGGATTTTCACACACAACCATCTCTAGGGCTTACAGAGAATGGTCTGAAAAAGTGAAAGGCTGTTGTGTGGGTGAAAATGCCTTGTTGATGTTAGAGGTCAGAGGATAATGGACAGACTGGATCGAGATGATAGAGAGGCAACAGTAGCTTGTGTCAATATGGACCAAAATCTCAGAGGAATGTTTCCAACACCTTGTTGAATTTATGCCACAAAGAATTAAGGCAGTTCTGAAGGCAAAAGGAGGTCTAACCCGGTACTAGCAAGGTGTACCTAATAAAGTGGCCGGTGAGTGTATATTGCTGTTTTAATATGTATTAGGCCCTTTACAGCACTGATTTTGGCAACAAAGGTGCATTTGTTCTTTAACATATAAGCTCCACTTTATATTAAAAAGCAAAATTGCCCCTCTTGGGAAAAATGCACATGAAAGCATCCATTGTACCTATATTCTAGAGAACATTAAGATAACAGATTCTTTCCAAGGCCAGTGCAGTATTTTTCTCCTTAGCACTATGTGTGATCATTGCACACACTCTGGACCTTGCAATAAAAAATAATGGCCATCCATTAGCTTAGTGTCTTCTTGAGACTAATGTCATTATTTTCTGTGATCAGACTTGTGCATGATTTAGAAAGGACAGTAGGAGTCTGGGCTGTGTCATATTCCTTTTCTGTATGCTAGTTTTGCAGCTGCTTAGAATGCACTTGTCTATTAATGCTGTAAAATTTTGCATGTTTACGGTCTAAAAGCTTTATACACTGAAAAAAGGAAGAGTTTTGCATTTTTGTCAGTGCTTAATGACTAGGGCAACTTTGATGCAATTTCTTTTTCCGCTGTAAAATCACAGAAAGTGATAAGATTTCAAGCTGTTATTATCACACTCAATTACCCACATCCACGGACTTTGTCTCACTTTCACATCATGCATTTAGATTTCTTAGTACATATGTTGCCATGGCATCTTGTATGTTTTGCACATAGGTTCTACCTAAAACAGAACAGTTAGTCATTTCTGTATTATTTGTCTTTCATTTTTTTAAGAGTAGGTTAGTGATCTTTGAAACGTTAAACCATACCTCTCATCTGTGAGTATTTTTTTTTTTTATGGATTTTCTTCAAGTTGAATAATTTTGTCAGCTTGCTAATGTCCTTCAGATAATTGAATTCAAATGACTGCTAGTGAATTCAATTTCTCTATCATGTGTAGAAATATTATGTAGCTCTATAGGTTTCAAGATAAAAATAAAACAAGACAAATTACTGTGCTATACCAGCTCTTTCAGTACTTTCAAGAATTTCAGTTTTGAGCAATTAAAAATGACAGGATGATATATAAATCTTCAGCCACGTCCTTTTGGTATATATGAAGCAACACACTTGATGATAATAATAGTATTTTAATACTAAATAAGTTCAGGTATATCCGAGCAGTTCCTTTCTATGTCATAGTCGTGAAAGATAGTGACATCAATATAGATCATCCTGATGATGGAGATATAAAGGCAGCTTGTAAGGATGACTCATGTCCTTACCTGAAATGAAAATGATAATGGCATCAAAGCAGCTTGTAATGGTGACCCTATTCTTACCTAAAAAGAAAATCATGATTGTGACGGGCGTGGCGTCAGACCCCTGACCTTCTCACCAAACTCGTGACCGAAGGACTAGCCAATCTAACACTGCGATGTCACGGGCGTAACAATGCCACGCCCAGCTGCACCCTGCACACCGATTTTCCAGCTAATTGGACCACAATCGATGTACCTGCAGCCTGGGAGCGTTTGCTACTGGGTCAGGTTAGTTACGCAATTAACTCTTCACACTGCCACCACCTCCTTTATGTACAAAGAAAGAGGAAACTCCAGCAATACACTAGGATGATTGGTTAATTGTCGGTATCCTGCTATCTCCACAGACAGGTTATACAGAGGGTTAAACACTCATAGTAGCGTTTTGCAGCTGCAGGGATTCGTAAGTCACATTAAAGGGCTATAGAAACAGTTCAACACTTTCAGAAAGTAAGATTTATTACTAAAAGGTCAAAAGGGTGCAGTAGAAATATTTACAGAAAAAAGATGCAAACAATATATATATATAAACATACAGAGCACAACAGCACAGCAAACAGATAACAGAAAGAAGTTTAGGTAAATAAGTACTTGCCCACAAAGATGCCTGGGGTTAAGCAGTTTCAAGTCTGCTGAGCTTAAAAGGGATTTCTGGTCTCGACTGCCAGTTTCGTTGGTTCATCGCAGGAGACTTTGCTTTCTCTCTGTCTGCTAGATGTTAAAACGCAGACGGTCCTCACTTCTCTGTCTACACACAAAGCATAACAGCTTCTTTTTCTACCCAAAATCAACTGATATCTTCCTACAACGGACAAGCCAAGCCTTGTTTGGGCAGAGGACTGTTAGGCAGGGGCTCAGCATCATACACTGATTGCATTCCTGAGGGAGGGGGAATGAGGGGATAACATTAAGACTTAACTCAGTGAGAGCCATGCCTGGCTCTAGTGTCCACGACTGCTACCCCCCCCCCCCCCTCAGGTGATTGCATATGAGTTTAAGAGAAATACCAAAATGCAGACGTTTGGAGCAAAATGGAGAACCGCGCCTCTCCCTGTGTGCATGGTTGTGACAATGATAGCACCGTGTCACCCTGTTATGATGGCTCCTCTCCTTGCCTGAAATGTGAATGATGATGAAATCAGGATATCTTTTAATGATGATTCCATTCCTTACATGAAATTAAAATAATGATGGCATTAAGATGGCTTGTAATATTGAAGCTGAATTCACACTTGAGTGTAGCGAATTTGAGAGTTTTTCTAGCGTTTTGTCAAGCGTTGTTGTACATTTTCATACAGTGTTTTTGAGCTTTGTTTTTTTTATTAGCCATTAAAATATCATCTATTGCATCATTTGTTGCTAGGATTTTCAGCTTTGTTAGCTTTTCCATCAGCTTTTCTTTCTTTTTTTTATTAATATTATCATTATTCATTTATTATTTTTTTTTGTTGGGTTAAGGGGTTAGAGTTAAGGTTAGGCAAGAGTTAGGATTAGACGTTGGGGTTAAGGTTAGTATTGGGGGTTAAGTTTGGGTTATAGGTTAATATTTAATTTATTGTCTTCTTATTATTTATTTATTATTTTTTGGTAGGGTTAGGGTGTTAATAATAATAAAACTAATAATAAATTAATGAATAAATGTAAAATATATACACAAATAAATAAAAATAATCATAAATAAATACAATGAATGAATACTATGTAATAATAAATAAATAATAATTAGCCCGTACCCTAACCCCCAACCCTAAAAAAATTATTATTATAATAAAATAATAATAAACACCCTAACCTTAACACAAAATAAATAAATAAATGATTACTGATGTGGGGTCCTCCCAAAATCTATACCAGACCCTTATCCAAGCATGCAGCTCAGCAGGTCAGGGCAGGGGGGGACAAGCAAGTGCCCCCCCTCCTGAGCCATACCAGGCCACATGCCCTCAACATGGGGGGGTGCTTTGGGGCAGGGGGGCTGTGGTTGTGGGGGTCTGCGGGCGGGATGCTTATCAGAGTATGGAAGCCCCCTTTAACAAGGGGGCCCCCAGATCCCGCCCCCCACCCCATGTAAATGAGTATGCGGTACATGGTACCACTACCCATTCACAAAAAAAAGTGTAGTATGAAAAAGACAGGAGACAGTCTTTCACATGTCCTTTATTAAAAATAAAAATAAAAAAGTAGATACAACTTCAATCACAATGCTTGCTGCTGCCACTACCCAATAAAAAGGAAAAAAGAAAAAACCCGCTGAGCTCGCGACACTGGTTCCCACAGTCTGACAGCTGCGCCGCAGCTCTTCAATACTGTCATGATGTCACAAAGGGGCAGGGTTTACCCCGCCCCATTGTGACATCATCCTGTGCTGTGATTGGCCACTGCATTGCACCTGACCTGTGGTCAGGTGCATTGCTTTGACCAATCACTATGCATTGTCAGGGCGCAGTGTACTGTGGGGCGTGGTGGGTGACTAGCCCGCTGAATGCCCGTATAATTTGTGTGTTCTGCGAACACACGAGCTGTCAATGTACGAGTCAAACTTAGACCCAACACTAATGCTGATGCGTGGGCTAAGTTCTTTAAGGCTCTTCTCTTGATGCACCGCACAGAACCCCATAAAGTAGAGCTGCCTACTACAGTCCTTTCTCAGCTTCTAGAGCAGGGGTGTCAAACTGGCGGCTCTCCAGCTATTGTGAAACTACACACTGCCTTTGGGAGTCATGCTTGTAACTGTCAATCTTGCAATGCCTCATGGGACTTGTAGTTTGGCAACAGCTTGAGGGCCACCAATTTGACACCCGTGTTCTAGAGGGATCCTACAGGTACGGTTTATGCATATAAACCACAAAAGAAAGACACCGCTCCAAGTCTGTGTAGCACGATCCACTTCACACTCCAATGGCAGAGGTGCTCACCCATCTCGCCTCCAGAAACACTTATGAATAAGCGCTAAAGAAACGTGAAATGAGTCAACATCTCTCCTGGATGTACAGTTCACTTGTTTGCTTTGTATTTTCCATGATTTTCATTCAATAAATCATCACGGTATAGTAGAGTGTGCAGTCATTTCCTTTTGTTTCTACGGTTTGTCATTGTTACATTGGTCCAAATGTAAATATACCCATACCAGGAGTTCTTCTTTAATTACTACATTTATAATATCTGACACATGAATATTGAATAAAAGTTATCATTCTGTGGTCTTGTGGTGATAATTCTGTTGATGAGGTTACCTTCTGCAATTTTGTTTCTTAAGTTAATTTGCAATAACAAACTAATGATATGCTTTCACATATATACTTTATCCTTGACTTCCGTACTTACAATTACAGGACATCTGTTATTATATATATTACAAGATTCCACAGGAACAAAAGGGCCAAAGTCACATTATGTGGTCAGTTTTTTATGCTTTTGTTAACTAGTGATTCTGATAAAATCTAGCTCTAACATGAATAACTTGAATTTTGATGTGGTTTGTCATGTTTATTTCTACTAGGAAAAAAAAATGTTAGTTTATTTTGTCATGCTCAAACAAATAACTATTTTGAAATAAAATGTTTCAGAAAACACTTAAATACATAACACTTTATCTTGATAAACATAAAAATTTGTGGCTCTTCATGTAAAGCTTATGCTGGTCATGCGTTCACAGATCTTTTGAGTGTGTCCATCTGACACACCCCCTGCTGAAATAAAATGTTTCAGGAACCACTTAAATACATAACACTTTATCTTGATAAACATAAAAAAACATGATTTGTGGCTCTTCATGTAAAGCTTATGCTGGTCATACGTTCACAGATCTTTTGAGTGTGTCCATCTGACACATCCCCTGCTGAATCAGTGCTGGAACCCTCCAAACAGTACAAAGAAGGAGCTTTGCTGATTGAAGAGCTGAAATCCTTCTTCAATTGTGAGGGTGTTGGACCTTTGCTACAAAACCGCTACTTTCCCCCCAGACAGGCACACCTTGTAGCCCTTTTTTTTTTTTTGATTATTATTTTAAAAATGTTTTTCATCGTTGGGCAATGCCGACAATTCTTTTTACATTCAGCTGTCAGTGGGGAACCCCATTGACAGCTGAAGCAATAATGAATGTTTCATTACTAAAATACTGCATGACTTAATAATATAACTCATGCAGTATTTTAGTAGCTGTGCAGTATCTTACCACATACCCAGATGAGGTAAGATACGCGTTCGAACATTCTGTAGGTTTGAATATTCGACCGTGAACTGAACTGGGGGGTGTTCATCCCATCACTAATCAGCATAAGTTTTATGAAGTTCAGAAGATTTCCCTTGCAGAGATTTTTAGCCTTACATCAGTATTAGAGATGAGCGAATCGAACATGGCGAAGTGGAATTCGTTTCGAATATTGGGAAATATTCGATTTGCGCCGAATCCGAAAATTAGCCAACTTCGGATGCACGAATCAAATTTTCCCAAAAATGGCGGCGACATGTGTGGCGACGGAGCGGGGATCTCTGGGAAGGCGCGCAGACAAGGCGCGCTGACCCATAATGCATTCATTCATGACATGTGATCGCATTAGCCAATCAGCAGCCAGCCAGCCAGCCAGCACTGTGTAATGGTGGAGCTATAAATTGCGGCCATCTTACAATTCTCCATTAGCCTGCGGTCATTCAAGAGAGACAGACCTGTCTGTATTAGGGACAGAGTTAGGGCCAGAGAGACTTTAGGGCCACAGAATCGTTACTTAGGGACACAGAATCGTTACTTAGGGACACAGAATCGTTACTCAGGGACACAGAATTGTTAATCAGGGACACAGAATTGTTACTCAGGGACAGACACAGAATTGTTACTGAGGGACACAGAATTGTTACTGAGGGACACAGAATTGTTACTCAGGGACAGACACAGAATTGTTACTCAGGGACACAGAATTGTTACTGAGGGACAGACACAGAATTGTTACTGAGGGACACAGAATTGTTACTCAGGGACACAGAATTGTTACTCAGGGACACAGAATTGTTACTCAGGGACAGACACAGAATCAGAATTGTTACTGAGGGACACAGATTTGTTACTGAGGGACACAGAATTGTTACTGAGGGACACAGAATTGTTACTCAGGGACACAGAATTGTTACTCAGGGACAGACACAGAATTGTTACTGAGGGACACAGAAATGTTACTGAGGGAAACAGAATTGTTACTCAGGGACACAGAATTGTTACTCAGGGACACAGAATTGTTACTCAGGGACAGACACAGAATTGTTACTGAGGGACACAGAATTGTTACTGAGGGACACAGAATTGTTACTCAGGGACACAGAATTGTTACTTAGGGACACAGAATTGTTACTCAGAGACACAGAATTGTTACTCAGGGACAGACACAGAATTGTTACTGAGGGACACAGAATTGTTACTGAGGGACACAGAATTGTTACTCAGGGACACAGAATTGTTACTCAGGGACACAGAATTGTTACTCAGGGACAGACACAGAATCAGAATTGTTACTGAGGGACACAGATTTGTTACTGAGGGACACAGAATTGTTACTGAGGGACACAGAATTGTTACTCAGGGACACAGAATTGTTACTCAGGGACAGACACAGAATTGTTACTGAGGGACACAGAAATGTTACTGAGGGAAACAGAATTGTTACTCAGGGACACAGAATTGTTACTCAGGGACACAGAATTGTTACTCAGGGACAGACACAGAATTGTTACTGAGGGACACAGAATTGTTACTGAGGGACACAGAATTGTTACTCAGGGACACAGAATTGTTACTTAGGGACACAGAATTGTTACTCAGGGACACAGAATTGTTACTCAGGGACAGACACAGAATTGTTACTGAGGGACACAGAATTGTTACTGAGGGACACAGAATTGTTACTCAGGGACACAGAATTGTTACTCAGGGACAGACACAGAATTGTTACTGAGGGACACAGAATTGTTACTGAGGGACACAGAATTGTTACTCAGGGACAGACACAGAATTGTTACTGAGGGACACAGAATTGTTACTGAGGGACACAGAATTGTTACTCAGGGACACAGAATTGTTACTCAGGGACAGACACAGAATTGTTACTGAGGGACACAGAATTGTTACTGAGGGACACAGAATTTTTACTGAGGGACACAGAATTGTTACTCAGGGACACAGAATTGTTACTCAGGGACACAGAATTGTTACTCAGGGACAGACACAGAATTGTTACTGAGGGACACAGAATTGTTACTCAGGGACACAGAATTGTTACTCAGGGACACAGAAATGTTACTCAGGGACAGACACAGAATTGTTACTGAGGGACACAGAATTGTTACTCAGGGACACAGAATTGTTACTCAGAGACAGACACAGAATTGTTACTGAGGGACACAGAATTGTTACTGAGGGACACAGAATTGTTACTCAGAGACAGACACAGAATTGTTACTGAGGGACACAGAATTGTTACTCAGGGACAGACACAGAATTGTTACTGAGGGACACAGAATTGTTACTCAGGGACACAGAATTGTTACTCAGGGACAAACACAGAATTGTTACTGAGGGACACAGAATTGTTACTCAGGGACACAGAATTGTTACTCAGGGACAGACACAGAGTTGTTACTGAGGGACACAGAATTGTTACTCAGGGACAGACACAGAATTGTTACTGAGGGACACAGAATTGTTACTGAGGGACACAGAATTGTTACTCAGGGACACAGAATTGTTACTCAGGGACAGACACAGAATTGTTACTGAGGGACACAGAATTGTTACTCAGGGACACAGAATTGTTACTCAGAGACAGACACAGAATTGTTACTGAGGGACACAAAATTGTTACTGAGGGACACAGAATTGTTACTCAGGGACAGACACAGAATTGTTACTGAGGGACACAGAATTGTTACTCAGGGACACAGAATTGTTACTCAGGGACACAGAATTGTTACTCAGGGACAGACACAGAATTGTTACTGAGGGACACAGAATTGTTACTGAGGGACACAGAATTTTTACTGAGGGACACAGAATTGTTACTCAGGGACACAGAATTGTTACTCAGGGACACAGAATTGTTAGTCAGGGACAGACACAGAATTGTTACTGAGGGACACAGAATTGTTACTGAGGGACACAGAATTGTTACTCAGGGACACAGAATTGTTACTCAGGGACACAGAATTGTTACTCAGGGACAGACACAGAATTGTTACTGAGGGACACAGAATTGTTACTCAGGGACACAGAATTGTTACTCAGGGACACAGAATTGTTACTGAGGGACACAGAATTGTTACTCAGGGACACAGAATTGTTACTCAGGGACAGACACAGAATTGTTACTCAGGGACACAGAATTGTTACTCAGGGACACAGAATTGTTACTGAGGGACACAGAATTGTTACTCAGGGACACAGAATTGTTACTGAGGGACACAGAATTGTTACTCAGGGACAGACACAGAATTGTTACTCAGGGACACAGAATCGTTACTCAGGGACACAGAATTGGTACTCAGGGACACAGAATTGTTACTGAGGGACACAGAATCGTTACTGAGGGACACAGAATTGTTACTCAGGGACACAGAATTGTTACTCAGGGACACAGAATTGTTACTGAGGGACACAGAATTGTTACTCAGGGACAGACACAGAATTGTTACTCAGGGACACAGAATCGTTACTCAGGGACACAGAATTGTTACTCAGGGACACAGAATTGTTACTGAGGGACACAGAATCGTTACTCAGGGACACAGAATTGTTACTCAGGGACACAGAATTGTTACTCAGGGACACAGAATCGTTGAATTAAAGAGTATGTCAGACAACACGCAGAGGAGTGGCAGAGGAGGCAATGTTTCAGGAGCGAGCAGACGTGGCAGCAGAGGAAGGGGTCGAGGCAGCACTAGTCGCAGCCAGAGGCCAGTGCTCCCGGTGTCATCCAGCGGTTGTGTCTCCACCGACAACCCTGCCGTCATCGATTGGTTGGCTCGGTCGTCTTCCTCTTCCCAGGTCACCTCTGACACCTACAGCCAACGGTCGGTGGGTACGTCAGACACAACCGTTAGTTGGCATGGCCCGGGAGCAAGCCCACTGAAATCACGTGTCCTCTACCTGCCCCTGTCCTTTGGTGTTCCCTCACCAAGCGAAGTATCGCATGCTGTGGGCTCAGCCCCACTGTACAGTGAGGAAGAGCTAACAGAGGGCGGTCAGGAACGGGGGGAGACATCCGCCTCTTCAGCAGCCAGGCGAAGAAGTACTGGCGAGGAGAGTGGCTCGGTAGCCGGTCTAGAGACAGGTCTGTCTCCTGACCCACACGCAGCCGAGGGGGCTAGTAGTGAGGCGGAGACCCTAATTGATGATGATGAGGCTGATCGCACTTGGCAGCCTCGTCGTCATCTGCCAGGCCCGTAATCTGCCATGGGCCCCCGTACCGCCTCCTCATGCTGCTGCCAGGTCCGTAATCTGTCATGGGCCCCTGTACCGCCTCCTCATGCTGCTGCCAGGTCCAGAGTGTGTCATGGGTCCCTGTACGGCCTCCCATTGCTGCTGTCTCCATCGCCACACTCTGCCATGTGCCACTTTCAGGTCTCCTCACACTGCTGGTGGGTTCCATTTTGTCATAGGGTGCTGGCAGATTACGGGCCTCCCATTGCTGCTGCCAGGCCCGTAATCTGTCATGGGCCCCCGTACTGACTCCTCATGCTGCTGCCAGGCCCGTAATCTGTCATGGGCCGCTGTACCGCCTCCTCATGCTGCTGCCAGGTCCAGAGTGTCTCATGGGTCCCTGTACGGCCTCCCATTGCTGCTGTCTCCATCGCCACACTCTGCCATGTGCCGCTTTCAGGTCTCCTCACACTGCTGGTGGGTTCCATTTTGTCATAGGGTGCTGGCAGATTACGGGCCTCCCATTGCTGCTGCCAGGCCCGTAATCTGCCATGGGCCCCCGTACCGCCTCCTCATGCTGCTGCCAGGTCCAGAGTGTGTCATGGGTCCCTGTACGGCCTCCCATTGCTGCTGTCTCCATCGCCACACTCTGCCATGTGCCACTTTCAGGTCTCCTCACACTGCTGGTGGGTTCCATTTTGTCATAGGGTGCTGGCAGATTACGGGCCTCCCATTGCTGCTGCCAGGCCCGTAATCTGTCATGGGCCCCTGTACCGCCTCCTCATGCTGCTGCCAGGCCCGTAATCTGTCATGGGTCCCTGTACGGCCTCCCATTGCTGCTGTCTCCATCGCCACACTCTGCCATGTGCCACTTTCAGGTCTCCTCACACTGCTGGTGGGTTCCATTTTGTCATAGGGTGCTGGCAGATTACGGGCCTCCCATTGCTGCTGCCAGGCCCGTAATCTGCCATGGGCCCCCGTACCGCCTCCTCATGCTGCTGCCAGGTCCAGAGTGTGTCATGGGTCCCTGTACGGCCTCCCATTGCTGCTGTCTCCATCGCCACACTCTGCCATGTGCCACTTTCAGGTCTCCTCACACTGCTGGTGGGTTCAATTTTGTCATAGGGTGCTGTATGGCCTCCCATTGCTGCTGCCTCCACCGCCACACTGTGGCTCCACACTCTGGTTTTGGCCCCGTGACTGCCCAAATGAGTGAAGTGTGCGGTGATTCTAAGATCGACGGCACTCATCTGCATGTCATACTGACTGACAGTATTATTTCTCTTCCCCAGCAGACTCCAAGGGCATTTAAATTAAAGTTACAGTGTTCTGCACTAATATAAAGGCTCTCTGAAGCCTAGAAACACCCTTTTTATAAGTTAAATTCGCAGCGAATATATTCGACTCGAATCGAATTTATTCCGCGAATTCGCCGAATCAGCCGAATCGAATTTTTGAATACTTCGCTCATCTCTAATCAGTATAACACAATATATTCAGCTTCTTGGCTATTTCTTTGGCTTCTTTAGTAGAAGAACACCAAATAATGGGACTTTAAGTACCCCTCCAATGATCAAATATGCATATGACACACTTATTAAAAAGTGTCATGTACATATTTGACCATTGGAGGGGTATTTAAAGTCACATTATTTGGTGTTCTTCTACTATTGTATTTTTGATAGGGATGACACCCTCCAATGGCATATCTTACTAATATCACCCATTCTCTATATACATTTTGGTTTTCTCTTTGCAAAGAGAACGTTTAGGGTTTGATATGGGTTTGATATGCAGTACTAAAGTCAAATACACTGTTCACTTTGTAAAGGAAGGTGCACTTTAAAAATGTTTTTTTCCCCAGAGCATAGTGAATGGTGCTAAGCTCTGTTGACTATCATTATCCATTTGTATGTGTGTGGTTTTTTTTAAACATTTTATTTGCATGTGTTTGGGTATTCTTTGCAAAGTAAAATTGTAGCTCATTCTCCAAGCTCCGGGGAAGATTCCTTTGTAAAGTGCAACTTCCCATGAAACATGAACAGCCTATCTGCCTTTAGTAAATCAATAGTTTAGTCGCTGGTTTATGTTAATATATGTAAATTATCCATAGATAATATTATCTAGCACATGGAAAATAAATAGACAGGTGGAACAAATTCTTTTAGTAGAAGCACAGGCTTTTGATTATATGATTCAGTAAATCAACCCCATAGTGTTGGATGTATTATTGATCCTTTATTGATCCATTGTAGTTTACTTTATATTTTCAAACCTCAGTAAATTTTTCTCAATAATCTTAACATCTCCATGGCTTGTTCAAAATGTTTATGGTGCTGATTCTGCTAATTGACCATAAAAACATAAAAGCAAACTTAAGAGAGAAGTAAGGTTTTTCTTTCTATTTATACTTACCTAGGTGGATGCAGCATCGGTCCGGTGCTGCATCTGTCCCCTGCCGGCTCTAAGGATGGTCACATGACCGCTGATCTCTGAGTGCTCCTCTCTGCTCTGAGCAGAGAGCGGGACTGTCAGTCATCGCTGTCTGCTCAGCCCCCCCAGTGCTCACTAGAGCGCTGGGATGTGGAGGGGGAGGGAGTGGCAGGTTCAGGTGTGCTCTGGACTCTGGGGTGGATCCTGACTTTGAAGTTGGGATCTTTCCCCAGCCTGGACCGGCTGATTGACGTCAGCCAACAATGGACTTCAGTCTGCTGTCAACTTAAACGGGTCACAGGAGTGCAGAACAAACTGCACTCCTGTGATCCACAGAACTACAGCCAAAAAAGTTTTGGCTGTGCTTCTCCTTTAATGCATTTACAAAATAGACATTTTACTCTACAATTTTTGTTATCTGGACATTTATTAATGTGTGTTTAGATGAAAAAAAAGATAGGACATTTGTGGCAACTCAATAGGCACCATTTTTCGAAACCCTTTAAGTACATATAGCTGGCTACAAGGCAGATACAAGAGGTGGATTGGTTACGTCACAGGGTGGAATTTTATATTTCAATATTTTTATTGAAAATCTGTAGAAGCAATATACAGAGATACAGAAAACATAACCCACCCACATATTGAGTTGTAGTAAAACAATCAACATCATGGAATGTGTAGTTACATAATAATATATCGACCAATAATTTTGTGAACAATAAACTGGAAATCCCAGTAGGGTTTGGTCCAGTTTAAGCAACTATTCCATCAATCAAAAGGTGTGGGTATTATCATATAAACAGTTAACAAAGGTAGAGAGACTGGAAATTAAAGAAAGAACTGAAAAAGAGGGTAAAAAATAAATCTAAAAAGAGGAAAAAGAGAGAAAGAAAGAAAGAAAGAAAGAAAGAAAGAAAGAAAGAAAGAAAGAAAGAAAGAAAGAAAGAAAGGAAGAAAGGAAGGAAGAAAGAAAGAAAGAAAGAAAGAAAGGAAGAAAGAAAGAAAGAAAGAAAGAAAGAAAGAAAGAAAGAAAGAAAGAAAGAAAGAAAGAAAGAAAGAAAGGGCCAGCCAAAAGTCCATTAAATAACAGAGAGATACCTAATCCATGGTTCCCAGGTGTTCTTAAATTTAGAGGTATTATTGTTAATTATACTAGTAAGTTTATCATTAATCATAATCCAATTAAGTTTCTGTTTGACCAAGTCCAGCGGAATTGTTGACTGTTTCCAATGTTTAGCTATAGTAATTCTTGCCGCCAACAGAATATAAAGAATTAATTTAACTGACTTCTTAGGAATATCAGTGGGCAATAGATGAAATAAGGCTACTTCAGGGGATCTGCATATATTAATTCCTGTTACTGAGTAAATGAAGTTAAATAAACGGATCCAAAATCTATTCACCACAGGACATTTTCACCATATGTGGAGCATAGTACCCTCTTGACCGCAGTGTCAAAAAACAGCTGGGTGACACAGATGGGTTCATTTTAGCAAACGGTGGAATTTTAAAATGTTTTGTGAAAGATTCGACAAAGTAGACTGCCAAAACTTTCAAGGTAATGTCGCACAGAAGAAGTAAATGTCATTATGACAATTTAATTACCCCATGTATAAATTATTCTTTAACAAATAACATCATATGAGTAATATTTTTGGATTCCATTTTTGTGAGAGTTAGATGTAGACAAACACCTAATTTCCACTGCAAGCCATTTCTTCAGTCACAGCTAGATCTTTGATTCTGAGCACATTTATTGTATGCTGTTAATTTGGACATGTAAGTTGCTATTTTCCCAAAACAGCTATTATCTTCCTACTTCAGATTAAAAACAGCATCAGCAATATGTTGTCATACTACATATTTTTTTAACCCCACTTTGTACTGTACCTTCACCCACTCTGTTTGCGTATGATTCTTTCAATAAATGCTGAAATACTACACTATTGGCACCCCTTCTTCTTTGGCTCCCTTTGGAGGAGCTAATTGAATCCCACAGAATCACCTTTACATCTACGTCCAGAGGAGGGAGCCCTGCATACATACTGTCAATCCAGTCATCCTAAAGGACACCTCTGGACCTGTTATACCAACACTGCATCCAAAACCTGATGATCTGCTGACCTGCGAGGGAGGCCCACCATTTACATGCTGCATATACCCCATCATGTGGTGATTTACATGCGCATTTCCTATGCGTATCTGGTGAGTGCGCATTTTTGCTATTCAGCGTTTATCACAGGCTTTGGAAGGATCTGCTGCTGTGGAAGACATCTCTATCTACTATAATCATTTATATTTGTACACATTCATTGGTGCCATTTAGTATGTCTTATTGAGCGGAAGATTTTATATTTTAACAAACTTTTTTATCGATATTTATATTTTACATTTACACCCTTAGCGCTGCACTTTATTTTGTTTACTATACTACATATCCCAGTGATCACATCATATTAGTTTACAAGTCTCTGTAAGGCTTAGGGATGGTGATGACATCACTTTCCTAATGTGTCTAAATGGGAGTTAAGACAACAGGGCATAGGATCACTTTTGGATATGGGAGACGCATGCATCCCTTTTACTGACATTTTTATTTTATTCCCACATTGTCCTCAATCAAACATATGTTTGAATTACCATAAGAGATATAATGTTTGTTGATAGGTATGTAATTGCTTCAGGGTGTTATCAGAACAGGAAATATTTAAAAATAAGTGTAATATAGTTATTGTTTAGTCATTTCAATGTAGTGTAGTTTATCAATAGCCCGACTATAGAGATATATAGTATATTCAACATATAAACCAAACAGATTCATTTTAATCTTCTGTATATAGTGCTAGTGTATACCCACTCACATGCAAAAAAATGAAAGAATGGTAACATAGGTAGAGACGTTTGGATAAAAAATAACTGTTTCAGCAGGATGATGGTCTGCTCATTGAGGCCCAGCCTGCAGGCATGCCTCACACTTTATAATTTCAATGGTCAAAAGATGGCATCACTTCTCAATATTCATGTGCAGACCCAATCAGTACAGCTCTGAGTACTCCGTTTTGGTGTTCAAAGCAATTACTCAACAGTTTGTTTTTAATTGTACCTTCTAGAAGCCTAACATGAACTTGTGCCCTGACTACGCACGTGAAGTATAACTGTATTTTGAGCTATACTTTAGCTGGTGCTGTTGGAATTGTGGAGATACTCAACTTTAAAGTTCACAGGCAGGAGACTAAACTCACATCTCCTTTCCCGCAGGGGCGGACTGACCATTTAGGTATTCAGGCACTGCCCGAAGGCCAGGGGTCAGTAGGGGGCCCCTTGAGATTCCCCTTGTACCTTTCATAGTCTTTTTTTTGAGTGTGGGCGAGGACACAGGGACCCCATGATTTCCTATTGCCTGGTGGCCCCATGAGTTGTCAGTCCGCTCCTCCTTTCCCGTTAAGCCTCCATTCACGCTTCAGCATTTTGTAAATTTCACTAGACACTATGCTAAAAAATTACATTTTTTTATAATCTGGCTGTTCACAGATCTACCAGGGGCGGACTGACAACTCATGGGGCCCCCGGGCAAAAGGGGATCATGGGGCCCCTGTGTCCTTGCCCAAACTCAAAAAAGCCTATGAAAAAGGTACCAGGGGCATCTCATGGGGCCCCCTACTGACCCCGGGCCCTTGGGCAGTGCCAGAGTTTCCAAATGGTCAGTCCGCCCCTGAGATCTACGCTCAGTTGCTTGAACCTCAAACCGTATAAAGGTACATAAGCTTTCTTTGGAGCTATGCTGTGCATTTTTGGCCTCATAGATTTTAGTGGAAGTGCTTAACCTTGTCAAGCCGACCGTACACAAATATGAGGCCTCTCGGCGGCTGGGCCTTGACGCTGAGTGACCACATATTTGAGTACCATTTTTAAACAAATGTGCTGAGAACGAGCGCCCTGTGCGCTCCCAGCACATGTGTCGGCTCCCACAGAAAGGTGCCGATCTCTACTTGTGATCGGGACCTTTCCGATCATGTGACTGCCGTGACAGCCAATCACAATGGTCACATGACCATAAACCCAGCTCCGCCTCCCCAATGTCAGAAACCCCTTAAAGGGCCAGGAGGCGCTGGCGTGAAGGGGTTAAGCATGTGAGTTTTTGTGCCTGAACAAGTCCCCTCCTCTCCTGCAAAAATGCAGGAGCTTGTATACACATGCAGCACTGCTTGCAAAACACTTACAAAAGGCACATCTCTATGTGCAAAGATGTAAAAAAAAGCTTCAAAATTGCCTGAAAGTGCTCAGCTCAGGTGTGCATGGGTGCTGTTTCTATGGAGAGCAGAATATTGGCAGCCTGCTAGGTTTTCAGTGTAAACAAACAGCAAATGCTTGTAAGCTGCTACAAAGCCACTGAAACCAGACTTTAGAGTCTTTGTTGTGATCTTTGAGATTGATTACTTCACACTACATGCAGCTAGATAGTTCAGTGATGGCTTGTTTTAAAGGTTTTTGATGCTTGTTAGGAATATGCAAATATTTATTTGTCTTACTGCTAAATATGTCTCTGTATGTTTGTCAGGGAGCGAGGAGCCAGACACACAAGGAGGTGCAATTAAAGATAGGTTTATTATACAAAACAAGACAGAGTCTATGCAAGTCCAACAGCAACAGCGGATGACTTGGTAGAACAGTAGCCAAGAAGGATGGTTGCCAGAGCCGGGGTCAGAAGCCAGGAAGGATGGTCGCCAGAGCCGGGATTAGAAGCCAGGAAGGATGGTCGCCAGAGCCAGGGTCAGAAGCCAGGAAGGATGATCGCCAGAGCCGGGGTCAGAAGCCAGGAAGGATGGTTGCCAGAGCCGGGGTCAGAAGCCAGGAAGGATGGTCGCCAGAGCCGGGGTCAGAAGCCAGGAAGGAGTCTTGCCAAAGCCGAGTCGGTATCCAGGAGAGCAATGATAAACTAAACAGGAGCTTGCTGCTGTGCAACAGACAGGTACAAACAGCAGACTTATATGTGATAAGCCGCCACCTCCTGGGGGAGGAGCCACAGAGGGCTGAAAGCATAAAGGATCCCACAATGCTTTGCAGACACCTAAGATGCATGCCAGTACATGGAGCAACACAAGCCCTGAGGAAAGGTAGGACCTTGACAATGTTTAGCTAACAGTTTTTTTGTTACTGTGCAGTCTAAGCTTTTAAATTATTATAAAAACTATAAATGATCATCCAACACCACAGTTAAAGCATAGACAAAACCTCTGATTGTAATTTTTCATATTTTATATCTAACTAAACAGATAATACAGGGCAATAGGCTGCACTGCTATTCTCTCATATCTCTATTCCTTAATTATGTGTTGTTCTGCATTATAAAAAATGAAATAGAAGTGGGGGAAACCATTGTTTAGCTTGGCTCATGATTCTGGTGAGGATATCTCATGCCACTGAAGTCTCTAAAATATATCCCATAAGAAGCTAACAGTAATTTGAAGGTTTTTGTGGAATTGGCTTTTCGCTATTTAATGATTCAGGTGGTTAGATGACATACCATAGGGCAGCATATTACAATCATTAATCAGCTCTGAACACATATTCTATAATTAGGTTTAGATTGATCAGGCTACTTCTGTTTTACTAGATCCTATTAATCTCTTCCTAGAGGAAAAAATATATTCATACTGCTAATATGGTCATTCTTGCTTTTATGTATTGATAACCTCATTCATTAAAGTGTGTTTAAAAAAAGTACTAATTCTTAAGTTTAAAACCATAGCAAGTAATCAAAATTCACTCCATTGAAGTCAAACTAGTGTAAAATGAATTCTGAATGATGACTCTGTGTTAGTACTCTTAAGAATTAACACCATGGTTCTTCTCTTCTTTATTAAATTGTTACCTGGTGATCTGGCCAGTAATGCACTTGTTGTCTTAGGGTGACTACACTCACTTTTCCACTGTATCTATAGAGGAGCAACGTAGACAGTTAACAGCAGCATTGTCAAATGTGGAGATGATAGTGTCAGATGGGCTGCTCATACACTATATGAATGTAGGTGGCCCTGTCACCAGTCTTCAACTGAAAGTTCAAAAGAGTCACACGGACAATTGTTGGATGAACAGCGGCTGCATCCAATTAGATGCAGCTGCTGTTTGGGTATTCTAACAACCACTGGTGCTGGCTGGCAGAATAGAATAGTTTTTGTGGGAGATGCATACAATATGGAGAAATCTGGTAGATTCTGCAGTGTAGACAAAAAAAAAATGAAAATAAATAAATATATATATATATTCACTGCTCAAAAAAAATAAAGCAACACTTTGAAAACACATCAGATCTAAATGGGGAAAGATATGCTGAATATCTATACTGATATGGACTGGGTAATGTGTTATGAACGTGAAGATGCCCCATCGTTTGATGGAAATGAAAATTATCAACCTACAGAGGACTGAATTCAAAGACACCCCAAAATTCAAAGTGAAAAAATTATGCAGCAGGCTAGTCCATTTTGTTGAAATGTAATTGCAGCAACTCAAAATGGTACTCAGTATGGCCCCCATGTGCTTGTATGCATGCCTGACAATGTCGGGGCAGAATCCTTATGAGATGACGGATGGTGTCCTAGGATATTTCCTCCCAGACCTGGACCTGGGCATCTCTGAGTTCCTGGACAGTCTGAGGTGCAACCTGGCGCCGTCAGATGGACCAAAACATGATATCCCAGTGGTGTTCTACTGGATTTAGGGGATCATTCAATGGTATCAATTCTTTCATCCTTCAGGAACTGCCTGCATGATCTTGCCATATGAGGCCGGGCATTATCATGCACCAAGAGGAACCCATGACCCACTGTACCAGTGTAGGATCTGACAATGGGTCCAAGTATTTCATTCCAATACCTAATGGCATTCAGGGTGCCATTGTCTAGACCAGCAATGGGCAAACTACGGCCCGCGGGCCGTATTCGGCCTGGTGGACCTTTTAATCCGGCCCGCGGAGCTAGGCTCCCGCTAGGCTCCTCTCACAGTCTGCCCTGAAGACCGGTGTAGCATGAAAATCTGTCTCCTATGAGGATCTGTCCCCCTCAACGTATCTGCGCATGTGTCGGAGATCGCCGATCGGCTGCTAATGCCTGAAACTGGCACATGCGCAGATACGTCGAGGGGGACAGATCCTCATAGGAGACAAATTTTCATGCTACACCAGAATGGCGCGGGAACACGGCGAGAGGAACGCGCGGAGCAAAGGTAAGTGAATTGACACAGGGGGGAGTTGGGGACTTAATATGGGGATGAATTAATATGGGGGATGAATTAATATGGGGGATGAATTACTATAGGGGGGATGAATTACTATATGGGGGATGAATTACTATGGGGGATGAATTACTATATGGGGGATGAATTACTATGGGGGATGAATTACTATGGGGGATGAATTACTATATGGGGGATGAATTACTATGGGGGATGAATTACTATGGGGGATGAATTACTATATGGGGGATGAATTACTATGGGGGATGAATTACTATATGGGGGATGAATTACTATGGGGGATGAATTACTATGGGGGATGAATTACTATATGGGGGATGAATTACTATGGGGGATGAATTACTATGGGGGATGAATTACTATATGGGGGACGAATTACTATATGGGGGATGAATTACTATGGGGGATGAATTACTATGGGGGATGAATTACTATATGGGGGATGAATTACTATGGGGGATGAATTACTATATGGGGGATTAATTACTATGCTTACTATGGGGGAATATTACTATACTTACTATGGATGACACATACACATCATTCATCTACTCTTGGTCCGGCCCCCGGGTCCAATATATGAACCCATTGCGGCCCTCAAGTCAAAAAGTTTGCCCACCCCTGGTCTAGACTGTAGAGGTTTGTATGCCCCACCATGGATATGCCTCCCCAGACCATCACTGACCCATCACCAAAATGGTCATGTTGAACGATGTTACAGGCAGCATAATGTTCCCCATGGCTTCTCCAGACCCTTTCATGTCTGTTACATGTGCTCAGGGTGAACAAGCTCTCATCTGTGAAAAGCACAGGGCACAAGTGGCAGACCTACAAATTCTGGTGTTCAATGGCAAATGCCAACCGAGTTCTATGCTGCTGGGCAGTGAGCACAGGAATCACTAGAGGATGTTGGGCCCTCAGGCCACCCTCATGAAGTATGTTTCTGATTGGTCAGAGACATTCATACCAGTGGCCTGCTGGAGGTCAATTTGTAGGGCTCTGGCAGTGCTCATCCTTTTCCACCTTGCACAAAGGAGCAGATACCGGTCCTGCTGATGAGAACCTTCTAAGGCCCTGTCCAGCTCTCTTAGAGTAACTGCCTTTCTCCTGGAATCTCCTCCATGCTCTTGAGACTGTGCTGGGAGAAACTTCTGGCAATGGGACGTATTGATGTGCCATCCTGGAGGAGTTGGACTGCCTGTATAACCTTTGTAGGGTCCAGGTATCGCCTCATGCTACCAGTAGTGACACTGACTCTAACCAAATGCAAAACTAGTGAAAAACAGTCAGAAAAGATGAGCAGGGAAAAAAATGTCAGTGACCTCAACCTGTAAGACCATTCCTGTTTTGGGAGTCATCTCATTGTTGCCCAACTAGTGCACCTGTTGTTAATTTAATTAACACCAAAGCAGCTGAAACTGATTAACAACCCCATCTGCCACTTAACTGACCAGATCAATATCCCAGGAGTTTAATTGACTTGATGCTATACTCAGATTAAAAAGTGTTCCTTTAATTTTTTTGAGCAGTGTATATAACAGCGTTAGCAGGTTGTCCACAAGGTTTAGGAGTGTGTCTATGGGATCGTTTGACTTTTCTTTCAGAAGTGCATTTGTGAGGTCAGGCACTGATGTCAGATGAGAAGGCCTGGCTCGCAGTCTCCTCTTTAATTCATCCTTAAGGTGTTCTATCGGGTTGAGGTCAGGACTCTATGCAGGCCAGTCAAATTCCTCCACCCCAAACTCACTAAGCCATGTCTTTAAGGACCTTGCTTTGTGCACTGGTGCACAGTCATATTGGAACAGGAAGGGGCCATCCCCAAACTGTTCCCACAAAGTTGAGAGCATGAAATTGTCCAAAATGTCTTGGTGTCTTGGTGATGCCTTAAGAGTTCCCCTCACTGGAACTAAGGAGCCAAGCCCAACCCCTGAAAAACAACCCCACACCATCTGATTGCCAGACAGAGAAGCATGATTCCTCACTCCAGAGAACACATCTCCACTGCTCTAGAGTCCAGTGGTGGCGTGCTTTACACCACTGCATCCGACACTTTGCATTGCACTTGGTGATGTAAGGCTTGGATGCAGCTACTCGGCCATGGAAACCCATTCTATGAAGCTCTTTAAGCACTGTCGTTGTGCTAATCTGACGGCCACAGCTATTGACTCTGCAGACAGTTGGCGACTTCTGCGCACACTGCACTTTAACATGCGCTGACCCCGCTCTGTCATTTTACGTGGCCTACCACTTCATGGCTGAGTTGCTGTTGTTTCCAGCTGCTTCCACTTTGTTATAATACCACTAACAGTTGACCGTGGAATATTTAGTAACAAGGAAATTTCATGGATGGACTTATTGCACAGGTGGCAACCTATCACAGTACCATGCTTGAATTCACTGAGCTCCTGAGAGCGACCCATTCTTTCACAAATGTTTGTAGAAGCAGTCTGCATGCCTAGGTGCTTGATGTATACACCTGTGGCCATGGAGGCGATTGGAACACCTGCATCCAATGATTTGGAGGAGTGTCTCAATACTTTTGGCAATATAGTGTATATCTCTGTATGGTTAACTTTGGATGGACTTTACATCTAAATAAATGACAAACAAATTAATGCCTAACTCAAACACACACTACAGCAACAGCATTTTTCTTCTGGGGTCAAGGTTTCATTATATGAATAAAAGCTAACCATTGTAAGCATCCCTATCAGTTTAAATGATTTATCTCGACCTTCTGTCACTTTTGGAATGGAAATTGAAAAATAACAGACTTATTGGCAGGATCAACAGGTAATAAAACTATGTTTCATTGGGACACAAAAAACAAAAAGTACTGGATTAATGCTACTGGCAGACCATTTCTTATAATATATATATATACATGTGCAAAGCTGCTGAAAAGACAACCTTTGTTTATCATTATATCTGCTTTAACTACATCTCGACAGCCCTATAGCAGATATACTGCTACAGGGTGGCAGGGGTGCGCAAAATCACATATATAGATACGATTTTGTATAATCAGGTAGGCAGCGTGTGTGCGCCCTACCCAAGCCGCCATTTGTGGCCGCAGCTGTCAATCACCGGGTCCCGGCCTGTGATTACCCGCTGGCACTCATTGATTACCGAGGATTTCCGACAGGGAGGAGGGCTACTTTGTTTACTAACAGTCCTCCTCCCTGTCAGCTTGGGCACACTGCTTTGGATGACTGTGCAAATCACAGCCATCCAGAGCAGTGTGCTTACAGTGAAGCACCAACACACCGCCCCCCAGTTAAACACTCCCAGCACACAGTTAACCCTTTCATCGCCCCTCATGTTAACCCCTTCTTGCCCAGTGCCATTAGCACAGTGTCAATGCTTTTTTTTTTATCACTGATCACCGTATTGGTGTCCTTGGGGATGTCAGTGACACCAAGTCAGTTCCCCCCAGTGTCAGAATGTCTGCCGCAGTACTGCTATAAGTAGCTGATCGCCGCCATTACTAGTAAAAAAAAAAAAATTCCAGTATATATACCGCCATTTGTAAACGTTATAACTTTCACGTAAACCAATTCATTTAGACGTATTGGGATTTTTTTTTCTAGCAAAGATATACATTTTGGCCTACATTTATGATGAAATTAGATTTTAAAATTTTTTTTACTGCACATGTTTAATAGCAAAAAGTCAAAAACATTGTTTTTTCTTCTCAAAATTGTTGGTATTTTTTTTTTATAGCGCATAAAATAAAAAACGCACAGGTGATCAAATACCACTGAAAGAAATCTCAATTTGTGGTAAAAAAAGGATGTAAATTTCATTTGGGTGCAGCATTGCATGACCGCGCAATTGTCAGTTAACCTCCCTGGTAGTATTCCCGAGTGTAGCTCGGGGTAAAGTTTCAGTACCAGAAGCGGTAACCCCGAGCTACACTCGGGCTTACCATGCGGCGCTGCTCCGGGATCCCTCGATCACTTACCTTGTTCTGCTCTCCTGCGATGTCCCTCCTGCAGTGTCCCTGGCAATGTAATCCGGCGGATGCCGGCATCTGTCCTCTGGGTTCCGTTCCCCGGGACGTACGGGGGACAGAACGGCGGGAAATTTGAAAATGACAAAAAGTGACATTCACTAAAATCACTAAAATCACATAGTAAAACATTACTGTATCAAATCATTTCACATACATTTTGTCCCTAGTGCTTTGTCCTGTGCCCTGCCTGCATTTTTACCGTTCTTTCTGCCTGGAAACTGAGAAATGTCCATGGCGTCCAAAAAGCGTCAGTTTAGGTCAAAAGTGGTTTTAGACCAGCTAGAGAACAGCGATAGTAAATTAGAACCACTTGCAGAATTGAGTGATAATGATTCGTGGGGAAATTCGTCATCAGACACTGAAAACGATTTTGCGACTTTTGCTCAGTGATGTGCGAACTTGGCGCTCTATTTCAAATTTCAGTGTTTTTTGGTTCGATTACATCATTGAATTAAATTTATTATTATTCTATTATTCTTTTTTATGATTATTTAATAAATTATAATTTATGATTTTGTGTTTCAAGTTTTATCCTACCCGGGATGTTTACTAGACTCTTGTTCGGACAGATTTCAGTGAGTTATTCCTAAAAATTACAGGCCTACAGTAAAAAAAAATATATTTCCATGCAAAAAAATGTACCGCTTTGAGCACAGAAATATGGACATAATCAGACTGCTATGGAGGTTAAAGTAACGCAGTGCCGTAATGCAAAAAATGGCCTGGTCAGGAAGGGGAGTAAATCCTCAGGAGGGCAAGTGGTTAAATATAACACAAATTTATGAATACAAATATTAATATTAACACAAAGTTAAAATATAAAGTAAATAATTGTAGCATTGAACAAGTTATTAACATTTTAGGTAGTTGTTCTTGAATGGACTGTAAAGATGTTTGCATATTCCATTTTATAATGGAAAAACTTGAACTTCCATTAGTGTATTCCGCTCCAAAGGTCAAACTATCAAATAACATTTTGTAGCACTGATAAGCAGGTTTTATTGATGCCATATAATCTAAGAACTGGCATGTTTTGTGGACAATCTTGCACATAAAAACTCTGCAAACAGAAACTGCAGTAATAAGTGAGTATTTTAGAACCTCAGTGACTGTCTAAGTACTGGGAGAAGGCTAGGTGTACTGGATATCCACAAGTAGACATTAAATAATAAACAGACTCCCGAAGTATATAACCTACACAAATGCTGCTGCTAAGAGATTCTTGCAAGTAGGTTAAATCAAACCAAAATGAAATATTGTTTGTGATTTTTGATGATTTTCCATTACCTTACATTCTGCCCCTAACGCTCTCTTTGTGATGACTGCATCTGCGCAGTAGCTCCACATAGAGTTTGAGAGAAGACTATCGTTTGCTTTAGAAGCCCATGCAGTGCTATTTTGAGCCAGCTCAAAAAACATGTTTGGATTGGCATGTAAACAAATGGCAGATCAAAGTAAGTAAACATTGTGGAGGGTGGGGTAGATTCAGTCAGGAGAAATAGGTAATAGGGATAATAACACATTGGGGTTGATTTACTAAAGGCAAATATACTGCGCAGTTGCTCCAGAGCTTAGCAAATAAGATAAAGCTTCACTTTGCAAAGAATACCCAATCGCATGCAAGGAAAATAAAAAACAGCATTTTTGCTTACACATGATTGGGTGATGGAAATCAGCAGAGCTTTTCCTCATTTCAAAGCTTCCCTTCAGATCTAGAACAACTAAATCAACCCCTTTGATTTGTTGGTGTAATAATTTTACATAAATATTTTTCAAGATTCCGTTCATTATGACAACCCTCCCTCCAAATATAGGTTATGCGTTAACATTTTAGCAAATATGCCATTACTTTTCAGAAAAGTACCAGCAGTTCCTAGAATCAACTGGCAGAATCAAAACAGGTACATGTGTTCAGGGCTGCAGTGAATGGGCAAAACTAAGCTGTACACAATGCTGGGGCATGGCTAGCTAAGGTATGGCTCTGGCTGGTTGGTTTTCAAAGTGATACTAAATCCAGGACCCTGCATTCACTATATCTGGTCTCCCACAGTTCACACAACATGGGAAAGCAATTATTTTAGTAAATATAAACTGCTAAACACCTTTTCTCATCAGCACTTAAGCAGTCTTGTGACTTCAGCAGAGCACTGGTTAAAGCTTGTAGGAGGAGTTTTCTTTCTGCTCTAGGAGGATGTGAAACCTCTGACCTTGTGTGTGGACAAGGCTGATTGGCTCTGTGCTGATCACATGCACTCTCCCAAGAAAAAAACCTCTCTAGCAATACACATCAAACATAGCATGTGCATGTGGCTATGGATTCAGTCTGTATCAGGTGGTCATTTCAACAAGAGGAGGGGCAGAGAAGAAAGGATCAAACAGCCTTTTTACAAAATGCAGAGGATTGACCAATTATATTTCACAGCGAGTATAACAAGCATGCTTTACTGCATATTCAGACTGATTTTACTGTTGTGGGTTTAGTAACACTTTAAGATTGACTTTTTTCTTAATTTGCACTGTGTACAGTGCTGGGCACAGCTTTTAGAGGCATTCAAATAAGTCCCTGCCTCTAAATTATCCTAGAGTCTAACATCTCTATTAGGCCAAGGTGTGGATTCACCAATTAAACATTTAAGTTGTAGGAAAAAATCTGAGTATCAGAACAAAGCCAAGAAATACTATAGGTAGTTCGGTAGTTCTGCTGGGATTTGAACCCGCCCCTATGCTATAGAAAATGGACTGTGCATAAAGTATTGACTTTCATTATATCTATATTCTCAAGTTCTTCAAGCACTGTGAATGAATTAAAAAACCACAGACAACTCATGACATTTATGGCAAATGAAAAAAAGGAAAATAAACTGGAGAAGAGGAAAAGTCTCCGCCAGCTCCCAATAACAAACTTTTTTGGTACAACACAAGACATAAATAGTAAAATCAAAATAAGTTTATTGCAAATACAAACTCCTAATATGTAAAAAAAAACAAGTAGTACACATATAGACAATTAAAATCAAATGATTCAGAAATACCCTGTACTGGATTGGTATATCAGCTAGTCTGAATATACACTATATTGCCAAAAGTATTGGATCATTGGATTTGGGTGTTCCAATCACCTCCATGGTCACAGGTGTATAAAATCAAGCACCTAGGCATGCAGACTGCTCCTACAAACATTTGTGAAAGAATGGGTTGCTCTCAGGAGCTCAATGAATTCAAGTGTGGTACCGTGATAGGTTGCCACCTGTGCAATAAGTCCATCCGTGAAATTTCCTTGCTACTATATATTCCACGGTCAACTGCTAATGGTATTATAATAAAGTGGAAGCAACTTGGAACAACAGCAACTCAGCCACCAAGTGGTAGGCCACATAAAATGACAGCGGGGTCAGCGCATGCTGAATAGCACAGTGCGCAGAAGTCACCAACTGTCTGCAGAGTCAATAGATAAAGACCTCCAAACTTCGTGTGTCCTTCAGATTAGCACATCAACAGTGCGTAGAGAGCTTAATGGAATGGGTTTCCATGACCGATCAGCTGCATCCACGCCTTACATCACCAAGTTCAATGCAAAGCATCGGTTGCAGTGAAGCATGCTGCCACTGGACTAGAACAGTGGAGACGTGTTCTCTGGAGTGACAAATCAAGATTCTCTGTCTTGCAATCTGATGGAGGTGTCTGGGCTTAATGGTTGCCAGGAGAACAGTACTAGCCTGACTGCATTGTTCATAGTGTAAAGTTTGGTGGAGGGGGGATTATGGTGTGGGGTTGTTTTTCAGGGGTTGGGCTTGGCTCCTTAGTTCCAGTAAAGGGAACTCTTAAGGTGTCAGTATACCAAGACATTTTGGACAATTTCATGCTCCCAACTTTGTGGTAACAGTTTGAAGATGGTCCCTTCCTGTTCCAACATGACTGCGCACCATTGCACAAAGCAAGGCCCATAAAGACATGGATGAGGTTTGGGGTGGAGGAACTTGACTGGCCTGCACAGAGTCCTGACCTCAACCCAATAGAACACCTTTGTGATAGATTAGAGCGGAGATTGTGAGCCAGACCTTCTTTTCTGACATCAGTGCCTGACCTCACAAATGCGCTTCTGGAAGAATGGTCAAACATTCCCATAGACACTCCTAAACCTTGTGGAAAGCCATCCCAGAAGAGTTCAAGCTGTTATAGCTGCAAAGGGTGGGCCAAATCAACATCGAACTCTACGGACTAAGACTGGGATGCCGTTAAAGTTCATGTGCGTGTAAAGGCAGGTGTCCCAATACTTTTGGCAATATAGTGTATATGCACACTTCTGTATGATAAACAATGTATATGCACAGGCATGCATGTCAAAATCCAGATACGTCAATACGTTTTACAATTAGATAGTATCATCAGGACAGTGAGAGTATGTGGGTACAAGCTAAATATAAAGAAAATATAATAGTTTACACAATAATGTAACAATCAAACTATTTCAGTATACAACATGTCATATATAATACATGGAGTATGCTTAAGTGTAAATACTGACCCAAAGTATAATTGTAGCACCAAGTAGTCTGGCAGGTGGATATAGAGACAGGGTTAAGGATGAGGGAATGGACAGCAGGAGGCTCCTTTCCACTGATGTCTAGTATACAAGGATTGTCAGTTTACACACCTTGAATAAAGAAACATTTTTTTTTACATATTAGAAGACTTTATTTGAAATAAACTTATTTTGATCTTACTAGTTATGTCTCGTGTTGTGCCTATAAAGTCTGTTATTAGGAGCTGGCAGAGATCTTTCCTCTCCTCCATTTTATTTTCCTTTTTTTCGTTTTAATATTTTGGATTTGGCACTCTGAAAGTCTCTAGTTTATGAATATTTATGGCAAATGTATTGTTAAACCCCCTTGAGCTTAGTGGAATGCATATCTGTTTGTGAGGACGCTAATGGAGATGTTAGAATTATATGATAGAAGATGAATGAACATGAGGAGTTTGAATGTATTTATATAGGACAAGTGTTGTGTCATTTTAAGGAGACATCGTCAAGAATGTTTGAATGAGACATAGAAAACAGATGTGGATAAGACTTTTTTGGCGTAACCTCTGTGCTAAGTACACAATATGATCATGTGGACAACATAAGCAATGAATCTTTATGCCATGCGATTTCCCAGATGGATTCCATTCATTGCAATCTGTTAGGAAAGCTACTATAGAAATCACTCCTGTAGTTGTGCCTTGAGGGAAGATATGTATGACAAATGTTTGCTGTTCACCAAAAGGCTGCAAGAATAAAAGCTACTGGGAAGACAGACAATCTGCACTGGATCATTACAAAGGATGTTAAAAGGATATACAGTATATGGCATGCAACCAATATGCACAAAAGGAAGCAGCCTAGACATGTGTCTTATATGGTAACTCCTGCTTAGCATTAAGTGACAGAATGATAGTTTTCTCTTGTCATATATAGATATGTTCACTTTTAATGAAGAACATGAACAACATGGCTGATATCAAATTAAATATTTTGGCAATAATTCTCTGATTGCATCCTCTCCTGGTCATTTGAACCATAAACAATGAGACTGATTTACTAAAGGAGTTGAAATTGTTTACTTAACGAGGCTGATTTACAGAAGCATTTTGGAATCTTCATTGAAAAAATTGTGTGAATATTCACTTCAACAATCCATTCGTGTAAAAAGCATGAGTGTGTATTCAAAGGGATCAAGAAGAAGGTTTTCACATGAAATGCAATGAATATTTACACACTTTTTTAGTCAAGACTCTTAACTAGTAAATCAGCCTAATAAATTCAATAGTCAAAGCATGTGAATAGAAACTCCCAGTGTATATATTTCATTTTCACATGACTGGATAAATAAAATGAATATTCACACACATTTTTATATGAACATTCCCAGCTCCTTCAGCAAACCAGCCTTAATGCATACATCTGGGTTTGGATCTATTGTTTGGCTTAGGCTATAACTCCTACTAACTGCTACATATTCATACATTTTGCACAATGTGTTAATGTCACATGAAATAAATTAGCATATCAACTAACTAAGGTGCTTACATTAACAGTTAACACAGTTAGTAAGGGCCAGAGAAAATTCTACAGATTATTATCAGTAACACAGTGTAGTGCAGAGAATAATATAAAGTATGTGCAAAGGAATGCAGCATTTGTAATTTATGTAAATATTCGCAATGCCAATTTCACCAACTGTCTTTAGAAAATACCTTATAAAAGCCTATTTACACCTGATATCTTGATATTTTGTCGTAAAGATTTTTCACACTGCAAAGATTGTCCACACTGCCGATTCAGACTAATCTTGAACGATTGCATTAAAAAATTCTTAATAAAAATAATACCTGACAGTTACAGTGAACAGCAGAATTACCAAGCAGCCCTAGGGATAAATTCGAACTAGAGTTATATGCTTCTTTGGTTTATTGTGTTTAGAGAAATTATATGTGCACTTTGGTTATAGTTATTCTCCTGTTAACTCCATAATATTATATGCAATAGGCTCAATTCACAAAGCTAACACACCAGGATATGTACAGTTATGTAAAAAAAAACGTGATAGTTATTTTTAGCTAAGTCCAGTGAGATTTGAAAATTACAGTCACCTGGCTAAAATAAGAACTTCTGTCAAAAGCGTTGTGAATTGAGTCTACTCAGCCACACTTCTCTGAAGAAAAATTACTTAGATAAATGTTTCTCCTTCTTTCACCTTTCCATAACAATAGGTCATTGATGCCTAGATATCAAGGTCAATTTTACCAGTGTCAGCATGTGACATTTAAACCCCATACTAGTGTTTCTATGATTTGGAACCACTTTAATTGGTTCCAAATAGTCACTGGGATTGAGAACTAGCAGTCGCTTGAACTGTCAGCGTCTGGCTCTCAAATGGGACCATATATCAAGACTGGAGATCCTCAAGATAGATCATACATAACTTTTGAAATTAATGGTGATTTGAAATGGCTGGCACTAAAGATAATTTAGTTAGCACAGGCTTCAAACATCAGGGGAGGCTCCAGCTTTTTCAAAAGAGATAAGTGGATTACATCTAGACCTCTGGAGGCATGTGTGGTACCCCCAGAAACAAGGTAGGTTGCATTTTTGCCGGGACTGAGTCTATGGCTGAGGGGTGGGATGCTTATAGCAACTGGTCACTGGTCACTTTACGGTCTTTTTTATTTCTTGGAGCAACAAATGAGAGAGAGTGGTATTTAATTCAGAACACCCTTACTGCCTTTCAGACTCACAGACTCCATCTTTGCAGCACTCCATGTTTTAAACTGAAACCAGCAACCTGTACCTTTTCCATGAAAAACAACATCTTCAGTACTAAAGCCTTAATGATCCTATCTGTGAGTTCCTCAGGATCTCCAACTACAGAGTCACCTCTGTTAATCTATCCCAGACTTCACTTTTTCTTGCAGATTCCTGTCCTCTGCCAGGTTCTCTGAGCCCAAGGCCTCCAGTAGAAGAATCATACTGGACAGGCAGACTTATTCTCCTCCTAGGCTCTAGTGCCAAGCACTTGCAAAGATCTCTAGGCCCCAGGCTTAGTCATACAGCTGCATAACACACAGCCCAAGGGGAAGAGCCTAATAAGTCCAGCCCCAGATATTTATCCCTCACCCAGCATGCACCACTGGCAATAAACCTCCTTGTAGTTGGCTGGTGGAAACATAAATATTCATAACTATTTTAATGTGGCTTTTCACTATATTGACAGAGGTACCGGCGAAACCTGCTAGAGCAGAGAGTAACAACAGCAACACTGAGCTTAGGGGACAAAATGAGGACAGACTTGAGCTTTCTACTACTCAACAAACTGCATTTTGATAGTCATCCTTGCTTAGGGCAGGCAGGGTGGCTACATATGTAAGCAGCTGGAGGATTGTTAATGCACTTTAGCTTGAAAGGGCAGGGTTGTAGGACAGAGTTTATATAAAAGCAGACCTATACATTAAAGTGTATTTAAACCCAAAAACAAATTTATAAATCTCAGCTTATTAGTTCTTAGAGGTGGTGACTGCATTAGTTTTATTTTTTTAGGCCTTTTTCTCTTTATTTTCATCTGGTAATCCTGCTAGTAACACACTACCTATCCTAGGGTGACAATGCCTACTTAATCAATGGTATCATTGTCAACCTAGGCTGCTCTTCTTGCTTGGACTATAAACATCTCCCTTCACTTTCAGAGAAAATAGCTGGGAGGACTGACAAGATTGTTTAATATTTCAGTTCAGTGCATAGGAAGTAAAAAAAAAAAATAGATTTCTGGCAAGGTCGACAGGTATTTTTTGCTCTTGCTGTAAATGTATTTAGCCTGAAAACCCCCCAAAAAACTAACATAGCCGCCATATCTTAAAACTGGTAGACCACCTTCCATTTATTTAATTTTTTACCTGTACATTTGCTTTTCTTTTCTTTTATTTAAAATCTTGGCATATTTTTCTTTTTTGTTTTCACTCTTGTGCTTAATATTTCATCAATTTTTACTAATCTTTATTTTTATGGCATTAAGTATTGTGATCGATAGAATGATTTGTTAATGGATAAGTAAATGTACGCTACTCCCGTAGGAGCCGCAGGAACACTGTCCAGATCCCTCTTAATTACCTTGCCCCACAGCCAGGCACTTAGGCTCATTCACACATTTCTTCAATATCCAGTCTAGGGGTGTTATTTTTGTTGTTTTTATTTTTGGAGAACTTGGATAGGGAAATGAGTTTTATACTCCAAATATAAGCACTATGTACAGTTGAGGATTTTATCCAATCTTCAAAGCAAGCTGTGTCAGAGTCTGTGATTGAATCAAACAATTGACTTCAGCTTTAACCCCCCTGGCGGTATTCCCAAGTGTAGTTCGGGATTAACTTTCAGTACCAGAAGCGTTAACCCCGAGCTACACTCAGGATTACTCTGCAGTGTTGCTCCGGGATCCCTCCAGCACTTACCTTGTCCTGCGCTCCCGCGATGTCCCCCCTGCAGCGTCCCCGGCCATCTCCTCCAGCCGATGCCAGCATCCGTGTTCCAGGTTCCATTCCCTGTGAGCGTGGGGACATACGGGATGTATGGGGGACGGAACTGGCAGGAAATTCAAAAATGTAAAAAAGTGACATTCACTAAATACACTAAAATCACATAGTATTACATTACTGTATCAAACCATTTCACATACATTTTGTCCCTAGTGCTTTGTCCTGTGCCCTGCCTGCGTTTTTACTGTTCTTTATGCCTGGAAACTGAGAAATGTTCATGGAGTTCAAAAAAAGTGTTCCTTTAGGGCAAAATCGGTTTTAGACCAGCTAGAGAACAGTGACAGTAAATTAGAACCACTTGCAGAATTGAGTGATAATAATTCGTGGGGAAATTCGTCATCAGATACTGAAAACGATTTTGCGACTAAGCTCAGTAATGTGCGAACTTGGCGCTATATTTCTGTTTTTAGTTTGATTACATTATTGAATTCAATTTATTATTATTTTTTATGATTATTTATTATATTATAATTTATGATATCGTGTTTCAAAGTTTATCATACCCGGGATGTTTACTATACTCTTGTTTGGACAGATTTCATTGAGTTATTCCTAAGAATTACAGGCCTACAATAAAAAAACAACATATTTCCATTGAAAACAATGTACGGCTTTGAGCACAGAAATACTGACATAATCAGACCGCTAGGGAGGTTAAGGTAGTAGTGAAAAAGTAGTAGTAGTAGTAACAGTGGTAGAAGTAGTAGTAATAGCAACTTCTTTAGAGCCCCAGAGCAGTGTTCCTTTAAAAGTAGGCCAGGTGGACAAAGCTCTTGAGGTCAGAATCTGGAGGTCATCATCAAAGCCAATGTAGCAGGGTCACAGTTAGGGCTTAGAAAAAAACGTTTATACAGACTTTAAATGATTTCAAGCAATCAAGATCAGCAACAAAGACACACTGCAAAGTACTACAAGCATGAGCCAAACAAATGCTATAATGGGCGAACAGGCTGTAGGTTGCATTGTGCACCTTAGCACATGAATAACACAAAGGTGCACACATCAGGGCAAAGAGGTAAGCAGGGACAGCCAAAGGAGAGAAATACGCTGCCGCTTTGGGATCACATTCACGTGGACCCCTGGTATGCTTCCGACTCCACAAGCTTTTCCAGCTGCATATGCCAACTGCATGGAAAGGTGTTCATGTAGCACTTCCAGAGACCAGAAAGACTACTATTGTTTACGAAACTTTACATTTAAAATTAATACCTGCTGGCCTCTGGAAGTTCTGTGTAGACCATTTTTTCTGCGCATTAGAAGATAAAGAAACCACACAAACAGCAATGGAAGCAGGAGCAGGAGAAGAAAATTTAGTGCTGACTGCATGATTACTAAAAATAAAAGCCAAATAACATGAGTGATGATCAATGCCTACTTCCCATTTTTGCAAAGAAACTAGCCCAACCGCATTCTCAGCTTTACAGCTGATTCACACATGTGGGATGCGGACTAAATTTCAGGTTTCACAGCTAGCTGATACAGTAGTTGTTCAGCAGTTCATGTCAGGTTTACATCAGGTTCAGGACAGGATTAGCTCAGGACTTTATCCTGTTCACACATACACGGTTTAGAAACGGTTCCCATAGAAGTCAATAGTCTGTACTCCGCACATGAAAGAAGGCACTGCTCAGAAATCGTACATAACTGTTTTTCAAACCATACTGAATCCGAACCGCCAATGCATTGGACTTGTGTGAATAGGCACCATAGGAAGCAATGTTTTTTCACATGTCATGCAGATTGGATGCAGTTCAAACCACATCCAATCCGCATATATGTGAACCAGTACCAAGTCTTAATAAATGTATTCTGGAGAGCATTCGAAACTTTAAGAGGCAATTTTTAATGGGCTGAAATAATTAGCTATGTAAATCATTGCTAAATTGATGTACTTTTGTTCAACTACATATTTTTGTCCTAGTTAGAAAAGCACGTTCAACAGCTCAGCAGCAGAATTCATTCTCCACTTGTTCAGTTGCCATTTATCAATATATATAGATTCTGAAAAAAAAATTGGTTAACTAGCTTGGCACTATCACAGAGGTGTATGAAATTATTTTTGGTATATCCTTTTCTATCTTTTCTATTCTTTTCTCTCTATCATCTGTTTAAAAATGTTAAATACATATTCAACTTTTCTCAGAAACTTTTAAAGACCAGTCCACCATTTTACTAGTATGTCAACTATCTGTTCAATGGTGTTTAAATATTTATGAAATGTTTTTGGTGTTCATGCTGCTAAAAGCAATACACAAGGAAGTGATGATAAGCTTTTATATATACTATATGTATTTGCAGACCACTTAGAAAAGTATTTAGAAACTGTGTAGTTTTGCAATTTGTTATGCAGTGTAAGACAGAAAAGTTAGTCCAAGTAAACATTTCCTAGTATTTTCACCATCAGCTTGTCTTCAACAGATTAGATTAATTTGCAATGTGGGAATGTTTTTTTTCTATAATTTGTTCTTTTTATCTTTCTCAAATTATCTTTTATAATGTAAAAGTCACTGGGTGCTGAAAATCTGCAATCTATCATGTGCTGGCCAATACATTTACTCCAGATATCATCAGCAGCTTAAATGTTACATTCAGTGTTTCTTTCATTTCACTGGTTTATGGAAGTTGAATAGTTGACTTTGTTTTCCAGGTATTTCCTTCAGTGTTTTGCTAATGTCTTGGCCTTGGCAGAACAGCATCACCCTGTGGATCTATCTTATAATACATCCTTTCATAGCAGTATGTCCAATATGCTTGAAGATTAATGTAATTTAACTGCAAGCTTACCCATGTAGTATCTGTGTGTATACAATATATATATATATATATATATATATATATATATATATATATATATATGTATATTGAAAATGCAGGTGCCACCAGGTTTGTTGAGAACCTTTAATTCTTTATTTTTTTTTCTAATCAAGCATTGAACATTTTAAATGACTTGTTAAAATAACAGTTATAATACAGAATACCATAATTATTTTGAGCAGTCAAGTAGAGAACAAGACACCATGTATACCAGCAACTATAGTAAATGTGCATACAAGTTTGAATAGCTAGGCTGCATGGGTGTGGGTGCACAAACAAATTCCTTTTATTTCAATGCAGAAATTTCACAGGAATGTCATTAAGATTAAAAATATCCAAATTATGTAGCCCAAAGATTATTAAAATATTTTCCAATTTAAAGCATATCTGAAGCAAAGAAAGAATACTTTGGGCCCATTGCTAATTATGCTGATCCCATTCAAAAAATGCTAACAGAGCCCTGAAATAATCCTCATGCTGAAGTGGGCACCATCTGGGCTCTGTTCTTTGATTTTTCTTCTTCTCCACTGCAGCCAAAAGCTGAGCTATGGATTAACTTACCATGTTGGTGCTTTTCATCTTACAAGTTGTCTGTCCCTTATTGCACAAATAGTCATAGTTCAAAATGGATTTTCCTGGACAGTCACTATTTTCCCCACTAATAAGTTTACATCAGGGGATGTTTCTATGGGATATAAGTGATATAAGTGACTATTGTAGATGCTTAAGCCCCAAACATTCTACAGAATGATTGTGTGATGGTCACATTCTTCTGCCAGCTATTGTAAGTCTATAGGTACCATTACATAAATATCTGTTTACAGATGTACAGTAGGTAAGCAATAACCATTAAGGTGACAGTCTTAAACAAATCAATTTCTCCCAATATAATATTTGCACAATATTACAAAATGTTGTTTTGGAATCCTTGAAAAAAGTGCATTTTACATTTTATCTCTGACATATATTCTTTAGCCTCTAATCATTTCTGCTAAGACAATCATATATAGCCCAAGATAGAAGCTGTTAAATAGGTTAGGAGCATCAGCTGTGATTTTCTGAAATCAAACATTTTTCTAATAGAGAGAAGATATCGTTATTCACTTTCTCCACTTTCTGCTATATATTGTAGTAATACACCACACTGAAACCTATGTTTTACAGCCCATTCATAAAATGCAGGCCATGATGTGAAGCCTGCTGTATGTCACAGAGGTGTCTCAGATTAATGCAGCAGACATAGCTCTTTGGTTGTAGGAGAGGTAGGCCTCATGGCATTAGCTTCAGAAATGTGTCTCTTTTTATAATCAGCAGTATGAGCTCTGGAAGGCCATACCACTGCATTACAAATTAAGTTATACAGCCATGTACATATTTGCCAGAACAGCACGGATCATCAAATGTCGTCCAAAAAGTTTTACTGAAAAATTAGCACATCATGTCACATGCCTGACAAAGGTGTCCTGAGTGACTCCAAAACATTGTACTCTATTCTTTGTATTTTTTTTTTGTAATTCACTTTATTAATAATGTAAGTCACAGAACACAGAGAACAAAGTTGTAACAATCGGTTACATACATGAGTGAGTCTTCCAACATTGCCAATAATACATTAATAAAAGATTGGATCAGTTAGACACACTCAAAGGTAAACTTCTGGGGCCTGAAGTCAGGAAAAGAGGAGGGAAAAGGGGTGAAGGGAGTCATGGGGAATAGGGATGAAAAGAGGGATGGAACCAAGAGGTACTCCTTGGAAGGAGAGGTACTTCCTAGGCATCCATGTGGACCTGAAGGTCTCTTCAGTATTCAGTCCATGATCTCATTGACCTTCGCAAACCAATGAGATTTTGTGGGTGGACATGTTTGTTTCCTCCAAAGAAAAACACACACCTTCACTGCATTCAAAAGGTATTTGTTAAAAGAGGTTTTGTATTTCTTGACAGGTCTATTGTACAGGTGAAGTAGGTAGGCAGCCAGTTTGTTGCTCACATCTACTGACGTAAGCTGTCTAATAACATCTGTAACCTCATGCCAAAAGGGCTGAACTGTGGGACACTGCCAGAATATGTGGAACATAGTGCCCAGGACACCTCCACGTCTCCAACAGTCACTGGAGGCTTGTTGGGAAATACAAATGAGAGTGGCAGGGACTCTATACTATTGTATGAGTATCTTGTAACTGGTCTCCTAGTGTGTGGTGGCAATGGAGGATTTATGGGCAAAATGAAGGATGTTTTCCCATTGTTGAGCTGTCAGCTGGATTCCCAGGTCAGATTCCCTTTTCGTTAAAAAGGGAGGGGTATGGTCAAGGATGGGGTTGATCCAAAAACCATATATGGTAGAAATATCCTTTGAGATGTGATCGTTCTTCAATAAAACTGTTTGGACAAAATTTGATGAGCTGGCAAATATATATGTTGACTCGTGATGTCTCCAGCTGACTGTTGCTCCTGCAACTCTGAGCCTTTTCCAGGAATATGTGCGATGGAATATTAACATTACTAAGTGTTATACAGGACGCATTAAAAATAATGGACTATAACATTTGCAAACCTTATGGGGTTGTTTTACTAAAAATGAATCTGATGCAGCTGTGCATGGTAGCCAATCAGCTTCTAACTTTAGCTTGTTCAATTAATCTTTGACAAAAAAATCTTTAAGTTGATTGGTTTCTATGCACAGCTGCACCAGATTTTGCACTCTGCAGTTTTAGAAAATCAACCCCTATGTGTGTGACTATAAGTGCACACTTGCATTCTTCTGAGAAGGAAATCTGCAATCCAGGATATACTTGGCAATATGGTGGCTTACAGGTCAATGTAATAGATATGTAAACAAAATAATGTATTCTTCAACCACACACTAAATAAATCAGTGTTAAAGTGTTAATAAACCCAGGACCCTGCATTCACTATATCTGGTCTCCCACAGTATACAGAACATGGAAATGCAATTATTTTATTAAATATAAACTGAAATACCTTTTCTCATAAGCAGTATCTAGCAGTCTTGTGACTTCTATCAGTGTCCGGCTGAGCACTGGCTAATCTTGTAGGATTATTTTTCATTCTCCTCTGTCTGTGCTATGAGGCTGCTTAACCCCTGTCCCTCTGTCTGAACAATACTGATTGGCCCTGTGCTGATCACTTGCACCCTCCCAAAGAAAAAAAACCTCTCTAACACTGTAAACTGAGCATGTGCAGAGTGATTCCTAGATCTCTGTACTATCAACAGATGGATTGGGGTCAGTAAAAGAAGGGGAGGATCAGAGAAGAGAGGATCAAACAGCCTTTTTAAACAATGTGGAGGATTAACCCATTAGGTTCCACAGTGAGTATAAAGCATGCTTTACTGCATATACAGACTGATTTTACTGCTGTGGGTTTAGTAACACTTTAAGTCATATCAATAAAAATGTTTATTTAGACTTTTTTAAGTGTTTGATACATATGCCAGTCTAGAAAGGTTAAGCAATGGGGGACACTGAAACGTAACTGTCATAGCTGGAAAATAATGCTAAGTATGCAACAGAAGAACTTTTCATCTGTTGTAATCACGAGTGTCCTCCAAGTGTCAGCCATTTAAGCCCAACCTATGTGACTAATGTGGCTAATTTAGGCATTGCTTGACACACGGGAGTTGCAAATTTTTACACTGCTAGTCATTGCTTCATAACTTTCCCAACATCTTGGAAATATATTGGTAATGTTATTTTATTTTCTAACACCAAGATATATCTGATTAAACAGCTAGGAACAGAATATCCAATTGTGGGAAAAGACTAAAATAAAAAAGGCCTCTGTGGTCTGGGCAGAAGGGGAATATTTCTAAAGTACAAAAAATAGAAGTCTAAAATATCTTCAACTGTAACACAGTGAGGTGTGTGTGTGTATGCATGTTGGAGGGAGAAGGGCTGAAAAATCTTTAACAATACCTAGGATACTAGTCATAAGTCAACAGGTCTGTCAGCTATTTTTTACATTTAAACCATTTTATGTGGAATGTTATAGACCTGGAAATATGCAATATAAAACAACATGTGCACACCTAGTCATAGATGGAGTAAAAATGAAAATGAAAAACAATATGCCGTATGTCTAAGAGTATAAAGATCTGTGAAATGTAATATGGTCACTTGACTATAATGTCCTGCTTTCATAACACAGTAAAATAAACAATATAGAAAAATGTAAATGTACTTAATGGCTCCATAGATGTATATTCCTAAATAGCATTGTTTTCTACCAAATATTCCTAAAATGGCTTCTACTTTGCTTTTCAGATTATAAGCTGACAAAGCGTGCTAGTGTAGAAGTAACACTTGAGATCTGTGGCAGCTGATAATTACTATCCTTTGTCAAGTGCTCTATATAACCCAAGCATTGTGAAGACCGAGCATGATTACAGTACTCACATACTAGTTCAGTGTGAGCATTTCACTTTGTTAGGTAAATACGCCCTATTTTCTCTTTTTTTTCCCTCTACTTTACTAGAAGTAAAAATAAGGGAATTCATTCCCCCAACAGTTTGTAAAATCTGCTCCCATGATCCTGTTTCCTGGGTTCAGATATGCTAATCTGGCATTTGTCTCTTTAACCTCATTTTAAAGTTTCTCTCTTTTTTTTATTTATAGAGAGTGCTTGTCTCTCTTCAGATATCAGCGTGAAGCACTGGGCACAAAGAATAGTGTTTTATAGTAAGAGGATAAGCAAACGTGGGACCTGTTACTATACTGATACCACCTTTTATGTCAATGGTGCTTACAGAGTTCAGGGATTATGTGCCTGTGAAGAAGAGCATAAATGAAGGGTTGGGTTTGGGAGATGTATGTGCAATTTGCTCTGCCTCTATGATTAGCCCCCCCAATGCCATAATAAAATCATGAAGGGACCCTTGGGACCCCATACCAATTTAGTAAAGGGCTAGTAAAAAAAAAACCAGACTGTTTTAAAAGAAAGCTTCTCCTATATTTAACACCTTAATAAAAACTAATTAAAAATATAGTTTGCATTTCAGTAACCTGGTAAACCACATTTTATTGATTAATAAGCAAATCAGCGGAAATTCAAGCTACGTAGGCAAATCATCTGAATCATGTTTGAATCTTGAAATGTTGCTGATCGGTTCTCCAAAGGGGCTGAAAAAAATGTGGCTGGGTTAGGTTTGCAGGGTATTTGGCAAACCCATGGTGAAGACCAACAATTGAGAGCTTAGTAGTATAGGTTAAATCAGTACATTGCAGTAAATTATTGCTTTTAATGAAACCCAGAATAACTTATTTTTGAGCATTTTAACGCTGGATTCACCTACTTCCTCAATGCAGCTTCCCAGAGGATTTGGCCATAGAGCACACTCTCAAATCATTATCAAGAGTTAGCTGATAATCCTGCTTCTGACTACCTGTCCCTTCATTCATTGCATGGTGCACAAGTGCCTCCTCATTACAATGAATTTTAGCCAATGTGAAGTGCTGCTGTGCAAGTCAGAAGGGAGTAGTCTTATCATAGAATTATGCAGGGATGTTTCTGGTGAGGTCCCTTAGATGAAAACAGGAAAAGGTGGGCAGTAATTCATTTATTTACTCCTGACCTTTGCACTCTGGATCCTGTGGTATGTGCTCTACTCCTGATCTCTCTATTCTTAACAGTGGTTGTAAACCTCTGGCATGTAAAATGAACAAAGCATGTCCTTCTATCATGAGTATTTGCTTCCATTCAGAACACCGAGTGCCATATTTCCCAACTCCAAGAGATGAAAGGAGATGAGGGTGGGGAGCTCCAGCACAAAGCCTGTTATTGATAGCCTTGGCTGTGCAAGTTTCCTCTGTGGAGGGGATGTGTCCCTTCCCTACACTCAGCTCTCAGATTACACTCAACTCTCCTTGCTGAGCTGAGCAGTGTGTGATATCAGATCTCCACCCCCTGATTTCTGAAGCTCAGGCAAGCTATGTAAATTCTGAACTTTGAACTGATGTACAGAAGAGATGGCTATAGATAAACAGGTGCAGTAGCATTTGTTTCACCTGTATTTATCACCTGAGACTAGTCACTTCACTGCGTATACTGTATGTAAGGGTTTATAGCTACTTTAAGCTTTGTTGCAGAAAACATACTCTTAACTGCTGCACTGTATATGTTGTGCCCAGGGGTGGACTGAGCATTTGGAAACTCGGGCACTGCCCAAGGGCCCGGGGTCAGTAGGGGGCCCCATGAGATGCCCCTGGTACCTTTTTCATAGGCTTTTTTGAGTTTGGGCAAGGACACAGGGGCCCCATGTTTCCCTATTGCCCGGGGGCCCCATGAGTTGTCAGTCCGCCCTTGGTTGTGAACTATGTTATAGAGTCCATTACTGTGCTGTAAATGACATACTCCTGATGATGTGCTTACTGTCTTTGTTGCTGGTTGCTATGTAGTTCCCAACTATTTTAATTAAGTTCTTCTGTAAGGTATGATCAAAGAAAGTGTTAGCTGTTTGCCTATATTCTATGCAGAGAAATGCATGTGTGAAAGAAATGATTCTTTGTGCTAAGGGATACTTATGTTTGTAAAAAAGTAGTAAAAGAGTATTTTGTGAGTACAAGGAATGCATCATAATGGTGTGGTGTATACTGCAAGTAGGCTCAGACTCTATTAAACCATGCCAAATATTCAGCCTAGTTTAATCACGCCTACTTTTTACTGTGGTGCAATAAGAACACCATTGAGCCCCATTCCCATAAAGAGTCTCAAGGTCTTACCACTTGATAAAACATTAGGCGTTTCAAGTTGAAATGAATCAGATTGGGGTGCTGCTGTTTGATGTATTTAAACCAAGCTAAATATAAAAGTAAAAGAAAAAATATATGCCTTGTCCAAAATATGTGCACCAGAATATGGTAAAACTGTCAATGGACATCATACTGTTCCATAATATCACACACAGTTTTAAGTAATTTTCCAAGCATGTAATTTAAAGAATTGGTGTTTTTTAAATTTTGCCCTTGAAGTTGGATAAAAAGAAATCTTTCCCTGTTATACAGTATTTTAAAATTAATTTTTTCTTCATTAACTGTCCTCCATTCCACTGTTCTGCTCCCTATGCTCTTTTTAGCATAGGTTACTTATTAGTCTTGAAAAATGGTCAGAATTTAGTATCAAGATGCACTGCCTATAGACTTCAATGGAGTTTTCAGTTGAATTTGCATTTCATGGATTTCAAGGAGAATTCAATGAAACTGCCACAAATAGAACACTGGCAGATGCAGTCATTCCTTAGTCACAAATATTATTTAGAAACTCAGTGGGTTTCATTTTGTCCGTCTCGTACTCGTAGTTTTATGAGCTAAGAAATACTCCTTCTTCCAATACCATTACCTTTTCTACCTTCATCAAGATGTTACATCGTGAAAGGAAATTATTTATGTGAATAGGACCATATATTTGAAGAAAAATTACAGGCAGTAAGTAAAATTAATTTATTATTTATAGTATATAAAAAAAAATTATGGTTTATTTTTTCACTTGATTATTTTCAAAACACTTAGATATCTGCAAGTACAGGGGTTTTAGAGACTAGTTTATAACATAAATAACATGATGAAAATGGCAGTCACTAAGCAGCAAGATTATGGCCACTAAATTAGGCTAAATGTAAAACTTTCATATTTGACGTTTAAGATAAGCTATACCATATTTCAGTTCAGTACTGTATATATTTTGTTGTATTAATTGTTAGTAAAATATTAAAGATGAACTTCAGTTTTGAATAGAGAGAGAAAGGGTTAGAAATTTCCCTTCAGTTCTGTCTCACACCTGTCGCATGGAAAGGAAATGAGAGAAAATTGTCCACCCATTGACACATACAGCAACGAATTTCCAACTGAGACTCTAAACAAGCTTTTCTCAACCTTTTTACCCCAAAGGAGTCCTCGTAATAATTTTAAGATCTTAAAGAACCCCTGTTAAGTTTAGTTCATTGGTGGTCATTGGGAGAATGCCCCTTACATTGGTGGTGGTCAATGGGAAGAATACTCCCCCTACGGTGGTGACCAGAATGACACCCTTTCAGTTATGCTTCTTGCTTTGCCAAGTGGTGTTGGACCTGGAACTATGCAGGCAAAGAAGGTCAGTTAGCCACAGCTAAAGAAACCCCTGACTCCTCTGGAGGCACCCTAGTTGAGAATGACAGTTCTAAACCTTCCTCACTGTAGTAGAAATGTTTTCCTCCTAAAAAAGAAGTATGGGAATAGTTTTTTCCCAAATTATACTTACCTAGGTGGATGCTACATCAGACCAATGCCGCATCTGTCCTCTGCCGGCTCTAAGCATGTGAACTCAGTGATCACGTGACCTCTGATTGAGTTCTCACAGCTGCTCTGAGTAGAGAATGGTGATTGCCAGTCACCCCTGTCTGCTCTGCCCCCACGCTCACTGGAGTGCTGGGCTGTGGAGGGGGAGGGAGTGGCTGGCTCAGGCTCTCAGCATCTCACTGAGAGGCTGAGCCAGGTGTCACTCCAGACTCTGGGGTGCATCCCAACTTTAAAGTTTGTACCTGGGGTGACGTTAGCCAACAATGGGCTTCAGCCCATTGTTAACTGAAAATGGGTCACAGGAGTGTAGAACGAACTGCACCCCTGTGTTCTACAAGGGAAGTACAGCCAAAAGAGCTGTACTTCTCCCTTAAGGAAATAAACTTAAAGTAAAATTGATTCAAACTCATTTCTATTCCCCTTAGTTAATTTTAATTAATGTGGCTGAATGACATTAAAAAGAAAATTGAAAAGACAAAACATTTTTATATACACTTTTTATATTTCTGTAAATAGAATAAACCATACAAAACCCAACCTTTGTGCATGTGCCCACTCCTGCACCACACTCCACCCTTGCTTCCATACCTCTAGCCAGCCAGTCTTCTTTCTTCAGACCAAAACCGTTCCCCTGTGGGCCATACTTGTGGCCACACCCCAGAACATTTTTTTCAGCTCGGTGCTTCCTTTCATACCTTGGCACCTAAGAACTTTCAACGTTTTGAAGATCATCCTTAGTATTCCTTTCATTGTATACATGATGAAAATCCATTCAAAACCTTCTGTTAGAAGATTTATTATAACTCACACCATTAAGCTTCCATTTGTAAACTGAGCAGGTGGCATATGGAACTTTATATTGATTGAGAAAATCTCAGTAGCAATTTTGGTTGCCATAGAAAGGCAAGGCATTTAAGCAGACTGTCACATTTATTTTTACTGCTCTGGGCTATTTCTACTAAGTATAAAAAACTAAATTTCTGTTAATGTATAACTAAATAAAATAACTTTCTAGCTTGTTAAGTAGCATCAAAAGAACATAAATAGTCCTAAATATAGTGGGGGATCTCTGTCAGCTTTTTATAGCTTGCTATGACCCTATTGCTTCCTGTGTAGTTGCCAGGACAAGAGGTGGACCAAATCTCTCCAGCTGGGGAACAAACAGAAATAAAAGCGCTTTTTAGCGTGATGAGAAAGGGTTAGAACCTCCTTTTTTTACTACTCATATTGTTTGCTTCCCCATTCACAAGAGTTCCTTATTTTGACTTCCTTTGTAGTCTCCATTACAAAATAAGGGGGAAATTTCCCAGACAGGCAAACAGACACCAATAAAAACTGTGACCAATCTTTACTGTACAAAAAAATTAAAAACTGCAATAAAGGGCCAATACACAGAAGAAAGTGTATGGTCATTTGCCAGGTTTCCATCCAACAAATGTAATTTTGTCAGTTGTGCATGTGTATGTAATAGGTGGAAACTCTTGGAATGGTTTTGAGCATCATGCTAGCAAGTATACTATCTTGGGCATGATGGCACAGGTTTGCATTGTTCCGTGCACAACAATCACAGCCATGCAGTTATGCATAAATTAAATGTACCTTATATCTGTAATGTAGTTTCTCAAACCCAGATGTATTGTTAATTGAAAGCAGGTGCCCAACCTGGGGTGTCTTAAGATTCAATTACACATCTTCACCAAGGAACCCTATTTCAAGCTGTCAATTTCTTTGTATTAAGATAAAAAAGTTAACCCTACAAAAATGGACATATACTAGACAAGTGAGGTGCCTATTTTGCTAATTTTCTAATCAGAGTTGTCACGTACCTGATAAAAGTCTGAATTGAGGAGGTCAGCCCCTCTTGTATCTCCAAGCCAGGCCCCATTGAAGGTGGAACAGATGGTGCTGAGGGACAGGAGAAACACTGGTGCCTTCGGATGTTGATTGCAGAACTTGTGGCTGGAGGTGTAACCTCAGTAAATCAAGCAGGGCATCCAGTCAGGAACAGAGGAGATGCCGGAATGGCCAGCTGAGGTTAAGGAAGTACTCCACTGGAACTGCAAAATCTAGGTACGTGGCTTGCCAGAACTTATGATAAGCATGAGGCCCGGAACACACCATGACAACTGGAGCTGATATAATAGCCAGGACAAGCACTTGGCAGGACTGTAGAGCCAAACTGGAGCCGGAAGCATAGTCAGAGTAATAGCCAGGGTCAGGAACAAGCATGCGATGAGGTACCGGAACATCAGACAGGGGCGAGGTCAGGAGGAAGCCAGGATCAGAAACCGATGAGCAGAAGCATAAACAGAATCCAAGAGCAGGTCAATGGTAAGCTGGGTCAGTAACGGATAGACACAGGATACAGCAGGGCACAGGGAATTAGCTGAAGACCAGTCAGCACTGACAGAGAGTAAGAGCCTCCTTTAAATAGTCCATCTGGCACCAGAAACTGTGGGCTCACTCCCGCGTGCGTGCTCCCATGTGTGTGAATTCTTTCGAGCATGCGCGAGCCTATACTCATTTTTATTAGCAATGCACCCGTGCTCACTTCTATGCATGATGTTGCGCGCACAAGTCGCTGTACAGGAATTCCCTTACAAAGTGGTTACACATGTGGCAGTCAACTGGTTAGGCAAAGTTTTTCCAAAGTGAACAATCTCAGCAAAACTTCAGAAAATAAACATTGCCACCACTTGGCAGCAACACTAACACTTATTTGTTCTCCTTACATAATTAACTAATCAGCAAAAGAGATTTGGGTCCCATGCGTTTCCTCAGACTTGCTCTCCAGAGACAGTAAACAGTCCTTGACCTTGGTTTTTAAGTTCTATTAGGGGTATTGAACTTGGATGGGGTAAGGGGTGGACAAACTCCTTAGTAGCTATGTACAAGTGCATAGAAGGGCTTCTCTTCTTGGAGAGCTCTCTAGCCTTTCCCGGTGTACCACCCCAAATCCCAGATAATTCTCCTCTATCTAGCTGTCTGGAGGAATCCCTGGGCTGGGGATCCAGTGCCTGCCACTTTATTATGAAACAGTTCCGGGTAAGAAGCTAATCAGATTTCCCACCAGAGTGCTCTTTTCCCTTTAATTGGCCCAAGGGTTGTTGGAGTAATCACTAGGTGGCTGTCTTCAGGCCTTTTGCTGGGCTGGCTCCTTTCCTAGCTCCACAGGTGGTCCTCGCTCTCAGGGCCCATAAGACTGAGTAATACTCCTGTCCAAGTCTCAGGCTGTAGGTAGGCCACTTCCCACTGGGCCCCCTCCCTGGCTCCTGCATATCAGCCTTCCTCACATCTTCAACCCAAACTGAGCAGGCTCAGTCATACTTAAGGGCTGCTCAGGTCCCAGGCCAAGCCTCTTGCTTACGGCTTGACCAGACTATGCAGACCAGCCCCTCCTCACCCCAGCCCACTGCTTCTAGAATCTTCTCTAAAATTCTAGAGCAGGTGGAGGTATCAAGGTAACTGATCTGCAGAGCTTCTCAGCCCTGGTCCAAATTTGACCCTGCTGATTATTCCCCAGGCTGCTACTCAGCCTCTCTATCTAAAAAATAATCTAGCTAACTAGAAGGGTACTACAGAAGTGATAAGATTCTATGCAAAGTTGCAGCTGCTGTGCACATGTAGGCTGCCGAAACAGACCTCTTCATAAAAATGCCAGTTGCTTGTCTGTTACTGTCTTTAATAGCCTTCAACACAGAACAAGTAAGCAGATCAGAAAAATAGGAACTTCAGGTATACCTACTTGTTGAGATTTCCACGACCCAGAAAAAGTACCAAAGCCATTGCATAAACATAGCAACCAGGGAAGCATAATCAGAAGAGATTTGGAATTTCTGTCTTCCTAGTAGTCAGATATAATATTGCATGTACTGTTTTTTTACAGACTTTTCAAAACTGCAGTAATAACTCATTCATGTCTGCACATCTGCAGCTTCACATAGACGCCTGTGTTTTCTGAGGGCAACAAAATATTTTCCCTTGGATTTTCCACAGCCTTTCACTGATAGAAATGTATATATTTATTTTACCGTACATAGGACAAACAACAAAGCAAAATGGGCAGAAACCCATAGTAGCCAATCAGAATTAGTCTTTTATCATTAACATTGTAACTACTATAAATTTCTGGATACTGATTAAAGGCAACATTTGCTTTTCGTCAGTTACTACACATGCTCTAATTCCTTTCTGTGCTTTCTTAATAAGAAAGTTAAATCGTGACTATTCTACTCAATAACTGTGACTTGTATGAAATTGTGATTAATCACAGCTACGTTTATCAGTGTGTGTTTCTTTTGTATTTGTAAGTGTATGTAAACCTTAATTAACTTTTCTTATTTACTTTTTTTGGTCTGTTAAACCTTTTGTTTTATCTGTTTGATACATACAAATAGAACCTATTGATCTTGCCAAAAGTCTTGTGAGCTGGTAATGTCCTCTGCCTGTGCTGACTGTTATCAGATATGTTGTTCTAACAACCCTCTATGTTATGGAGATGAGAAGAAGGGGAGGTTTTAGCATCCTTGATTTGTTTCTGTTGTTCTAATACAGCAGAGTTGCCACCCTAGGTCTTAAAATGTATATAAACTCTAACAATATATAATATGTTAAATATACAATTGAAAACATTTTTGTCATATCTTATTGACAGATGCACAATAATAGCTGTTCACCCAGCCAGAAATCTTATAAACTGATAACTTCATGCGCTCTTCCTCTGAAGACAATTATTAGTTTGCATTATTCCCAGCTATCTCTGCTAGGCACCAAACACCTCCCCCTATGTTATAGAGTGCTATAGAAAAATAAAACTCCAGATAATGTGGGCAGAGTTGTGTGTGGGGCCAATAGAGGCACATTACACATGCCTCAATATTTGCTGGATGTAGAAAAATTGCATTAACAATGGGAAAGGCTTGCAACTTGAGCCTACAGTATATATAGAGTGCAGGGGTCAGAAATATGTAAGTAGTGCAGGGGTCTGGGTTAGCTACAAAGGGTGGGTAGCATACAAAGTACAGAGTGTGGGGGTCAGGAGTGGGTAATGCACAGAACATAGGGGTCAGTTGTATGTAACATACATAAACACTTTGTGCTATGCCTATCCTGTGCTGCCGATGTATTATTAAATAAATAACTTATGTCCACTGTGTATACAAAATTCAGCTATATTACAAATCCAACAATCATGTGCATGTGTTTGTGTGCATAAATGTTGTGTATATTATAAAATGTAAACTAAATCCTGGAGGCAGCTTGCAGTCAGTTGTGTTACCACAACCTACATACAACAATATATAATGAATTACTGCCGCGCCTTCCTACCTAACTCAATTTAACAGTGCATAACTCACATAAACATAAATTCAAAATAAACCATCATATGCATACATATTTTAAAAAATGTATTCAATGTCTTTGTTGCTACTGTTGGTCCAATGTCCGTATGTATTACATTTCTCTATTAATTCACCCGTGAAGTTTTAGTGCCTTCTGGTGCTCCCCACCACCATTCACCATATGCGCTCACCTCTGTCTGTGGACCTGCTAGATAAGCAGGTCATACATGCTTTCCCCTCATCAGAGCTCCTGCTGGATCACTTCCCTTGATGTACACTACATTGCCAAAAGTATTGGGAAGCCTGCCTTTGCACGCACATAAATTTTAATGGCATCCCAGTCTTAGTCCGTTGGCTTCAATATTGAGTTGGCCCACCCTTGCAGCTATAACAGCTTCAACTCTTCTGGGAAGACTGTGCAAAAGGTTTAGGAGTGTGTCTATGGGACTGTTTGTCTAAGGAAATGTTTGACCATTCTTCCAGAAGTGCATTTACTATGTGAGGTCAGCTACTGATGTCAGACAAGAAGGCCTGGCTCGCAGTTTCCGCATTAATTTATCCCAAATGTGTTCTATGGGGTTCAGGTCAGGACTCTGTGCAGGCTAGTCAAGTTTCTCCACCCCAAACTCGCTCATTCATGTCTTTATGGACCTTGCTTTGTACACTGATGCGCAGTCATGTAGGAACAGGAAGGGGCCATCCCCAAACTGTTTTCACAGATTTGGGAGCATGAAATTGTCCAAAATGTTTTGGTATGCTGCCGCCTTAAGAGTTCCCTTCACTGGAACTAAGGGGCCAAGCCCAATCCCTGAAAAGCAACCCAACATCATATTCCCCCCTCCACCAAACTTTACACTTGGCACAATGCAGTCAGGCAAGGACTGTTCTTCTGGCAACCACCAAACCCAGACACGTTCATCAGATTGCCAAACAGAGAAGCCTGATATGTCACTCCAGAGAACACTTCTCCACTGCTCTAGAATCCAGTAGTGGCGTGCTTTACCCCACTACATCCAATGCTTTGCATTGCACATGGTGATGTAAGGCTTGGATGCAGCTGCTTGGCCATGGAAACCCATTCCATGAATCTCTTTATGCACTGTTGTTGTGCTACTCTGAAGGCCACATAAAGCTTGGAGGTCTTTAGCTATTTACTCTGCAGACAGTTAGCGACTTCTGCGCACTGTGCGCTTCACCATGCGCTGACCTAGTTCTGTCATTTTACATGGCCTACCACTTTGTGGCTGAGTTGCTGTTGTTCGCAGTTGCTTCTACTTTGTTATAAAACCATTGGCAGTTGACCGTGGAATATTTAGTAGCAAGGAAGTTTCACGGATGACTTATTGCACAGGTGGCAACCTATCATGGTACCATACTTGAATTCACTGAGCTTCTGAGAGCAACCCATTTTTTCACAAATGTTTGTAGAAGCAGTCTGCATGCCGAGGTGCTTGATTTTATACACCTGTGGCCATGGAGGTGGTTGGAACATCTGAATCCAGTGATTTGGAGGGGTGTCCCAATACTTTTGGCAATATAGTGCATCTCCTGGGGCACGTGGCTCCTTTTCCTCTGCTGGAGGTCCTGCATCCTCTCCCAAAAAGATGAAGTGTGGTCCCTTAAGAAGTCTTAGTTCCTTCTATAGTGGACTCATATAGAAAATGGGGGTTTCATGATGTAATATGTATATCTCAAATAATTTATTTATTAAAATTGCACTTACATGGATGAGTAAAAAACTTGCATGTATATTAAAATACAGCGGGGCTGAAGCTCCTTTGTCAATTCCAGTTGCGACTGTCAGTCACCCAGCTCTGCCCAACGTGTGTCATCACGTGACTTCCTCAGGGGTACCCTGCAGAGCCAGGTGCCCCAGAAGATACATCAATGGAAGTGATCCTACAGGAACCTTGATGAGGGGAAAGCATATTTGACCTGATTATTTTGCAGGTCCACAGATAAAGGTGAGCGCATATAGCGAATGGTGGTGTGGAGCAGCAGAAGGCACTAAAACTGCATGGGTGAATTATAGAGAAATGTAATATATATGGACATTGGACCATCAGTAGCAACATGTAACATACAGCGTTTAGGAGACATACTGTATATACAGCCCAGCGCAGAGCACTCCCTTTAATTACCTTCACCACTACCCTATACTGTACATAGCACAGCAGTACCACCTATGCATATACAAACACGCTGCATATACATACAACATACAAACCCACTGCATACATATACATGCAACATACATACTGCATACACATACATATAGTACCTACATACATACATATGCATAAAACATACATACACACTGCATATAACATACATACACATACATACAACATACATATGTATTGCATACAACATACTCATGCATACACAATCAAACACATTTTTGATGGTATTGCTGGCATCTTCAGTTCCCCATGCACTCATGGAAAAGCCTGGGGGTAGCAGTACCTACCCCACCTATGGGGGCAACTTACCACAACTTACCACCATTCTGTCCACCTTGCTCCTGCACAGCTCATTCTCCTCTCCCTCCCTCTTCCTCTCCAAGCACCTGATAAATTCAGGGCACATCTTTTGTGACTCAGAAAAATGACACCATGTATGATGTACTTTGTTCACATCTCAGAAATAGAAATTTTGGAGATGTAATGATTTCTATAATGTTCCTGCAACTGGAGCTAACTTCCAGTGTGGCCAAGTGAAATCCAGTAAGTTCCCAAGCAGGGGCGGACTGACCATTTGGAAACTCAGGCATTGCCCGAGGGCCCCGGGTTAGTAGGGGGTCCCATGAGATGCCCCTGTTACCATTTTCATAGGCTTTTTTGAGTTTGGGCAAGGACACAGGGGCCCCATGATCCCCTATTGCCCAGGGGCCCCATGAGTTGTCAGTCCGCCCCTGTTCCCAAGTATGATGTTATATAGTTCTAACATACCTCTTTCCTAGGGTGACAATGCTGCTGCTCCTACATCATGTATGGTTGTCACCCTAGGAGTGGAAGTGTTCTCCTGGCAAGATTAACAGATGAAAATAAAGCTGAAAAGTTTAAGAAAAATGAAAACACATTCAATCACTACATCTAAGGAAAGGTGAGCTGCAACATATTCAATGTTGTCAGGACAATAATATTTTTAGTCCGGTAAAGATGGCATATTACAATTAATATTTTGTATTATCATTTAATATCCAATAGGTGTAGATCTAGGCTATTTTTCACACATTTCCCAGCTATCTCTATTTGCTTGCAGAAAAAAAGCCTGCTATTAATAAACTATGGGAAGAATATTGATTCTGCACTTTTGGACCCAATTCATAGCAATTTTATGAATCCACAAAGTTTACTCCATCATGACCCCAATACACATCATGGGAAGGAAAATGGGTTGCTAAATTCCATGTCACTGTGAGAACAGACTGGCAACATATATAAAAGCTTATTTACTAAAGTAAAGTACATTTTTACTCAAAAATAGTGCAGGTCAAGTCAGTTATCCAATTAAGTGTAAATGAAAGACTTTAAAAAAGCAAGGGTTTGCATTTCACACAATTGCATATTTGAAGTATATCTTCACTCTTAACTTTGAGTGAACATTCTTGACTCCTTTAGTAAATCAACCTTTTACTGGGGAATTAAATAAAGTGTTAACAACATTTCCCATTAAAATTACCTGCACCTAATTCATGAAAGCATTTGTGCCAATTTCACTAACGATACCGATATGTGCAGCAAATTCAGGAAATTCTTACTTACTGCCACCTGCCACTTCAAGGACCTGTTGCTTTGGCAGCGACAGATTCTTAAAGAATTACAGCTAGATCACAGATTAGGAAACTGGTGGTAATTAGTACCAGCTGTGAACTAGCATACAGAGATACACCAGTGATTGGATTGGGGCATGTCTAAGCAGGAAATAGTTAATATTGTAACAGCTTACCATGCAGTTCTCTATCCCCAGTCTCATGCAGCTGAAATTAAACAAAGGGGCTAGAGATACCAGTAATGACATTGACAAGCAGGGAAGGCAAACCAGACGGGGAACTAGTCCCTGCAGCTGCCAGGACAGTGGATGGAGCCCCATGGGGAACTGAGAAACAAGTTTCAAATCAAGCCCACCTTGCTTTTGATTGAGAGTGGATGGCAGCAAGCAGAATCAAAAGCTGAATAGTGGCTATGGATTTGCCCTGTTAATCAAAAGCAAGGCAGATCTGATGTGGAAATAGTCTCTTGGTTCCCCATTAGGTTTAACTCACCAAAACTCTTCTACCATTCAGTGTGATTGGCACAGCAGAAGCCAGGGAGAAAGAAGACATGTCCAGTATGGACATTTTTGAGTATGATCCAGCATAGTCCAGAAATGAGCTCAGATTCATGTACCTGTTTCTAACAGGTACAAGAATCTGGCACAATCACCAATGATTTTGTTGCGGAGGCTCGATGAAATTCTAAACTGTGCCTATGATACTCTTTATGAATGGGGCAGCACAGTGGCTAAATGGTTAGCACTTCTGCCTGGCAGTACTAGTGTTGATGGTTCAAACCCCAACCATGGCACCACCTCTCTGGAGTTTGCATGTTCTCCCTGTGCCTGCATGGGCTTCCTTCCACACTCCAAAGATATGCTGGTAGGTTAACTGGCTCCTGTCTAAATTGGCCCTAGCGCTGCATAAATTGACAGTTCTATATAGGTACCTAAAATAATAAAAATTCTCTCTAGTCTGTCTAAAAGGATGAAGTTGAAGCTTACTGTACACACAAAGCTGAAGGAGTCAAGGAAATACACAGCCACCCTCCCACTGCTAAAAAGGGCTCATGTACAAATTTTCAAACAGAGAGAGGAAGACTCATGGTAAACATCATTTTCTTTGCTTTCTCTTTAGAAAACCCTCAGTGCTCTGTGAAACCTGCATCATAGGTGACTCTTGGATCAAATGTTTATTTGCAATTTGTATTTACATTGTAAAAAGATACATAAATCACATTTACAATAATAAACTTAAAGAATATGTAATCCCAACATTTCATATTCCCTGTATGCGACTGCTGTACCATGTATCTGTATGAAAAAGTATCCTATTCTCTTTGTATTGCTTCCTTTGTGTGAAATCCCTGATGTTCCTACCTGGCCCCATGCTTTCCATTTCCATTTCAATTTAAACCTGACCACACTAGGTATGAGATAACCCCCTTGGCAGTTCTGTAGTTGTGCTGGGAACCTAGCATGCTCCAATGATCAGGCTTGTCCTGACACATTCTCCCCTGCACAGCTATTCACTGGGAAGTTCAGTGTGCTGCAGTTTCTCCTCCCCCAGCCCCTTATGCAGCTGAGAACAGATGAAATTTAATCACTTCTAAATAGGGAGCAAAAGATGATTATACTGTAATTTTTTTATATATACACAAGTGGTTTGCCTTTCATTTATATTTTAAACTGAATGGGTTGTTTTACAAGGGGAGGGTTTACAAAAAATAAATAAAATATACTCATATTTTTTCCTTTAAACACTTGTGTATCTTCACACATTGACTATAATTAATGATCACAGACTGTCCCTTCCCATGCAGTAAATTTTTAAAAGTTCATCCTTGTCTGTGAATCTGATTAGTAATTAATTTAATATAAGGGACATGATATTTACTTACTCTTAAACAGTTAATAAACATTTTTCTCTGTTAAATATGAATGTATTGTAGTACACATTGCATATACTGTACCATAATAATTATAGAGGGTATATACAATAATATATGATGCACATAGCACAACTTTTTCTAACCCTCTTTTATCTTTCTCTTCCGATAAATTTCTGAAGTGGCATGGCTCTCTTCATGGTTCACGTGTATACATAGTTTTTCCTTTGCAAAATAAAAAATAAAGAAAACCTTTAATATACAATGATGAATCAATATATCAGGATTTAACAATGAACTTTTACAATGTCTCATCCTGCACACATTTTTCCAAATGCAAACAACAGAAGCTAACTACTCTTGGTGCTCCTCTTTTCTCTCAGCTCCTATGGTGCTGTCAGGTGTGTTGACTAAAGTAGTGGAAATTTCTGTTCAACTAATAAAAAATTGAAGAGCTGGACTTGGTGAAATGTAAAACGAGTAAATATTCCATCTTATCCTGGAGGGCAGATCGAGATTCAGTCTATAATGTTGTCATGTCAACAGTGGCACTTCTGCTGTTCATGATGCCATGCTATAAGTTATTCATGTGAACACAGCAAACAAAAGGTCTAGCCTAACCAAATGCTCAACATTTCTCTTAACTGAAGTGTTCAACCTAGTTTGAAGAACAGACCTTAGAGGTCATACTATCTGTGACTTAAATAAACTTTTCAGACTCCAGCGCCACAGGCGCTTTTTATGGCCAACATATGGCAGCTGGAGGCCTAGGAAGAAATTACAGTGTAGCTTTGTTATGACAGAATTTGCACTTATAGTGCTGGAATTAGAGGCACATTTGCTTTGAAAGGCTTTTTTTTCCCTGCAAAGTAAGACATGGAATAGGAGTAGACCCGTATATTAAGTCCCATTTTTTTTAAATTCCAAAGGGTTTAAAAATAAATAAATAATAATAATTTTATATATACACTTATATACACTTTTAAAGCATCAGAACAGAGTGCTTTATTATATTACTGGCATTTTGCCATCCTTTCTCATGGTTATACTCAGCAGCCAAAAGCTGACAACTAAATGGCTTACCGCCTAGACGACTCCCAATCATTTTGCTCCACTTCACTACTGCCAAAAGATAACAGATCCCTGGCTGGCCAGCTGGGAATGCTGGGTGAAATCAACAGCATCAGGGGAGGAGGCCTTAAAGCAGAACTAGAAAATGTATATTATATAGGGCACGCTTGTTAGAGCCCAACCTCTGTAGCTGTAGGATAAAGGTGCCAGATGGATATCAGGGATGGATGAATGGATGGGAGCAATAACACTGAGGCAGCTCTTCTTAGAGTGGAAGCAAGGCTCTAATGTAGTAACAAGAAAAAGAGAAGAAGGCGCCTCTAAGTGCAGTATTGGCAATTTATTTAGTAAACAATAGATACATTGCACTTTTAAGATAAATAGTTAAAAAGACTCATCGTGTGATGTAATAAGATCCAGGTGGGACATCCAGCTGTCCAGCAGCAAACTCTGTCTATAGGATCAGGAAGCAGAGCCCAGGATGTGCCTGTGCATCAAAATGAAGCTTGGAGAGCAGAGTCGGATGTAGGAGGTGAAGGAGGCGGTAATGCATTTTGGAGCATGCTCAATAGGCTCCTTCTTCAGATCTGAGTGAAAGTACAATTTATCAATTTATACAGTAAGTGCAATGTATCTATTGTTTACTAAATAAATTGTCAATACTGCACTTAGAGGCGCCTTCTTCTCTTTTTCTTAAAGCAAAACTAGCCCTTTTAGATTAAGCTCAGCTTTCAGTTTCTTCAAAATTTATGTAACATTATTTAAGGCCTTGGTGCAAGGATTTTTGTGAACACAGGCAAAAGTGCATTTTCATTAATACAAGGGTGAGAGCCCGGTCTCTGTGCTAGGAGCTCACTGTGCAGCGCACTCCTAGCACAAACACTGGTACTCATATATACTGCCTCATGGAAGAAGACCCACTTCAGTGGGCAGAGGTAAGAGGTTAAAAATCCGAATCCCCAGTAAGTACCTAGGGATTTGGATTTTTCCACTCCCCCCCATCCTAGGGCCCTAAGGCAGCTGCCTAAGCAGCCATATGCTGGTGCCAGCCCTGCCCACACCCATAAAGATAAAGGTGTTCTTTATTTTACAAATTAAAATGTTGTTTTAACATCACCAATATTTGACACTAATCTAAATGTTGTGTTCCATACTGCAGTCATTGAATTCTGGGATTGGATCGCAGGCAAGAATTCCTCCTTCTGACATATCCAAGATTTGCAGCTTCGTTGAATGTCTTATAGTAGGCTAGTGCACAACTAATCCTGTGGCCACTAAAACATTTAATACATAATATAGGATCCCCAGATACTATGGGTTTGCTCAAGAAAACACAGCAGAAGCCTCATTTCAGACACTGCTGTCCTTTATTGAAACCTCGGACTGAAATGTATGGGAGAGGGAGTGAGAGGAATGAGTCTCTTGCATGCAATTCAGCTTGAGTTATTATGTGTTATAGACAACAAGCTTTTTACGGTAAGAAAGGTAAGAAACTAAGGCTAGGTTTCCACTAGCCCATGCTATGGAAAAGTGATCCACAGTGAAATGTCGGTTAGAGAGCAGCTAAGCTGCCACTGTCAGACGTTAAGGAGGCTATCTTCCTGCCCCATGAATATATATATATATATATATATATATATATATATATATATATACACATATATATATATATTTGTTTTTTCTGAGCTCTCATTCGAGATGGGCCTCATGGTTGCCCTATTGCCTTGAATGTCTGAGTTTGACAGGCAGCGCCGCCTTCCAATTCAGCATACCACATTAAATTTTCCACAATACAAAGCATCACAGATGTGGCTCTGACTGCATGTTGCAGTTTAGGTGCATGGCTCGGGGTAGTATAACCACAGCTCAACTACCTGTTTTTACCGTTCCCTTGACCTCCTGTGCAAAAGAAATGAAAAGGGGCCTGAAGTTCCCTCTACTGGCTTAAAATAGGTATACAAAAATTGCATATGTAACATTTCATACTTACCTAAGAAACAGAAAAGTATTTTTCTGTTATATAGTGTGTTTTTATAGTATAGGTCAAAACAAGTTAATATAAAATACCTTTTTATTTATTTACTAAAGCTAGCACCATAAGGAGTAAAAATAATCAATGTTAAATGAGAGAGTGACGTTTCACTTTATGTTTTCAAGAGTCAAAGAGTTTATTACATTGTGGATTTGTATTTAACTGATTTGGATAAAGGTCTAAGAGACCAACTGAGTTTAACCCCTCTGGCGGTATTCCCGAGTGTAGCTCGGGGTTAACTTTCAGTACCAAAAGCGGTAACCCTGAGCTACACTTGGGATTACCCTGCAGCGAGTGTTGCCCAAGGACTCCCTCCAGCACTTACATTGTCCTGTGCTCCCGCGATGTCCCCCCTACAGTGTCCCCGGCCATCTCCTCCAGCCGATGCCGGCATCCGTCTTCTGGGTTCTGTTCCCTGCGAGCGTCGGGACGTACGGGACGTACGGGGGCCGGAACCGGCGGAAATTCAAAAATTTTAAAAGTAACATTCACCCAATACACTAAAATAACATAGTATAACATTACTGTATCAACCCATTTCACATACATTTTGTCCCGAGTGCTTTGTCCTGTGCCCTGCCTGCATTTTTACCGTTCTTTCTGCCTGGAAACTGAGAAAAGTCCATGGCATCCAAAAAGCGTCCCTTTAGGTCAAAAACAGTTTTAGACCAGCTAGAATACAGTGATAGTAAATTAGAACCACTTGCAGAATTGAGTGATAATGATTCGTGGGGAAATTCGTCATCAGACACTGAAAACGATTCTGCGACTTTGCTCAGTGATGTGCGAACTTGGCGCTATATTTCAAATTTCAGTGTTTTTGGTTTGATTACATTATTGAATTAAATTTATTATTATTATATTGTTATTTTTTATGATTATTTATTAATTTATTATTTTGTGTTTCAAATTTCATCATACCCGGGATGTTTACTAGACTCTTGTTCGGACAGATTTCAGTGAGTTATTGCTAAAAATTACAGGCCCACAATAAAAAAATACATATTTCCATGCAAAAAATGTACCGCTTTGAGCACAGAAATATTGACATAATCAGACCACTAGGCAGGTTAAATTAGGTATTTTACTTTTTACAGGCACTTATACAGTGCTGTTAATCTATGCAGCGCTTTACATATACTGTATTTTATACATTTGCATCAGTCCCTGCCCACAAGAAGCTTACAATCTAAGGTCCTTAACTCACATTCATACATAGATATACTAGGGCCCATTTAAATTACCAGCATGTCTTTGGCGTGTGGGAGGAAACCCCAGAGAAATGGACAACATACAAACTCTAGGCAGGTAGTGCCGTGGTTGGGATTCAAACCTGGCAACCCTAGCACTGCTAGGTCCAAGTGCTAACCACTTAACCACTGTGCTGCCAAAAATATAAAAAAATACTGTATTTATATAAAAATACAGTACTGGATCACTGCAAGGGCACAAAAATTGCTGCACATATAGCATTTATTAGCAAATTATTAGTAATTAAGCATTGTAATTTGCAGATGCATATCATGTTTAACGTTGACATTTGAAGAAGGCTTACTGTATATTTGTCTGAATAGTTCATGTCTTTCATGTGTGCATTATAGGAGGTCCCTGGTCACAGACTGATTCTCTTAACTTGCGCCTCTACTAAAAAAAACATTGAGAATGCCAAATTTCAGAAACTGGGTCAGGCTGTACCTGGGGACAGTGCTAAATGGAACAATTGTTACTCACAGACCAACTTGCTAGCATAAAGGACAGTCACTATTTTGGAAGGTATCTTAACATTAAAAGTGACAAGACAGAAGAAACGTAAAGATGTGTAAAAACATTGACGATTGTTTGGTCAGTTTTCCTGTGCATACACAGTTCTGTTCTATTGATTGGGAAGTAAGAATCAATAAAGCTTTTTCCTGTGTCACAACATTCAAAATAAAGAAACAATAGAAATATTTGAATGATTTTCAATATGCATAACAGAAATTCTTTCTATTTAATCTTCTTTAGAGTTTATGCATTGTCAGTTCTGGCTACCAATACCTGCTTAAATGTTCTGAGTACACTTGACTCTGTCTCTCAAACTACAAAGCAACTTTACATTGTGTGACAGCTACCAGATCTTTGGATTGGTATTTTATTCCAGTGGGTAAGAAATAGAACCCCTATCAGGTATTTATTTGCAATCTATGTACCCCTCAGGAAGTCCGACTGTTGAATGTCCAAGTCATTCAAATCCGTCCATTATTATCATGAGAATGGATCTTATTCTTCCTGTTAAAGGCTACCACCTACTCTCTTGACTGTTCCAAAGTCTGCAGGAATATATGACATGATACAGTCATATAGTTTTGATCCACTGCCATCGTTAACCACTTGCCCTCCAGAGGATTTACCCCCCTTCCTGACCAGGCCATTTTTTGCGTTACGGCTCTGCGTTATTTTAATTGACAATTGCGCGGTCATGCAATGCTGCACCCAAATGAAATTATTATTATAGAGTAGTTATATATCGTTAAAATGTTTGCTCAGCGCTGTACATTATAGTGGGGGGCAGAACATGAGACAATACAGTAACAAAACATGAGGTGTTCAAGTTCCCTGCTCTTTCGAGCTTACAATCTAGGATGTATTTCCTTTTTTACCCACAAATGGAGCTTTCTTTCAGTGGTATTTGATCACCTGTACAGTTTTTATTTTTTGTGCTATAAACAAAAAAAGACTGACAATTTTGAAAAAAAAACAATATTTTTGACTTTTTGCTATAAAACATATCCAGTAAAAAAATCAAAGTTTGTCATAATTATAAGTCAAAATGTATTCTGCTACATGTCTTTGCTAAGCAAAAAACCAATATGTGTAAATTAATTGGTTTACGTGAAAGTTACAGCATCTACAAATGGTGGTAAATATACTGGAATTTTAAAAAATGTTTTATATTAGTAATGGCGGCGATCAGTGACTTATAGTGGGACTGCGGGACTGCACTGGGCATTCTGACACTGGGGGGGGGGGACTGACTGACTGACTAACTGCCACTGACATCCCCACTGACACTAATACAATGATCATTGCTAATAAAAAGCACCGACACTGTACTAATGATACTGGGCAGGAAGAAGTTAAAATCTGGGGTGATCAAAGGGTTAACTGTGTGCTGTTTTACTGTGTTGTCTGTGTGATTTACTGTGTAAGTATGCTGCTTTGTATTGCTCTGCTATGCACAGCCTACCAGGAAATACAACATCACATACAGATACTTGATTTTGCAGAGCCCTGCTGCCCTGTAGCAGTACATCTGCTATAGGGCAGTCGGGAAACGGTTAATCAAATACCAGTGTCCACCTGAGCTCTCTCTTTACAGAGTGCAGCAAGCCACAACTCTGCCACTCCATCTCAAAATGGGCATAGCACACAAATAAGTTAAGCTTACCTGCACTGTAGTATGTACAGGCCTAGAGGTGAACTATGAAAAAAGCTTTAATCTAAGTATTTATACATTAAAAATACTCATTATATTTGTACCTAAAACTAGCATAATCACCCTAATTTGTTTTTATATCATTATTCTTTAATCCCTTTCATATTAGCAAAGAGAAAGGGTGAACACTGTGGGTCAGCCAGGGATCTAGTACTTTTCACAAATCTAACAATATGCTAAGGAGAGACGTTAGAGTGATGACCTCATCAGTGTGCAGTTTTTCCGCCATTGCCCAGTCACAGGCTGTTGACTAAGCTGTATTGTTTAGGCAAGTTTGCCTGCATCACAAGATTGGCTGAACACAATTACAAATCATCTGACAGTTAAACTGTTCATGTACGGTATTTGTTTTTCAGCTTTTTAATGAATTGTTTGCACAGAGTTCAGCTGCAAGCCGAGCATGCTTACTTGTACACCTTATATCAACATTAGGGTGGCTTCACATTGCTCCACAAACCGCTGCTATCCCATGGTTTTCAGCTAGGAGCGCTTTTCCATAGACAACAATTATGTCCGAAAGTTTTGGTGTGGTTTCTGAAAGCACACCAATACTATGGGGCATAATTGAAGTCTATTGGAAAGCACAGCTAACCCACATGAAACCCGTAGGTTAGCTGCACTTTGCCTGCTTTGGGCAATGTGAAGCCTCCCTTAGTCCTATTGAACAGTGATAATCTATCAATAACTTAGTTCTACATTTAGGCAGTATCAGATTTTGAAACCAAGCCTTTCCCTCTTAGGTGCCATATTTTCTAGATTTAAGTTTATAAATCTCAGCCTCTTTACCAGGGGTCTCCAAAGAACAGCCTATGGGTTACATCCCGCCCACTAGGACACTTTATCTGATCAGTAGCAGCTAGGGTTGGCCTCCACAAAGATTAAAATCAGTTGGCCTCCACTCAAGCTACCTCCACAGCTGCAGTCTCCAGCACAGGTTATGTGGGCACGGATGTAAGGGAGAATCTGATTGGTATGCAGATGTAAGGGGGAATCTGATGGGGACAAAGATGTAAGGGGGCACTCTAATAAGGACCTTGATCTAAAGGGCTGCTCTGATGAGAACATAGATGTATGGGAGGAACCAGAGGCGGACACATATGCAAGGTTGACTCTGATGGGGACAAAGATGTAAGAGGGGAGTCTGACGGCGACAAATATGTAAGAAGGGACTTAGGGAGCACTCTGGTGGGGCCTCTAATACAAGAGGGACCTTGATGTAAAGGGGCATTCTGGTAGGCTAAAGTTTGAATTTTGTTTGATTTCTTTTACTGAAGTTCTTTCTCGATTGCTCTGAATCATATCATGCTGACTCCACTATTGGTGGAGGCGACACTTGGCCACATCCTCCCTCATAGGCTCCAGAGAGTGGAGAGCTCACAACATCAGTGAGGGGACCAATGCTCAAAGAGATATTGAGTGAGGAAAAATGTGTGGCCCTCAGAGCAGGAAATTAGCTTGGCTCATAGAGGTAACTGTGACTTTAGTCTATTACACTACAGGATGGCTTGGGAAGAAGTAAGGTAAGGTAATCGATGCTCAATGCACTACTTAGATTTAATTTTTGCCTGGAGTTGGGCATTTACATTTTGTTTGCTGAGAGTTTTGGACCTTTGAGCGTCAAGCTACAAAATGCTCAGATGTGAAGGGGCCTATGTCTACCAGTCCATCTGTCACGATACACAATAGATAAAAATAAATCTACATCTAATTGAGTCTTTGAACTGGGTAGCTGGGCTTAAGAATATAATATAACAATTTTTGCTAAGAAAGAATTGAAACCCCAGAACACTGCACATGGGCAGGACCCGAAAATCATAGAGTAAAAGAAACCTCAGCTCAACTCTGTCCAGGCTAAGCTCCCTGATGCGCTTCTTATCCCTCCCCCAGGAGGCTTAGTCATGGGGAACCTCAGGGAGGCTGAATCTCCATGACTAAGCCATGTTGGCGGTGCAAAACATGTCAGGGGTATGGCCTGGACAGAGCTGGGCTGAGGCTGCTTTTCTTTATAATTGTCAAGTCTTGCTGGCTTGCAGAGTTTCGGAGTTTCTTTTCTTTCTTATCTGCATGCATTGAGCCGAGACGAGCTCTTCCCTAAGCCAGCAACCACAGTGTGAGTTGCCGGATTTGGACAGAATAATTTGGAGCTGCACCCTCAACTCTTTTGGTGATGGTTAACAATAACAATTTTTGAATTGTTATACTGTATTACACACACAAAAACACATAATTATATTTTCTACTTTATAGTCTGACTTCTGTTTTCTTTGGTATATTTTATATGGAGAACTATTTCTGCTGAAAGTTCTCACTGCCTTACATACCATGATACATAAAAATAATATATAGTATCTTTTATGTCTCAGCTGAAGGTTTATTTTAGCAGTGGAAAATGTAGTTAGTTGAACTTACTAACATTAATCTTTCACTGTCAGTGTGACATTTTCCATTCAAATTTTGCTCCCTCATGGAAAATAAAGTTTTGATACAGACACCCTGCTGTTGAGAGATACAAATACCTTCGTGACTGCTTTCACTTTGCTGTAGCTATTTTTTGCTGAGAACTGCATATCTCAGCACTTTCTTCATAGATGTATTGTGGATGCATTTAGTAATAACTTATTTGTTTAACATTTCTGATCTCTGCTTGATATAAGTTCGGTTTAAACTTGTTCCTACAATTCTTATCACAAAAAAACAATGTTTAAATCATTTTTACTGTGATTGTATCAATATAGGATAGCTAAGAGGTCTAGTTTTAATTTTTGCAACCAAAGTAACAATAAATGGGGAACATTGATGGCTGTAAAAAAGACAGAAGAGAAAAGGTATTTACGTCAAACAGAGATTGCAAAGGTGAGTTCAAGGTAGTAGCAGAAAAGATTTGTAGTGGGTAAAACAGGGTTCTAACTTCCTTTTGTCTTATCTAACACAGTTTACTTCATTTTTATTATTCAAAGAGATCTCACACATACATCCATGTCTCCATGTTTTATTTTGTGGAGAAATCACAGTGAAAAACGCCCCTCCCTGCATTTCGAACCGTGACCAATGGGCAGATGATTCATGTAGCATTTTCTTCCATAGATTTATTCTGCCCTTAGCTCAGGAATGCAGGCTGGAAAGTCTGCTTAGCTGAGAAACTAGAATTAATGAAAAGTGGAATACCCCAATGGAGAGATATCAAGGCACTATCCCCTAATCAATGAACATTACAGGAAAACCAATCAGGAAACACCAGAATGTGGGGATTTTTTTGTGCCATAACCACTCAAAATATTACATTTAAAAAAAATTTATTTATACATTTAAGATAGACATAAGGTAAAAAATCAAGTCCATCAACAATGAACAATCTACAAAGTGATGTACATATTTTAAATCGCAGTGGATCGATGTTTTCAACCTGTAAGTAGCTTAATCAAGATCTGCTGTTCATGTCTTCATATATAACTGTCAAATAAACACAACATCACATAATATAAAATGTAATACAATATAATAAACCCGCAGTGGAGACCAAACAAAAAAAAAAGGACAATGCACCATACAACATTATTGTGCCACACAATAATGGCACAATTTTGTTGTATGGTGAGGAAACTACTTACAGTTTAAATGCGTTGATTCACTATGATCTAAAACATGTACATCACTTTGTATATTGTTCATTGCTGATGGATATGGTTTTTAACGTATATTTATTTTAAATGTTTGAGTAAAAATTTTTTTATTATATATTATGTGTGGTTTTTGGCACAAAATAATCCCCATTTTCCATTGTTTCCTGATTGACTCACTCAAAATGTATTTTGCTGTACTGCTTAGCTGAGAAAACCCCTCCTCTTCTTTAGTTTAAGGAAAAAATAACCATGAAGACTCCTAGGATATATGACATAATTTTGGCCTAGGCCAGAAACCAGGAAGCAAATGAAGAAATGTAAAAAAAAAAGTTAAAACAAGTAAATATAAAATACCTTTCTATCTATTTGCTATTGCTAGCAGCATAAAGATTAAAAACAGTTAATGTTGATTAAGAGCATTCAATTATTTGCTTCAAGCAGCCCATGCGCAGGAAGATTAGACCAAGCAATAATTATATTTCTAAGCAGAAGGTGGCTGGATCTGCAACAGGCTGTCACATTCACAGCCACAGAAATAGATATATTTGGCAGGTACAGCTGTTTTGACGTAAGTGACATAAAAAATAATCTAATGAATCAAGTGCATCCTTATAGGACCATATCTCACAACCCAGACATTCAATATCTGATTTCAATATATGATATGTGGTTAATGGGGTTCAATGCCTGTAACATGATCTGCAAATGGGAGAGAGATTTCTGTGACTCATTGGACTCTTCCCCTATCACAGGTTGTACTACAAATAGTGCAATCAATTAAAGAACCTTTCTCAATGAAGGAAGAGGGGGCATTCTAATTTAATTTATTTTGTTATTCTGTCTGAAGCTATCAACCATTGCAGCAGCTGAGGTTCAGAGACAGGAGGAGGCTACAGCATCCCTGCAGTGAAGATTTCTCTAGGATCCAGCTGCCTGCACAATGGTGGACACCCTCATAACAGATAAATAATGTAACTAAAGATCTAGAAAAGCTCAACTTCAACTTTAAAGAAACCCTGTCAGGTCTTTAAAAGTTTTAAATCCTGCAATCTATTTCAATGGAAGACAGCATATACTTTCCCCTTTGGTGGCCTATTTCTCCTACGTCTACTGTTGGAACGGATGAGTGGTAGGAAAAACTAGATGTCAGAGAGTTGAGTATATGCTGTCTTCTAATGCAGAGGGGTGCTGCTTTTAAGCAAGGCAGGGATTCCTTAATTTTCCCCTTCTTGGCAGGACATGTTCTCCTTTCTTCAGTCCCCCGCTGTTCGGTCATTGGGAGAAAAGTTTTTTACACGTTCCAGGAAGTAATCGGGCACAAAGCTGGAACAGTGCCAATCACAGCAACCCTGTGGGGATTTCTATTCTATGTGCCATTTGACAGTGCACCAGTATGCAGGGGTGTATTCACCACAAGGCAAAGAAGACATTTGCCTAGGGTGGCATTTTTCAGGGGGAAGCATAATTTTTCAGGGGGGCAATGCTGCTCCCTGAAAGAAAGGATGGAAGAAGGGACACATGCAGCACGGGGACCAGTTGGGATCTGAGAGAGGCTGTGGGCTGCTTGATTGTGTATGCAGAGCCTGACGTTTGTTCCCGGGGATGTCTGGAATTGTGAAGTTGAATGTCTTATCTCTTGCCGGAGTGGGGGGAGGGTATTGCCAGTGTATGGGGGGTGGTGGCAGTGGAAGGCTCTCTCGGGTGGGGGGGAGCTGGGGTATTTATGTGTACCCTAGGGCAGCACGAAACCTAAATACACCACTGCCAGTACAGGCACACTATAATGTGAGTGCTTTTATTGAGTTTTAATAAATGGATGGTTTTTATAAATAAAGCACAATAAGTGATTATCTTTTATTTTGAGCTGCACTGTCCTCCACTGGAGCATTAAGGAGTAGAAGATTGAAAGTCCCATTCCCTTAAAGGGAACAAGCTGAAATAGACCTGTACATTTAAATTGGTCAAAATCCACAGGTGAGGGAATTAGGTACACATTGGTGGTGGTCAGAAAGCAAACACAAGTGTGATGTGCAGTGGATCACTGAAGATAATTAGTTATAAATACACGGTTTATGAGCATTGCAAAGTGGCTACTGGAAAAATTCTTTCTGAAATAATTTTATGCTGCTTACATTTTTCTGAATTTAACTTGGCTTTTTGGGTGAGGTTTTTGGCAACAATGGTCTTTCGCACATTTTTCACAGGTTTATATGGTATATACTGGATTTATCACTTTAATGTTTTTAATTTTTCAGCATGGTGGATGATTTACTTCTATATGTACTGTTTTATTTGCAGCATTTGTTTTGAGATATGCATATAATTTGTAGCACTGTCCTTCACAAGTTGTGTAAAATAGTGTCAGGAAAGGTGCGGGCCACAACAATAAGGAGCCCCGTCTGTGGCCAAGGTGAAAGTGCGCGTGGGTGCGTGCACAGGGACCTAGCGGACTATTTCAAAGTACTAGTGCCCTGGGCTATTGCCATTTGGTTTATTACATTTCCTGTGAATCTGCTATCCATTTCTGTGTTGATCCTCTACTACCGATGTGATCTTTTCCGGACCCTGCTTGAACGCTTCCTGTACCTATCCTCTGGCTTGTTTCTGGATTACGCTTCTGCCTGCTCCCTCTGCTGTTACCAATCCAGACCTGACTCCTGACTCCTCTTTTTCTTGCTGTCTATGCCTAATCTGCCTTCTAGTTGCTGACCCAGACCACCTGACATTTATGGACTTTCCTTCTGTACTTGAGCCTACTGATCTGTGCTTGACTCTTGTTCTGGTCCTTCTGCCAGTGAGTATCTAGCCTGCCGTCCCTGGGCACACAGCCAGCTCATCAGTATCTGTCAGCGGAACTTGGAAGACCTGGCAGGCACTCATGCCACTCTGTGCTCTGGTGCTCCCTGTTACCTTATCAGGTCTCCTGAACCAGGGGTGTAAGAGGTAAGAAAAGCCTACCTCTGCAGACTCCAACACCGTCAGACTCCACCTCCAGGTATGAGACAAATATGTTAAGTAGCATTGCACTTTGTATATTATTTAGGTCCTTGGATTTGCCTACCTCAGTTCCGCAAGACAGTTTATGAAATCTACATATGTGATGCATATTTTTGTATAAGCTACCCAGAAACATTATATTATATGCTTGTATCTTGTAGTCTTAGCCTGTGTGAGCCTATGTATTGTATAATAATATACCTAGCTCAGAGTCTGTTGGAGCCAGGTCTGGAAGGAGTCACATCTGCTTCAAGACCAGCAAACTGAAATATAATCAGTCGCTGCTGCTTATTAAACTTGGCATTATTATTATTATTATTATTATTATATCTGACTCAAAGTTTTTTTTGCACCATATTAGCCCTAAGGGCATGTACAGAGGACAGAAGTGTTTGTTATTACAAACATGTCCCCATATATTGAGAAATCTCAGTGGTTAATAGTAATTGTTCCATTGTCTCCATAGGAATGAGAAAGACCCCACACCAAGGATGTGCTGCCAAGTCTTTTTTTTATTGTACAAGTACAGACTATAAAAGCTCAAAATAGCAAAAAATATTTTAAGGAAGACATTACCATCTTGTGAATGCCCGATAATAACACAGCTTTTGATATTTTCCAACCTAGTGACAATAATTACACATGCACCGTTTTTCTATTAAATTGAGTAATTTTATTAAAAAATGTTTTATGACTGTATTGAAAGCACCAGCCTGGTTCATTGACCTTGGAAATTTCTATTTGCAATTAAAAGGGAAATATACATAAACATTAGACAGTAAACACATGTAGCCACATTAACGCAGCTGGAAATGAAATAATAACTGTGTAGAAAACATAACCATTATTATAAACTTTTTAGGACAAATCATTATATTTACTGCATTTTACTTCATAGAGAGCAAGACAGATATTAACTAATGTTAAAGTAGAGTTCCAGCTGAAAAATAAAATAAATAAAAGTCAGCAGCTACAAAAACTGTACAGCCACTTACTGTACCTGTCCCTCGGTCCAGCAGTGTCCTCACTACGGCTGATTTCACCGGCCATCTTCTCTCCCTGGTGCCAGCATCTTTAGTGTGGGCACCCGGCTGTGACAGCTCACAGCTTCACAGCCGGGTGCCCACTGAGCATGTGTGAGAAGCGCTGCGTTTTTGTGAATGGTCCTGTAGTCTTCTGGGACCTGTTACGTGTCCCAGAAGACTACGGGGAGGGAGGGGGGAGGACAATTTCTGCTTCTGATTGCCTAGGCAATCGCAGCGGAAGTGGGAGCGGGTGCCTTTGAAATTCGGGTACCTGCTCCCCAAAGGTGCCAATCCTTAATGAGGAGTGGAGGACAAAGCTTTTAAGTGGAACTTCCCTTTTGGGTGGAGCTCCGCTTTAAGATATATTATTTCTTTAAAAAAACTGTGTTCAACTATTTATGTGTTCTATAAAACCAGTTTTGGACCTTAGCTGTACCAGGTATGTCTTAGTCTTCTCCACAGTGACACTGGAACTGTTAGAAATTGTCAGGATCAGCTTTCTTTATGACAGTCTGGTCCCAGCCTGCATTGCAGCAATCCTGTAATATAATGAAGCCTGAAAACACTGTTTGCAGACATTGTTTAAAAATACATTGTGACAATATTATTATTATTACAGTGTATCAGTGAATACTGTATATATTTGCAGCACTAGGGTCGTTGGTTTGAATGCCAGTCACTGTACTACCTGCCTGGTGTTTGCATGTTCTCCCTGTGCCTGGGTGGGTTTCCTTCCACACTCCAAGGACATGTTGATAGCTTAATTGGCACCTTCCTAAACTGGCCCTAGTATGTGTATGTATGTATGTAAGTTAGGGACCTTAGATTGTACGCCCCTTGAGGGTAGGGACTGATGTGAATGTACAATATATTTATATAAAGCACTGCTTAAATTGATGGTGCTATGTAAGTACCTATAATAAATAAATATACTAGGTATTTCATGTGGAGATCAAAGGAGTTTCCTTTGACCTGTATTTAAAGGATAAGTTTGCCATTCAACAAAAAATAATAAATGCATATTTTTTTCAGGTAGTAAAAAGTGTATTTACTATTTTTTGTTCTGGGAGCTTGTAAAGCATTGCACCAGCGATCAGCAGATGTATCTCTTTGCTATTTGTTTTGGCAGTCTGGAAAGCGTTGCACCAGCCATCAGCAAATCACTGGTGCCATGCAGGGCTCCTGCAGACTGTCAATGTATCTGTGTGCTCGTATGGGCAAGCAGATACACTCTGACAAAGAATCAATGAACTACAATCCAATAGCTGCAAAGGCTGTTGGAACTTGTAGCTTTCCCATTCAAATAATATTGTGAATGAGTGACGCGGCCGGCCGAGCGAAGCCTGCACAATCAGTTTTTTTAAATTCATGACAGCTAGTGAGGGAGAAGATCCCCTGCTAGCTGTCACAATGGGAGATTGGGGTGGGGGAACGGGGGTCAATCCTTTTGTAACATGATAATGGGTGTAACATGTTACAAAAAGGGAACATATCCTTTAAGGGCAGATTTGCTGAAAGAGTAAAGGCTGTTCACTTTGCAAAATGAATGTTATTTCACCTGAAGTTACCAATCATCTGCAAGGGAAATTAAAAAAAAATGGATATTTGCTAACACTGGTGGAACATACACTTTGCAAAATAAACAGGCACTACTTTTTTAACCACTTGACCTCTGGAAGATTTTCATGACCAGACCATTTTTTACTATTTGGTACTGCGCTAGTTTAACTGACATTGTGTAGTCATACAACACTGTACGCAAATTACATTTCTATAATTTTTCCCTCAAATCTTACTTTGTTTTGATGGTATTTCATCACCACTGGATTTTTAATTTTTTTATTATATAAACTTTATATACTTTTTTTACTTTCTGCTATAAAACATGTCCAATTAAAAAAATGTAAAAAATCAAATTTCTTCATAAATTTAGTCAAATCCTGTGAGAAGGGAGTGGAGGGCATGGCCAAACCACACTGTGTGTGTCTATGGACACAGACAACCTCATCCATGAGTTCTGATCTAGGAGGCACCCGAAGAGAGAAGGAGATAACAACAATGGGGGGGACCGCTGAAGTAGAGGTAGGAAGCCACTCTGTGCAATAGTATTACACAGCAGGTAAGTATAAACCTCAAAAAATACTAGCCTTTACAACCACTTTCAAATTTTTCATTTCTTTTTTTTTTTGTCGCATTAGCCAAACACATTGAAAAAAATCCTTTATTTTGCTTATAAATACTTATGCCATGCTTTGTATCACTAACTTAAAGAGTTAATAAACCCAGGACCCTGCATTCACTGTATCTGGTCTCCCACAGTACACAGAACATGGAAGTGCAATTATTTTAGTAAATATAAACTGCTAAATACCTTTTCTCATCAGCAGTTAGAGCAGTCTTGTGACTTCTGTCTGTGTCCAGCTGAACACTGGTTAAAGCTTGTAGGAGGAGTTTTCTTTTTGCTCTAGGAGGGTGCAAAACCCCTGACCTCTATCTGGACAGTGCTGATTGGCCCTGTGCTGATCACATGCACTCTTCAAAAAAAAAAAAAAAACCTCTCTAGCAATACACACCAAACTGAGCCTGTGCAGAGTGAACCCCTTAGGTTCCACAGTGAGTATTACAAGCATGCTTTACTGCATATACAGACTGATTTTACTGTTGTGGGTTTAGTAACACTTTAAATTTAGTGCTATAAATGCTACAAATGCCATAAAATGTGTATCTAATGTGACATTAGTTGGTTTAAACCTAACAATGGTCAAATTATTTTTTTTTATATTTTTGTATTTCTGAAAGACAGTATTGCCTTGTTTATCGTGAAAACTATATCTGCATTACTTTCATATCAAAATTAATGAAAAAATTATTGCTGAATTAACAGCACCATGTAGGAGTTATACAAATTGCTCTGGTCCATAAGAGAGCTTAAATGATTAAAAGTATGTTTGTTATAATTCAATCTGAGGTTACCTTAGATCAATTATTCATCCCTCTACAATATAGAAATTCATTAGAACTATTAATAAAGAGCAAAGCTGAAATTACTTTCTCTCTTTTATGCTAACTAAGAAATAAAAGAAAATTGTGTGTGAAGGGTGGATGTATTACATTTGAATAAAAAGAAAATGTGGCTAATTATGCAAAATTAACTAACTTTAAGGCAGAACTACACTCTCTCAATCAATATTAGCTACTTTTATTCCTTATGCTGCTAGCATTAGTAAATAGCACACATATAGCATACATATTTATTTATTTTTTTGTTTTTACAATTCTTCCTTTACTTCATCATTTCCAGGCCTAGGCAAATGATGTCATACATCCCACTAGTCTTCACGAGGGGTTTTCTCAGCTAAGCACACCCTCCTGTCTGCATGTGTGTGCTGAGAGCAGATGGATTCCAGGAAGTAAATGCTACATGAATCATCTGCCCTTACTCAAGATAGCTACAGCCAGAAATGCTAGGAGGGTGTTTTTCAAAGTGGTTTCTCAGAAAAATAAAGTGTGGAGACATGGATGGTTGGATGAGTTTGCTTTTAATATTTAAAATGAATTAAATTGTGTTTTTGATTTGAGGTGCTTAGATGCAGCGTAGTCCCGCTTTAATTCCCAAAACTAAAGGGCCAGTCCACCCGAAACAGTTTGGGTTTAATTCAGTTTTTCCATCATCAGTAGTTATACAGTCATCTAGATCAGAGTTCTCCAAACTGCGGGCTGGGGGCCAGATATGGCCCTTTACTTGCCTTTATCTAGCCTTTGGGGAATTATCCTCCCACTGACATTAACAGTGGAGCAATATTCCTTCCACTGACACCAAGGATGGGGCACTATTCCTTCCACTGACACCAAGGATCAGACACTATTCCTTCCACTGACGCCAATAATGGGGCACTATTACTCCCACTGACGTCAAGGATGGAGCACTATTCTTCCCACTGGCACCAAGGAAGGGGCACTATTCCTCCCACTGACACCAAGGATGGGGCACTATTCCTCCCACTGACACCAAGAATGGGGCACTATTCCTCCTACTGACACCAATGACGGGGCACTATAACTCCCACTGACAGCAAGGATGAGGCACTATTACTGATGCCAGGACATTTTATACTCTCTTTGTCCACTGTCTGGTTCTTCTAAAGTCTGAAGGATTTGTTAAGAAAGTTTGGAGACCCCTGATCTAGATCAAATCATGTATACACTGTAACAAAGCAGTTGGAAACAAAAATTGGTGCCCTAGAAGGAAGTCCTAAATGTAAAGTTGACTTGAGCTCATGAAGTGAATATTTGCCATAATAAAGGAATCATCAATATTAATTGTGTGTAATCAGTAAAAATTGTGTTCGCCATTAGAGTGGAACTAAACCCTCCTAACCCTTACAGTCAAAAATGGTGCCATTTTGTCATCTGTTTAGATTTTCAGTTGCCATGATGCTGCCCTTGTGACCAGCTATGACACCAGTTGTTTAAAGGCTTGAATATTCAATGAAGAGCTTACCTAAGCACACTGTCAACTATTACAATTCTCGGCCTTTTGGCTAAGATCAAGTGTAGTATCTGTTCTTATCAGTGTCCAGTGGGGGTGCTCCCGGCCATTCTAGCTTTGCGGGGATGGCTGTTGTATAGTACCCTCACTGGTATAATGGGGGTCTGGACGGCTAGTACCGGGGGGACAGAAAGAGTGGTGCCCGCGAGTTAAGCTGGGGCCCGTGAGTAATTCCCCCGAGGAGACCAGAAGGACCCAGTACCTCCTGATTTGGATGGATCTACCTTGTCTGGCCAGGGGCTGAGAAGGCAGAAAGTCCACAAACTCAGTGCCCCCTGAGTAGACGCCCTCAGGGGTGCCACTAGTAACACCTGGGTGTGGGACCCCACTGTGTGAAGATGGCACAAGGTCACTGTTTTTACACTCTTTTTGCACAGCGCCCTTAGGACCAGGCCTTTTGGCTAAGTTCAGGGCAATTTTTGCTACAGGCCTCAGGGCCTGGTCTGCGCACAATTTGGCACAGCACCACTTTTTTTTTTTTTTTTTCTATTTATTTAATTTATACACTCCCACGTTTTGTCACTTTTTCTTGCTTTTGTGTGTGTTTTTCACAGGATGGAGGGTGTGGGTCCTCGGGCCTTCCCTGAAGTCTAGGGGGAGGATGTGTGGCCTTTTGGTTCCTTCCTCCCCTGATCCCTAGGGGGTTTTCTCTCCAGGAGAGCCCCCTGACCAAGTACTGGATGTCCGGCTTCGGCTGGACATAAGGAACGGTGGTCCACCAGGCCTTTTGGCCAGGAGGACCAAATGGGAACCTTGTCCCTGTCAGGAGCTTCGTGCCCCGGGGGATCAGGGTAGTGGTCCAGCCCCTTCGTTGGTAGGACAAAAGCACACCCCTAAGTGCACTTTTTCGTGTGGTGTTCGCACTTGCACTTTTTTTGTGATCACTTACGGATTTTTCGTTCTAGTTTGCACGTTTGCGGACTTAAAAAAAAAAAAAAAATTATCACCAGAGGCTTGCCTTGAATTTAACTGAGAAGCAGTTAAAATTGTGGGGATAAGTCCTCCAGAGAAGTAGCGATGCACTTCCTGACATGTGACTGTGCCTAGGCACTTTTGCGCCTTGAGCCTCATAACTACATATTAGCAGAGGAAAATCATTTGGAGCACTGCTAACTAGCCGCTAGTCTCACCAGCTTTGATGAAGTCACTACTGTACTTTTTTCCCAAAAATATTTTTATTAGAAGAAAGAAGGCATAACAATGCATATACAGTTATGGATCACAATCTGAGCAAAAACACAGCATGTAGCCTCCCGTTTCGCAGACGGGTCGTGGCTTAAAAAGCAATACAGATCATAACGGAGTAAGACAATACAATAGAAAATTGCAATCTAGCAGATGTACAGAGTATAGGAGATAAGCAATAAAATAGATTGTCTTCTGACCAGGTTGCTATGTCAGGGGAGTGGGAAGTGGGAAGTGTTGGGTAAGGGTAGCACATGATGCTGTGTATGTTATGGTTTGTGTGTCCATGGATTGGGTATGTGAGTTATGTGAAGTATAGCACACCTGTATAAAGGTCAATGCTCTGTAATTTTGGTGGTATACAAGTGGCAAGAGCTGAATACAGGTGTTAACTAGAGATAAAATAAAATAAAAAAGGGGGTAGTTAGAAAAGGGTATGTATGGTAGTATAGTGTGAAAGGGGAATGTAGGGAATAAAAGGGAAGAAGGAAAAGAAAAAGAAAAAAAAAGGGGAGGGGAGGGCTCTGGGTAAGATAATGCAGGGAAGTGGGGAGTACAATTGTGGAAAAATAGCTCACTTCATGTTGTATGAGTAGCGCTTGAAAGATAGGGCTATAGCTTAAAATGTAGTGTGTATCCAAACAGTCAACAAGACAGAGCCTGGATTAGTAATCCAGGAAGACAACCAGCAATAGGTATCTCAGAAAACAGGGTGCTCCCCAGTACCACAGTATGTTCAATCATTCAGACAGAGGATATATGTGATGAGAAACCTGTCAAGGTGTCTTTTAGGGGATTCAGTGCTACAATGAATAAAAATCTAAAAAATGCAGCGCTGAAATTATAATTATGATAATGACCATCAAATGCAAACAGAATGTTCGAATGGATTATCCCTTCATAAAGCGAAAACTTGAAAGTCCTGTTGATGTAAAGTTTTCCAGTATTGCAGAGGTCAAAGTGATGTGATATACTTCTGGCTACTCCGTGAGGTGATAGTACAATAATGCACTTACCAGAAGTACATACAAACTGAGCGTTGTATGTAAATAATCCGTGGAGATTTCAGGGTCTGGTGCGTTTTTGCACAAAACATGTCAGGGGAATCCCCTTTTTGACGCTGTTGACTACCAGGTGATGAATTCCTTTGATTTATGCCTGAAAACCTTTTTGCTGTAACATATGTGAATGTTTTGCATTTTAAACAATTTTGTGGATTCAATAAACGGGATTACACTATTAGCATCATTTTGCCTCCCGGGCTCGTTTCATTTCGAGCCAACTAGGGAGGAGTGAATCCAGGAGTCTGAATGGCGTTGGACCTTCTGGTGAGCCTGTGATGATCCCCAGGTGTGAGTGACACCATCCCTGGGAGTCTGCTGCAGCCCTAGATGACGCCATTCCGGTGACCAGACCCTGAAATCTCCACGGATTATTTACATACATGTTTTCGCTTTATGAAGGGATAATCCATTCGAATATTCTGTTTGCATTTGATGGTCATTATCATAATTATAATTTCAGCGCTGCATTTTTTAGATTTTTATTTATTACTGAGGTGCCAAGGTATACCTTTTATGCTAGCAGCTCCATATTACTTTTCTGTTTCATCCAAATCTGCATCAAGTTATATTAAGTTGCGCTCGTTCACTTTTGCTTACTTCAGTGCTACAATGAAGTCGCCTCCAAGAATCAAGATACCCGGTTGGAAAGTGGCAATAGTTCTGGAAATTTTATGAAAAAAGCTTACTCTTGCTGTGTTGGGACTGTATACGTTGACTAGAGTGATCAGTTTGTTGTATAAGGTGCCTTTAAGGAAGAGGAACCTTCCCTCTGGATCCTCGAGAGATTCAGAGATTGTAAGCAGGAGTGTTTTGGAGATTAAAATGGATACACCTTTTGCTTTTACCTCTGACTTGACTGAATGGTATACTGTTGGGTAATTGACATTGGAAAGTTTAGGAATATGATCAGCACGAAAGTGAGTTTCTTAGATGAAGTGTGATCAGTAGACATTGTTATGTATGGGGGAGAGTGTATTGCTTTAAAACAGTACATTGGCGAATGGAGAGAAAAAGAAAAAGGGGGGGGGGGGCGGGTAGAGGAAAAAATAGATGTAAGAATGAGGATGAAAAAGAGAGGCAGAGTCAGGGAACCAGGATATCGTAAAGGTGAGGAGTGTTAGACGTTCATGCTCAAAACTAAACGTATATGGTGGTATATATTCCTAACACTTCTCTAAGGAGGTAAAATCCGGTGACCAAGTAGTCCGGCTACACAGTCCTGTGTTACACGTCTGAAGGGTTGATAAGATACTTGACGTATTATGTGTGGATGGACAAATCCGTTCGGAAATGTGTCGGACCCAGAGGTGGACGTAGTAAGGGAACACAAAACAGTCCCAGAAGGATCGTCAAGGACCCACCGGGTGTCATGTGGATGGAGAGAGTGTATAAAATAAGGTCCAGTAGAAGAAGGCGATGACACACGGAGGCAGGAAAGTGTTGGCGAATTCTAAGGAGATGTGATCAATTCAGAGCAAGGGGAAGAACGTAGGAGATAATATATGGAAGGGTATGTTAGCCGTAATATTGTGGATCTTCATGTGCATATAAGCATGTTTTGGAGGATGGTTCTAATGTATCTAGTGGGATGTGGAGCCGTCTCGGGAAGGCATTGAGGTGAGGCTATGCAAGAGAATGTGAAAGAGGCATATGGCACTCAAACACTAATATCAAAAGGTAAGCAGTATGCATTAGTGGTGAGTTTCACTCAGTAGTTGCTCATAAGTCATGTAGTGAGGACAAAAAAGAACACTGCAAATATGTCTCTTCATACTGTGTTAGTTCAGACAGAAAATATCGTATGCCCTATGCCCTATAACTCAACACCTTGTCCAAGGGCAGTTAGAAGGTGAACAATTGAAAATAACTCTGAGTCTAAGCTGCTAAGGTAGTCACATCCCAGTTTGGGAAGAATGTATGGGCAGCCAAAATATAAGGGGAGAGGGAAGTGGTGAGGGGAAAAAGGGTAGTAGTGCATTGCGTATAATATCTCAAGCTTTGATGCATAAATCAGGGTACGTTCACGGATGCGGAGGGGAACAATGCGATCAGGGAGGGGTCTCTATGAGCTCATAGGTAATCAAAAGGCTCATGAGGAGACATTATGTGCAAGATAGAAATCGAAGCACTACATGGTCACCTAATAACAGCCCCAAAGAGCCATAATAGAAACATGCAAAAGGAGATATAGAGCTCATTCTGAGATAACCCATGGGCTATACAATATGCTCCAAACGAGCCATTCAGGAAGGCCTCAATAAACCGCCTTGTTGCAAACACATGACCACAGTCGCAGGAGATTCCCCGTGAAAGGATATCAATTGTAAAATGTGTAGAGATTCAGTGACTCAGGCAGACGTCAAGGGAAATGAGCAGTCTGCGCACTGGATCTCAAGCCAATAAAGACTCTGGGTTCAGCTGAAACTATCAGGATATTGTATTAGGCCATCATTACCTAGGTAAACAAGCTTCAGAGTTGGCGAGGTTATGGGCCAAAGCTCTATTAATACCATTACCATGCAGCCTGGCAGGAACAAGAGTTAGTGTGATCTCAGTATCTCTATTCAAAAGTAATGAACACATATAACAGACTGATAATGTGCTTGAGAGGTAGACAGTCTAATACACATACACTCACATCTTGTCCCAAGGTGAATAGGTGATTCGTTAAAGGTGCAGTGAGACCCGGGTTGAAGAAAAAAAACCCCGGTGAGATATATTCGCTTAGGTGTGAGAGTAGCCATAAAGTGGGGAGGTGGCAATGCACAAGTATAGGGAGGCGGGGGAACACGGAAGTGACAATCATGACGTGCCTTGCGATGGGCTGGTGAGGTTGGAAGGCTTTCCCCAGTGATGAGTGAACAGGAGAGGACGAGATGCGGTGAGATGATCTGCGTCTTCTGGCTCCTCCATAATGTCCAGCAGATTGAGCCTCCATTGGGTCTTCCTCTGTCTGAGATGGGAGGTGGAGTTTGCTTGACCAATTGGGTATTTCTATAATCGGAATATCAAGAGCTTCGCAAAACGATGCAATATCTTCCGGGAATTTAAGGAGGGCTGAACTTCCCATATGTGTTGCTGAGAGACCAACTGGGAATCTCCAGCGGTAAGCAATACCCCTGGAACGTAGTAGCTCCAATAGAGGGCGTAGGTCCTTTCTGCATTGCAAAGTATGATGGGAGAGATCTTGAAAGAATTTGATTTCTGCTTCGTTATATATCACGTGATTTCTATCTCTTGCTCTGCGCAATATTTCATCCTTAAGTCGAAAGTCGACTAAGCAGCAGATTATATCTCTCGGGGGATCAACGTCTCTACCTCTCGGACGAAGCGCCCTATGGAGGCGTTCAAACTCAATTGGAGATTGTTGCGGTCTCTCCAAAAGGTCATTGAAAATGGTTAAGAGCATTTGGGTGAGATGGCCGGATTCAATTGTTTCAGGGACACCATGTACCCTTAAATTATGTCGTCTTCCCCTGTTATCAGGTCCTCGATGTGACGGTCAAGCTCTCTTAGATGTATAGTGTGCATATCTACCAGTTTGTGCATATCATGGATGGCAAGTTCCTGTATGGTAACTTTATCTTCCACCGCTTCAAGCCTTTGGGCCACTGCCTGCATGTCGATATGTAACTCAGCGATTGCAGCAGAGAGGGTCTCTTTTAGATCTGACGCTACTGCTTTCAAATCCCCTATAGTGAGAGGGGAGGTTTCAGGATGGCAGGCTGTGGGTGCTGTGTTCGGACTCCTGCTCTGGGAGTCAGACACTCCAGGAAGCGGACATGGGGGAGAAGCAGGAGCGTCGGGCTCAGTATGTTCTGGGGTCTGAGACCGGAATAGCTCCGGAATGCTGCGACTGGCAGAGCCACTCGGCTTGCGAGGAGATCTTGATCATGGGGTGGCGGTTCTCCTATCCGCTTTCCCCATCTCAGCGGCGTCCCTCCTTCCTTATATTACGTATTTCCGCCTCCGTGTGTCAGGGCTTTAGTAAATAGGTCATTTTCCTGTACTCATGTTGGGCCCCCCAGCAATTAAAAAACTTGTGAAGGCAGGCTTTAGAAGGGACAAGGGTTTGGGTGCAGACCTCAGAGTTTATGAGGATGTAGACAGGTACAGGGGTTAAGGATGTGCAGGCTCCTCTAGATGGATAGCCACAAGTCCCTTCAGGGTGGGGGGAGGGTTACAGGGAGCACCTCTCTATCCCCCAGGTGTCTGTCCTCTGAGGTGATGTGGCTGCAGGCCTAATGAAGGCCTCAGGCTTGCATGGGGGAGCCTCAGGGCCTTTATACTAGGCCTTATCTCTGGGTCCGGGTGGGGGAGGCCCAATGGGCTGAGGAGGGTCACTTGGTGGTCCGGGTGAAGGAGGTTCGATGCCAGCGATCACCTCCTCCAAATGGGGATTGCACTCACCCTGTTGCCGGACTGGCGCGAGCCCCGCGGCTCCACGGCTTCAGTAGGCCGTGACTCTTCGATGCTACAGAGGGGGGCCAAAGTTACTCCGCACCCCTCCGCCGTGAATCTTCAGGCTCGGCAGGACCTCCGCACTGCTTTTCGTGGCCGCAGCTCCCTGGATGGCAGCAGATTACAGGCTAGTCAGCCGGAGCTCCGGGTTAAGCAGCCAGTCCGGTCGCCATCTTGGACATGCCCCCGTCACTACTGTACTGCTCACTGTTCTGAGTGCTTGCTGGTGAAGCTGCACCTGTGGATCTGCAGTACCTTCTGTATCTGCAGCCCAAGCATCTCCCTGCTTCTGCTTCATTCATTCTATGGATCTGTGATTTTTTCACCTCTCCTGCTGCTTCTTTAATATTACTACCCCAGATCACCAGTCATCAGTGGGGCAGTCTGACATGAAGAAGCAAAACCCAACCTCTACTACGATAGCCAGTTTCACAGAGACACAAGGTAAGGTAAGATCAGCTGCAAGGAGACCACGGGCATACTGATGACTAGTCATATATTCCGTGCTTGCCTTTTTTGGCCATAGCTTCCAGAGTACAGATCGTCCTTTACACTACTTTAAGAAGTTCTGGGGAAAGCAAAAATACTCCCCACAATCTTTTGCTCCCACAAGGTCCCTCTATATTGCTAGACCATTCCCCACAGCCTCTCCTCCCTTATGCTCCAGAACTCAGATGCCCTCTGACTCTTATTAAGTACAATGCAGAGCCCATAGCCATGCACTGGACATGGGAACACTGAGGGGCAGTTCACTGCTGGAGCATAGAGGAGTGCCAGGTACTGGTGGAGCAGGGATGAGGTAAATAAGAGTGCTTTTCTAGGTCCCCTAGACCTTAAACAAGTATTTAACACTTGCCCTCCTCAAGGGAGGACTTTTTGCTTGCCCCATAGATGGGCTTTAAAGTGGAACTTTACTCTCTCAAACAACATTGACTATTTTGAATGCTGCTAGCAGATAGGAAAGTATATTATATTTACTTGATTTTTACATTTCGTTAGTTACTTTCTAATTTCCAGGCCAAGGCAATTGTTGTCATATATTCCAGAAGTCTTCAGGAGGGGAGGAGGGGTTTACTCAGCTAAGCACACCCTCCTGTTTGTATGCCTGTTTTAAGGGCAGATGTATTCCAGGAGGTAATTGCTGCATGAATCATCTGCCCTTACTCAAGATGGCCACAGCTATAAATGGTAGGGGATGTTTTTCTAAGAGATTTCTCAGCAAAATAAAGCATGGATGGATGGTGGAGTTCATTTTGAATATTAAAAATGAACCAAATAGTGCCTTTGGTTTTTGGTGCTCCGATATAGTGTAGTTCTGCTTTAAGTAGCAAAGGCTATGTGCTTGCAAGCTCAAGTGTAAGTTTTTTGGATCTCACAGAGACTCATTTGATAATATTTCTCTGTTTGAGTTTGTGGGTTTGTACGCATGCATGGCCATTATGAAGGACTACCACCTTCTATGGGGTTTTTTTATATAACAAAAAGGTTCTGCCACATGCAAAAGTGGGAAAAATGATAGATATGTCAAGGTGGATAGTAAAAGAGTAGACAATTATGGCATTCTTGGAATATCTAAGACACAGTCTGCTTGAGTCTACCTACATTTAAAATGTCACCGTCGGACTCAACTTAGAAATATTGTTTATCTTCCATAATCCGATATAAAATTCAATGTAGGAAATACACAATTCTGAGAACTTTTGTTGAAAACTGAAATAAAAAACCAAATGTTTTGGGGAACTTGTTCATAAGCAAGTGCGAGTTATGTAACAGTTTAACTATGAAGAGCATACACGTAGAAAGGGCATGTGACCAGAATAACCCTTTGAATAGATAAATGCACATGCAGTGGTTCACTTAGGAAGAAAATGTGACGAGAGAGTAACCTGACAGCTGCAGGGATTACATTAGGAAATAGTGGTTCCCCACAGATCATGGAGAAACTTCCTGTCCTTTATCTTGAGCCTATTACTGGAATACACCTGCTAACAGTTAATTCTTGTAAAGAATAAATAGACCAGAAACAATTAACTCAACAAGTGACTCACACAGATTAAAAGTGAAAACTAGCATTGGTCACATGCTTGATTGCAGGCAAGGGAACACATAGAGAATGAGTGTGCTGACACCAGTAATAATTATTTATACAATAAAGTTGATGTGTGTGTGTGTGTGTGTGTGTTCTACCCCAATTCTGTTGGGTTTTTAGTTTTTTTGAGCTTATTTAAAGCATCAGGAAAATAGGGTGCTAAAGCAACATCAAGTAGCAAACTTAATTTGCTACCAGACTATTAATACAGTGTTATTTTTAAAGCATGTAAACTTGCTTGTCAGATTTATACAGTAAATGGAAAGGATGCATATTGAGCTGAATGCCTAGAAGTATGCTATCTTAGACCCTTAAAAAAAATTAGTTCATATACATATACATATCCATAAGCCAGAGGCGTAACTAGAACCTTCAGGGTCCCAATGCAAGAAACCACCTCTTGTCCTGAGGCGCTTGCCTCTGAGCCTGACACCTTTCCCACTGATTCCTTTAATCCCATCATAGGGATTCGCATCTGCTTCAGGCCTCCTTCCTGCCTTGGGTAGAATTGCCACCTTTTCTTCAAGCCAAACCAGCACACTGGAAATTTCTAATCATATGGATTTATTCACAAGAGCCCCCCTTACATCAGAGTCCACAGAGTTCCCCTTTTGCATCCGAATACATAGAGTTTTTCTTTACATCTGAATCCTAAGAGTTCCCCTTTACACCTGAATTTGCAGCATTCCCCTTTACATCTGAACTCACAAAGTTCCTCTTTACATCTGAATCCGCAGAGTTCCCCTTTACATCTAAACTCACAGAGTTCCACTTTAAACTTGAATCTGCAGAGTTTCCTTTTAAATCTGAATCTGCAGAGCTCCTCTTTACATCTGAACTGGCAGGGTTCTCTTACACTGTAAGGGAGGGGGGAGGGGGACTCTGCAGACTCTGATGTAAGGAAGAACTTTGAGAACTCTGATTAAAGGAAGAATTCTGAGAACTCTGATGTTAGGGGGAATACTACAGACTCTGACGTAAGGGGTAACTTTGATATAAGGAGGTCTCTGAGATCCACATTCATCATAGTCTCAGCATTCCCCTTTAATCAGATTTCCCAGAACCCCTGTTACATTAGTGCCTGTAGAATTTCCACTTACACTGTAAGTTGGAGCCCTGTGGACTGTAATATAAAGGGGAATTCTGATGTAAGGGGTGCTTTGGGAACCCTGGTAAAAGGGGGTGCTCTGATGTAAGGGGGAGTGCTGTGGAATCTGCTGTAAAGGGGAACTCTGGTGTAAGGGAGTCTCTGCTCACCAAAGCCCCCCTTACATCAGAGCTCACAGAGCACCTCTTACATCTGAGTCCCCTTTTACATTACAGTCCACAGAGCTCTCCCTTACATTAGTATATGCAGAGGCATGAGAGAAAAGGGAGGGAGGGGGGAGACTTCAAAATCAATGGATGGTGAGTTCACTCACCCAAGGAAGGAGGCTTAGGCAGGCTGCATATATCCTCCATGATATAGTTGCCAGCTGCCGGGTTTTCCTGCCCACTCATCCCCTTTGCTGGCTGCCGGGGATTGGAGTGTAGGCGGGGTTGTGGACCCACACAGGAGGAGAGGGGCAGGAGCAGGAGCTCTTCCAGCAATCTCTCTTCTCTGGCATTCATGAGAGGGGGGGTGGGCTTTCAATGCTTGGTCTGTACTAGACACTCTCTGCTCACAACGTCAGCCAGCAACCCTGTCATGGAGCCACAGTCCAGGCTCTTGGGGCACCCCACAGTGGTGGAACACCAGGGCCAAGTCGCAAGTGTGACCTTTGAGAGCTTGGTAGTTCCACTGCTGCCATAAACATTTGTGATCAGAAATTCTGTACACACTTCCAGTAACTCAAGTTTAAGGTAGTGCTGGGACAAGGTCCTCTGGCACCCACAGGGTAATCAATGCTAAGTGTGCCCCTTCCTGAGCTGAGACAGACTATGTCCTTACACGTGCAATGGCTGGGCCGGAGCATGATGCAGAAATGATAGTTGCTCTCTGCCAGCCCCAGGACTGCCATCTTTTGGTCCATGGAAGACTGAATGGGTTGTGAGGGATTTGCAACATGGTTAAACCAGAGTGATTTAGTCATAATGAATATTGTAAAATATAGCCAGGTTTTTGTTCATATTTTGATAACCAAAATGTATTCTTCCACCTGGGATCTATGGTGAATTATAACTCAAATGCAAATTTTATTTTGCATTTTATTTTTGTTAGAAAGCATGGTGAAGTTAATTACAAATAAAATAAAGTTTTTTCTCATTATCTCGTATTTTTGCTATGTGGCGCTACAAAAAATAAGTAATAAAATGGACAAAAAAAGTTAAAATATGGACAGGAAAAATCATCAAAAGACAAAAAGAAATGTAAAGAAGAGCAGGAAGAATGTATTTTAGTGAAAACTTTGCTTATTTCTGCTTGTCTGCAGCCTTCATTCATACAGAAACTGCTGTCACCGCTCCACATACAAAGTGCTTGACCCGTGCATGAAACTGACAGCTCAGCCCTGCAGATTATACAGCGAGAGATGTCCTTACTTGTGGGAGTCCACTGTCAAATTGACAAACCATCTTGCTATGCAAACTGGGAGCTGTGGTCAGCAGTCCTGATACACATAGAACAGTAGGCATTAAACTGGAAGTTGGAAACCTTGTAGATTAACCACTTGCTGACCAGTCATGTACCTGGTACATCACTCACAGAGAATGCTTCTGTCACGTATCTGGTGATGGAGCCTGATATAGAGAGGTAGGCATTGTCTTACACTTCGGGCTTAGTACCCCTGCTAAAATAGCAGGACAGTTCTGCAATGTAACATGCAGGTGAGTCATCTGGGTGTACCAGGATGCGGGCTTGGCTGTAGATGCAGAGCAGCAGGCTGGCAGGTAAGGCAGTTGGACAGCAAGCACTTGGCAGGCTGAAGATGATAGCCACTTGAGGAGCAAATAGCAGGGTCAAGCAACTCAGGTCGGAAACTAACAGGCAAATCAGGAACAAAGCAACAGGCAGAAGGATAGTCAGAGTTCAGTCCAGAGTCAGCAGTGGTCAGGCAGATAGGCAGAGGGAGCAGGCAGAGATGTGGTCCAGAGGTAAGCCAGGGATTGGTACAGGTGGAGTTCAGGCGTGGTCAAGGCAGATTGGCAACAAGATATGAGATAAAACAGGTAGCAGGTATACAGGAATGCTGTAGACCATAAGCCAAAGTACGGGAATCTCAGTGCTGCTTAACCATTTCAATACCGGGCAATTTTACACCTTCCTGCCCAGGCCAGTTTTCACGTTTCAGCGCTCTCACACTTTGAATGACAATTGCGCGGTCATACAACATTGTACCCAAACTAAAATTTTATCATTTTCTTCACACATCTAGAGCTTTCTTTTGGTGGTATTTAATCGCTGCTAGGGATTTTGTTTTTTGCTAAATTAACAAAAAAAGACCAAAAATGTTGAAAAAAAAAACACGTTTTTCCTTGTTTCTGTTATAAAAGTTTACAAATAAATAATTGTTCTTCATAAATTTAGGCCGAGATGTATTTTGCTACATGTCTTTGGTGAAAATAACCCAAATTAGGATGTATTATTTAGTTTGTAGGAAAGTTATAGAGTTCACAAACTATGGTATAGATCTGAATATTGATCAATCCTGAAGTACTGACGGCCAATCTAATTTCTTGAGGTCCAAGAAAGTCAGAATAGTACAGATATCCCCAAAAGACCCCTTTTTGCAGAGTAAACAGTCCAATGTACTTCATAAGAGGAATGGCGAGTTTTTTGAAGTTGTATTTTTTTTGTCATAATTTTTTGGAAAATGAAAAAATTAAAAAAATTATTTTCACTATTTTTTTTTTACATACTGTCACCAGTACAGTACAGCGTCATCATATAACTGGCATAGCAGTGAACAGGGACACTGACTGGTGACAGTATGAAAAAAAAAATATTTTTTTTTTATTATTTTTAATTTTTGTATTACTTTTTTTTATTTTTTTTAAGATTTTTTTTTCATATTTTACTATGACCAAAGTAGTACAATATTACCATAGTAACATTGTACTACTTTGGGGAAGTGATCAGTATTTTTTTTTTTTTTTTTACACAATTTGCTTATAGCAAAGAATTACTTTGCTATAAGCAAGCATTTACCTGAATGACATCGATTCATTCAGGGTTTTTTTTTTTTTTGTGCTTAGCTGTGATTTGGACACAGCTAATCACATGACATGTGCATGTGACCTGCTGTGACCATTCACAGCTAGGCACTAGTATACAATGGATGGCATGAATGAAGCCATCCATTGTATACAACTGTCATGTGACCTGCTGTGATTGGTCACAGCAGGTCACATGGTACCGGCAACGGGGGCCAGTACTCAGATCTGTCATCGGCCGTGTCCAAGGTACACGGCTGGTGACAGATCGCGCCGCTGCGCGGCTCTCCAACCGCGCGTACTGCGCATGTGCGGGAGGACACCAAATGGCGTATACCCCGGAAATCTACAGCACTTTTGCAGCCACCAAACGGCTATAGGCCGGGCGGCTAATGGTTAAATAGTCCACTCGGCACCAGTCCAGTTACAGGTGTGCGAACCGACACTCACATGTGAATGGGTACGGCTAATAGACATTCTACATTTGTGCAAAACTATGCACCTGGGCACATTTTGTCTTCCCCGACAGGCTCTTCCTGCATTATATGAGAATCTATTGTCTTTTTGATAGCAATGTCCTCAGCAACCTTGATAGAGGCAGTTGTAGAAGAGGTCCCAGTTGCACCTGTAAAGAAAAAAATATTGAACACTACATTTTAAAGTCCTCATAGCTTGGTTATAATGCTGATTCATAGGTTGTGAGTCCCTCACCAGAACAAGAATACTGATTAGGAAGTCCAACTTTCCCAAAACTTCACTAGTGTGCTTCTTCCAGGTCAGTAACTTGTCACTCAGTGACAAGCAAGAACATAGCATTTTCAGAAGATGTCAGTACTAACAGCCTTCATATTATTCAGATGAATATATTTTTCAGATCATGCATTTGGAAAAGTCTCCAAAATTAAATATATCATACAGCCACAAGCATGTAGACTGGAGTGGAGATGAAACAACCCATATAGAACAATTCATTCAATAGCAATAGAGTGATGGTATAGAACACGCTCATATCTATTTAAAACTGAACTTTAGCCAGGAGGGATATTATATATTAACAAGATTCATCTTTACCTTATTTCAAAATGCTGTATTTTACTTTTTGAATTTTATTATTCCCCTCTTTCATGTACCACAAACATTCCCCTTATGACAGCTTATTTCTTGTGCTGCTTTTTTCTACTATAGGGAGAAATAGGTCCTGGTGCATATCCTTCTCTGTGTACTGTAGTGAGTGGTGAAGTGTTACTGCAGTAGTGTATGACTTCACAGTTCTCAGTCACACCTCGCCAGCATCCATGCATTACAAAGTGTGGCTAATTACCAGAAAGCAAGCAACAGCTCCATCCATAAACACCCATCACAATGGAGAACTCCTGTGACACCTGCACAGATTATCCTCCCTGGCACCCAGTAAATGTAGATGTTTAAGAAGCAGCTGATGATGTTATAGAAAATAAAAGGATGCATTACACCAAAAAAGGCATTTTTTTATTTAAAGGAAGGAAAAAGAGAGATCAGGAAGTTAAGGGTCAAAAGTAGCAGGGATCCTGGGGTTCAGCTTTAAAGTGGAAGAAAAGCCTAGGTATGGCCATTCTTACAAATGTCTCCCCTCCACCTCTACCTATCCTGCATACCCTGTTTAGGAAAGATCTGTGTATGCACCTATTTTCATTCGGCCCCAGTCTGGGGACATGATCCAGAAGCTCAAATTCCGCTGTGCCAGTGAGCAGCTGCTGCAGAGGAAAGGAGCACTGACAATGGCTGGCTATGGGAGCATGCAGGTGACGGCACAGTTCCTGGAATTCAAAGCCATTGTTGAGTGCTCCCTTAAAGCAATTCTAAAGGTTCTTTAATGGGGGGGGGGGGGGGTAACAAACATGTTATACTTACCTACTGTGTGCAGTGGTTTTGCACAGTGCAGTCTGGATCCTCCTCTTCTTGGGTCTCCTGGCTTATCCTTTCTGTCGGGTGCCCCCATAGTAAGAAGCTTGCTATGGGGGGCACCCGAGCAACTGCTCTGTGTGTCCATTCAGACATGGAGCTGAGGCTTGGCCCTACCCTGCCTCTCTCCTCATTGGCTGACTGGCTGTGATTGACAGCAGCAGGAGCCAATGAGAAGGCAGAGACCCAGGACAGCCAAGGCTGTCGTGCACATTGCTGGATTGCGATGGGGGTCAAGTAAGTTGAGCATTGAGGTGGCTGGGGGTACTGCTGTACACAGAAGGTTTTTTACCTTAATACGTAGAATGCATGAAGATAAAAAACCTTGAGCCCAGGGCTAATTGAAAATAAGTAAGTATACAAATCTTTTTTTTTTTTATATATAGGTTAGGCAGGATAGGTAGGACGAGCGGGGAGGGAACATTTTTAAGAATAGATATAGTTAGACTTTTCTTCCTATATCTTCACAAACCAAAAGAACAGGGGACATAGAAAGGTGTAGAGCCATTTGGTACCTTAACTTTTATTTTTTAAACATCAGATCATCTTCATTTGATATCTGTGATGATGACAGCTTAGCTGTTTGAAATGCTTTTTAAGAACAGCAGATGACCTTGTGGTAGGAAAATATCAAGTGCATAACATCATGAGGATCTTTGAAGTGTGGGAAAAAATGATCTATTATTACGTTACAATTATATATCATTGGTATATATCATTGGTACTTCATAACTATGTTTAATTAATAAATTCACTGTCTTCTATAGACCTGTGGTGAGTGAAACTTTCACCTTAGTCCCAAAATTACAAACAGTTATTCCAGTCTTACCATCCACAACAGTATCCTCAAAGAGGAATCAGGTGGCAGGAGGAAGTGAGAGGCTTCCAGAACAAAACTTGCCAAGGGAAGAGGAATTTAAAGTAGTTTCCACAAAGCTACACACAGCATTACTACACATTACAAAAAAGAGGAACTATGAAAGCGGACGTCAAGAACTGTGAAAACAGACATGCTGAATACACAGACCTTTTCTATCATTGCAAATCTATCAGGCATTTAAAATATATCTAAAGCGAACCTTTATTTTTGCAGAAAGTTTACAATCCCTGTTTTTACTGCTATTTGACAGAAAGTGATGGGAAAATATTTTTCTAAGTTATCACTGCAGATATAGAGGGGAAATTTTCTGAGGACACCTGTTTCACTGCCAACCAAAAGGAGATTGCATTTCACTTTGGAGAGATTTCCCCCAGGTTCCTGTTGTATCTTCAGAACAGGAAAATCTATGCATTTAGACATAGACAAAAACATAGAAAAAAATCACAAGAGTTTTAAACACTTCCCTCCCTACAATCACACACATAGAATTACAAATGCAGCATCAGCTGCACTGGTATATAAACCGGATAGCGTATGTACTCTCCAGCGCCTCAGGATATGCACAACCAAAAGGGAAGCCAAGGGTACCAGGACAGCGACAACCAAAAGGAAATGTTCCAGGGGTGCAGCCCTCCTCAGACAGGGAAATCAGCCACTGGATAGAGAGAAAACACAGGTGGCGCACACACCTAGTGCATTATCCAAGGTTTATTGTAGGAATTAAATCATAAAAACATACTCACAGACGAAGCATGTATCTAAAAAGCATAGAAAAATGACAATGGCCACAACGGCGGGCAAGGTGTTCTCACAGTCAGTGCGGTCAAATCGCTGACGCGTTTCGGGGACGAATCCCTTTCCTCAGAGCTGATGACCAACCTCTGATGCTGATGCACGATGAATGGAAAGTAAAGTAAGAGCCTCGTTGTTGATGCCTCATCAACAGCGAGGCTCTTACTTTACTTTCCATTCATCGTGCATCAGCATCAGAGGTTGGTCATCAGCTCTGAGGAAAGGGATTCGTCCCCGAAACGCGTCAGCGATTTGACCGCACTGACTGTGAGAACACCTTGCCCGCCGTTGTGGCCATTGTCATTTTTCTATGCTTTTTAGATACATGCTTCGTCTGTGAGTATGTTTTTATGATTTAATTCCTACAATAAACCTTGGATAATGCACTAGGTGTGTGCGCCACCTGTGTTTTCTCTCTATGCACTGGTATATAAAAGCTACCATTGTGCAACACATATTAAGTATTGCCATGGACGCTGGAGTGAGAGAAATAATTCTAGGCCCATCATTGACTGTTAGCTCTAAATTTATGAGTTGTAATTGATTTTTAAATGTTGCCTATGGACAATTTTGTATACTGTAGTACTGCCTGTGTACACTAAAATTCAATTGAGTGTATTATTTGCAGAATATATAGATTTGATAAACAGTAGCACATTAATTGTGTGAAATTAAAAAATTGCGACTCCCACCATTTTATTCTTCAGGTTGTCTTCTTTCAGAAGACATATAATATTTGTGGGGTTTTAAGTAATCTTCACATTTAAAACGTTCATTTTAATGTGTGCAAAAAAATTATTAAAAAAAGGTTCTGACAGCGAGGAGAGTTAAACAGTCTTCTTCAAATTAATTACCTAAAAGAGAACAACAAAACATATAGGGAAAGAATGAAGAAGTAGACTAAAATGCAAATGCACTCTTTGCTTTTGAGGAGTGTGAAAGGAAGGATCAATCTGACAGACCTTTATACCACTTACAATCCGAATAGCCTAGCTGTTACTAGGTTTATGTAAGCCCAATTGCACTAGAGGTCGTTTTCAAAGAAAATCACATACACTGTTATTATTGCTTTTCTTATAACCTTATTTTTTTGTTCAGAAATGGTATATTGTTTTATAGCTTCCCTGATAAAAAAAAAGAGTATCTAAAAATGCCACTACATCACAGTGTATGTTTAAATTGAGTGTCTTGCGCTAAAAAGTGCAACAGTGTATAATAATATCATTAATAAAAATGCATGATCAAATATATTCATAGTGCAAATAGTATAACTCGATAGAAAACATAGTGTCTATTTCAGGAAATAACCCAAAACCAAAGAAATGTTCCCTTTAAATGTTCAAAAAAGAATAAATAAATATCTTCCTTCTTCCAAGAAAAGCATCAGCAGTATCCACCATCGCCAGAATATTGTCATGATGTGCGTTTAATGGACCAAAATTACCCCCTTTTCCAGAGAGGTCAATAAAGGCTCAACCAGTATAAACAAGCATCAATGGCATCTCTCCATAAACATCTCAAGGGTACCCACCTGGACTGTTCACCAAACAGGCTCCTCAAATTTTCCAATGGCTCATATTCATGCGAAAATATGCATATAAATACTCCTCATAGTGTAGAAAATCACCTGATATATTTATTTACTTAAAATTACACTCACAAAATTAAGTAATCAATGCACATTAGAGATAAAATTACCTGGCCGGCAAACAGCGTGCACTTCTGGGCAAATTCTAGTACGTAATGACAATAATGGCTCTGACCGATGCATTTCGTCAGCAAAAGAACATTTTCTGGGGCGCTTTTGATGGACACTATGTTTTCTATTGAGTTATACCATTTGCACTATGAATATATTTGATCATAGCATTTTTATTATTGATATTATTATACACTGTTATACTTTTTAGCGCAACACAAGCCATCTAAATTTCTGATATTGAAAGATATCTTCTTTTTGTGTTTGCAGCTTTGTTTAATTTTGTGTACTAATTTTGCAAGGCTTCCTTATTTTGTTCTATTATATCATATATATATATATATAATGTATATATACAGTTTTCTTACCACCAGTTTGAGAAAAAGGCTGTTGGTGGTGTCAGGTCATGTGTTGTGCATTGTGCCTGAGGAAACTTAACAGAACCTTACTGCTTTGCTGTAAATTTGGATAGTAATTCACCTTACCCCTCTACTAATTAAAAATAGTTAAATGTTGTGGGGGTATGTCAGTTGCAAAGAGGGTTATGATTGGAGAAACATAATAAAGAATTGTGGGATGCTGATATTTATGAAAAGTACGATGAATAAATGATGCAAGAATGTTATTGAAGAGGAAATTTGGAAGATTGACAGTACCATGAAAACAGCAATTATTGAGAAATGTATGCAATGGTGTTTATGTAGAGGGTTTAAAGCTAAACTCCAAGCTCAAAAAATATCTAATTATGTTCCTCACTAGCCACAAAGGATATAAGTCCACTGTGTGCCCCAAATGCCTTTGCAAACCCCAATATTACCTTGTAAAAGTAACAGTGACATTAATGTGCTGCAACTAGTTTTTGCAGAGAGCAGAGCTTTTTTCAGGGACCCAGCAGGCCCACCCACTACAGGCTGCCTGAAGAAAACTAGAGGAGAGGACAGATACAAGAACAGTCGCCCTGTACAAGGAGGGAGAGCAGCATTGACTGGACTTTAAATATATCAAAACAAAAGTGTTGCGCTATAAAAAATAATAATATCCACCTTATACTAAAATACCAAATGGTAAAAATAAAAAGTGAAAATAATATAATACAGTAGCCCACAAATGTTATCAACATTCATAAGTGACCACCACACTACTTAAGAGATAAAAGTAAAGGCAAGTATACAAAAAAAATTAATTTATTAAATTGTTAGTAATGATGACTGCACAAACAATCCATATAAATGAAAGTCCTTGATGCAACGATGCAACGCACAAATCAAAGACTTCCAAATTCCAGTGCACATAAACGAAGTGAGTGCTCATTAGGATGAGTGACTGCACATCCCCATCTGCAAGCCCAACTCAGTAACATGTTGCTGGTTTTAATGAAGTTCTTCTTTAAGACTGATTGATTGCTTGCACCGGGGAAACATATAGAATGGGGATAGCCTGAAGGGATCCTTCCGTTTATATTGGTTGTCTAACATCTTTCCTCTGCTTGCTCTGCATTCTCTTGTCTCAGGAAAGTACTCTAAGCCAAGATAGGCAGCAGTAGCCATGGATCCGTCTCCTTCAGAATTGTTGGATTTTCAGCTGGAGAAAGGGAAGCGGCAAGTTGGACCTCATAAGTAACATGTACTACATGTTCAATGCATGGCAGAACAGTGAATAATACAAATACAATACAAACATGCCTACAGAATCAGTCTACAGGTTGGACCTTACTGGTGAAAGTAAGGTGCACATAGCTTTCAAGTACAGCACTATTAGCACATGCATAATGATGTTCAACTCCATTCCAGACAATGCCATAAGCCATGGTATGCATCTATGTTCAGAAAAAAACGTGCAAAAAATGGAAAACAAATTAGAAAAAAAGGACAGAAAGAGAAGCGTCTAAAAGGAAGAAGAAAAGAAATAGGTCACTCAGCCTGTGTGTGGAGAAAATCAATGATTAAATTTCAAATGCAGATTTGTCTGGGTCTACTGAAATAAAATGCTATCCAGTCACTAGCTGCCAAAGATTTTTAGTACCTGTAGCAAGTGTGATATATGCAGGATGCCCTGCCATGTTCTTTGCATAACCCCATAGTTCCTTGAATTGGCTATCTCCAACCCCTTTCTATTGAACCAAACCATCTCATTTAGAAGTAATATCTTCTTCACACAGCTTCTAAGAGTGTCTTGGTTCTAAAATTCTCCTTGATTTTATGATGCCCTCTTGCCTATCCAGAAAAATGGTATCACAAACTTTAACTTATTTAGCATCAAACTGTAAGCATCAGTAACAGCATCTTGGACCCGAAAAGAAGAATGATAATGAAGAAATAGAGAGTATTTTATAGATTTTTACATGGTATGGCAGCATCTTGAGCTAACGTTGGACTGAGCAGTAGTGCTGATAATGAAAATTTTATTTATTTATTTATTTATTTTTGCAGAGGCAGCACCACCACCACAGCTAACAGTAGCATTAGCATTCTGGGTTAGGCACTTAAGCAGATGTTGATTAAAAAGAGATATTAGTTTTAAACTTGCAGCAGCATTGGGGCACAGACATACTGCAGCTAGGGCATTAAATTCAGTCGTGGAGTGTGTTGTGTCCACAACAACATGGAGATTCCAGCAACCAGGAGCAAGGAAATGCCTATGGAATTTTGGACAACCAGACAGCCATCTGCCAAAGAATGATCAAAAGGGGATCATTGTAATTTGTAGTTTACTAAACAGGTGCAATGTTAGAAGAAATAATGCAAGGCAGGTTCAGCTTTGCAAACAGAATTCATATACTGCAGATACAAAAAAAGTATGAAAAATGCATATATAGAGACTTTTTACAGCAATGACTCTGTGGCCCAGTCAGGGTAATGTGGCTGCATAGTATAGACTTTAAAAGGTCTTATAACAACAGAGAATCATTACTTCAGTAAAATAGTTCAGAACAGAAACAGCTACTTTTAAATATCCTCATACACAGCAAACCTCACTGTGAAGTTCAGGGCAGCTCCTGTGAACCAGTTGGGATCCAATGCTCATAGACAAAGGGCCAACTCACTGGAACTGGAGTATTCTTTTAGCAAATGAAGAGGTACTCCTGCATTCTTATAGGACTCACACAGTTTTCCACGTTTCCCTTCTCTCCAGCTGTTAAGGATCTTTTTCCAGGATGAGGAAATCCACCTCTGCTCCAGCCACAGTTGGGGAAGAAACAGAATTCGAGGTGGAATCAATTCTGGACTGTAGGAGATAAGGGAAACAGATTAAATATGTTATTAAGTGGAAGAGGTATGAACTTAAGGTAAATTCATGGGAACCTGAAAGTAATGTAAACGCTCCTAAGCTTCTTTAGAGGAGGAATGGGCAAAGACCAGGTTGTACTCACTTGTGCAGGAATGCGAACAAACGTAACAGAACAGAGCCATACTTCTTTGGACTCAGCATTCCCTGTCACTATCCTCAGAGGTGTTGTGCACTCTGTACAAACAAAAGGCAACTGCTCCAACCTCTAACTGGCCTTTGCAGCAAGGGGGACGCATGTCAAATAACAACAAAAAAAATTCCCAGCTCAGCTGTAAGGGACACCTTCTCATCACTTTGGCCTCAAGACCAGGTACATGGAGCCCTAAACCATGGCCAGGCCCTTGATTATAAAATTAATGTACATCTGCACACACAGCCTGCTAGTCTCCAATAAAACATGGACCCAAGCTTCCCAAGACTCTAAAGCTTCTGGGCTTCAGAACCCAATCCAGCAGTTAAAAAACTTAGACCCAGTTCAAATATATGGTAATTGAACGCGCTTTGAACTGCATCCAATTCGCATGACATGTGAACCAAAACCCTTTTCACATACAGTATGTGCGGGCTGGCCACAGTGCAATTTAAAAAAGAGTCCAGAACAATTTTCAGCCTGGTTCAGGTGCAATTTCCAGTGTCATATATGTTAACAATTTGCACCTGAATCACACCTGAACCACTGAACGAAGTCGCAGGGCTCTGCAAACCGGCCCCACACATATGTGAACACATGCTGAAAAAAAACTGAAAAAACAATTTTTCCCACTCAGAACCAACAATCTGTAGCCCATCAACCTGCATCTACGAGAAACCAAAATAAAACAAAGTCAGCGTTGTGATACCAAAAGCAGATTGCTAGCAATAAGGATTATTATATTATTATTATTATTATACAGTATTTATATAGCACTAAAAGGTTTGCTCAGCGCTGTACATTATAGTGGGGGACAGAACATGAGACAATACAGTAACAAAACAATACACGAGAGGTTCAAGGGCCCTGCTCTTTCGAGCTTACAATCTAGGAGGGATTCTAGGAGGATTGATATGTAAATCCTGATAGGTATGCATTTGTCACAGCACCACCAAAATAAATCTGTGTGAATGAATGAAATATGCAAAATTAATCCAAATAAATCCAAATCCAATACTACAATATACTCTAACCAACTGTGTAAAAGTGGAAAACCCAGTCACTTCTGTTCTTGGGGATGGACTCAATGTCATTAGGACCACATATCGAAATTCTTGGAATATGCACACCTTGCTGCCCTCAAGAACTAGGGGAGTCCAAAGTACTGAATAGAGAAAAACAAACAGAGGGCACACCAGCCTAGTGCATTACCTTAAAAGTGTTTAATAAGGGGGGCATGTCCAAGATGGTGACCGGAGCGGCCGCTTAATCGGGAGCTCCGGCGCCAAACTACTCCATCCGCTGCCATCCGTGTAACAGCGGATCACGGCGGGGCGGCGGGGGGCCCTGGTGTCATCCCCGATACTTGGGAGGCGGACTCCGAGCGATATTTCCGCCCTTCGTGGCGGCGGACGTCCGCGGCCTAGTGCGGCCGCGTGTGCCGGAGCTCCGGCGCCTTCCATCTGCGCCCGCTGCCATCTGGGCTGAGTGGGATCATCGGAGGACGTCCGTTGCGCCCTCTGCATTGCTGGGGCTGGAGGAGGGATGCCACTTGATATTACTGCTCCCCGCAGCAGCGGCAGCATTTGCGGCCTACCCTATCTGACGGAGGCCTCCTTCCATCTGGTCGCAGTGAGTAGGGGGTACAGGTGGCTGCTGGTCATTGTCTCTCCCCACTGTGATTTGGGGAGCGGGCCTCACATTGATAGCTCCAAGGCCCGCCTTCCTCCATTACCACGGCCCCTGTTGGGCTCAGAGGCCTACTGGGCCCCTTGATACTGCCCCGGAGGGTGCCTCCCTGGAGGGCCCTGTATTTAGAACTGGAGGTCATCTGCTTCCCGCCTGCCACCCGTCTCTCTCGTGTCCTGGGTTGGGATCTGGTGCCTTCATCCTGCTCCGGTGTGCTATTCCTGCGGGCTGCTGCGATCTATGTCCTCTCTGCCCTTTCATGGCTAGTTAAATATTTTTACAATATAATGTCCTCGCAGATGGATCTGACAGCATTCATGTAAACTACAACCCTAAACCTATTTTGGGCGTTATAGGTCCCCTGGGGTTATAATCTCCACTCACTATCCAATTTTCAGTTGATCACCCCCAGGAGACTCCCTGCATGCCGTCCACAAAGAAAAAAAAGGGACAAGTCCAGAAGTCCCTCACGACATACCTACTTAAGGCACACGAGATTTGCGGCATGTCTCCAGTCAATACAGAGCGAGCATCCCTATCCGATCCCACGCAGGATACCACAGCTCCCTTATCGGCCTTGGTCAGCGAAAATACACAGCAACTCACAAAAAGGGACCTGGAGTCCTGCTTGGAAATTATGTACGCCAAACTAGCCGCCAAATTTCAATCAGAATTGCATAAAAGCACTAATGTTCTCTCTCAGGAAATAGCCGCCCTGGGCTCCAGGACAGACCGCCTAGAAACCAAACACGATGAACTTAGCCTGGCCTATGGTGAACTTTCCAAGGAGCATGTTCATTTACAAACGGCCTTTTCACAATTGCAGGCACAGGTTGAGGACCTTGATAATCGCAATCGCAGGAACAATCTGCGAATCAGGGGAATCCCGGAGTCTATGTCTGACCTTTCCTTAACCATAACCAAATTATTTAAGTCACTCCTTCCGGATCATAACCCTGGGTCTTTTGCCTGTGACCGCATTCATAGAGCCCTGCGCCCTAAACCTCCTACTGACAAGCCGCCTAGGGATATTGTCCTGTGCATGAAGGATTTTCTGACTAAAGAAGAAATACTCAGAGCTGCTCGTAATATTCCAACGATCTCCTTTGAAGGCTCGGTTTTACAAATCTTTCCGGATGTTTCCCCGGCCACGTTGGAGAGGCGTAGAAAGATGAAGGAGATTACAACTGCCCTGTTCTCCGCTCGTATCCGCTACAAGTGGGGGTTCCCTTTTAAGTTGATAGTTCCACATAATGGGAGCACATATGTGGCTATGTCCCCTTCCGAAGGTAGAGTAATCTTGGCTAAATTAGGCCTGGCGGATGCCCCATCACCTCAACGTCCACCCTCCACCCCTCATGTCTCTCCCATTTGGCATACCCCATCTCCACGGAGGGATAGACGGAGAGTCAGACAGGATCCGGGTTGACGGGTCCATTCTCACTTGTCTTATGCCCATTGTCTGACAGCCCTTGGTCTTGTCTATTGTCTTTTATGACTTTATCAAGAATTGGGACACAGGAATTTTGCTCTTTATCTCTTACATTGTCAGGATGTGTATTCCTATGGTTACTGCTGTAATAATTTTATAATTCTGAGTATTATGTGTGCCTTGCATTTATAGCTGGACATGTTAATGTATAACAAGGGTCTTCGGACCCTCCTAATTACGCCCATTAATTTATGGTTTTACAACTCTTAGACACGTTACCCCACCCTGCCTCTTAACGTGGCCGGAGGGTGGCGGCTCCTTTTTCCGTGCTTTAGGGAGACATGGTTTGGGCCCATTTGGCCCCTTAATGTTTGAATTTTTTGTTTTATCAGGTATGACAAATTTTCTGCCTGATCCATGTTCTTCAGTTACTCTCCCAATTGTGGGAGCTATTACAATCTCCTCTCCATTGTTTTTTGTTTTCTTTTTTCTCAAACCTTTAGTGCATAAGGTTGGTATTGTGTCGGTCTGTGGACGTCACGGCCCCCGTGTTGGGGTCTGGAGGTCCCCTAGTCTGGTACTGCCACCTGTACGTCTGTCTGATGCTGACCTGCGGATCTCTATGTCTAGCCAAACAATTTTAGGGGATATCCTTGCAGTGGGTACTTTTATGATGATAGTAGCAAGCTCTGTTTATTATGGTAATTCAATGTATTTCGCATAATGTCCAGGGTTTCAATTCGCCAAATAAGCGCAAAACAGCCTTTCTTCAATATAAACGACTGGGAGCTAAAGTCATTTTATTACAGGAAACACATTTTGCAGCCGCAAAACACCCGACATATTTTCATAGATCCTATAGGCAGGGGTATTATACCCTACAATCTTCCAAGAGTAGGGGAGTGGCCATCTTTCTACATAACTCATTCCCCTTTGAGGTTCAACATGTGTATCGTGATCCGGACAGTAGGTTTATCATTCTTAAAGGCACCCTTTCAGGTCGAGAACTTACCATTGCTAATGTCTATGCACCAAATTCGGCACAAGCTACCTTTTTTTCTAAATTTTTTGGTGCTCTAGATAGGTTTTTGTCCCCCCATCTATTGGTGGGTGGGGATTTTAATCTGGTGGCAAATCCTCTTTTGGATCGTAGTTCCCCCTCGCACTCTTCCCATTCTTTCCCAAAATCCCTCACTAGGAAACTAGATGCCCTCCAGTTGGTGGATACTTGGAGAGCGCACAACACGGGAGCCAGGGATTACACATTTTATTCCCATACACATGACTCTTATGCTAGATTAGACTACATCTACTGTACCCCTATTTTGCTAGCTAATTCTAGGATAGCTTGCATTCATTTGAGCCCCTGGTCTGATCACAGTATTATGGCTTTATCTATCACGTTTGTGGGATTGGCACCTACTCCCTTCTCTTGGAGACTTAATGATTCTATGCTAACTGATATTGATTCTCGCCAGGAGGTGATTACATCTCTTCAGGAATACTTTCAATCTAATTCAACCCCTGACATTACCCCAGCCACACTCTGGGTAGCCCACAAGGCGGTCCTACGAGGCCGACTTATCTCCATGGCTTCATCTAGAAATAGAAAACGTTGGCAGCAAGTACTACTTCTAACCCGTGAATTAGAAGCACACTATAGAAGCCATGTCGCTAATCCATCTCTACTCAATAAACAGCTACTATCCCAAAAGCGCTTGGAACTGAATGCCCTGCTCTCCCAAAAAACTGAAAAGGCCCTTCGCTGGTCGAAGGCCTCATTCCTATTGCATAGCAATTCAGCTTCTACCATGTTTGCTAGGAAATTGAATCACTCTCTGCGCCCCCCACACGTGTATAAATTACGCACTAACTCGGGAGCTATCTCATCTCTACCTCAGGAAGTCTTGGGTATTTTTGAAAATGTTTATTCTAAACTACTGGCTCCTCCGCAGTCAGATTCTGTTCCTCTATCTGACTCGTGGCTGGATTCTATATCCCTCCCTGCGTTACACCTTCTCAGATTGCCTCTCTTAATGCCCCCTGTACTTTAGAGGAAATAACATGTGCGATAGGCGCGTTAAAACGCTCTACAGCACCGGGTCCTGACGGATTTACTGCTAGCTATTATAAACATTTTGCCTCTACATTGGCTCCATATTTGATAACTTTATTTAATGATGTTTTGCAGGGGGGTAAGTTCCCCGAGGAGATGTTGTTGGCTAACATGTCTCTAATACCCAAGCCACAGAAAGATCACTGTCTGCCACAAAACTATAGACCAATCTCGGTCATGAATAACGATTTAAAAAAATTAAGTCGTATTTTGGCGGACCGGTTGGCCCCTATCATCTCCTCTTTGGTTTCTCCAGACCAGTCTGGTTTTATTCCCGACAGATTTATTACTGATAACATCCGTCTCACTCTTAATGTTATTCAAGACGCCAATTTACATTCCAAAGTGGTTCTGTTGATGAGTTTAGACATAAACAAGGCCTTTGACAGTGTTCTTTGGCCCTATTTGTTTTCCTTGCTACAGAAAATGGGCTTCAGTGACGGGTTTTTGGCAGGCATACATGCCCTATACGACTCTCCTAAAACAAGAATAAGGCTTCCTGGCTGTAACTCTGATTTCTTTACATTAGGTAGAGGTACCCGTCAGGGTTGTCCTCTTTCACCCCTTTTGTTTGCGCTGGTGTTGGAAACTTTGGCATTGGCGATCAAATCACATTCGGATATTTCTGGCTATTCATTATTAGTTTCACATTTTAAGTTGAGCATGTATGCTGATGATGTTATGCTATTTATTACTAACCCGTTGGCTTCTTTACCTAATTTATGTGCCGTATTGAATGAGTTTGCCAAAGTGTCAGGTCTCACTGTTAATTTTACCAAATCGGTGATTATGCCTGTTAATATTCCTGACTCCCTAAGTGTATCTCTCCGTAGTGCTTTTCCATTTCGCTGGGTCAAGGACAGGATATCCTATCTGGGGATTAATCTCACTCCCAGATACTCAGATATGTTTACAGCTAATTATCCACCATGTGTGTCACGTCTCTCTACTTTACTGAAGATTTGGTATGGCTATCATATCTCCTTTTTGGGAAGAGTCACGGCGGTTAAAATGAATATCTTGCCCAAACTGCTTTATCTTTTTAGAGCACTTCCAGTTCCGGTCTCAAAAACGTTTTTGGATCACTTTCAGCGGACTATTAATAATTTCATTTGGGGAAACAAGCATCCACGTTTTGCCTCATCTATTTTGTATCGTTCACAACGGACGGGCGGTCTCGGTCTTCCTAACTTTTGGCTATATTATCTCTCGGCTCGTTTTGCGCAATTATCACAATGGGCTACTATTAACTCTCAAATCCCATGGATCAAGTTTGAGTCTCAGTCGATACGACCTTTTTATTTACCGGGAATTTTATGGTCAAAAATCTCCCCCCGATCGCTTACTTTTCATAACTCCATAGTGACCCACTCGCTGACACTTTGGTCCAAATACAAATCTAAATTGAGTTTAGTCTCTCCTATCCCCCCAGGTGTGTCATTTTTTGGTGATCCTACTTTTGTTGTAGCTTTCTCCTCCCCTCACATGTTTCGTTGGTGGTATGATCGATCCTTTATCAGATTATCTGATTTCCAAAGAGGAGGATCTTACATTACCTGTGATATGCTGCGCGTGTTATTCGATGTTCCTCTTCGTGAGTACCTTCGTTATAGACAGATTAGGCACTTTTTTAATGCGCACTTTGGCCTTACCCCATCTTCTCCGATTTCCTTTTTTGAACGTATCAGCCGTGACTCTCCCAGGGGTAGAGGTCTTATTTCAGAAATTTATCACCAACTTTTGATCTGTCTTTTTCATGCTCCCCCTTTGTACAGACGAAAATGGGAGGAGGATTGTGGTATCACTTTTTCAGATGAGGATTGGGATTCCATGGTGGATAATATATGCAAGAGCTCTAGATCTCTTTCGGTTCGTGAGATGGCCCTAAAAGTTCTAACCAGATGGTATTATACCCCGTCAAGACTACATGTATTGTTTCCACAAACGTCCCCTTTATGTTTCCGGGGCTGTGGCCTCACAGGTACTTTGGTTCATATATTTTGGGATTGCCCGACAGTATCTTTGATTTGGCGTAAGATTTCTGAGGTGGCTACCTCACTGTCGGGTACCCCGATACGATTGTCCATACAGACCTGTTTATTGGGGGCCCATGTCCCAGGGGTCTCTGATGCCAATCTGAGATTGATACATACATTATGTATTGCCACTTTATGGTCTATTGCCCTACATTGGAGGTCCAATGCTGTACCCTTGGACTCCGTTTTACACAGAATTGACGCTGTAATGCTTATGGAACGCATTCATTATACCCTACTGGATAAGATGCACTTATACGATAAAAAATGGGAGTCATGGAGAGATCGTAGAAACTTACTACATGCTTCACAACATCCCTAGTAAAAGCTGGCTGATATATACTGTTGACAGGTGTATCCTGCAACTTACTTCATCGTTTACGTATTTCATGCACTTGTAACTTCCTCTTTTCTTCTATCTTCTTTGTTATGTTACTATACTTTTATGTATTGTACTTTTCAAAAGTGCCTTGTTTTTGCTGACAATATCACTTTAAAAATGTGCTGTTGTTTTACTGTCTACTTATGTACAATAAAATCGTTTGTAAACAAAAAAGTGTTTAATAAATGTAAATAATAAGTATTATACTCACAAATGATCAATAAATAAAAGGCACATCATAAAGGAACAGCTCTGTCCAATTCACACTGCGTTTCTATCTGTAGTGAGAACACTGGACATCCAAAAGGCTGACTCGTTTCGAGGACTAGCCTCTTCCTCAGAGCCAAACTCTAACCAATACTGCAACAAAACACATGCATAAAACAAGTTAATGGGAGAAATTTTGTTTTATTAGAGACCAAACACCCAGTGTATTGCACACTCACTACAGATACAGTATATGCTACAACAACTGTAGCAAACACATCCTGATCAAGACACAAATTACTTTGTCTATTAGGCTGATAGCAACAATAGTGGTGATGTGATTATTTATTTATGCATCCATGGGAAGCTTGTGTGATCTTTAATCCTACTAATGCTGTGGCAGGGTCTAGCACTGTCACAATATATTCATATATATATATATATATATATATATATATATATACTGTATATATTAGCCTTTTGTTTAACTTTGCAGACAAGGTAGTTTAAGACTATTGAATTTTGGGCTGACAGCTCTCTGCATATCAACTATGTGAAAGTCAGAAAATGGGAGTGTAGAATCAAAACTTCGGGAATAAAATAAAGTCAGTATTTTCTGGCCGACAATAACAGTAAACATTTCATTTTTGTAAATGTATTTTTTTATTTTACTTGACACTTTGTAAATTGAGTATGTGATTTACTGAGACAGTGAGGCTCGATATACAACCAATTTGCCAGAGAAATGTTTTTTGTCACTGCGGTATAAGTGAAGAATGAAGGGTTTACTTTCTGCGTCATAATCCTGGGGAGCATGTTGGGGGCAGTATTCATCAGCTAAAACCTAGCATAAATAAATATGTATGAGTGCATTTATTTTAATGCTAAAATCTTTGCAAAATCCTGCCTTATCCCTGCTTGCAAGTGTGTGAGAACAAAACAGCAACCTTGTGTAACCAAGTGAGGAGGAAATTTATAACCTCATATATAAAGGGCATATAGCAATTAAAGTTGAACTACAACACACAGTTGTACAGGCTCCATTACTATACTGAAATAGCTTATTCTGATTTTTCTACAAACTCTGAGCTTCCCAGAGTGCATCATAAGCTGCAAAAAAATCTGATGGAACCCACCTCATTTCCACATGCAGAGAGTGCATTAAGATAAATAACCTTTAGCCTTTAGAACCACTTTACAGATTGGAAAATGTAAGGGAATGCAGGGACATGTGCCTAAACTTTACCACATCTTAACCGCATATAGATATGGCCTGTTGAATTTACGTTAAAGTAAAACTTCCTTCAAAACTTTTTTTTTCCAATTTTGGATAGATATTCTATGTCTCACTAGAATATTGGATATGAGAATGACCTAAACAAGAAATAACCTAGAAGAATTTTTTATCCTTTTCCCATTTTATCTAAAACTGACAGCAATATATTTTGGTACAAGTTTAATTTTAAAGTGAATCTGTAGCCAGGCTTTGCATATTTGAGCATTTACATATTCTTGGCAAGCAGTAGATGAGCTTTAAAAAAAGCCTTTTACTGACCTCTTTAGATTTTCATCCTCAAATTTCACAGCAGAAACTGTTCAGTTCACAGCTACCTCTGATCCTCCTATTCACCTTTTAGAAGACCAGCTCTGAGTATGGGAGAAGACAAAGCTGAGCTGTTGAGAAAAGAACTTGAATGACTTCAATACTTTTGCTAAGAAGTTTAAGAATAAATTGCTCCACAATGCCACCTACACAGGTCAGCTTGGCTGTTGTAAGGCTTATTTAGTACTTGTTGAGAATACACAAATACCAGGGGGGATCAAAAAAAGCAATGTCTGTTGCATATAGAATGTTTAATTATTCAGAGATGAAAACAATAAACATACATACAGATGGCCTATTATTTTTTCTACTCATAATTACCCTTCCATATAGTTCCCATCACGTTTGATGCACCAGCACCATCATTTTACCCAGATCTCAAATTCAGATTGGAAAAATTCTGCAGAGTACAGTGGCTCCACTGCTTCAGAACTATTTTAACAATGTGCAGGTCCTCAAATCTCGTGCCATAGATGTTGGCGCAAACAGGTAGACGTACCAAATCTGGGCTGTAGGATGGATGAGGGATCAATGACATGCCCATTTTGGCAAACACCTGACTGGCGGCATAAGATGTATGTGCAGTGGTGTATTTTACTTGTGTGCCTCCCTGGTCAAGAGTAAAATTGTGCCCCCCCCATGTAGGGGGGGTTGGGTAGAGAGAGATTCCAACACTCACCCTCCGGCCACCCCGAGAGCAATGATTAGGAAAACCTGACATCTTCCTTCTGCGCTGATCTCTGACAATGATCCAGGAACAAGAGTCGGACACCCTTGAGCAGCCCGCACTGCTGTGCCCGTGCCTCACCTCCACCCAGGAGGTGGACTGACCATTTGGAAACTTGGGCATTGCCTGAGGGCCCGGGGTCAGTAGGGGGCCCCATGAGATGCCCCTGGTACCTTTTTCATAGGCTTTTTTGAGTTTGGGCAAGGACACAGGGGCCCCATGATCCCCTATTACCTGGGGGCCCCATGAGTTGTCAGTCCACCCCTGCCTGCACCCCATCTTCAGTCATGCCATGTGTGTCACTTTTGTTGGGGAGGGTGGCGCCACCTCCCTGAAAAATGCATCCATAGGCAAATGCCTTGTTTGCCTTGTTGTAAATAAGCCTCTAGATATGTGGGTGTCCATTATCATGATGCAGTTGAATGGAATGGGTGTCTTTCTATGGTATTTTTCCTGGTTCAGCTTTCAAAGTGTGCCTATGTAAATTTCACTGTTAACTGTTTATTTGCACCTTTATCCAAAAACTCCATGAGAATGATGCATTGATCATCCAAGATGCATCTTTTGCTTTAAGAGAGCTCATCAACCCTGTTGCAGTCGTCATCTGTGACTGAAGTTGATGGGTGAACGCTCTTTGGCTTGTCCACAATTTAATCTTCTCCCTTTTAAAACTTTTATACCAAACACTTTACATTGCTCATGTCAACTACTGCATAAAGCTCAGGAGCCAAATAACCCTCAGGGGAGACTTCAGCAACTCAGGGGAGACATCACTAAATTATTATATGCAGGGAAGGGTAGACATGACTAAAACCTTTAAATACATCAAGGGGGTGAATAAGTTTCAGGGGGGCAGTATTTTCAATATGAAGCTAAGATTAAGAACACAAGGACATGACCTCAAATGAGCAGGAGGAACGCTCAAAACTAATCTTAGAAAGTACTATTTACTGAAAGAGTAGTTGAATTGTGAGTTGGAATAGGCTTCCAGCAAAGGTAGTGAATCAGTCAACAGTAAGTGGATTCAAACATGCTTGGGACATACAAAGATTTATACTCAGACAAAAAAGTTCACAGAAGAAAAAACAAAACAAAAAAACCCCTGTATAAATTAAAAAAATATGGCAGACTCCATGGACCATTTGGTCTTTTTTCTGCTGTCACCCTTCTGTTTTTCTATGTTTCTAACCCTCTTCATCAGACACTCAGTTACTGCTCTTTATTTCAACCTCTCACCCATGATTCACTTGGTACAATCTGAAAATGAAAAGCACATAATGAATGAGTTAGATCATACAGTATACACTATATGACTTACAGTATATCAGGCATTTTATTAGTTCATGTGAATAGCAGATATGAAACAACAGTGTTTCACCTGGTGCTGCATTCAGGGGGTTAAAACCCCCTGAATGGGGGTGGTAAGAATGCAGCATATCGCCTCTTCGCTGCTTGTCAAATGCCTCTGAAAAGCAGCCTGAGCATGGATCACTTTTCATAGGTGTGGCAGTCCTTGCCGCTATTGTGAATGAACCTTAAAAAAAGCAGTCCTGCTAGCATATCAGGACTGCTTCTGATCTATAGAATTAGGGGTCACTATTTAAAACAATGTACAAATATACATACATACTGTACATACATTGTTCATAAACTTCTATACAAATACACACACAAACATACATATATAAACTTCCATACACGCACAAACATACATATATAAACTTCCATACACGCACAAACATACATACATAAACACCCACACAAACATTCATGCATGGATTCCCATAAACATACACACACGCAGACTGTACCTGCACTCTAACTGCAGGGTGAATGGTTTGTTTGCACACTGCCCTGCAGGGGCAGGCAAAGGGATCAGGAGCCAGAGAGACACCTCCCCCTTCCACTGCTCTGCTCATTCCCCTGATTGAGCTCACAGTGTGCAGATATCGAATTTGGAGCTCTGCCTGTTTACTGTATCTCTATAGGGCTGAGCCGGGCAGAGCCGGCACACTGTATATTGGCACACTGAGAGCTTGATCTATACCCGTTCTTCATGGGACTGAGGATTGAGCACTTTTGCAGCAGTTGTTTTCTTATTCTGGGTCACAATCCTGCCAATGTCCTTTTGTTACTTTCAGTCAGTTGACCATGTCAACCACGTTTATGCTTCTCAGATGACGTTTTCCTGGAAACTGTATATCCCGTCATAACCTTTGATACTGTACCTCGCAACATGGCAAATAAATTGGCAATTTCAGTCACAGAGGCACCAGCTAAGCGGGTACCAACAATTTTCCCTCTTTGAAGCTCAGTAAGCTCTGACATGACCCGTATTGCTAGCAGCGCACGCAGTGAAAGAGGAAAGTGAGGCATGCTGCCTGTTAGCTAGGTGTCTCATCATACAGCGGAAGCAGAAGAATGTTACATCACTTCTGTTTCAACACGAAACATGTCACTTTCAAACCTGGAAATCGTGTATTTTTTCCATTTTTCTTGTCTACCCCCTATATATATATATATATATACTCACCTGCCACTTAAACTATTCCCCACACCAGGAGCGGACTGACCATTTGGAAACTCAGGCACTGCCCAAGGGCCCGGGGTCAGTAGGGGGCCCCATGAGATGCCCCTGGTACCTTTTTCATAGGTTTTTTGAGTTTGGGCAAGGACACAGGGGCCCCATGATCCCCTATTGCCCAGGGGCCCCATGAGTTGTCAGTCTGCCCCTGCCCCACACCATTGCACCACCACCACCAGCCTGCACCGTTGATACAAGGCAGGATGGATCCATGCTTTCATGTTGTTTACGCCGGATTCTTACTCTACCATCTGAATGTCGTAGTTCTGCCCATTCTCCTCTGACCTCTGACATCAACAAGACATTTTTATCCACATAACTTCTGCTCACTAGATATGTTGTCTTTTTTGGATCATTCTCTGTAAACCCTAGAGATGGCTGTACATGGAAATCCCAGTAGATCAGCAGTTTTTGAAAATACTTAGACCAGCCTGTCTGGCACCTACAGCCATGCCACATTTAAAGTCTCTTAAATCCCCTTGCTTTCCCATTCTGATGCTCAGTATGAACTTCAACAAGTCATCCTCACCACGTTTACATGCCTAAATGCGTTGGGTTGCTGCCATGTGATTGGCTGACTAGCAATTTGTGCTACCAAGCAATTGAACAGGTGTACCAAATAAAGTGGGCGGTGAGTGTAGATATATATATATATATATATCCATCTAGTATCATTATAATGAAAACATTTTTGCTGAATCCATAGGGGTTCATAGCTGAAATGTGGTCCATAAGGGGTAAACAGTTGTATGTTCTCAAGCAGCTAAATACCAAAATACACCCCAGCTGTATGTGGTCTGAAATTGTAATATTTGACTAACATACTAGAATAGAAATGATAAAATCAAGAGGATCAGTGATTCAATTTTTTTTTTTCTTGAGTATCTGCATTACAAAGTTTTTCTAATCTGCAGAGAATGACACAATTTAGGATTCCAGACAAATCTGATTTGTTCAAAAATATGCAACTTGCAGAGTCATCTGGTCATCAGTCTGATTTGCTCATCATTACAGTAGACTACATGCTGCTTCTACTCAATGTGACTCTGTCCTGTGTGTGTGAGTGTGTGAAATAAAAGAACTGTGGTATGGAATTCCCCTGCCATCTACTATATTTAGAATATTGTACATTTATAGCTGCCTGTTACAGCAAGGCCAGGCGACCACTTTGCCTGTCATTAATGTACTTTCATTTGAACTTCTATATTCCTTTTGTCCTTATCTTGGGTGTCTCTGTTCCTTAGGGACCAATGGCTAAAAATAACCTGCAGTATTTATTGTTATTTATCACAGCTTAAGCCAGCCACGCATGGATCACAATTTAACCAGTTCAGCAGGGACTGGCCACATTTCAATCCATGTATGGGCAGGGTGGTTTTTCCGAAGTCGATCTTCTGATGAACTTCTGTACAACCGTCAGATTTTTGACCCTCGATCAGTACCGCCGGCTACAGCAAGTAGGAGAAGTCTCCCTGCTGGCAGAATACAATAGCTCAGAAGGGAGGATTCCCTCATCCATATTGAGTGTGTTGATGCGGGAATCGAGTCATTTTTTTTGTTCATTCAACCCACTGGTTGAACAAAAAAAAATTTCTCATCTCTAGCCAGCCTAAGGGCTCATGTACATGAGGCGTTTGGAAAACTCTTCTGAATGATGGAAACTGACTGTTGGAATACGTAGGTTAAAAAATGTCTGTTTAGCTGCGTTTGCATACTGCGTTTATGCGTGCTTATGCGTGTTTATGCACATTTGCGTTTGGAAGCGTATTTTAAAGATAACCTCATGAGACCTTCCCAAATGCCCAGAATGCACTGCAAAATAGTAAAAAATTTACAATTTCAGACATTTTGAGAGAAATAGAGAGAGCAGAAGCAGAGAGAGCAGTATTTGTTGAGATGACCTGTCTTTTCTGGTTGTATTTACTATGGATCCCATCATGAGCATAATGCGGCACGTTCTACCATTTTTTCCTTCACTCGAAACATGAAACTGACTGTGTTGGTGTACTGGGTCAGGGGCGGACTGACAACTCATGGGGCCCCCAGGCATAAGGGGATCATGGGGCCCATGTGTCCTTGCCCAAACTCAAAAAAACCTATGAAAAAGGTACCAGGGGCATCTCATGGGGCCCCCTACTGACCCCGGGCCCTCGGGCAGTGCCTGAGTTTCCAAATGGTCAGTCCGCCCCTGTACTGGGTCCATTTGTATACATGGAAAACACTTTGCATGGATTTCTGATGAAGAAAATGGCTCTGGACAGTACCAGGATATGGAACAGCTAAAAAGGCAAACACTTGTAAACGCGGTTAACCATGTTTACAAGTGTTTACAGGCATATACAAGCATTTGACATTTGAAACGCCTGTAAAATCTAATTCTGAACGCAAGTTTGGTGTGTTAAAAAAAACGACTGTAAACTCAACTGCCTGTAAACGACTGTAAATGACGATGTGTACATGGACACATAGGAAAACATTAGGGTGAGTTCAGGGACTGCTGAAAAAAACGCTGAACAGCTCCTAAACGTGAGTTTATCAGTTGCAGTGTACATGAGCCCTTAGGGTGGGATCACATCACACAGAGACTCCTTGACAGCTTTATATTTCCCTTGATTCACTGTGGTTGATTTACTAAAGAACAATGAGCTGTACTCTTTGTAAGGGAATTTCCACTTAAAGTGGTAGTAAAGTCCTGTTTTTTTTTAATTACAGGTAAGCCTATAATAAAGTACAGTAAAAATCTCCTAAACATGCACCGTTTAGGAGATATTTACTTTAGCTACTCTGGTGATGTTACCAGCTCATGCGCACTGCGCTCTCAATAGACGGCATGCTGATACTGCTGCGTGCATGCGCAGAAGTGACATCATCGCGGTTCTTGCAGTTAAACGCCTGCAGCTTAAGAACCCAGAAGGAAGACTGGGTGAAGATGGAAGCCCCAGGCAGCCGAGACAGCGCTCTGCTACAGGGCTTCCTTTTCAGGTAAGTCTTTCATAATGTGCTATTACGCTCTTAACTTGGAGGGAGAAGATTAATTGGTTTTTATTTAGTTTGCAGTTTGCTACTGCTTTAACTTAGTGAATGAGGTGAAACTCTACTGATTTCCACCATGGAATCATGTGGAAGCAAAAATACTGTTCTGACATTTTCTTTGCACATGATTGGTTATCCTTTGCAAAGTGAATTTTCATCACATTCACTAAGCTAAGAAAAAATTTCCTTGCAAAGTGAATAGTCTACTTGACTTTGGTAAATCAGTCCCATGGTATGGCTATCACATATAAACTGTATTCTCTATTTTATTATAAACTAGAAATTGTTTCTATGGTTTCCCTTACTTCCTAGTGTGGCTGGAGAGTTCTATTACATATATATATATATATATATATATATACTTTTTTTGTAATTAACAGCACGATTCTAAAGCTGGCAATAGACAGAGAGTAATTTAATATGTTGACACGCTACGGGACTTTAATGGCATTAACCATTGGAAGAACAAAGGTGGTCAGATATCCATCTCATAATGCTGACGGCAACAGGAGAACGGATGAATACCAACTTTTAGGCCTGCTGAATTAGCCCTGTACCTAATTTATATCATATCTTCTATTACAATTATAGAGGGATATAGAGGGTGATTTGGCAATCTCCTGTTGCTGTCATCATTATGAGATGCATATCTGACCACCTTTGTTCTTCCGATGGTTCACGCTATTAAAATTTTGGATTATGCAGCCTCATCTTGGATATCAGTATTTTATGATTGCTCTGATCAATATTGATTGTTTAATTCCCTTGTAAGTACCAAAATGGTAATTATATGAATGTTATCGATGCATTTCTTATATGTAAATTATTATTTATTCTTAATGTGTTTATTTAGAAATTCTCCTTGCATTCATGACCCCTGAAGAAGATCAAAAAGTGGAAAGATCAAAACGCGTTGGGATGAGTATTGGGAATTTTGTCATAATGTGGAGGAAATATCTTTGCAATATCTATCAGAGCTAATGTTTTTAAAGATAATGTATCTTTCACAAATAGGTCCATGTATTAAAGTATATGTTTTTAAAAAGTCCTTTTGAGTATATGTGTAATGATATGGTTGCTGCATTAAAGTACCATAGGGGGATTCTTTTTTACATTTATGTTGGAGACGTGCAGCTAGATACTCGATTTTCTGCTATGAATTTTTTATGTAGACACAATATTTATTAAGATGTATTTGGGTTCAGAAAAAAAAAAGTTTGGTTCACTCACCTGTTCATGTTTATTTAGCTGAAAACAGAAACAATCAGACAACTTTTTGTAACCTAACAAATAACTATTTCCTCAGAAATATCTTGGCAGGCAGTATCTAAGGAGGAGTATATACCTCAGATGATGGGCCCATTTCATTGGCCAACTGATAATTGGGCACATTTGCACTATTCCCTCAAAATAGTGCAAGGTACCCATTGACATTAGATGTGACTAAGCTCATGTCAGTAGCCTGGGATGACTGATTAGACAGGTTAGAAAACATGCCCCAACTGCTATTGTTTACTCTTGATCAAGCCTCCTCCTCTGTTCTATCTGCCCTCCCTCTCCCTTTTCTACCTGTCCTCCTACAATGCTGTTAACTTGTAGTCAACCGTTCTGGTTTTAATATAGACTAAAGCAACTGATACTATCTCTGCAGACTCTGTAATCTACTTGTTGGATGCATTCGTTGAAGAACAGTATCAACCTGATATTTTGATACCAGCTGTCCTGTTACAGGAATGTAAACTAATTGCCCAACAATGGTTATCTCCACACCCCCAACACTGGCCACTTGTATCAACCAAGTTAACTTGCACGCCAATGCTGTTCTCGGAATTTAAGGAAACTTTGCCAGAGTTGGATGGCTGTCCCTATTTTAACCCCATCATCATTGTTACTTAATTGGCTCTTAATTTGGTAAGAGCCTTATACTTCAGCTACTTATTATTATTCTCTCTGGAAAGGCAAGTAGAAAAATTAGGTGCGAATGATGTCTCCAGCTTACAAGTGCATTCTTCAGTGTGGTTTGTAGGGTACAGCTATTACTATTACTCTTATTGTACCTTTGATAGACTAAATGCTTGTTTTCTCCCTCTTTTGCATGTATTAATCTGCAACCTATATAAAGTGACCAGTGTACAGTTATGTACAGTAAGGCTTAGTTCACACTAGCTTTGAAACCAGGCATTTTTAACACTCCTCAAACGCCTATGGAAATTATACTATGGGCAGCACACAGTTCTGTTCATATTATCAAAACATTATTTTATTTATTTCAGGTACTTATATAGCGCTGTCAATTTACGCAGCGCTTTACATATATATTGTACATTCACATCAGTCCCTAACCCTCAAGGGGTGTACAATCTAAGGTCCCTAACTTACATTCACACACATACTAGGGCTAATTTAGACAGGAGCCAATTAACCTACCAGCATGTCTTTGGAGTGTGGGAGGAAACCGGAGTACCCAGAGGAAACCCACGCAGGCACAGGGAGAACATGCAAACTCCAGGCAGGTGGTGCCGTGGCTGGGATTCGAACCAATGACCCTAGTACTGCCAGGTGGAAGTGCTAACCATTTAGCCACTGTGCTGCCCCAAAACATGAAGAGTTAGTGTTGCATAGCTTCATAATTTAAGCCTCATGTCGAGTCGAAGCCTTTCAACGCCTCCCATTCAAGTCTATGGTGATGCTCCTCAAATGCCTGGCAGGCATTTGCGGAGCATTTTCTGGGCGTTTGGAAGGCATTTGCGTGGCGTTAATACCATTAGTGTTAAGTATAGGCCAGGGGCGGACTGACCATTTTGAAACTCAGGCACTGCCCGAGGGCCTGGGGTCAGTAGGGGGCCCCATGAGATGCCCCTGGTACCTTTTTCATAGGCTTTTTGAGTTTGGGCAAGGACACAGGGGCCCCATGATCCCCTATTGCCCGGGGGCCCCATGAGTTGTCAGTCTGCCCCTGGTATAGGCAAATGTAGTGCGGTTTTGCGGGGCGTTTGAGAGGCATTTGCGGGGCGTTAATACCATTAGAGTTTATTATAGGCATATTTAGTGTGGTTTTAACACTTGTAAACGCCTATAAAACACCTCAAAACTGAACATAGGGTATTTGCAGAACGTTTTTAACACTTGTAGAATGCCCATACTAAAGCTCATTAACACCTGTCTAAAGCTATAGGGGTGTTTTTGAAGAGTTAGACATTTAGTCAAGTGTGAACAAGCCCTTAAATATGTTTATTGTTACTTCTTTGTACGCTTTTTCCTACAAGGCCTGGAGATAGGAGAGGGGTGGGGGGATGCTAGGGGGAAAATGTACTGTTTAAATGCAAAACTCTAAAATAAAAATTACTTTATTAAAAATGTATTCTCTCACTTTCTTTTTTTTTAGGTGTGCAATATTTAAATTGAAAAGTGTAAAAATACACACTGATCTCAGTGATGATAAATATAACCAACAGCAATTAATGGGTCAGGCATTCATGTCATCTACTTTACAATAATGCAAATGTTGAAATAGGGCTCCCCCTACAGTACATGTTGTTAATGACTGTGGCTCTTTGATTCAGTGAAGAATAAGACTAACTAACATTGACTTTTACCTCCCCGTGACAGATGATTTTTTCTGCTGGTTATAATGATCTCATTATACCATTCAATCCATGTCCTCTTGTTAATCTCTAGCATTTCTTATCTGTTTCATTCAACACAGGAATTTCAGTTGCCAGTGGTGTATGTTTTCACGTTGGATATATGGTACATATATTTTACTATACTTTAAATAAACAGTATTTATATAATATTTTATCTCATCTTTGTTTTTCTTGTGATTAAAATGTTTCTATTCAATCTTTTTGAATTTCCAAAATTGTTTCCTATAAAATGTGTAATTTTGAAAAGCAGGGAACCTCTCTTTACCCAGTTGCTATGAAACTACTAATCCCACCCAATGTTCTAAAGAAACATTAACAGGTCTGTCTGGGACTTGTGGTTCAAACACAGATGGCAAGGAACAACATGTTTATGCACAGTGCATTTCCATAAAGGCATTGCACATACCAGCATGTTAACTTTGAAGTCTACAATTGGGTATAATGCCAAATTTTTAACAAGAAAGTCTTAAAACTATTTCAGCCGCCTGCAACCCAAGTAATCCCGTCTCTATTTTTAGTGACTTAAATCCCTAGCTTCAGCAATGCTCTGATGGTCTGAATAAGAAGATTGTGAAAGTGTGGAGGATTAGCCAGTAGCACTGTATGACAAAGCAATACACTTGCCACTGATAAGAGAGAACGGGAGGGGGTTGGGGAAAGTATTTATTGCCTATACTGAACTGCGTAAATGTTTTATTTTCATAATATATTTTGCTTTGAAAAACATACTTGGATTAATACAATCCCAACCCTCCAGTACTATTTTACTATGTATGCTCTACTCTAGCTAGCATTAGTAGATCTGGTGCATTGACTTTATCATGTATTAAACAATGCTTTAGGCATTTTTCTGGAGATTTGCCAATCTATAAGAATACGCTTTAATTATATTCTTCTCCATTTTAATTAGTGACCTATTAAATGATAACAGCGTCTCTGCAGTAAAAAATAAAAATGAGCTACTTTGTAGCTCTTGGTTAATTCAGTGTCAGAAGCCCTAAGCTATAGAACACATGGCTTTGAAAGACATGGTGGGAGATATACTAAAACTGGTGCACTCAGAGTCTGGTACAGCTGTGCATGGTTCTAACTTCAGCTTGTTTAATTAAGCTTTGACAATACAACCTGGGACGCTGATTGGTTTTTGTGCAGTGCTGCACCAGATTTTGCACCATGCAGTTTTAGTAAATATCTCCCAAGGTGTTTTTAGAATATGTAGTACTTGTCTGTAGCCTGGTCACAAACAGAGGAAGACTGACCATTTGGAAACCCGGGCACTGCCCGAGGGCCTGGGGTCAGTAGGGGGCCCCATGAGATGCCCCTGGTATCTTTTTCATAGGCTTTTTTTAGTTTGGGCAAGGACACAGGGGCCCCATGATCCCCTATTGCCCGGGGGCCCCATGGGTTGCCAGTCCGCCGCTGGTCACAGATTTAGTTTAAAATGGAGCTTGTTAATTTAAAATAAGAAATGGAGAATAACTCTGACCTGGAGCAATAAAAAAAAATGTTCTGTGAAAAAGACAAGATCTCCATGCATTTTAGTCATATACACATGTATAAATAAAAAAAATGATGATTGCCATCCCTTCCTCTGCATGTCATAGATGTCCACATTTGACAATCATCAGATGAAAGAGAGTGTTGCAGCAAAAGCAACTGGGCTACTTTTATTTTAACATGTTTTCAAGCTTCAATTTAAAGCAAGGGGGCAAAAAATAATGATTTGTTTTGGTTGTCTGGTTTAGTTGTTTAGCTATTTTGCACAAAAGCAACCCTCCTCAAAGCCAGGGAAATTTTTAAAACAGTATATCTAGGGACCCTGCCTAAAGCAGTAGTGCCCTTCATTTATTTCATATGTATTAGATGCCACTAAGCTCTAGCCCAGTGGTCTCCAAACTGCGGCCTGAGGGCCAGATGCGGCCCTTTGCTAGCCTATATCTGACCCTTGGGGCACTATTCCTAACACTGACACCAAAAGTGGGGCATAATTCCCCCAACTGACACCAGCAATGGGACACTATTCTTCCCCCTAATATCATTAATATGCATTCCCCTAATAACATTTGCATGTTCTCCCTGTGCCTGTATGGGTTTTCTCCAGTTTCCTCTCACAATCCAGAGACATGCTGGTAGGTTAATTGGTTCCTGTCTAAATTGGCCCTAGTATGTGTATGTATGAATGGGAGTTTGGAACCTTATATTGTATACTCATTGAGGGTAAGGAACTGATGTGGATGTGAATGTACAATATATATATGTTACATAGTTAGTTTGGCTGAAAAAAGACAAAAGTCCATCCAGTTCAACCATTATAAAAAAAAAGTTGTAATCCTATACCCACAGTTGATCCAGAGGAAGGCAAAAAACCCAGCATAGCATGATCCAATTTGCTCCTGCAGGGAAAAAAATCCTTCCTGATCTCCCAAGAGGCAATTGGATATTCCCTGGATCAACTTTACCTATAAATGTTAGTATCCAGTTATATTTTGTGTATCTAAGAAAGAATCCAGGCCTTTTTTAAAGCAATCCACTGAGCTGGCCAGAACCAACTCATGAGGGAGTCTATTCCACATTTTCACATCTCTCACTGTGAAGAAACCTTTCCGTGTTTGGAGATTCAATTTCTTTTCCTCCAGACATAAAGAGTGCCCGCTTGTCCTCTGTGATGACCTCAGGGTGAATAGCTCTACACCAAGTTCACTATATGAGCCACAGATGTATTTATACAAGTTGATCATATCCCCCTTAATCTCCTCTTCTCAAGAGAGAATAAATTCAGTTCCTCTAATCTTTCCTCATAGCTGAGATACTCCATGCCTCTTATCAGTTTGGTTGCCCTTCTCTGCACTTTCTCCAGTTCCCCAATGTTAATGCGCTGCGTAAATTGGTGTTGCTATAAAAATACCTGTAATAAAATATATTTAAAAAGCTTTGCCGGTAGCAACTATAGAACCATGTTTTAAAACCATTACCCACCACCTTTATTGTCTTTTCAGGATTTTGCTATAAGATAAACTTATGTTGCAGCAGACCATATCAAATTTAGTGGATTTTGACTTTCTACAGGTGTACAAATTTACAAATATTAAATACGATTTAATCACTGACCTTCCTGGTTTGAGGTCTTGTGTAAATGGCAATAGCCATGTTAGATTGCATAAAAGAAATATGATTTCCATTTGATATGCACATCTAAGCCAACATTTTAGACAGAGAAGCTGATTACTTGGAAAATTATATTTGCTACACAGTTTTCCCCTTATCAGTGACATATTTTTTTCATACATGTATCAATTTTCTCAGAAGAGATAAAAATTGTTGTTTCTTTATTTCCAATCCATTCATTCCTTTACATCTTTATCAGACCTTTTTTCTAAAAAATTATTACATAGTTATCTGATCTTTTTTCTCATTTTCATTTGCAGCCTTATCAGTAATAATATTTTTTCAAGCATTTAACTCTTAGGATTGACAAATAGTGGGTGTAGCGCTATGGTATAATAAAAGTATGTTGTAAAATCTACATAGATTTATTGTCCATGAATCAAAAGTTCAATAAGAATAAACTTTGAAAAGGTGAAAACCAGCAGCAGATGAACTTGTGACAATCCTATAATAGTAAGAGTGCGCACTCACAGGAAGTGCATTGGGAATGCGCATATAATATAAGCCATGAAGGTGTCAATAGATGGACAAGATAATCCGGTGAACTTTCCTCTATGGTGTAGTCATCAAGTTGGAAGGATTAAGGCATCTGCTGAATCCAGAGGTCCCCTTAAGGATGAATGTGGATGGTCAACCTGGGTACAGGGCTCCTTTTCCTCTAGTGGTGTGGTGACAGTAGAGTAACCTGTAGGCTAATAGCTCCATAAAGGAGCCAAAAAACAGATGCCCATAGTGTAGTATGTAGATGAATTTATTAATATACAAATTGTCATAGGTTACAGGGTATTAGTAGTGAGATAGGTGACTGACCCTGAATAAAGATGGCCGCCGGGCTTCCTCCAGGCTCCGGCGGCGGTATAGTTACGTGCTGTCTGGTTCCTCCTGAGGCCTTTCGTGCAATAGCACTTCTTCAGAGGAGAACAGATGGTTCGTATATGTTCATATATACCAGTGTGCAGAGGGTCCTCAGAATTTCTAGTGTTAATATGTGGTTACACCCCTTTAGCACCTGATGGAAATGCATGCACTAGCTGTTGGGATTTGAGCACAGGGATCTCTTGTTTGTTGTATTGTTGGGTCAGTAGCCAGACCTGAACCTTGTAGCTCTCCCCCATTGTGTCTTTTCCCCTATGCTAGCATTGTGTCCACAGTAGCACTTGCGTAGGCAGAGCAGAGTAGGACTGGCCATAGAGGGATTACTTTGACACAGTTGGCCAGCTTAAGCATGTATTGCAATATGTGTGAACTAAATATCCCTATTTATTGCATAGTCTGCTTGGAAGGGTATATACCAGTGTGCAGAGGGTCCTCAGAATTTCTAGTGTTAATATGTGGTTACAGCCCTTTAGCACCTGATGGATAAATGCATGCACTAGCTTTTGGGATTTGAGCACAGGGATCTCTTGTTTGCTGCCCAGTGACTCATCTCTTGTATTAGAGTGCCCTCACTCTGGATGAATGAGCACAGGGGCACAGCAGACAGCAGCACTGTAAGTTTGGGGGGAGGGGAGTGTTAAACATACTAACAGATTTAAATGCAGTAACAAATTAAAGCCAGACTCCAACTAACACTTTATTTCTTAAAGGATCAAGGAACTTCTAACTGATTTTCAGAGATAGATGATGCAGTGATCGTAAAGTGAATGTAAGTCTAGATTGAATGATATTCATTTGCTAAAGCACAATGGGGGTAATTTACTAAAACTGGAGCGTGCAAAATCTGGTGCAGCTCTGCACAGAAACCAATCAGCGTCCAGCTTTTATTGCCAAAGCTTAAAGTAGAATTTTTTTCATTTTGGATAGAGCAAACGAGGGTGTTAACCCAGTCAGAGTTTGTTTCACCATCTGTGTCCCATTGAGAATATCTCCTTTCTCTTCCTGTCCCATAGCCAAACAGGAAGTGAGAGGAAATCCCAGCAAATTAAGGGAATCCCTTGGGGACCCACAGGCCACCAGAACTAATGTCACCATTGGAAGATTTTCCCTCTATTAGTTTTATGGGGACAACCCAAAATTTGGGATTTTCTTTTACTTTCTCTTTCAATGATAATGGTAAACAGGACAAATAAAGATGGCAAATCTCCCTAACAGGGGCACAGACAGCAATAAAAACTGACAGGGGTTCTAATCTCTCCTCACTCCATCCAAAACTAAAAAAAAAGGTTTTGCCTTTAGTTGTACTTTATTTGAACAAGCTGAGGTTAGACACTGATTGGCTACCATGCCCAGCTGCACTAGATTCTGAGTGCTCCAGTTTTACAAAATCTCCCCCATTGTGTCATAAACAATGGCCATGGCCTTTTCTGTTACTTTCTGTCTACATGCACTCGCTTCAGCATTAGCTGCATATAATTGCTCTGGGCAGACCTAGTGACAATAATGGACCATGCCTGAGCAATGTGTGTCTGCATGTCAGCTTTGTGGTCTCTACCAGGGGTATATATAATAGGATGGCAATGCAGGAGCACAATTTGGAGAGAGTTGTCACCTCACAACAAGAAGACCCTGAACAAGGATGTTTATGGTTGGATCCCCTGGTATTCTTTTCATAAAAGATGCGATTAAAAAAACAATAAAAAGGAAAGTGGCTTTTAGAATTATTTTGATGTAGCATAGCATTTAACCACTTCAAGTCTAGACACTTTCACCCCCTTCCTGTCCAGGCCAATTTACAGCTTTCAGCACTGTCACACTTTGAATGACAATTGCACAATCGTGCAACACTGTACCCATATGATTTTTTTTAGCATTGTTTGAGACAGTTAAAACTTAATTTTGGTGGTATTTATTTACCACTGGGATTTTTATTTTTTTTTTGCTATATAAATGAAAAAGTAAAAAAATTTTGAAAAAAAGTGTTTTTCTTATAAAATTTTGCAAATAAATAATCTTTCCTTATAAATCTTGGCCGAAATGTATTGAACTATCCTTTTAGTAAAAAAAATAACCCAAATTAGTTTATAACCAAAAATTATTTTTCAAACTTTTTTTACATTTTGTTTTTAATTTTATTTATTTTTGTAACATACTGTCACCCTAGCAGTACAGTGTCACCATAGTGACACTGTACTACTTGTGGGGGGTGATGAAGATTTTTTTTTTTTTTTTACACTGATTGCTTTTACACCCATAAAGGCTGTAAAAACATTAATTTCTCATTCTCTCTGACAGCATTCTTGCAGCCATTGAGAAATACTGTGAGAGCTGTGATTGGTCACATCTTGTCACATGGTACAAGACTGTTGTGAATAGCCTTGTACCATGTGACCTCTGTGATCATTCACAGATTTCACAATTTTACAAGTAGTAAGCAATGAGGTCAGAAGTGACACCTTGCTTACCACCATTCATGTGATCACTGATTGGCCGGTCAGTGATCACATGATTGGGACCTCGCACAGAGGTCCCGTACAGCGATCTGTGGACACAGCGGGCACCGGATCGCAGTGCCACACGCTCCTAGCAAGCAAGCACAGGATGAAAATGCGGGCGCCGTTTATAAATGGCAACCCGCTCCTGAACTGCTCCCATCCGACCGTTTATGTACATGGTCCAGACGTGAAGTGGTTAATAATGGGGGGGGGGTTAATGCTCAGAGGTCTGGATTTAAAGTTTGTAAAAGATTTTAGTGAATGATTTTAGATCTACTCTAACCTCAGCAATACATTTTCAAATTGTGATTTCTTTGCTAGACAAAAAACTGTTCCTTTGCCGCAAGGCTTTCTTTACCCAAAACATTTTAAAGCAAGTCTTAAGCATGCAACTGCATCCAAGTTTAGTGCCTACAAAAATAATTTTATATACTGCACAGCTTGCAATATGGTGCCCTAGACTTCTTGCATAGAGCCGTTTGCATGATTTCTCTGTGTAGAAACAGTAGTGTACATGTACTTACTAAAGCTACTCAGTTTACTGGGACTAAGATGAGAGCAGGGGCGGACTGACCATTTGGAAACTCGGGCACTGCCCGAGTGCCCAGGGTCAGTATGGGGCCCCATGAGATGCCCCTGGTATCTTTTTTATAGGCTTTTTTGAGTTTGGGCAAGGACACAGGGGCCCCATGATCCCCTATTGCCCGGGGCCCCATGAGTTGTCAGTCTGCCCCTGGATGAGAGTATGAAAAGTTTTCAGTAACATTCTCACCAAAAAAACCCAGCAACATTAAAAAAAATATTCTGCTGTTTTTAAAACCATGATTATTTATTTGTAAGACTGCAAGAGGGAGATGACCTTGCTCACAAGGAGTATCAATAGGACTTAAAATAAACTATTCTTAAGAGAAATACAGGGGCTTCCATTACTATCTGTTTTCTGAAAATGTTAAGTGCTTGGCTGTTAGGTTAACTCCCTGGCTTCAATCATTTCTAAGTCACTGATCCAAAACAAGTATGCATATTGGTAAAGTCAGAGGCCCTTATCCACATAATTATTCTGCATTGGTGACTCAGCATATCCAAGCAATGAATTGTCACGACTGCTAGGCAGATAGCGTTTACAGAATAAGAAGTCAGACAACAGAAGTATAATGTTTTTCTCTGAAAAGGTTTAAAAACACTGCCAGAAACTGTTGCAGGGTTAATGATGGTAACAGATGCATGTACATTTATAACTGTCCATTGTTACGCTCTTTGCACAGCTCTCCACACCTGTTGCTGTCATTGGGCTCACACATGCTACCTCTGCGTCCTGCCATGCTATGATGATAATCTTACAACTTATCACTGTAATGCCAATAAACAGGGACTATCCAGGATCCCTGGCAAAAGAGAAAATTATTTTTGAATTGGCTAGACTTCGTATCATATAATACATTTCTCTGAAATGAAAAAGAACAAGAGTTAGACCATGAATGAACAAAATACAATCCACCATTATTGACCTCAGTAAATTCCACTGCACATGACTATGTAGTGAGTGTGATCATAGCCTCACTGTATTCACAAAGTTGAGACCATTTAGAACACATTAAGAACAAATATGTACTTTGCTTACTGAACATATCCACTCATGCAGGCTGTTTGGTGCTACATGAGGGACATTGAAAGGAGATGGCACATTTCTACATTGCTATCTTATTGATCCAGCAGGACAGTTTCTTAGTGGTCTGCAGTTTATAAAAATACTATGGGAAATCCATGTGAATACTGTGATTTGGCAGAAATTTGTTTAAAACCTTTTATGTCATATCAATATATAAGGGATCATTCTTAACTATAAGAGAGAGACATTCTTTTGATCTGGTCCCATGCAGTTCTCCATTGACATTTTCTACAGCCCTTATTCTTATGGTAGATTGGTTTTATAGTTTTTGGATATGCAATATACACTTATAACATAACTTGCAACCTCAGTATCCCCGATAAAGTAGATTTGTTCTGTGAAATGCACGTAGAGTTGTAATATCCCACATTTGAAGCTGTAATATAGACTCTTGGTAATAAGACATCTAATTGGTGGTAATATATTGAATGGGACACTACTAGGAGGTTTTTTGTTGTACTACACTTTTTAAAGTAGCTAATGTTTTATGATTATCTTTAACAAATATTACATTTTAGAAATATTATGGGACACTAACTGTGATAGTAGATATTTGACTCCTTTAAAAATATCCATATTTTTTCCATTTTTGGTTCTACTGTGATGATGGTGCAACAAACCTTAGAAAATGTACAGCTGACGATATGAGATACTGAACATGTCCAACTTCATTAGTAAATTCAATCTTCTTGTATATATACTGTCAGCAATAGACTGTATTGTTCATTTGTGTCTAAATCATATTCTCATCACTTCTGGGAAAAGTATTTAATATCATTGCGTATAGCCTATTCAAAAGCCATGTTCAAATTTTGCCAGTGATCTTATATACTACCTGTTTGCTGTCATTGCAGTGACACTTTATTAGATAACAACCTTAAAAACTATATATTAGGCTTCTTATAATAACTTTATCATCAATATAAGGTTTAGTTCCCCAAACAAGCCTGGATTCAGCCACAAGTGTCTATAGATAAATCTGTGAGATCCTCTCCTTTGGTACTTGCATCACAATTACACAGGAAACAACATAAATGCTTATTTTATGAGGCAGACATTATAGTTGGATGATCAGATTTCTCGTAGATTTCATTTAGTGGATATGGATTGTATGGAGGAATGTAAACTGTCAGATTTTAGCAGAATAAGTCTAACCCAAGGTATTAGTCTAGATCAGGGGTGTCAAAATGGTGGTCCTCCAGCCGTTGCAAAACTACAAGTCCCATCATGCCTCTGCCTTTGTTGTGAAACTACACACTGCCTTTGGTAGTCATGCTTGTAACTGTCAATCTTACAATGCCTCATAGGACTTGTAGATTGGCAACAGGTGAAGGGCCGCCAGCTTGACATCCATGGATTAGATGATTGGACATCTTTACAGACCTCCATAACAATTACACCTACAACTACCAGAAAAATGCTGTTTATATAGCAAATTCACATTAGAATTGTAAGTACTGAAAGTCTGGAATTACTTAATCATTACCCTTAGCACTTTTGTCTTATAAGCAACGTGTTTCAGCTGTTCAATCAGTGTATAATCACCATGGGAAATGTACTTTATAAGTATGTGAAAAGACAGGTTACAAGAACAGTTGGCCATTAGTTCTCTCTATAGTCAAAATGAGAAAAAAAAATATTAATTACTTACATTACAGCAAAATTATTATGATTTGGAGTCACAGTTATTAGGCTCCTTTTAAAAGTTTATGTTTCTTTCACTTTCAATACATTTTTATTGAAGTATTTAAAAAACACAGGTTATAACATTAGGAAACACACAGATATATGCAAGATTTGGCTGGTTTCAAAGGCCATTGCCATAAATGGCAGAAAGTTATGTGCAAGCACAGTTAGTGCCCATAAGTGTTCCAGTAGATGAGCTGGTGATGTAGAGATGGCCCATGGGAGTCTTGTAACAGATCAGGCAACATAGGTGCCAGTAGGTACTGTTGATTCCAAATGTAGCAAAGAATCTCTTACAAAAGAAAAATAAGAAGAAAAGTAAAAGGGTTTCCATGGTGGGGAGGTACAGGAGAGTAGTAGAAAAGGGTAGAATGCAAGTAAGATGGGTAGAGAGGGGAAGAACATTGAGGACACTCAAGCCAGGACTGTTACAGTGCCTATAAAGAAGTATAATTTGTTATAGGTATCAAAGGGTAAGCATATGAGCCCATACCACAAAGAATTTCTTATGAGTATCTAAAATAGTGCTGGTGAGTTTTTCGTTATTGGAAAAGGCAGTGACCCCAATTAAATTTTGTGCATTTAGGAATGCATCCAGATTTTTTTTAAAACAATTTACTCAGCTGGTCAGAACTAGTTCTTGAGGTAGTCTATTCCTCAGTTTTACAGTTCTTGCTCTGAAGAAGCCGTTCCATATGTGAAGGTTAAATCTTTTTTCTAGACATAAAAAGTGTCCTATTGTCCTCTGTGATGACTCTAAAGTTCATAACTCTTCACCAAGTTCACTATTTAGATGATTTTTGTATTTATACATGTTCCTATACATATCCCCCCTTAATTGCCTATTTTCCTTCTCTATGCCTCTTATCAGTTTGGTTGCCCTTCTCTTCACTTTCTCCAGTTCTCTGATATCCTTTTTGTAAACTGGTGAAGAGTTACTAAAACTGGAGCACTCAGAATTTGGTGCAGCTGTGGATGGTAGCCAATCAGCTTGTTCAATTAAGTTTTGACAATAAAATCTGGACACTGATTGACTTCTCTGCAGAGCTGAGCTAGATTTTTCATGCTCCAGTTTTAGTGCATCTCCCCTTTACCTCTTTTATTACAAGAAAGTATTTTGCTAGCTTTAGAAACTGCATCTTGACATTGCATGCTATTATTAAGTCTATGATCTATAGAACACCCAGATTCTTCCCCACCATTGACTCCCCCAGCCAGGGGCGGATGGACAACTCATGGGGCCCCTGTGTCCTTGCCTAAACTCATAAAAGCCTATGAGAAAGGTACCAGGGGCATCTCATGGGGCCCCCTACTGACCCTGGGCCCTCGGGCAGTGCCAGAGTTTCCAAATGGTCAGTCCGCCCCTGCCCCCAGCTGTTCTCCTCCTAGAGTGCATGATGCATGCATGCTTTTAGTCCCCAAGTGCATACATTTACATTTATTAACATTAAACTTCATTTACCACCTAGTTGCCCAATTAAATTGTGCATTGAGGTCTACTTGTAAGCTGGAGACTCTATGCAAGGATGTTATTCAATTTCATAGCTTGGTGTCATCAGCAAACACTGAAATGGTACTTTTAATCTCAGACTCTATATAATATATAAATATTTTAATAAGTAAGGGTCCCAACACTAAGTTAGGAGTAAATTGTCAACAAAATGGTTTATTTTAAATGAATTGGCTCCTAGGTTGACTCCTCAGATGTCAGGGTTAGCTCTAAGGAGGCATGCCAAGGGTTCCAAGGTTAATATAAATAGAATGGGAGAGAGGAGACACCCTTGGCGTGTGCCTCTATGGAATGTGAAAGACATATATTGGAGCAGAAGGTAGCGAACTGTGGCTGAGGGATGATGGTATAGGGCTTTCAGCCAAGAGAGGAAGAGAATATTGAAACCCCATTTACCTAAGGCATAATGCATATATTCGCAGGAAAGGAAATTAAACACCTTGTGTATATCTTGCATCAAATGAATCCAGTGTATGACTTTGCAGGTATTGTCTTGACAATTGTCTATGTGGGATAAAGCTCTAAAAATGAGTGGAACATGTAACATATTCCCAAAGGTGAACTTATCCTTTAATACAATGTTGCAGGATTCAAATGACATTATGGTATGAGAAAGAACAGCAGAAACAGTTTGCCTTCAGACTCCCTTTCTCTAATTGAAGATACTGTACTTGTACACAGCAAAATAAAAGGGGAACAAGGGTAAGGAATCACTGCTATTACTTATTTATTTGTATGTACATTTGTGTTTGCCCTATTGGGCTATAAAGCAGGCATTTCTCAGCAAAGAAGATAGAAAACAGCACTTCATCTCATCCATGCAAAAATCATGCAATATTATCTTAAATGAAACATAAAAAAAACTGTTTTTAGTTTTGACCATAATAAATAAATGAGGTATTTACAAAATTATTATGCATTTTCTAAAAAAAAGATTAACATTCTTTAAACATATTGCAATTTTTTATAACTAAACTATTATCCTTGCTAGTATTTTAATATAGTATACTTCTGTTACAACCCACAAATGATAAAACCAGCTAAACAGTTCACACACTAACATGTCACATTGGAAAGTTAAATTAAATGTTTAGTCTTTCATCTCTGACTTGCAGGCATGCTTGCTGTAGTTTAATAAAGATTTAGATGCTGAAACACAAATTAAATCAAATAGCCTGTTCAAGAAGGAGTTATGATTTGTAGGGCTAACTGTTCATACTGCACTCACTTACTGCCAAGTGGGTGTCACCAACTTTGAAAGTGCTGGCAGCATCCAGCGTTCATTCTGCCAGCATTATAGAAGATCAGTTGCAGAATTCTTTCTAGGCTCAGCTAAATAGTTATTAACTATGGTCTAAGAATTAGCTTAGTCAAAAACATTAAAGTCTTAGTGTGGCTGATGTATAAAGTCACGCTGAGCATGTGCAATGTCTATAGTGATCATAGAGAATATTAAGTGGCAAAGCTATCATCAGGATAAATATTCTTAACATAAAAACAGGCTGTATGTTGCTGCATTCTCAATTTTAGAGGAAATACAGATGGCTAGCTAATAAACATTTTTGATGAAGGCGTACATTTTACAGAGTAGTGTAGATGTCACATGTCATGGAAACAGAATTGTATGTATGTGGTTATAGTATATAGAAAACATTTCCATTATACATAATTAGTTAATATAGGAATAGTATCCCTATATTTTGGTAATTAGTTATACTTCAATATAACAGTTTAAGAAATAAAAAAATAGAAAAGTTGGATTCAAGCGTAGTATGTGCATATGACTTGGCTACACCCATAGTTACATAGTTAATCTGGTTGAAAAATGACACTATTCCATCCAGTTTAACCAAAAAAAAAACAAACAAAAAAACCACACCACACCACACACACAAATAGAAATCCCCCATATACACTATCTTATACCCACAGTTGATCCAGAGGAAAGCAAAAAAGACCAATAAAGCATGGTTCAATTTGTTTCAGCGGGGCAAAAAAATCCTCCATGCCATTACTAACAACCCTCTCTTCCCACCGGATTTTGATCAACCAAGGGCGTTTTCTTGGTGGGTGGCCAATGGTTTTTCACAGGTGCAACACTTTTTGACTTCTCGGTCCTTCCCCACCTGGCATTCTCTTCAGGAGTCACGGGATGTCTCTCTGGTGGAATTTTTTCATTACCTTCAATTGCGGCATTGGCTGATCTCACTGCGGGGTACTTCCACTTTTCCATACCAGAAATTTGACTTTGAACTGCTTTGCCAACAGCGTCCGGGCGCCCTGGGCCTTATTTCCCTTCTTTATGCAGCTTTGAACAGATGCTCGACACATACTTCTCTTTCATATGTTGTTCAGTGGGAGCACGACCTGGGGGCAGTTGTGAATATGGAGGACTGGAATAGGGCCTGGTCACTTATAGCTAAATGTTAATTTAATACGACCACACTGGAGGCAGCATACAAAGTATTGTTTCGTTGGTATTGGGTTCCGGCTCGTTTGGCCCTGGTGAACCCTGCCTGCAGTGATTGATGCTTGCGGGGTTGTGGCCATCGTGGTGATGTATTGCATATCTGGTGGTCATGCCCGAGGCTGTTTCGTTTTTGGTCTAGTGTGTTTGGCCTCCTTTTCACCTTGTTACATCTCTCCATACGCCGGGATGCTCAGCATGCTTTGCTTCATTGTCCCATACCGGGCCTCTTGGCTCATCAGCAGAAGTTGGCTTCCTATTTGTTTTTGTTGGCCAATAGAACAATTGCTCAGGCCTGGAAGAGCCCGTTTGTCTCTCTTCAGGGGGTACGAGACTGTTTGACCACTATGATGCTCAATGAACAGATGTCGAGTATCTGCAAAGACCCCTAACGTAAATTCTTGAAAATATGGGAGCTGTGGTTGCAATATGCCTTTCCCACGCTCCCCCCGGCTAGTCTGGGGATGTGATGTTTTTCGGTATTGGCGTTCTCGGATCCCTGCTCTTGGTTTTGTTATCTTTTTTCTTTTGTAGTCCTCCTTCTTTTTCTTTTTTTGCTTGTTTTTGGTGTGGCAGTGGATAGCTGCCTTTAGTTTGAGTTACTGTCGGTGTTATACTAATTTTTTTGTCATTTATGTGCCATTGATAGCCCATGCGTGGGCACACCTTTTGCTCAGTTGGTGTTAAAGCACTGTTTTTTCAATTTTTTTTATGTGCAATTGATAGCCCCTACGTGGGCGTGATTTGTTGCTCCTGTCTTAAACTGTTTAAAAATTAATCAAAAACACTGAAATACAAAAATCCTCCATGCCTCTTATCAGTTTGGTTGCACTTCTCTGCACTTCTCCAGCTTCTCAATATCCTCTTTGCGAACTGGTGCCCAAATGTGAACTGCATATTCCAGATGAGGTGTAAACTAATGATTTGTACAGGAGCAATATTATGTCAATCTCTTGCAGTCCTCTACCTCTAAAAGAGCAGGAAAGGGGACTGGTAGACTAATTAAAAAATGAATTCCAGGAAGCTCATTTTATAATTTTTTTCTTTTATTGCATGTTATGTTAGCTTCATGTGGAGGAATCCTGAACACCCTTTCAGTTCAAGTGTCTTCAGAAGCTCATATCCAGATCAATATCCTGGAACCCAGGATGATTTAGCTATTACTTAAACACTTGTCCTCTTGCCTGCAACATCATCTGACCAGGATTATTTCAGATAATGCCATGGCAGTGGCTTACATCAACTATCAGGGAGGAACCGTATGTTTAATGGCTCAAAGAGAAGCAGATTTGATTTAGCTTGGGTAGAACTTAACATTCCAGCTCTGTGCACCATTCACCTACCAGGAAAACTTACTCTTTACTCTGTGTCTGGGTACTAGAGAATGATCTCTTAACCCACCTTGAGCTTATGGCTACGAGGTTCAAAAACAAATTAACCCCTTACTGACTAAGGGTTAAACAAATCTTAATGCCTGAACACAATTTTGCAACTTTGACATGTGTAAGTAAAATCATACATATCATCGCAACTACTTTGTGCATCCAGGTAGATAATACCTGTTTTTTTTCAGGACACATTGGAATTTCTTTTGTTGGTAAACGGTAACAGATATCTCTTGATTTTTTGTGTTTATTACCAAAGGAAAACTGGCCCAAAGTTGTAAAAAAAAAAAAAACAATTTTTTTTAAATTTAGCTGTATATTTCTTGCTACTACCATACCCTACCACCAGAGAACAAGACAGAATAAATTCTTCTGCTTCTGACGATCACAGCAATACCAAATATGTGAATGTTATTTGTTGTTTGTACTTGTAGTACAGTCCAGAACCAATAGTGCTCATTTTGCTTTTTTATCATACCTAAAACATACTGACACTGACTGACACTGATAATAAAATATCTTTTTTACTGAGCATGACCTTTGACCCTCACTTGACCCTAACACTAACCCTGGCACTGACCTAGATATAACCTTGATCTAGGTAGTTTTTCTTTCTTTCTTTCTTTATTCATTTTTTAATTATTGTTATTCATTTTTTTACACACGTTTGTACAATGTATCTCTTTCCTATTCAGAGGGAAAAAAAAACACAGGGCGGGCTGCACAGTGACTGATCACTGTTTTAGCCAATTAGAGGCTATCACAGCAATCAGGTGACTCGGAACTGGGAGTCCCGGGTCTCTATCGTTAGTATGGAACCCAGGGATGCCAGTGACAGCCCAGTCATTGTGCTGGTAGCACACTGTGCGGCATACTCCCAGCACAAAGACAGATATATAAATATATATGTAGCCCCATGGATAAAAGCCCAGTTCTGTGAGGCCGTATATATGCATACACTCGGTGTAAAGGGGTTAAGCAGGTCTCCAGTTCCAGAGATCCTCTAGCTTTCACATTAGATGCTTTGGTGCATCCGTGGGTTCAGTTCAAACTGATCTTCCCCTTTCCTCCTATGAAACTCCTTACTGGTCTACCACACAGGATCAAGATGAAGGGAATTCTGATGATTCTCATCACACCAATTCTTCCAGGAGAGCTTAGTACACAGACCTCATTGAACTTCGTCAGGCATTCTGTGGGTTCTCCTGAATCCTCTGTTCCAAAGGCTGATTTAGCAACCTACTTCTTGGTCGCTGGCTTTAACAGAATGGTTGCTGAAGCAAAGATCCTGAGAGACAGGCCCCTCTTGGATTCAGTCATCCCTCTGAAAGGTAGGAAATCTAATTCTCCCAAATTGCATTTGGAAAGTGCATTTGTCTTGGTGCCAGGCAAGGAATTCCTATCCCAGTAATTTATCCAAGGAGCTGATCCTGTCTTTTCACCAGCCTGGTTTGGATAAATGTTTGGCCTTGAGCACCTTTAAGGGTAAAACCTCAGCTATTTGCCTCTCACACAGTGAAGGCCTTTGTACAGGATGCCCTTCACATTGTCCCTCCTGTACTTTCACCAGTGACTCTGTGGGATCTCAACTTAGTTCTGTGGATTTTTTCAAAACTGCCCTTTGAATTTATTAGGAATATTTTTCTGTCCTTTCTTACTAACGAAGTTACCTTTCTCTCTTTCTGTCCTTGGGGAAGTGAGTTTTTAGGTACACAGTCTTAACTGGTAAAGGATTCCAGTTTAGTTTGAGGCTGAAAGCCTCTTTTCTTTTCAAGGTGGTTTCACCGTAAATAGGAAATTTTTCTACCATCTCTCTCCTGTTACAAAACATAACAAAGAGATTTCTCTCCATTCTTTGGACTTGGTACAAATCTATCTCTCAGCTGCAGCTCCCCTCAGGCAAACTGAATCCTTGTTTTTGTTCCTGCTGATCCCTGTAGGGGACAGCCTGCTTCTCATTTTACTGTTGCATAGTGGATTCTACAGCTCCCCATTAAAGAATATAACCTCGAGGCCAAGGTTCCTCCTTTCCCTAATAAAGTGCATGCCACCAGATCAGTTAATGCTTCTTGGGCTTTTCAGCATCAGGCATCGGATTCTCAGATTTGCAAGGCTGCCAGATGGTCTTCTATTCATTTGTGATTATTTCTAGCATAAAACCTCACAAAACAGTTTATTTTTCATGTTCCTATAGGCTTCAATACATGCATATTTAGCCATGACCAATCTCAGTGAGTTTCATAAACACGTACCTTTATTATTATTATACAGGATTTATATAGTGCCAACAGTTTGCTCAGCACTTTACAATATAACAGGAGACAATACAGCAACAATACAGTTCAATACAAGAGGGATAGGAGGGCCCTGCTCCTTGGAGCTTACAATATAAGAGGTATATATCTATATATTATTATTATACAGGATTTATATAGTGCCAACAGTTTGCTCAGCACTTTACAATATAACGGGAGACAATACAGCAACAATACAGTTCAATACAAGAGGGATAGGAGGGTCCTGCTCCTTGGAGCTTACAATCTAAGAGGTATATATCTATATATTATTATTATACAGGATTTATATAGCGCCAACAGTTTGCTCAGCACTTTACAATATAACAGGAGACAATACAGCAACAATACAGTTCAATACAAGAGGGATAGGAGGGTCCTGCTCCTTGGAGCTTACAATATAAGAGGTATATATCTATATATTATTATCATACAGGATTTATATAGCGCCAAAAGTTTGCTCAGCACTTTACAATATAACGGGAGACAATACAGCAACAATACAGTTCAATACAAGAGCGATAGGAGGGCCTGATCCTTGGAGCTTACAATATAAGAGGTATATATCTATATATTATTATTATACAGGATTTATATAGCGCCAACAGTTTGCTCAGCGCTTTACAATATAACAGGAGACAATACAGCAACAATACAGTTCAATACAAGAGGGATAGGAGGACCCTGCTCCTTGGAGCTTACAATCTAAGAGGTATATATCTATATATTATTATTATACAGGATTTATATAGCGCCAACAGTTTGCTCAGCACTTTACAATATAACGGGAGACAATACAGCAACAATACAGTTCAATACAAGAGGGAAAGGAGGGCCCTGCTCCTTGGAGATTACAATCTTTATCTATATTATCTGGCATACATTTTATTATTATATTATGTAAAGGTTTAACATTTTTATGCTGGCATTAGTATGACTGCTTTCAGAGATTATTATATGGTAAATCAATAATTTTTCCCGATTAGGATAATTTGTCCCTATTAGGAGACTATGATAATTTATACATTTTATATATATATATATATATATATATATATATATATACATACACACTGGCCACTTTATTAGGTACACCTGTTCAATTGCTTGGTAACACAAATTGCTAATGAGCCAATCACAACAGTAGCAACTCAATGCATTTAGGCATGTGGACATGGTGAAGACGACGCTGAGGTTCAAACCAAGCATCAGAATGGGGAAGAGAGGGGATTTAAGTGACTTTGAACGTGGCATGGTTGTTGGTGCCAGAAGGGCTGGTCTGGGTATTTAAAAAAACGTTGATCTTCTGGGATTGCATGAATGTAAAAATGGTATATTGTAATTTTTTTTAATTTTCTATATTTGGTGTCCAGCTAAATATCTAAAACTGACAGTATATGCAGTAACCATATAACATAGGCTAATGAAAATCTGTGATTCCTGCTTTTAGACCCACACTCTGTCTGAGGCCACTGCAACCTCTGACACAAAAACTGGATCATGTTAAGTAGGTTAAAGAAGAGAAAGAGATAATATAACAAGTGGCTGTGACATAAGGCACCAAGTAAACTTTTGGTACCATTTATTAATTTGAGCTGCAATAATGGGTTTCTAGAAGCACCAGCCAGTTTATCTTCTGTCCTTAGTATTATGGTATTATTTGCATTAGTAGAATCAGTAGCCCTCCTATGTCTTACTGTTGGCGATCAGTGTTGACCGATAGAGAGGTAGAAAAATATGGAACTGGCCTGTCAATCACAAGTGCTAGTGAGTACTATTATAATAGAACACACTGATATTTGTTGTGCTGTACATATGGTATGGTATGTGACCATTTTTGACGACACCTCTACATGTCTTTTGCTCATTTATGGTATCAGTTTAATATGTTAAAAATTATTAACGTTAACTTTAAGGAAGGACAGTTTGTGATGTTATTATGTTATTAAGTACTTTTGATAAGTATTAATTTATGCAGCATTGCAACAGATAACTGTTAGGAAGACACTATATAATTTATTGTATTTTCTAATTTGCAAAAAAAGAAATTACTCATCGAATCCTCCAACTCATATTTCATACTTTGCATTTCTTAATATTTATAGCTAAATACATTGTACGAGTTAATGGCTTAATGTAATTCTGAAAGAGATACTGAAAATGTACAAGAATAGTTAAAGTTCAAGGCATTTTAAATGTCAAAGCTATCTATTATTAATACAGAAAAATTAAATTTACATAAGAGTTTGCTGAGAGCTCAGTGCTCATTTTAAAGTGAATGAATCAATTATACTGGCATGAGTTCATAGCTCTTGTGTTTTTGTGCGTTCATTCTAGGGTCTCGCTACAATATCAGCAGACATACTGTATTAATCCAAAGGAATAAAAACAGATAATCCTATAAAAAGAAATGCTATTTATTCAATATGTTACACATTAATTCTGTTCTGGAGAAAATAAAAATATGTATGCATATCCATGGGAAAACATGCAGAGGAAAAATACTAAAAGACACATTTGGGACAGTAATTTCTAAATTATTAATTTCCCAGGAGTCCTTTTTTACAGCATCACAAAGAAGAAAATGGTGATTCTAAAATCTATGCTTTGCATACCTTCCATGACTGAATTTTTACATATAGAATCATATTTTTGTCCTAAAAAACCCTATTTTTAGTTCAAATATAATAGAGCAACAACTTTGAAATACATGATGAAATCTTTATCGTTAAGTCTAAGTTACCATAAATCACATGTGAAAAAATTCCTCCATGTCAATTACACTGTAGCACATGATGCTGCCACTAATTTTTCTAACACTACTGAAGTGGTGAGAGAAGATACAGGTAAAAGTGGAGATGGGTCATATCTACGGAAGAAAGAATGGTAGCAGTCTCGTAGCAGATGTAGTACAATTGTATGTTATTTACAAACAATAAAATCACTACAAAGAGACTTATTGGGCTTGGATCACACTAATGCAATTTCTGATGTGACTTGTATCGTGCAGAATCACATTATAGTGGAAATCACATTATTCTCTATGGTGCCTATTAAAATCAATGCAGCACAGCATGGCACATTGTTGGAAAAGAGTCCTGTGTTACTTTGGTTTGTTTGTTGCATGATTTTGGACCATTGGCTTCAATGGAAACACACCAAAAATGCATGAACATTCATTTTGGTGCATTTTTGCCCAGGTTTTGTATTGGTGGTTAGGAGCTGGCACCTGCTGGTGTCCTAACAACCAGTGACTCATCCCTGCAGTCAGCTAGGGATTTTCTGGCTGACAGCAGAATGTAAACAAATGAGCCACCATTAAAAATTAAAAAAATGGTGTGCCCCTATCAAGGTCCTACCTTTCCTCAGGGCTTGTGCTGCTCCATGTGCTGGCATCCATCTTAGGTCTGCAAAGCATTGTGGGATCCTTTATGCTTTCAGCCCTCTGCGGCTCCTCCCAGGAGGTGGCGTCTTATCACATTTAAGTCTGCTGTTTGCACCTGTCCATTGTATTCGTGTCCTGTCTGTTGCACAGCAGCAAGCTCCTGTTCGGTTAACTCTTTGCTCGGCTTTGGCTAAGACTCCTCCTGGCTTCTGACCCCGGCTCTGGTGACCATTCTTCCTGGCTTCTGACCCTGGCTCTGGTGACCATTCTTCCTGGCTTCTGACCCCGGATTTGGCTACGATTCCCGCTGGTTCTCGACTTGATTATCCTGGAAGACGACCTCGGCAGGAGAACTTCTGTCCTACCAAGTCATCCGCTGTTGCTGTCGGACTTGCATAGACTTTGCCTTGTTTCTATGTAAATAAACCTACCTTTAATCGCACCTCCTTGTGTGTCTGGCTCCTCCCTCCCTGACAGCCCACCCCCCCACAATCCGCACCAGGACCACACCAAAAAACCCCAAAAATGGCATGAGGTCCTTCCCAAAATACATACAAGACCCTTATCCAAGCATGCAGCCTGGCAGACCAAGAATGGTGGGGGATAAGAGTACACCCATCACCTCCTAAACCATGCCAGGCCATATGCCCTCAATATGAAGGGGATACTTTTCCAGGAGGGACCTTCACTGGCAAAACACTTTCCCGCCAAGCTGATATGGACAAGGGCCTCTTTCTCACAGCCCTGCCTAATTGGAGGGGGGGGGGGTCTGCATACAGGGGGCTTACCAGAATCTGGAAACCTCCTTTAACAGTAAGTGGGCCTGAGATACTGCCTCCCCCATGTGCGTGAGTACATTGTACCCCTACACATTCACAAAAAAAGGAATGTGTCCTAGAATCAACAACATGGAAACTTTATTAAAAATGTTTTTTAAAAAGTCAAAAACTCTATTTTCATTCATGTTGGCAAGTGATGTAGGTCCACATCAATCATGATGAACAATGGCCCCTCACCCAAACAAAAAAAACGCCACTCATTGACACCTGAATGCTCCGGTCACTTGCCTCTTGCAGAATGACATTGCCGATTCTCCCTGCTGCTTAAGTAAACAAAGGGGCATGGTAACCCTGTTACATCACTTACCATATATGGACATGTCCATTTTGGTCAATGGCATCATAAGGGGGCAGGGTCACCCACCCAGAGATATAAAGACCTTTAGGTGGCTCATTTCTCCAACATTTACCAAAACCTGAAATAACAGTTTTGGATGCACTGACTTTCAAATACATTTCAAAAGGTAAGTCGTATTAATATAATTGGTTTATTTTACTTTTAACATGCACAGAAAAATGCATAATCAGAATAGTCTAGAATAAATTGAATATTTAATTTACTCAGTAAAGTAGCAATAATCTTAACATTGTATGCAATGTTTTATGACACTAAGAGTAAATGCTTTTAAATGTGAGTGCTCATCAGAACTGACTTGAAATGTATTAAAAATCAGCATGAGTGGGTGGGCTGCTTGATTTGAATGCTAAATGGGAACATGAATTGGATTTTAAAATGCCAAACCAATCGAGATTGGTTGTCTGACTCTTGAAAGCAATTGTTACTTCTCTTGTAAACAGTACTTATTTCTGAATTGCCATGGATCAGTGTCTTCATTTTGCTAAGCTTTTTTTAAGCATGTTGTCTTTGTTTTAGGAAATAAGACAATGCTCTTACATTCTATTGTTTTTTTTCTTTTCTGCTGATAATGTATGTTTATAGCTTGTGTCTGCTAATGAAGGTGTTAATATACAGTAGGCAGAATGAGTAAAAAAATTTTAACCAATAATACTGGCCATTCAATGTTTTAGGTTGACATACAGTATATTAATTGTTTAAGCTTTTCATCCCACAGCTAACAAAAATTGCATATTTTAGGTTGATTCATTTTAATTGTTTAAGCTTGTCACCCCACAGATAACAACAGGGTCATAAGATGATACAGAGAATAAACTGTTTGAAGGAGGCAACATTTCAACTCACCATAGACCACAGGTACAGGCAGCAGAGATTAAACTGATCATAGCCCACGAGGGAATAACAAAGGGGCAGAATAGCAAATGAACATAGACTGGGAGATAGAGTGGGCAGAATAGCAATTGGTTGCGGTCCAAGGAGGATATAGAGGTGGCAGAGTAGAATCTGCGCATGGAAGAAGGGGGAGGTAGAGGAGAGCAACAGTTGGCCATGAAAGACTGGAAGAGGTAGAAGGCAGAATAGGATTTGACCAATGAAGGAAGAAGGAAAGAGGAGGCAGAGGGTGAACTGATCAACTACAAAGGAGGATGAGTGATAGAGACAGAAGGCTTAGTGTTTGATCCAGGACAGGCAGGAGTGAAAGAGAGAAAGTAGAGAGGAAATGATCATAGACAAGGGGAAGAGAGGAGAGTGAGATCTGATAATGAAGAGGACAGAAGCTAGGGCAAGAGAAATAGCAAGAGAAAATGGTGCAATGCAGTCCTGAGTATTTAGTGCTGTGAACACCCCAGAAGGAACAATGTTTTGAGAATATGGACATTGATAATAAAATAATGTCTCTGCCATGATTTGAGCACCACTGAGTCAACAATGTGCATACTACATAGGAACAAGCAGTGCTCCTGTGCAAAATTACAGAATTAGTTGAATCCTCCACCAATGAAAGCAAAAGTCCCAATTTCTCTTTACACCACACAGAAATAGGAACTGCAACTCACATATGCTCTGTGCACTTGGACAGACCAATAATACCATGTGCTGTGAGCAAATGGTGAAGACTGATCCCTTATATCTAGGCTCAACTCTTGACCAGGGGCAGAATGACCATTTGGAAACTCGGTCATTGCCCGAGGGCCTGGGGTCAGTAGGGGGCCCCATGAGATGCACCTGGTACCTTTTTCATAGGCTTTTTTAAGTTTGGGCAAGGACACAGGGGCCCCATGATCCCCTATTGCCCGGGGGCCCCATGAGTTGTCAGTCCACCCCTGCTCTTGACTACCCACAGAAAATGTGGGAGAATCTCCAGTAAAGTTCAATCAATCCTATTTCATAACACACACCATCATATATAGGGTTCTCATACATGCAGGATAGGACATGGAGTCCGGAGGATTCATAAAGATTTGGAAGTGATGAAGTCTCCAATGCTGGGTCAAAGTTTTGCTGACAACCTGCACACTTGTTCAGGTGTATTCATGGCTTTTATTAGAGATATGACTGGATGGACAGAGGAGGTCAGGTATCAGAATGGCTTCAGCTAGGAGGCACGTGGGAACCAATGCAGCAAGGAGCTGCTGTGTACATGCATTAAGTTTGTGTGCGAATACTATGTGGAATAGACAGACACAGGTCTGAGGATATAGCCCAGAACAGCTGTGCTACAAGTGTAAGCCAGGAGATTGATTATCATTAGTCATGTGACAAAGAAATGCTAAAATACTCCTGTAAGGGAAAGCCATGCAATGTCTTGAACTTTGTTTTCATAAAAACGGCCAAGAAAAGATTTAGCCCTGGTTCACACTAATGCGAATTGTCATTGGTAAGCATTCTCTATTCCACAGAAAAAGGGGAAACAATGGTTTTATATCACACATGCATCGCATCTTTTTTTCATCTGAATCAGGCAGAAAATTATAAAGGGTCCCAGAATACAGTACCTAAAATAATAGACAAGATGGTTTTATTATATCCCATCTAATTTTATTACAAAAAATGCCACATAAATGTAATTTTGTACCTTTGGATGTTATAGAATAGGGAGTGCTAAATAAAAATAAAGAAAAGTCTTGGTGTACAAAATATTCGTAGACTAAACTACTTATGAGCTTTTAATTGCTTAGCTGCATTAGATTCAATTCACCTGATTGGCAACACATTGATTTCAGGCTGTTGCAAATGAAGCCAACGTTAACATCTAAGGTTAATCTTAAGCTTCTAAAAGATTAACAATATTCTATGTATTTTATTCCCCAGATGTCAGGGATGGTCTGTAAGTGGCTTAATTAACATCAGAGTAAATCTGTGGACATCTTGGCATATGCTGCTATATCACACAAGACGTGCAGGGTGTATTAAAGTTACAAGGTACTTAGAATGGTTTAGGGTCAGTTTTGGTTTAATTTTTAAAGTGTATTACATTTTGTACATTTTTATTTTTTTTTACTATTTAAATAAAATCATAAGTTTAAAAACAAATATTTAATAAAAGGACATTCAGGATACTGACATTACAGGGCATTATGGGTTTTCTAAAAAAAAAGGAACAGCATGCAGCCTGCAGTGCCACCTCCTGGCTGAAAATATGAATATGAAATATTTATATAGAGTATTAAACATTTGCCTGACTAAAATGTATTTTTTACCTTGTACTTTATAAACAAAGAAAATATACACAAATCTGTACTTTCCCTGTAATGTCAATATGGAATGGAACACTACAGATATTTCATATTCTACCAAATAAAATATTACACAAAAAAGTTATGTAGCAATTAATTAGAGAATGATTTCTAGTTTGGGATGCAGTAAGTAAATAACTATCCGGTGTAACCCCCTCCTTATTTTATTTGATATTTCTCATGTTATTTTTTGCACTGAGGCTAGGGCTCTTTTCTTTCGATTTTTTTTTTTTTAATATGCAGTGATGCATCTGTTTAGAGTGGATTTCTGTGTAATACTCACAAGAGATAAATCACAGCTTGTAACACTGTGAACTAGATATGCCAATGCTTTGAAAGGCTTGACCTCACATAGTTGTTCAATTCCAAAATTCAGCATAACAATGCTGATATGCATAAGTTATAACAAAACACTTGGTATGGATGTATTCAGGAAGGCCCTGACATTGTTCAATTAGAGTGGTGGTTTTGTCCCTGCTTTCTATGTTTAATGGGAACATTTCATAATATTGTTATTGTTGTTAGACCACATACACAATGTCTGTACCGCATCTGAATTAATATGAACATACACCCCGTATATGTCCATATGAGCTGTGATGCATGCAATCTACTGTACATCTAACACCATTTTCAATACATGTTATGTATGGGATAAATCTGGAAAGGACGGCTCTCATCTGGAACTGCATGTACATTGTTTCTGGAATGATTGGCAATGTCCTTGGCAATTAATGAGTTAATAGTTGGAGGTGGGAGATGCACTAAAAGTTCAAAATAGAAAAAGGTTAATGAGGACTGAATGAGAGGGTGTTAATGAGAGTGATGAAATAGACCTGTCTGGTAGCTTGCAGGGAGGAATTATATATTAGAAGGGCAGATTTATACAGGGTAAAATCTTGCAGGGATTTAGTTTCAAGCAACACTCATTTAAGAGTATGGGTTTGTCTTTTGAGAATGCTGTCATGGTCTGTTTGCCAGGGTTGTAGTGCTCTGAGCCTAACTTTGTGTAAAATTAGGGAAGCAAGGGTGCCCAAGTAAGACAAGAGTGAGCTGTTGTAGACAGAAGTAGCCAGGTCAGGGCAAGATGGGGTGAGATTTTGTTGAAGAGGTAGTCAGTAGTAGAATAAAGAATAGAAAGGTTAAAGTGGGAAAGGTTTATACAGGTTTGAGCATAGGGGGTTGAATATAGTAAGAATATGAAACTAATAAGGTTGTGATCAGAGAAAATAATGACATTGGAGAGGTTGCAAGGAGTAGAGATGTGGCAGAGAGTAAGATGTAGCTGGGGTATTAGCATTAATAGGTACAGTATCTCACAGAAGTGAGTTCACCCCTCACATTATATCTTTTCATGTGACAACACTGAAGAAATGACACTTTGCTATAATGTAAAGTAATGCGTGTGTACAGCTTGTATACCAGTGTATATTTGCTGTTCCCTCAAAATAACTTAACACACAGCCATTATTGTCTAAACCGCTGGCAACAAAAGTGAGTACACCCTTAAGTGAAAATGTCCAAATTGGGCCCAAAGTGTCAATATTTTGTGTGGTTACCATTATTTTCTAGCACTGCCCTAACCCTCTTGGGCATGGAGCTCACCAGAGCTTCACAGGTTGCCACTTGAGTCCTTTTCCACTATTCCATGACAACATCACGGAACTGGTGGATGTTAGAGACCTTGTGCTCCTCCACCTTCCATTTGAGGATGCTCCACAGATGCTCAATAGGGTTTAGGTCTGGAGACATGCTTGGCCAGTCCATCACCTTTACCCTCACCTTCTTTAGCAATGCAGTGGTCATCTTGGAGGTGTGTTTGGGGTTGCTTCAGTATGTCACAGTACATGTTGGCATTCATGGTTCTCTCAATGAACTGTAGTCCCCCAGTTCTGGCAACACTCATGCAGCCCCAGCCCATGACGATTCCAACACCATGCTTGACTGTAGGCAAGACACACTTGTCTTTGTACGCCTCACCTGGTTGCCGCCACACATGCTTGACACCATCTGAACCAATTAAGTTTATCTTGGTCTTATCAGAACACAGGGCATGGTTCCAGTAATCCATGTCCTTAGTCTGCTTGTCTTCAGCAAACTATTTGCGGGCTTTCTTGTGCCTCATCTTTAGAAGAGGCTTCCTTTTGGGATGACAGCTGTGCAGACCAATTTGATGCAGTGTGCGATGTATGGTCTGAGCACTGACAGGCTGACCCCACCCATTCAACCTCTGCAGCAATGCTGGCAGCACTCATATGTCTATTTCCCAAAGACAACCTCTGGATATGACTTCTTTGGTCGACCATGGCGAGGACTCTTCTGAGTGGAACCTGTCCTGTTAAACTGCTGTATGGTCTCAGCCACCATGCTGCAGCTCAGTTTAGGGTCTTGGCAATCTTCTTATAGCCTAGGCCATCTGTCAAGGTCCTACCTTTCTTCAGAGCTTGTGCATCTCCATGAGCTGGCATCCATCTTGGTTTTCTGCAAAGCATGGTGGGAACCTTTATGCCTTCAGGCTTCTGCGGCTCCTCCTCAGAAGGGTGTGGTTGAGCACATTTAAACCTGCTGTCTGCAAGTGTGCGCTGCACTTGTGTCCTGTATGTTGCCCTGTTGCAAGCTCTTGTGTTGTTCCCATTGCTCTCCTGGTAACCGACTCGGCTTGGACAAGACTACTCTCTGCGTTAACCCTTTACCTGACCTTCCGTTGCTGAACCCGGCCCGTGACCTGAGTATTCTTTGCCTACCGTCTGGTACTGTCTGCTCCGTTGTTATTGACCCGGCTTGTCTGATTACTCTACTCGTGTTCCCATCTAGCTCCCACCAGCTGTACGCCATTGGCGGCAGTCGTTATCGCAGCTGGGGTCACTCGGGGGCCGCGACCTGGTCTCAGGCTGCATCAAGTCCATCCCCACCATCAGGGGCCCTGGTGAAGGGTAGCCTGGGGCTTAGACTCCGCGCCCTGAGGGACTCTGGTCTGTGGGTAGTGGCTGTCGTCAGTCGCAGCGTGACCGTACCATAGGCCTGCCTGCCCATTCCAGCGTTCCTGCCCTGACACCATCTTTATGTAGAGCAACAATTCTTTTTTTCAGATCCTCAGAGAGTTCTTTGCCATGAAGTGCCATGTTGAACTTCCAGTGACCAGTATGAGAGAGTGAGAGAGATAACACCAAATGTAACATATCTGTTCCCCATTCACACCTGAGACCTTGTAACACTAACGAGTCACATGACACTGCGGAGGGAAAATGGCTAATTGGGCCCAATTTGGACATTTTCACTTAGGGGTGTACTCGTTGTTGCCAGCAGTTTAGACATTAATGGCTGTGTGTTGAGTTATTTTGAGGGGACAGCACATTTACACTGTTATACAAGCTGTACACTCACTACTTTACATTATAGCAAAGTGTAATTTCTTCAGTGTTGTCACATGAAAAGATATAATAAAATATTTATAAAAATGTGAGGGGTGTACTCACGTCTGTGAGATACTGTATATTAAAGTGACCAAGATTGATAATGGGTATTTCAGATAAAATAAAGAAGATGAGTCAGGTAGAGAAGTAGTTATGGAAGAGTGACTCCAATCCAAGAGGCAGATAAATCAAAGCAAGCCTCATAGAAACTAGGAAAAAGAATAATACAGTGATCTTCAAAAGAAGAAAGGGATAGAGAAAGAGGTGTAGGAAAATTTTAAAAAAGTGCTTTGTGGATTCTGAATCTACCTTTCATCCACTGGGTCTGCATGAGTGAGTCCAGTGGAGGCCATCATAGGAGAGGGCAGCTAGAGAGACAGAGTCAGATTCCCAAAGCCAAGCTGCAGTTTTGGCAATTAGGGTAAGGAGTGCATTCTAGGGGACATGTGAAGACTGGACCAGTTCTTGGAAGCTGTGGAATAGAAATTAGATTGTGTGGAATGCAACTGCTGTCAGAGTGAGGAGGGTCCTGGAAGTAGCAGTGAAACATAAATACTGGAGGGCTGGTTTTAGGGGAATTATCCCCAGAAGTTAGGAGAAACAGACAGATGAAGGAAGTAAGATGGAATGGACATTTATATGACTGCACATCCCCAATGTCCACGAGGTGATGTTAGCACGTGGGTTCAAAATTAGCAGGAGGTGATGACTACAGTATTGAAGAGAATGCAGGAGTGAAGGTGATGTATATCTTCAAAACATGTATAGAGATACTCACTAGACACTCACTAAATGAGCTGAGTGTTTGATCTGAACCTTAGTTCGGACCAAACATTCAATATTCAGATGTTTGAAAGAAACGCTAACTTCAAGGATGTTTGAGAAGCAAAAGCCTTTCTTGGCAGGTGAAAACTCTGGAAGTGATGAATTGGAGACAAGTTGCTGCTCACATATTATAAATGCCTGCTCTCACAGCAGTGCTTTGTCAGTGTGTGGGAGTTTTAGTGAGAGTGAAGGACATCTGACATTGCTTTAAGGGAGAGACAGTGTAGTGTACTACTACTACTATGTGCTTTGTGCTATATACAGTACTATATCTTGTACTGCATATTTGATACTGATACTTTGCAGTGAATTGCAGATTGTGTGGCTAGGGAGAGGGCAGTGTAAACCTATCCGCTTTCACTGTTATTTCCTAGGTCTCAACAGTCATTTTTAGGACTACTTTTTTTTGTGTGTCTCAGTGGTAGGTTCTGTTGCTGTGTTACTGCTGTCCCTCCTTTTTGTGTATTTGGGGATTTGTATTTAAAAATAAACAAAAAAATAAATAAATAACTAAATGTAAATAAAATAAAATGTTTTGTGTGTTTGGAGTTTTTTTAGGTTCTTTGTATTTGAACTTTATTTTATTTGGGTTTTATTTTGTTAGGTTATTTTATTATTTTATACTGCATCATCATCATCATCATCATCATCAGCAGCAGCAGCAGCAGCAGCAGCAGCATTAACAACTTGATTTTGTTGAAGTTACCCAATAGGTGACTTTATTTGCAGTGGAACACTGCACATTATTGAGGTGCTGTTTAGTCCAAGGACCACAGTTTACAGTGAACCCAAGCATTTTAGTTTACAGTGCACCTAAGCACCACAGTTTACAGTGCACCCAAGCACCACTCCCTCCCCCCCATAGAGCTCCTGTAATTGCTACAAATTAAAGTAGGGAATAAGCCCCACTTTATCATCATCATTATGTCAGGCAAGGCTACAGGGAGGGAAAGAAGTTGCCATGCAACTATAAGGGGGTGAGCAGCCTCTCTGTCCACAGGCCAAAGAAGAGGTCACAGACTTGGTGTATCAACTTCATTGAAAAGTGCACCTTTTTCAGGTTCTTGGTATCCTATCCCAGTCTTAAGCAGCTGTCAAAAGGGCATATTGTGAGACTTACTCTTGCTGTTGCTCCACCAATTGGCATGGATGAGTGAGCTGAAGTATCTGAGCACAGTGTTAGCCACTTGCTGACTTCCTGCAAATGAATGCACAGCCATTAATGGGCTCCAAGATTGAGGAGGAGAGCAAACATAGAGGAAGGGGACACCAGGCAGAGAGAAGCAATTGGCAGTGATGTTCCCACAGCTACAGCATACTGCCAAGTTGGCTCCAGCGAGGACAAGACCTGATGATGAGGTCTCCAACCATAGCTGGGTGCCCAATACAGCAGAGGAGGAAAGAGAGGCAGAATCACAGCCCCAGCAAGGCAGGAAATTATCCAGGGGCAGGTTTCAGAGATGTGTAAAAGCCATCGTGTTCCACTGAATGGCAGAGCTTTGCATTTGCATGACTCTGTCATCCCCCAATTCACTCCCAAGAGATTACCTGGGTGGGCCTTTTTTAATGCATGTGCACTAGACTGCACCATTGTTATTTGCAGTCTCTGCCTAAGGAAGCATATCAAGCATGGCAATACCATCAGTCATTTGGGTACCATCTCTATGAAGAGACGTCTGACCTCTCACCATTTAGTTTAGTGAGATCAGCCCTAGAATGCTCTTTGGCAAGAAAAAGGATGCAATCTTCCTCCTTCTCCTTCCAGCTCCTCCCTTTCCACCTCTACCCCCAGTATACAAAATTCCCACTCACCAGCCCCCAGTGGGAAGAATGACATTACATCAAGGAGTGTCAGCGCTATAACCTATGCCTAGTCCAGCAATTTTTTGAACTTTCAACAGTGTCAGGTTCCCTGATGCCATTTCTTTGCTGGAAAAGTCATACTCACCCTTCATCATGTGGAGGTTCCTCACAAACCCCAGGAGTGGTATATTACTGGAGGGAGGAAGCTGAGGATCATGTCATCCTCAGCAACCACAAGGATGCAGCTTCCTGTGCCTCCTGTAATCTTCAGTGCTTGGGCTCCTTTATGCTCCAGAGCTTGTGAAAAGATCCTAGGATTCATTACATTTGGGAGAGGGACCATTACTGGTTGGCAACCCTCCATGATTCACATTACAAGCGGAAAGTTGCAGAGCTTATCCTGCCTTCACAGAGGGAGAAGAGGATGAAACATCTGGAGAATGCACTACGGTGAGTCCTGTGTCACTCATTTTCATATGCTTGCAGGATAAAGTCTCACCGATAAGGTGACTCAGATCCACCTATCAGTGAAAGATGTAGCAGCAGTGGGTATGGTTGCCTGAGTGATGCATTTAAAAAAAAATTCAGTTGTCAGCACTGGGGCTGTGTGCTGCTAGCACCTATTGTCAGCACGACCTGTTTTATTGCTTTTGGCACCGCTCAAAGTAGAGGCAAAAGCATATCCCCATGTCCCAGTGCATAGGGTGTAGGCTTGTCTTGATAGCAGTCCAGAGGGCTAGTAAATGCAAAGAAGAAAGGATCGCTGCTACTACTGACCGGCCTAGGTGAATAAACAATAAAGACCAGCCTCAGTCTACATGTCTTTACAAAACCACACACCCTGAAGCAATTTGCCCTGCCCACTGGGGCTTATTAATGTGCTTTGAAATATGTGCAGATGATTTGTGATATCATTTTTCAAATTTTTTTCCAGTGAAAATAAAATGTAATATTTGCGTTTACACATGGAGTCTGCCTGCTTTTTCCCTTTGTATTTGCCTAGGATGAGCACTCTTTATGATCTGTGCAGAAAAACGGTATGATTTCTAGGTTAATAAGGATGAGATTCGCAGCAAAAATACAGTCTAATTTTATTACTTAAAGTTGAGTTCTGCATGCTCTGATGATGCCACGTGAGCGTGGCGTACCACCTAAGGAAGGATTGATGCAGTGTTTGATGCTGGATGCCGGTGGAGTGAATGCTGAGGGATATACATGATTATCGCTATCTGCGTGATGTGCTACTGGCTACATGTGAGTGCATGCAGTATATTTTAATGAAGCACTTTATTTTATTCATACTACACTACGGTCAGTATTATTTGATTTGAAGCATCTAGATCTGTGGTGGCTATTTTTTTTCCGTGATCGGAAAGACATACAGCTGAAGCTGGAAGTTGATTTATCGCAAATAGACCAGGGTGGTCGTATCATGTGATCTATGGCTGGTTATTAACCTGGACTGAAGAGGCGCATGGGTGGAGAAGCTGAGGCTAGAGATCTGCTGTATCTGAGACGTTATCAGACCTGTCAGGTCTTACCTTGAGGTGGGAGGCCATCTATGAGCACAGTGGTTGTTTGCATGAAGATTCACTGTATTTGAGCATTTAGTGCATGCGGAGCTTTATTTCACATATTTAATGGTAAAGCACATATACGGACTTTACATTTTACATACAAAAGAGACTTTTATTTTGAATCATTCATCTCATTCACCTATTGTTTTTTGCTTTTCTATTGTTTAATTATTTATTTTCATTTGATTGTCATTATTTACATTGTACTCATTCTATACTAGATTTGTAGAGAGGCTGCACCACACATTTTATTTGATTATTAGATGATTCACTGATTTGGAAACAGTTTTTGTAGACAGCAGTCCTAGGGAGTTTATTTTTATACTTGCATGTACACTTTATTTTATTTTTGTAGGTTAAATATTTGTGCACAGTATACTCCAGGCACTAGTTTACTTCTCATTTGACAGTGAATTCCTATTTGGCTACTATCTCTTTTTTCACACAGGTTTTTTAAGCTGTGGTGCAAACCTGTATTCTATTTCCATTATCAGTGTTCAAAAAAGACACTATTCTTTTTCCTGAAAATAAATGCCCACTCAAGCTCTCAGACATTGCGGCCTGTGGTGCAAACCTGTATTCTATTTCCATTTTTTGAAAAAAGACATTAATATTTATTTTCTTACGGATGTAAATGTAAAAAAACATTTTTTTATAGATGCTAAATGCCTGTTCATTTGCTCCTAAATTGCAAGCTGTCAGTGCAAGCGTAGTAGCTGCAAAAGTGTCACATTTTTTCAATCTTTAGTCTTCAAAAGAAAGAAAGAAGTGACAAATTCTAGATTTTCAGATATAATCCTTTTTCTCTCTCTCCTTCCAAAAACTACAGCCTGTATGAGATAGGTGTAAAAAGTAACCTTTCAAACAGTTCCATTTCCAGTCTTCAAACTTAGAAAGTAGCTTTAAAGGATAAGTTCACCTTTCTCAACATATTACATGTATACTCATGTTTAGAGCATGTTGAGCATTCAGCACCTCACTCCCTGATCTGCTCTCTCCTTGTGAAAGCAGGTGGGGGACCTTCTTCACATACCCGCTGTCACAATTTGAAAACAGCGTTCTGTGAATGAATGCCTACAAATACCATCAGCCATTGCGGCTGACGGCTTGTAGTTATCAATGAACTGCCAGGATGCTGGTCAGTGCTCTTATAGTTCATCAAGATTACTGTACTTCAGTAACTGCCTTCCTGTATCGAAGGAACAGGCAGACAGCGTACTGACAGTTTGTAAGGGTCTGATCATATGTACCTGTGAGCCTTTATGGGCTTACAAGAAAATATATAATAATCGCACATTTTGTACCTTCAAAAAAACTTGCATTTATTTTTTTTTTAGGTGAATTTATACTTTAAATGTCATTTTTGTACTGCCAGTTCATATAATCTGCTAGCTCACACCCTCTGCAATAGCAAAAAGGTTCCAAAAATGTAATATTAGCGGTTTACACTTAGTTTGTACTGATAAAAAAATACATTGTTATTTGTTTATCCCTGATCAGGTCTGCCTGATATCCATCTGACATAGAAGTTGAACAAGTAAGGAGTACATACTGTCCAGTTGCTTAGAGGTTCAGTTTTTTCTGGCTTGTTGCTCTAACACCTAAACATGTATATGTCATGCTGCCTGTCCATACAACATTACTGGTGTGTTACTGAATAGAAGATCACAACAGGCTATGCTCTGTGATTTGATTTGACCCTGTTTGGCAATTTATATGATGTATATATGTTTAGCTTTTAGTTTTATATTACTTACGATACATACTTATATATCAATAGTGTTTGGCAGTCTTGCCTCTTCTTCTCTCAATGCTCAATTATTTCTTCTACATAAACAAATCTTTATGCAAAAAAACTAACTGTTACAAATTACTCTTGGGTGAAAATTAATCAAAATGAGTTGCTCTTGCTGTATTTAAACCAAACAAATATGTAAAAGTGAAGAAAATGAATAGACATGCAATTTTGTGATACATAATATGGGGTTGATAACGCTGTCTTAGCATTCTGTAAATCCATATACAGCTTTAAAGTAGAAGTTCACCCAAATCCTAACTCTAAACCTAAGCCACATTCTAAAACTGATCTATCTAACCCTGTAATGAAGGAATTGCTATACCTACTTTTTCGGAAGCCAATCCAGTGCAGTCTCCAGCAGTGGATGCTCTGTGGAAGAGAGAACCGACAAAGGCTGTGAAATGCCTGGGAAGTGACATCACCCATTGAGTTACTTTGGGGCTTCCATTGTTGGCTACCTTGTCTGTGCATACCTACACACTGAAGCCGCTGCTGACAGCTGGACTTGGGACTGGACCGGCGCGGCTGCAGAACAGGTATGTAGAGCGATTTCTTCTTTATAGGGCTAGATAGATTAGTTTTAGAATGTGGCTGTGAGTAGGTTTAGAGTTAGTTAGGTTTTAAGTGAACTTCTAAGGCATCCCCCAAGCATGTTATTTAAAATAACTGCATATTTTCTATGTTGCCCTTTGAGAAGCTTCAAAATGGCTCTCTTCACTGAACAATACATTTTTGAATTATTTTTTTTTTTTGCACATTTCTCCCAGGTCAGTGCCTGGCCCCCCATGCTTTTTCTTTGTCATTCCCAGGACTTTTTGCTTAAAAACTAGCTATTACTAAAAATTAATGCTTGCTTCCCATTTATTTCAAAGGGGTTTGGATTATTCTGAATTTTCTTTGGCCTGAACCTGGGTATGTTCGACTCATCACTAGCACTCATGGGTCTTGTAATGGAAATAAATCAAAGCAATAGTATTTTATTGTCAACAGTTTGATGGAGCTCAGTCCATCTTTGCCTAGAGAAATATGGATTAAGCTGTGTTGAAATATTGACAATACCATGCTGTTGCTTTGATTTATCTCTGCTCCAAGACCTGTGAGTTCCTCTATACCTGTTTTAGGTTTGTATGGATATTTCTTCAGCTGTCTGATCAAACAAGAAAGGATGATGGTAAATCTATTTAAACGAGGCAGTGGTTAAACAATGTACCACTGATGATAATACAGGGATTTACAGGATGACAGTTGCAGACAGACAACAAGGCAGTGGTTAAATCAATGAACATTTGGTGATAATACAGAGGATTGCTGGGTGACAATCACAGACAGACAACACATATACCTGTGAAGGAGCAGAGAAGAGATGATGATAAGTAGATTGCATTATCAGGAGCTGCTTTAAACTTTCATATCACTTAAGTAGAAATTGTCACTTTGGTAGAAAGTATCGTGATGGATGCCTTTGCTCCTTTAGCATAGTGCATAGTAATTTTATACTTCTGTAGAAAACATTTGTTTTAACCACTGCCTTGCATTTGACTTATATCTGAGGCTACTTGTATTGAAAACTATATTCTAATCTTGACCTTTATATACTTTTTTGCACTAGTTTTTTTTTTTTTCTCTTTTAATTCACAGATGGTTGCCAATGGATCTTGTTAAAGAGCTTTGACCTGGAGACCTGGAGTTACAGTATATGGAATAGTGCGCTTATTGAAATCTTGGAAACTCTCAGAGAGGGCAAACAATCTAGTAATTAAGAGAATCAGAAAGTTTGTAAATGTAAAACACATTCACAGGTAAAAATCCTGCCGTTAGCAATGATAAGATGTCCTTGCTTATGAAGTGTTAAAGCAGTACAAAGATGATACTGAAATTAGCTGCTTGCTGCATCAGATCCTGTTGTATGATGTGAATTCTCAGAGGAGCTTTCAGACCTTAAAAAGAGCCCTGTCAAGTCAAAAGATAGCCCCAGAGTAGATAAAGGTCATCGTTTTGTTCATCAAAGAGGTAACACCTTAAGATACTAAACCTTATTTTTAATTTTTTTTTAATAAAAGAAAAAAGGTAAAAAAAAATTTTAACATAAGAACATGGAGGATAACAAACCACAATATGTAGTTAGAAGAAACTGAGAAAGCTTTAAAGATTGGCACCATACAAGGAGGAGTGAAAAGAATCATAACATGCACATTGTTAATGTTGTTCTCCCTTATTTAAAATAATAAAAAATTGGCAAATTCATTTTGACAGCATGAAGAAAAAAAGAGTAAAGTGTATCTAAACCTTTAATTGTTTTTCTTTTAATAACAAACATGTTATACTTACCTGCTCTGTGCAATGGTTTTGCCAGTGCTCCTGGCTCCTCCCTCCCTGCTGATTACCCCCCTAGTAAGCCACTTGCTAAGGAAGGTACTCATGTGGGCTTGCTCCTGAGCCCCACTGCCTGTGTCCATATCTCCCTCATCATGGCTCCTGCTGCTATAAATCTGTCCTGTGAGGATGGAAAGACCTAAGAAAACCACTGCTCTTATGTACAGCACTGGATTAATTATGGGCTTATGTAAGTATAAGGTGGAGCTGGGGATCCTGGACATGGTAGGTTTTTTTTACCTTAAAGAGGAGTTCCACCCAAAAGTGGAAGCTCCGCTTGTTTGCCTTCTCCCCCCTCTACTGCCATATTTCGCACCTTTTGGGGAGGGGGCAGCGGATATATGGTTTTGACAGTGGTGGTTGGAGGTTCCGGAACAGCACCCGCAACTACCTGCAGGAATCGCAGCTGTTCCCGCACCTGCAACCACCTGCAATATTATAAACCGAGACAAATGCAGAAAATGAATTAAGATAAAAAAAGTTAAGGCTTTGAAACCATTTTAATAAGTTAACAGGATAAGGATAAATGAAAAGAATCAACTAACCTCTACATTTTTACATTCATTATGTTACCCAACTCAGCTTCAGATGAAATAAATATATCAGCCACTTGAAAACATGTGGTGACAAATCAGTAATTGATTGACCCCATACACCATGCGGTTTGAAAAGTGATGCTTAAACTAAATGCATGACTTTTAACGATCGCATGGTATATTGGACATGATGGCAACAACACATAGCCTGGGATCAGACACAAGAGACTTTGCAGATTGTTGGGGCATCTTTTGTGCCCAGTGATTGAACTACAATTGGCCTTTTTTAATTATAATAAAAAGGAATGATCCCTTTAGTGAGCATGAACTACACACAGGGGTTTATTTACTAAAACTGGAAAGTGCAAAATCAGGCTCACTTCTGGATAGAAACCAGTCAGCTTCTAATCTCAGCTTGTTTAATGAAGCTTTGGCAATAAAACCTGCAAGATTATTGGTTTCTATGCAGAATTGACCCCGATGTTGCACTCTCCAGCTTTAGTAAATAAACTCCATTGAGTCACACAATCTGGGTGATTATTTATTTTCAACATTAAATATCATACAAATAAAATTGTTTTTCTAATTTATATATATATATATATATATATATATATATATATATATATATAAATTCATTAGAAAAACAATTAGAAAAACACTTTTTATATATACACACAATATATTGTGCGTATATATATATATATATATATATATATATATACATATACTTTTTGCTATTACATTAAGAAAAATGGGAGTTCTGTTGTGTCATACATTCAACTGTCTTGGGAATTCCTTTTTTTATCTCCATGGGGAACAGCTAGCATAATTAACATATAAATAAGATAGATAAGTCAGTGGTATTTTTACTGCTTGAAATATATTCCCTGAGGGAATTGTGAGAAAAAAAGATATAAAAAGTCACCCTGCCACTTCTACTACTGTTCCTATTTTTGTGTTTCAATTATACAGTCTGGTAAAGCAATCTGTAAGTTCCTTCTTTTAATTAAACATATGGCTATAGTATTAGTTCTGGATTTCTGGAAAATAATGTATCATTATGTTTTAGACACAGGATAGAAGATTTAACCTTAAAGTACATGCAGATTCAGACCTTCATTATGTTTAAGAGGCCACTGATTTTGTTTCAGAATGTCTTTCCATGCATGCTACTTATGCAATATTCAATAACACTCTGAATGCAATTGTATCGCATCCAAGCAGGACTAAATACACATTGTAGTTGGTGACTTTAGTCATATTGTGCTGCCCATATTGGAAAAAATGCATAATATGCATACTTGCCATTATGGCTAACTATTAGAAGAACATTGGTAGGCAGAACAGGAGCTTTTTATTGCAGAGGAAACATACAGAGTTTCTTTAGCAAAAATCACCAACCTGCCAGCACTGTTTGTTTAAAAGGGGTTACCTTTGATTTAAGAGAAATGTACATGCCATTCAGGTTATATGAGTTTATATAATGATTCATATCTATTTTAAATACAACTAGTATGTGTAGCAGCATACATCAATATATTAGCTTTTTTATTCCTCTGCAGAGAAACCCCTTGAAATGCAGAGTAGGGTCAGACATTTAGATCATTCAGGGATCTATTGCCTTAAACAGTGCTCTTAGTCCGCAGCATAAATGGTCTTGATTTTCTAAAGGCAAATAGAATATTTGGCTTGTAAAGGAATTTTTCACATAGCTTAGTGAATGCAGGGAAAATTCACTTTACAAAAAATACCCAAAAACATAAAAGGAAAATATAAAAAACAGTTTTTTTTGCATGCAAGTGGTTGAATTATGGAAGACAGCAGAACAGGCACCTTTACTAAGCTATGGGAAAATCCCTTGCAAAGTGAACTGCTGTTTTGCCTTCAGTAAATCAAATCAATATGTATATACAGTAGGGAACAACACAGGACTGAAAGTGTGATTCTTCCTTGGCCAGTAATCACATTTTAAATGGGTCCTAGACCAAGAAAGGCGAGAAGATTGATGGACGCTATGGGGTTTATTTACTAAAGCTGGAGAGTCCAAAATCAGACTCCCTTCTGCATAGAAACCAATCAGCTTCTAACCTCAGCTTGTTCAATGAAGCTTTGGCAATGAAACCTGGAAGCTGATTGGTTTCTATGCAGAAGGGAGTCTGATTTTGGACTCTCCAGCTTTAGTAAATAAACCCCTATGTGTCATCTTGCATGCGTTCATATCTAGGAGACTAAGGTGGAGTCCAGTATGGGTTTTCCAGGCCACTTTGGCAAGGTTGGTTCTGGACCGGATTTTGCATTCCACTGATGACCACCATCTGGTGGTGTAAATAAAGCAGGACTGGAGCTAGAGGTTGCTCTTGGCCTGGGACTTGGGAAGCCATACCTGAGAGAGCTGTGGACATGAAAGTTTGTTTTTGTACAAGAGAGGAAAAGGTTTGCACAATGTTTTGTTTTATTGGTGCCTGGGAAAAGCCCCTAACCCGTGAGATAGGAATTTCTGTTGTTTAGTTAGAGCCTAGATGGCAAGGATTTATTTTATGTTTTGTTTTGTTTATTTTCCATGCAACCTTTTAAATAAACCTGGCTACAAGTCAGACTTTTAAGAAAGACCTACTGTTTGGACTACCGTTTTCCCAGGAAAGGTGATCCTCATATGAGCTAACCCCCACATATGGTGGATTTGGTGGGGACCTTCCTTAGCAAGTGGGAAGATGGAGGATGTGATAACAGCCTTGCTACAGGTCACTGCAACCCAGCAGGAAACCAACCGCCAGTTTGCAAATGCCACTGCAGCACAGCAGAAGGTGATTTGCCAGTTTGCAGAGGCCCAACAACCAGACTGAGAGCTTCTTAAGGAGGTGGCCCAACACCTGATAGAATTAAAGAAGAGGTCTGCAGGTCTGCTGCCAGTGGAACAGAAAATGGTACGTGCCAGCTATTACCTGCAAAAGATGATGCCTGCAGATGATGTGGAAGCCTACCTCACAACTTTTGAGAAAGAGGTTGTTTGAGAAGGATGGCAGAAAAAGCAATGACGGGTGAACCCCAAAAGGCTTATTATGACCTGGAACCAGGGGTTGCCCAGGATTATGAGAAGCTGAAGGCTGAAATCCTTGCACGCCTGGGTCACCATTGCGGTCTGGGCTCAATGGGTGCATCGGTGGTCATACAGTGTGGGCATGCCACCCCACTCCCAGATGTTTGACTTTGTCAGCCCCTCAGGTTGTGGAGCATGTGGTCATGGGCCAGTATCTACGTGCAGTCCCTGCCACTTTGAGGAAGTGGGTCAGCCATGGAGACCCCAAGACTGCAAACCAGCTGGTGGACCTGGTGGAGAGAGATACTGCAGCTGAGAACTTGTTGAGCTCATCTGTGCCCCACCCCAATGTCTCCAGGGATGAAAAACCACCCAGAGGATCCAGTAAGACTGTTGCAGGGTTCAAGGACTCAGGGAAAAATTACAAGACTGTTGTTTCAGATAATCAAGAAGGTCCCTGAGGACGTTTAAAGGACTGGGTTCAGAACCTATAAACCCACATAGAAGAAAAATATATTTGAAATATATTTTAAAAATATTCTTCCCAAATATATTTACATATATTTGAAATGCTACAATTTTAGCCATATTCAATCTATTTCAATAAATATATATATATATATATATATATATATATATATATTGCATGTTGAAATGCATTTTTATTACAAAATATATGAAAATTATTTTTAAAAATACATTTCATATATACTGTATATATTGTTTTATATATATTCTTCAGATTTTTTTTAATATATAGAAAAGTAATTTTAACATATATTTTTACATATATTTGAAAATGCATTCCAAAAATGTAGATTTGTATTTTTAAAGACATACAGTATATTTGAAATTTATTTTTAAACATATTTTTCATATATTTTACAATAAAAAGGCATTTCCACATGCAGTATGTATGTATGTATGTATATATATATTGAAATATATTTTGAAATGTATTGAATATGGCCAAAATTGTAGCATTTCAAATATATGTAAATATATTTGGGAAGAATATTTTTAAAATATATTTCAAATATATTTTTCTTCCATGTGGGAAGTGTGATCGTTGCCATGCATTAGGTCATATTACTGCTAACTGTTCCCTAAATGATAAACCAATGCAATGTGATAATGTTTTTTTTTGCACAGGTGGCATGTACTGCATTATGTCAGGGACATATGGAGAAACAAATGTGTATGATTTCAGTTGATGAAAAGCCTGCCATTGCTTTACTAGACTCTGGTAGTGTTGTGACATTAGTCAAAGATGATTTTCTTAACCCTGCAAAGTTGCACCCTAGCACTAGTGGGGTTATTTGTATACATGGTGAGACACGGGGCTATGGTTGAGATTGATACTTCCTGGGGCTCTGTGACACATTCAGTGGGGGTGGTACCTTCACTACTTCATGAAGCTATAGTGGGAAATGATTTTCCACATTTCTTGAGTTTATGGGAAAACAAAAGGAATCAGGAGGACAGAGCTCCCTCTGCTGGGGAAACACCTGAACTCACCCCTGACCCTTTTGACTGCAAAATTAAAGGGAAAACTGTTGGTATGTCCAAGGAAGGGGGACATCCTTTTCCTTTCTCTGTAATGTCTGGGGAGCTGGAGGAGCTGGATTCCAACCCAGAACTTGGGAATAATGAACAAGAAATTATCTCTGACTCTAATAATGAGTGGACAGAATTCGGTGCCTGATTTAGAGGTCAGAAAAGAGGATATTTGTACGGGATAAATGAAAGACTCCACAATTAATAGAGCCTGAGAAAACATTAAAATGATTGCTGTGGAACCTATTGAACCTGATATAGGGGTGTCTTTTCCCTACATGGCTCCTAAAAACAGCTTGCTGTATCAAGTGGTAAAGCAAGGGGAGGAGGTGGTAGAACAGCTAGTGGTTCCCAAACCCTATTGCCTAATGGTATTAGATTTAGCCCATGGTCATATAATGGATGGACACCTGGGTATAGAGAAAACTGAGGAGAGAATAACCCAGAGATTATTTTGGCCTGGTTTATATGTAGATGTTAAAGAATATTGTGTGTCTTGCCCAGAGTGTCAGTATTCTGTACCTTCGCCCCATTTTCACAGTCCGCTGGTACCTTTACAGATAATTGAAGTGCCTTTTGAAAGAATTGGCATGGATCTGGTGGGACTAGTGGTAAAGTCTGTCCAGGGCCTACAGCACATACTGGTAATAGTGGACTATGCCACACAGTATCCTGAAGCCGTAACCTTGCGCCATACCTCTACTAAGGATATTGTGAAAGAGCTTGTCCACGTGTTTAGTCATGTGGGTATTCCAAAAGACATATTAACAAATCAGGGCACACTATTTATGTCCAGAGTCACTAAAGAATTGTGTAAGTTGTTCAAAATCTCCCATCTTCGTACCTCTGTCTACCACCCCCAAACTGATGGTCTTGTGGAGAGATTTAACAAGACACTCAAAAACATGTTAAAAAAAGGTGGTCAACAAAGATGGCAGAAATTCGGATTTTTTTGTTACCATACCTCATGTTTGCTATACGAGAGTTACCTCAGGCAACTACAGGTTACTCATCTTTTGAACTACTATATGGTAGACATCCCAGGGAATTGCTAGATGTCGCAAAAGAAACGTGGGAAGAAGAGACCATGCCCTATAGAAGCCTCATCATGCATATCTGATGCAGGATAGAATCATGGCCGTCATGCAGGTTGTACGGGAACATATGGAGCAAGCCCAGGATGCCTAGAAAAGGGTTTACAACCGGGGTACCAAGATCTGTATCTTCAACTCTGGTGATAGAGTCCTGGTTCTAGTCCCCATGGTTGAGAGTAAATTCATATCCAAGTTGCAAGGTCCCTTTGAAATTCTGGAGAAAATAGGGGAAGTAAACTATAAAGTTTACCAGCCAAGGAAAAGGAAACCAGAGCAAATATATCACGTTAATCTCCTAAAACTCTTGAAGGACAAAGAGACTTTACTGGCAGTACCCACTCCTCAAAAGGACATGGCCCCCATGACACCCGAGGTACCCATAACTGAAACCTATCAGTGGCCCAACAGCATGACATTAAAGAGTTTGTGAGAAAGAATTGAGACTTTTTCTCTCACCTACCCAGACCGACCACAGTTATACAGCATGACATAATTACACAGCTGGGTGTCCTTGTAAAAGTAAAGCCTATAGAATACCCAAGGCTAGGAGGGAAGCAGTTGCAAATTAAATGAGAAACATGTTAGAGTTGGGAGTGATTGAGGAGTCCCACTGTGTCTGGTCAAGTCCGTAGTGTTGGTCCCAAAGTCAGATGGAACCATAAGATTTTGTAATGATTTCAGAAAATTAAACAGCGTGTCTAAATTTGATGCTTATACGATGCCTCTGGTGGACGAGCTCATTGACAGGTTGGGAACTGTCTGATACATAACTACTTTAGATCTGACTAAAGGCTATTGGTAGATACCCCTAACAAACAAAAGACAGCATTCTCTACCTCCAAGGGGTCCTTCCAATATAAGCAGATGCCTTTTGGTTTGCATGATGCTCCTGCCTCATTCCAGAGAATGATGGACAGGACATTAAGACCACATTGCCAATATGCATCTGCCTATTTGGACGATGTAGTCATCCACAGCCCAGATTGGGAGTCTCATCTGCCCCGGGTGCAAGCAGCAGTAGATTCGTTTAGGAAAGCAGGTGTTACTGCCAACCTGAAAAAGTATGCCATAGGCTTGGAAAAAGCCAGATACCTTCGCTACATTTTTGGTGGAGGACTAATTATGCCTCAGATCAATAAAATTGGGGTAATTCAAAAGTGCCCCCAACCTAAAAAAAAGAAGCAAGTCCGTGCATTTCTTGGGATCACAGGCTACTATAGGTGTTTTATACCCAATTTTGACACCATTGTAGCCCCACTGACAGATCTGATGAAAGGTAGGGGGCCAGTCATGATTGAGTGGAATCCTGAGGCAGAGAAAGCATTTCAAATGTTGAAGCGAGCTCTTTGTGCACCTGTGCTTGTGACCCCCAAATTCACAAAAGACTTTGTTGTAGACTTTTTTTGTGTGTATATATATATAAATATATATACCTATTCCATAAATTAATTTTAATTTCAATTAGTCCAGAAAAAACAATAAAATGGTTGCTTACTTGCTCATGCTTCAATAGAAATAAAAATGAGTTTGCAGAGAAAAACATGAAAATCCAAGGGGTCCTATTCAGATGGGACTTTGAAAGACTGTGCAGCTACATTACAGTAAAACTTTCTGTGGCACAAACATAATTTATGTAAGTATGTCACCAAAAATGTATCTTCTGTGTCCATCAGTACAATACAGAGGAGGGTGTTAACACATTCCTTTTAAAACAGGCTTTTGACTTTGGTAATCCATTAGGGCAGCAGTGTAGTTTGTGACAGGGTGCCACGTAATTACTTGTCTGACGCACGCATCAATCAAACATAAGTAGGAAAGTATAATAGTATAGGACTTTAAAACATGCCATTATCATATGCAAAAAGTAAAAAATGACACAGACATTCCTTTAAATTTACATGTACACATGTAAAAATGTGGACTTTGAGATATAGTATGCACAGAAGAGGAACAGAAGGTTTTTTTTCAACAACTTGTACTTTTAGGTTTTCTAGACAGTCCATAAGTATTTTTTCTCAGTTTTAAAAATGATAATTTATTAATTGTCAGGTTTGACCCTCAGCTGCACAATGTAATTTATAGACTGACCCATGGTGGTAGCTGCATTAGGCTTTTTTTATTTTGCTATTACCTGGTGATACTGCTAGTAACACACTTCCTGTCCTAAAGTGACAATGCTTACTCGCCATATTATACCTATGGAGGAGCAGGAAGTGTGCTAGGACTGCAGAACTCCTCTCCTGCTCACTTTTATAACATAAGGCAAGAGTGTTATATACTCAACAGAGATGAACTGGACTGAGCTGAAAACACTGCTTGCGATAAGATGCATAGGATGTAGTGGGTTTTTGGCAGGAACAAAATATTTTTTTTTAGTACCTATCAAACAGATATGACAAAACACATTTAGGAGTGTATTAAACAGGCCAAATGGAGCAAATAAGAACAGTTCATTGTTAGTATATGTCCATAAGGCTCTATGTGTCTTATAGACGCATAGAGAGGGGCTCGGGAAGTGAGCATGCGCCAGTACCCCCATAGCAAGCGGCTTTCTATTGGGGGCACTGGTCAAGGGGGAGGAGCCAGGAGTGCCAGCAGGAGACCTGAGAAGAAGAGGATTGGGGCTGCTCTGTGCAAAACCATTGCACAGAGCAGCTGTATGACATGATTGTTTGTTTGGTTTTTTTTTAATAACAAACCTTTGTTATCATTTTAACTGTCATGTCCATAGTATTTGTTTCACTTTAAAACATTGGCTTTTGTTTCAGGGGCCAGTATTTTGGAGGTTTAAGATTTTTGGAGTATATTTTTCATTTTATGTTGTTAGAGCCTTTATTTTTGCTGACTAATAATACATTGGTAGGCACTGTGCTATTTTATTATATTAATTCACATATAAGTGTCACTTTCACTTTTTAGAGGCAGTTGTAAACCCCCCTGGGGGGGGGGTAAATATTAATTTAACACCAATTTATTGTTCGTTGTGTATTTTTTATTTTATATCTAGTACTTGGCGCCACAATCATTTATTATTTTTTGAATGTTCACATTTATTTTTGCTTAACCACTTCCTGTCCAGACACTTTTACCCCCTTCCTGTCCAGGGCAATTTTCAGCTTTCAGCGCTATCACACTTTGAATGAGAATTGCACGGTCATGCAACACTGTACCCATATCAATTTTTTACCATTTTTTGAGACAGATAAAGCTTTATTTTGGTGGTATTTATTCACCGCTGGGATTTTTATTTTTTTTTGCTATATAAATGAAAATGTCCAAAAAGTTTGAAAAAAGTGCTTTTCTTATAAAATTTTGCAAATAAATAATATTTCTTCATAAATCTTGGCCAAAATGTATTCCGTTATCTTTTTAGTAAAAAAAATACGCCAAATTAGTTATAACCAAAAATTATAATTTTTAAACATTTTTTTTACATTTTTATTTAATTTTTTTATATTATTATTTATGTTTTTTTTTTTTTTTTTTACATACTGTTACCCTAGCAGTACAGTGTCACCATGGTGACACTGTACTACTTGTGGGGGGTGATGAAGATTTTATTTTTTTACAGTGAATGCTTTTACACCCATATAGGATGTAAAAGCAATATTTTCTCTCTCTCTGTCTGCATTCCTGCAGCCATTGAGAAATACTGTGTGAGCTGTGATTGCTCAGAGCTTGTCACATGGTACAAGGCTGTTGTGAATAGCCTTGTACCATGTGACCTCTGTGATCATTCACAGATTTCACACGTAGTAAGCAATGATGTCACAAGTGACATCTTGCTTACTACTTTGCATGTGATCACTGATTGGCCAATCAGTGATCACATGATCGGGACCTTGTACAGAGGTCCCGTCCAACGATCGGTGTTTCACTGTGTCCGGAGGACACAGCGGGCACCGGATCATGGTGCTGCGTGCTCCCAGGGAGCGCGCACAACTAGAAATAGCGAGTGCCGTTTATGAACGGCAACCCGCCCCTGGACTGCCACCGCCCTGACGTTTAAAAACAGCAGGCGGACGGCAAGTGGTTAAACTGCCTTTATTTTCAGCACGGGATCCCTTAAAAAAGTGGGCTTTTGTTTCACGGGATATTAATTTGGGATTTTCATTTATTTTGGGGAAATATCATTTTTTATTGTACAGTTATATTGATAAAGTCTTTTTTAGGATAAACTGCACCTTTTTGCTTGCAAAAAAGGCTCCCCTTTGAAGAAAATTGGCCTTTTCTTCAGGAGTGGTATTTCAGAGTTTCCTTTTTTTTCAAGGTTTCTTAATTTTTTATGTTGGTAGGGTTTTTTTTTAAATTTTAGGGTGCTCAAAGCACTGCATGCACTTGTTTTTGACCATCTGTTCTTGGAACTGCCTGTTTGTTCACAACATATTACTGCACTGCTTGAAAGAAAATTAAAACTAAATGCAAGAACTGTAAGTGCATAAACCATATCAAATGCTATCACTTTGATTCAAAGCACCCCAATGTCCCAATAGATTACTATAGACTAGTAAGGTATATTACCCCCTGATTAAAACTGTTCTGCAGTTGTCCAATGCTACTCTGCAGTATCTTAATCATTTTAAGTAAAACTCATTCATGTGCTCTTTATCACTATTAAATTGGAGCCCATGTCTGAAAAATTGTTCTGCTGCTGGAACTGCTGTGTCAGCTGCAGTATCTTAAATGAAGTGAAATCCCTACCTGTGCTCCTTGTTTCTAGTGATTTTGGGCCCAACATTGCAATGTAAAACTGTTGCACACTGATATTTACATGCCCAGTCCAATTGCAGATTCCAGAATGTGCTTATGTAAATACAGTATATGTTTGTGAGTATGAGGGTATATAATGTACCCTTGTACTCATTCCCCTGGCCGGGGGAAGATATCTGGTTACCCCTATATTATAAAGGGGACTTTCAAATTATATTATAAGTCCCTTCATATTACTGCCACCTTCTTTTTGGGGGGGACTGATGGAGGAGAAGAGACCCTTGACCGTCTACATTGGGACAAGGGTGCTTGAAAGTGGAGGCAGACTTTGCTACCCCCCCATTCTTGCGAGGTACCTCCTTTTTTAAACTACATTCAAACTGCAGTTAGCCAGATTTGAGTACTACTCTATGTAAGTCAAGCTAGTTGTAATAAAAAAAAAAAAATAGTTCCAATTATGTAGTACCAGACCATCCATGAAATTCATACTGTTCCTGTCATGCACCTGGCCTATTGCACAGTTCCTGCCCAAGCACCCTGGAAGTTCAGACAAGGTGTTCAGGGATGGTGAAAGGGTGCAGGTGCCAGGGTACAGGCATGGATGACTGGAGCTGGCAAGTGCTGGTATCAGATGAGTATAGGTACAATTAGTGGTACATGGGAATATTCCAAGTTCAGGTATGAATGAAGTTGAGTCACAAGCTGGGCCCAGTAACAAATACACAGCATGTGCAGCGCTTAATGAACAATTAAAGTGAAAGAACAATATAAAGAAAATGATAATAAAAGTTTGCCTCAACCTGTGATCAACTGCATCCAAAGGACAGCGATCACAAAGAGCACCCAATCTGTGCCCCAGGGGGTGTGCATGGGGAAGGGTTCTGGAGGGACTTCTGTTGACACCCTCCCAGAACTAGACGATCGCGCTGTAGCAGTCTTTCAACTATGGCACAGTTGGGAAGGGGATAAGCCACACTTTATCAGAATGAATAGGTTTATTATCTGAGAAGAAGTGATCATTTATCCAGTATATTCCAGAAAGGCACTTTAGCTCATATGTACTGTATGTAAGTCATAGGTCCTATTAGTTCCTCCAAAATGATATTTTAAAAAATATTTTTTACTCTTTTTTTTTTCGATATTCATGTTGAGAACACATTGCCTGTTTACTTATTACTGGGGGGGGGGGGGTGTATTGCATTGTCAGTAACCTCTCTGGCATTTTGTTTTCTTTTATAATACAGTTTAGTATTTTCTGTCCTCAAATTGATAAAACATAGCAATGACCATAAAGTGAAGCTATAGACATGATCAATTTTACCGTCCAATACATGGATTTAACTTCTAAAGCTGACTGGTGACTGCCTTTATATTTTTACATTTCTTTTCTATGAATTAGACGTGCAATGGCTGCTTAGTGTGAGTTTTTTTGATTATTATAGTTCAGTGCGATCAGTATGTTTCCATTTTTCCATACCATGCATACTGCTTGTTACAGTTTTCTTAGTAATAAGTATGACTAGGAAATACTTTCAAGACAGGAAGGGAAGAAGTAATTTAGACTATGTCCCACAGCAGGTTGAGATATACTGAAGGACCCTTTGTAGGTTAAATAAAATGATCTTGCTGTTGTCATTAATGACTCATAGGAAAGAGGGAAGCCAACACTCTACATGCCACTCATACTTCTCACGCATTATAATTAGAAAGCAAGTGGCATTAAAAATGTTCTAGCAATAATATAAAATCTAATTTAAAAAACATGCATTGCACTTAACAGAGCTGAAAAATTGATGTTTTGAACACTGTAATTTCCTATGTATTTTTTTAAAATTATTATGACTTTCTTGAAGACCTAAAAAATACTTGTGTTGGTTTGAAGGAAATGTCAATGTCAAGTCTAGTTCCTATGTAATGGAATCCCACTGCACTTACTTGTTTGCCTATCTAGCATAGATCAGTCATGTTCATACACCTGAAAATAGAAACAAGTTTAAATGTCACATATTTTTCTGTGCATAATGAAGACAAGGAGAGTGATAAAGATATCTAATACAGTGTTAAGGGAAACTCTTTTTGTGCAAAAGGGGACTCATCAGCGAGACAAATTGCACAAGGCATATTAAGAAATGCCATCAGTGATAGTAGTGCCAAGAAGTACACACAGGAAATACATCACGTGGACAAATGATGACAGGTCTATTTAAAACAGCCATATTCTCATGAACTATATAGTTATTGGTAATAATTTCAATATATAATATTTCCAGTACAAAACTGGGGTATCCAGTTTTGAAAGTTATAATTACATTAATAAATGCTTATTTTTAATCTAATGTCAAAGTACAATTTTATGATTGGTGTATTTACAGTACCTACTAAGAGCTACTGATCTTCAATTGAAGCATGTGCAGAAGCAAGAGGTGGGCTGGGTCATATGATGTCTCAACAACTGCTACTTGGAATTAGTCATGTGATCTCTTATCAGCTGCAATGGACATATGTTTTAGCAATTTTTAAACAAATCAGAGACAGAGTCTGAAGTCTGAAGATACATTTCTTTTGCTGTCTCTTCTCTTTAGAAAACCTACAATTCTATGTGAGTCTTCTGAAATAAATATACCATATATAAAATGTTTATTTTTAAAATAAAGATTTTATATAATGTTTAATATCGGTTCAAAGGGTAATTCCACTTTCATAAAAAAAAAAAACTGCAAGTAAAAAAATAATTTAGCATATACAGTACAATTGTGGCTAAGCCATATTGTAATTTAATGTTATTAAAAATTACATTTACTTTTTAGTCTGCAGCCATGTAATTTTCTGAAAACAATTGATGTATAATTGCAACCTGGTGGCATTCTATACACAATTGTTGTACGGAACACCCCCAGAAATGTAATTTCCTGCTGGCTCATGGATTTTCCCAGAAGTCTGCACTAAGATACTAGTCAGATTTTATGCATCCTCTTCAACAAAAATGTCAGTTTTGGTGAGATGTTCCTAAAGGGTTATTCACTTCTAAAAGGATGCAGACCCTGCCACTCTTTTCATTAAAACACTGCAAGTACATCAGCTGATCAAAAATAAAAAAGTCACTCCCTTTCAGAATCAATATCCAAAAGATGTAGAAGAACAAACGGCTTTTTCTTCAGAGCAGAAACAGGTAGGAATCTGCAACAAAGTTTGTTAAAACTCTTGCTTTTACATTGACCCAGAGGGGATTGTTTTTTTCCAACAAAAGTGGAAATCAACTGTGGCCCAAAAATCAAGCTTTCCTTTTATAATTTTTTAAAACATTTAAGTGGTTAGTGTTTAGAATATGAGTAAGTTATTGTTCAATCTTCTTTTCTCTGTGATTTGTTTTATTTTGCTTGATGGTAAGGTTTAGTTATGGCTATATCTACCATGTGCATCACAGACATTTAATTTTGTTTTTTAGCTGGTTGCTCTGTAAGCAGTTGCATACAGTATATTAATTTGATTGGAGTTTTCTCTGCATAGTACTAACAGCACTGTATCTGAGCACCACAAACCAAAAATGCTATTTAATTCATTGTTAATTTTGAAAGCAAACTCACACTGTAATCCATCTGCCCTTAGCTCAGGCATTTGCTGAGCTGAGAACCCTTCCTGCTTTCCTGAAGACTGCTGGGATGTATGACATCATTTGCCTTGGCATGGAAACTAGGAAGTAACTGAAGAAATGTAAAAAATTGAAAATTGAAACAAATAAATATGATGTACTTGTCAATCAGTTTACTAATGCTAGCAGCATAAGGATTAAAAATAGGCAATGTTGATTGAGAGACTGAAGTTCCACTTTGAGACCATTCTGCTGATTTTTTTTTAAATTGAAGGTTATTATACAAAAAATTAAACTGCTGCTTTTTTACTTCCCAATTGACCTTCACAGATCTATTCATGCGTATTTACTTTTTCATACTTAGGGGCCAATTTACCAAAGAGTTTTCACCATAATATTCAACTGAATTTGCTCTTTGGTTTCTGTCAATGTTCAATCTATTATGCAGGCAACTTATGAATCGTGCATAAACACATTTTGCTGAATTAATGTCATTCCAGGATCTAAAGTACAGCATAGGTTATTTTCTTTTTTTCCTGGCTGAATCTTTGTGGGACCCTTTGGACAATTCATGTTAACTGCCCCCTTCTAGCAGTTTAGTAAAATAGCTGCTAAAGGGAACAGTCATTAGACAACAAAGAGCAAGGTCAAAAACACAGAGTGTAAACACGAACAAGAAAGCGAGCGCTAAAACATCCATGCTATAGCACCGAAAAGGTAACCAAATAAACCTTTCAAAGTCACTAATAAATATAAGGTGCAGCGCTAAAAAGCATAAATGACTCCTAAATAGAAAACCGTAATACTATGCAAATATAATAAAGTGCTGATGTATTAATCAAAGTAAACGATAAAATATGCATACAATACTACCCCAATAAAGTGACAGTAATATAATGTGACTGTTAGTGCTGATAAAGTGACATATGAACGTGAACGTGATCACTTTAAAATGGTGTCACAATAAAGTGACTACTAGTGAAAATAAAGTGTCCAATGAAATAAGCCAAAATAATAATAATTGCACAAATGACAATGTACTGTCCATAAAGTGACAAAGTAGAGATCTGGATTTATATGATCTCAAAATTCGGTGATCCACACGCTATATTCAATGATTCGGTGATGTGCCAGGTAGGTAGTAATATTACACACTCACCAGATGCGTAATAATATTACGCATGTATATAAATAGTGGTCAGTCGGAGGTCCCTTTAAGGATGTTTACAGCCTGGTCTGGAATCCCCTTCCCTGGGTCAATCTGCAGTACCTCTGCCGTCCTCCGTATTAAGCTCTGTGGGTTGGTGAGCTCATAAAGAGCCCAAAGAAAGGATGCCACTAGCGTGATACTGTTAAAAAGTAAATTTATTCCTTCCGTTTGGTGTACAATGAAAGAGCATATACACTGACCCATGAAGGAGATCCAAAATGGCCGCAGGACCTGCTCGAGGCTCCGGCGGCGTGACATCACGACGTACAGCTCCTCCTTTATTTATTTAAAAACACAGTCGATCTGGGTGGCTCTGCACCTTTTGTTCACTGTAAAGGCCAATCACAACAGTCACAAATGTTAACAGTATTGTTCACGTTGGAAAGACTTCCATTTCACAACCAGAAGAAAGAGTGGAAGGAGGATTTAATGAACTAATCTATTCATTAAATCCTTCAGGCTGCAGCAGAGAATGCAATTCAAGGTGGATTAAAAAAAACTTTAACCACCTAAACTTGTAAAATTGTTTTGGGGGGAGATTATCTGTCATTGACTCCCAATAATTGTGGGAATATTTTGAAGGTGTTTAGGTTTATCCCTAACAGCACATACATTATATTGCCAAAAGTATTGGGACACTCCTCCAAATCAATGGATTCAGGTGTTCCAATCACCTCCATGGCCACAGGTGTATAAAATCAAGCACCGTGTATAAAATCAAGCACCTAGGCATGCAGACTGCTTCTACAAACATTTGTGAAAGAATGGGTCTGTGACGGGAGTCACTTTGGTTGGGGGGCTCATGGAACACAGCTCACTTTGGAGAGGTGGAGAGACCCCTGTCTCAGCTCCCCATATCCATATTATGTGTAAGTCACCCTGTGCATGTTAGGGGTACAGGGTGATCTGTCCTAATATTGGGGTGGGGGGTTGTTGATTGTTTAATGCCATGTGGTTGCCTCCCATTGTTCTATTGTGTGTCTTGCTTGGGAGCAAACTATTATGGGATGTATGTGTTTGTGTATTGATGGGACTGCCTGGTGTGTCTCTTGTTACTAAAGGTAGATTGCCCCGCCCTGTGTCATTATGTAGGGAGGGGGGGTTGTTCCCTTGAATGTATATATCTTGTATCTATGTTAAAATAAAGTAGTCTATTTCCTGGTTTACTTCAAGACTGCTGTCTTCTAGTCTTGTATGGTCAGCTGTGGTGTCTGTGATTGGTGTTCGGACAGGGAAGAGGTATCCTAACGGAAGTACCCAAGTGCAGTCTGGGGACGGTTCCGTTACAGGGTCGCTCTCAGGAGCTCAGTGAATTCAAGCGTGGTACTGTGATAGGTTGCCACCTGTGCAATAAGTATATCCGTGAAATGTCCTTGCTACTAAATATTCCACGGTCAACTGTTAGCAGTATTATAACAAAGTGAAAGTAACTGGGAACAACAACAACTCTGCCACTAAGTGGTATGTCACGTAAAATGACAGAGCAGGGTCAGCGAATGCTGAAGTGCACAGTGTGCAGAAGTCACCAACTGTCTGCAGAGTCAATAGCTAAAGACCTCCAAACTTCATGTGGCCTTAAGATTAGCACAACAACAGTGCATAGAGAGCTTTATGGAATGGGTTTCCATGGCCCAGCAGCTGCATCGAAGCCTTACATCACCAAGTGCAATGCAAAGTGTCAGATGCAGTGGCATAAAGCATGCCGCCACTGAACTCTGGACCAGTGGAAACGTGTTTTCTGGAGTGAGCAATCATGCTTCTCTGTCTGGGAATCCGATGGACGTATCTGGGTTTGGCAGTTGATAGAAGAACCTTACTGCATTGTGCCAAGTGTAAACTTTGGTGGATGGGGGAAATATAGTGCGGGGTTGTTTTTCAGGGGTTGGGCTTGGTCCCTTAGTTCCAGTGAAGGGAACTCTTAAGGCGTCAGCATACCAAGACATTTTGGACAATTTCTCCTTCCGGTTCCAACATGACCTTGCACAAAGCAAGGTCAATGAAGACATGGATGAATGAGTTTTGGGGTGGAAGAACTTGACTGGCCTGCACAGAGTCTTGACCCCAACCTGATAGAACACCTTTGGAATGAATTAGAGTGGAGAGTGCAAGCCAGGCCTTCTCGTCCGACATCAGTGCCAGACCTTACAAATGCTCTTCTGGAAGAATGGTCAAACATTCCCATAGACACACTCCTAAACCTTATCGACAACCAACCCAGAAGAGTTGGAAGTTGTTATAGCTGCAAAGGGTGGGCCAACTCAATATTGAACCCTACGGACTAAGACTGGGATGTCATTAAAGTTCATGTGCGCGTAAAGGCAGGTGTCCCAACACTTTTGGCAATATAGTGTGTGTGTGTATATATATATATATATATATGGGAAACATTTAAAGGCTAAGTGCAATAAAATATCCTCAGTACCAGCATGTTTCTTCATTTCCAAAAATGTGTAGCAGAAATTAACATCATCTCAGGGTACACACTTTCAAAAAAGGTGTACGGCATTTTTATTTCATTTTGTATAATAAAAAGTAAGGAAAACAGTTTTTTTTTTTTTTTGCAAAATGTCTAGTCTTTTTTCTTTTATACAGTAAAAAATGGGAAAAAGTGGTTATTAAATGCCATCAAAGAAAGCTTTATCTGTTTACAAAAATGATTTGCTTACAGTGTTGCTTGACTGAGCTATTTTCAATGAAACTATGACAGCAATGAAAAAAGACCTGGGAATAAAGAGAGTTTTTTATATAACAGGAACCCTTTCACTTATCTGATGCAATTGCTATCCATGGTGCTGAAACTGTGCATAACCTTGGGATGTGATTTCTGGCAGAATGTGTCAGAATGAGAGTGCCAGTTCACCCATATTTTGTACTGGCACTGGTCTTAGGGGGTCTGCATACAAGTGAATTGTTGAAAGTAAAAAAGGCACCACACAATAATAAGTGTATTTGACTTTATTATTATTTAAAATCCATAAATGTCTGAAGCTGTCCCATGGCATATGATCCAGCTCTGTCAGCAAAAGAGAGGAAACAGAAGCATGCTTCTCCTTCCTATCTGCTGAAACTCCTATCAGAAATTTCCAATTATCAGCACAGTTTTGTATGCATAGTGAGTTTAGGGATAGACTTCTTTGACATCATTGTTCCTTTTTATTATATTTTGGACACATATTTAATATAAGCATAAAGATTTTTTTACAATTCTTTCATTATGGCAAAGCCTCTCAGGTACAGAAAGTCAATTTGTCATCAAAATCATTCCAAGTTATAAACAAATAAAGCCATAATGTAGTACATATTCGACATGTAATAATGATATGAAAGAGGCAAGCTGATGTTAAACATTACTAGCTGCCTCCCTAGTGCTTTGCATATGCTACAAGAAATTCAGCAAGACAAAGGAGCCATAAGGCTGAGGATAGGTCAAACATAGGTATCCTGACATATGCAATACATAGGTATCATTTGTCTATCTCCAGGTACCTATGTGTGGTGCTGTACTTCTGGGAAGATAACTAATTTTCAAATTTAAATCTGAAAATACAAGGGATGAAAGAAAAAAAGAGTAGCAAGAGAAGGAAAGAAGAGAGAGTGAACAAAAAAAGGGAGGGGGATTGATAGGGATACAGGGGACAGGATGGGGGGTGGTAAGAAAACTAGTTGCAAGGATATTATGATACAAGCAAATTACACTCCATGAGGCTATCACTACAGAAAACCCTTCAACAAAATTTTGGGTTTCTACCCAGCTCCAGTAAGCGTGGACCCAGTACAGAATGAGCTTCTGTACACATGAAATATCTCCAGGGCTTCTTCTTGTTAATTCTTCCATATGATGGATATCACTAATTTTAGAATACCACAGGACTCTGGTTGGCAGTTGAGGTTGCCTCCAAAGCATAAAGATTTAAACTGAATTTTGTAAACCCAATGGAAATAATGCTAATATAGCAAAAAATAAAGCAAAAAATCAAAAAGCAGATTAAGGGGCAAAATGGCCTCATTGGTGTTGTGTAGAAAGTAATATGGGTTTTTGTATGAAAAATTAATAGTTAAGAAATTAATTTCAATGGCATTTTCAGCCTACATCTTTCACATTCTGAGGCTATCATCCATTGAATGATTTTTCACTTCCAAATATTTTAATAAAAATAGGAATTATATGAACAATAAAATGAGAAACATGCTACATGCATTTAAAATGTTAAGGAATACCCACTGAAGCATTAAAAAATGGAATACTTACAATAAAATGATCTACGGCAACACAATTCTGTCTGCTTGAAAAGAACAAATAAACAAGGAGAACAAATGCTGACATTTTTTCATACTACATAAAGTTGTTATAGCAACCCAGATTTCTTTGGACTGTATGTAATTGTCTTGGGATAAAACGGTACCAAGATATGCTCTCACTCATCAAACCTGTGACATTACTGCCTGAATCATGCAATTTCTTCTTTTCAGGCTAAAATTGGTTCTGTTTCATGAGACTCTCTGAGTCTATCTAATCTTGTGTAAAGCTATGAACCAATATTTTCCATCAATTTCTGCTGAAATATAAAAAAAGAAGCGAAAACAGCAAAAAGTCAGTATTACATTATAATAAATTATGGGTATCCATGCACGCAAACAAAAGCCTGTTTATGCACAGATATGAGTTGCAAATGTAAGTGTACACATTATTTGAATGCTTCGCTAGTAAAAAAAAAAAAAAAAAAAAAAAAAAAAGGTTAGTTTGTCCAAACTGCTTATTGTGATTCTTTAGTACTGCCAGAATTGTACTCAGCAATAGCAAAAATGTACAGCACTTTGCTGGATTTGCATACACACACATGTTCATATGTTATCTTGTTTTTAGATTGGTTTTCCTTCTAAAATGTGTCACCACTAGTTTAGTAGCCTTTGTGAAGGCATCTTACAATTATAGGAGATTTAAAGCCACAGCATACACTTTAATTTTTTTATATCAGCACTGTAATAGTAATACAAACAAAAAATACTAATGACAATACAATATCAGCTTACTTGAAAGCTCTCCTTTCATTTTGTGAGTTCTCCCTATCTGTTGGCCAACCTCCTGGGTTCCTTGCATGGTTTGCAGCTTCTTTTCTGCTGTTTACTTTCAATTTCCAAAAACTATATATCCCATGGTACCTTGAATAGATGTCACAGAGTTCAAGGAAGTAATTGTGTGGGAATCTTTTCACGAAGTAAGTTTACAATATCATTTTTATTAATAGTAGTCTAAAAATATAAATAAATATAAATAATAAAAATGTGGAAATGAATATGCGATTTAAAATTTTGACCATAGATGCGCTATAATTTTATAACTTGCAATATAGACTTGAAAAATTTTAAGAATGTATTAAGTTTCCATCAGTCAACCATAGGTAATTTATAATGGGATGTTAGGGATTTCAATCTTTTGAAAAATAAAGAACTTATGTAGACAAAATACTGTATACGCAGTTTATATTATCTGCACATAGATTATGAACTAGAGCATCGTCCTACTTTAGCAAAGGCAACAAGGAACAGTGCGGAGATGCTGAAACTTCCCACCCTTGCTAACCAGGTTTTAGATGTTCAGATTTTTATCACTTCAAAGTGTTGCTAAACCCACAACAGTAAAATCAGTCTGTATATGTAGTAAAGCATGCTTGTTATACTCACTGTGGGACCTAAGGGGTTAATCCTCTGCATTGTGTGAAAAGGCTGTTTGATCTTTTCTTCTCTGCCCCTCCTCTTGTTCAAATGCCCAGGCTGATAAGACAGACTGAACCCATAGCCCTTCTGCACATGCTGTTTAGTGTGTATTGCTAGAGAGGTTTTCTTTTTCTTGGAAGAGTGCATGTGATCAGCGCAGGGCCCATCAGCACTGTCCAGACAGAGGTCAGGGGTTCTACATCCTTCAAGTGCAGAGTGAAAACTCCTCCTGCAAGTTGTAAACAGTGTTCTGCTGGACACTGATGGAAATCACAAGACTGCTCTAACTGCTGATGAGAAAAGGTATTTAACTGTTTATATTTACTAAAATAATTGCACTTCCATTTTGTGTGTACTGTGGGAGACTAGATATAGTGAATTCAGGGTCCAGGGGGTAGTAACACTTTAAGGTCCTGTATAGATGGGCTTGTGTTTGCATCAAGAAAGTTGTTTTTTTTTTTATTCCCATTCAAGCCTATGGGGATGCAAAACCCCCTTAAAGCAGGTCAAATGCAGGTCAGAAGGAGGTCAACTGCAGCTAAAGGCATGTAATAAAACTCAGTGATTGAATACCCAGTTAATGTTGTGAGAATGTGGATAGACTCCAATTCTTGCTTGCCCAGTTGATTGTTTCAAAAAGCTACATGCATTCATAAATTCACAGAATATTAACTACCAGTAATACATAATACTACAGATTGGTGATTCAAGGAACATCCCTTTACCTTAGAGCAGGGGTCTGCAGACTATGAAACTGCAAGAGGAACTGCAAGTCCCACGAGGCCTTGCAGGACCCTGACAGCCACAGGTAAGACTCCCAGAGGCAGAGGCATGATGGTTCTTGTAATACTTCAACAGCTTGAGGGCCATAGTTTGGAGACCCCTAATTTAGAGGATCAAGAAAGAATTGTTTTCCCCGCTGAAGTAAATTGAACCATAAAAAACCAGCCTCCAGAGTAATTCTGATAAATGTGGATATCCTTACCTGCTGTTGGACAAGGAAATCTGAAGAATCACAGTTACACAGTTCTAGATTAGAGGTGTATACCTCACAAAGCATGTACTGATCTCTTATCTTGCTTTGAAGTCAGGGGGTCTGGTGAATAACCCCTTGGGGTACCACAGTGAAAGTTACACTGTGTATGTTCTCTATTTCACTGGTAGAACTCTATCATTTGTGCTCCATATCATCATATTTAAAGTGCTTCCGTCAACACAAGCTCAAAGTTTGTCAACACAGGAACCTAATCTCCTGCCGCCTCTGTAACGCGTATATGCAGCGGAAAAGTGGATGAACTTTAATGGCCACATGCCTCACATATACTTCCATGGGCAGCAGAGATTTTTGTGCTGAGAGAAGGGGCGGACTGACAACTCATGGGGCCCCCGGGCAATAGGGGATCATGGGGCCCCTGTGTCCTTGCCCACACACAAAAGAGCCTATAAAAAAGGTACCAGGGGCATTTCGTGGGGCCCCCTACTGAACCCAGGCCCTCAGGCAGTGCCCGAGTGCTCGAATGGTCAGCCCACCCCTGGCTGAGAGTGTGCTTATTGCACAGTGACCAAGCTGTCAAAGACAGCTCTCGGTCTGTACTAGTGATCAGGAAATGGTGGGACACGTGATTGAACGATCCTTCCTGCACCCTGGTGTACAGACCCTCCTATTAAAGGGACACCAAGGTTGGGAGGGAAGGAGTTAATCAGATAGACCCCATTCTACAAAATACACACACTCTAGTAATGAAAAATGACCCACCAAACTATAGCAAAGTAGTAATACTTCGGAAAATATCCTGTATACTGGAGGATACGCTGGAATCAAAGGCTTACAATGTTTTAGTTAGACTGATACGTAGGATATATGGCATCTAAAAATGTAATATACAGGTTTTGGGCTCACAAAAAATGACCTAACCATAAGATGTTTTTTACATGATATTAAACTCATTTTTTTTAAGTACTTTCAGTAGCTGATCTAATCACTTACTGAATATGCAGCTTCTTTCTTCTAATCATTGCATATGTTTCAGTTTAAACGGATGTCATGGTAGCCTTTGACGGCAAAGCACTGCCCTGCCTCTCACCTCTCCATTTAATAAATAGTTTACTGGGTAATGTTTATTTTATTGTACTTAATGCGTTAAGCTTGAAAACTTTGTAATACTACTTTGACACTAGTCGTGCACTCTGAAGATCCTAGAAGTATTCTCTAATGTAAATTTTGAAGGCAATTCTCTCCTGGTTTCTCATAATATTTAATTGGCAAAACAATCACAGAACACATTTTTTGTTTCCTTTTTACAATTTTAATAGCATCTGTTACCATTTGTTTCCTTTATATTTGTTTTGACCTGTTTACATGCAAGCTGGAAAATGACAAAGCAAATATACAACATAGTCATGGGAGATGAAGAATACCTCCTGTAATAAACATGCTTAGTTAGCCTCCCTCTAGTTTTGCATACATATTGATCTGTTCTATAATTTAGCATCTTATAATTTGCTTGGAAAATTAAAGCAATAAACTCCAGTTTGTTGTTAGTCTGAGCACTGGCTGTGATTGTCACAGTGGGTGGCTGTATATGCTGGGAAAAAAGTATTGTCAAAAACATGTGCAGACAGCATAAATGCTATTTACTAAAGCCTATTATCAAAGCTGTATTTTTAGACCAAGCTCTGGGTTTAAAAATTCACCCCCTGTGATAGAAATTGCAGTTAGCATCATTGCACCAAAACCTTGCCAGTGCTACTTGTTATTTTATTTATAATCCCTGTCCAGAAATAAATGTTATTCAATCAAACTAAAATATTCTTTTAAAATATCCTTTGGAACATCAATAACCCAAATGGAATAGAAAAGTATGGTATTCCCCTTACATTATTTAATGAAAGATGGCATATAAAATATTGGCAAGTGAGTATGAGTATTATAGATCTAGTAACCAACCTCGTACCACAACTTTTTTAAGTTTAGGACAAAGGGAAGATAATTTCCATGATTAAATAATTTTGAAAAGAATATGTGACACATTGTATAATGCAATTAAATACATTAGAAGTTACCACAGCAACATTGGTTTTGGACTCTCTGAACCTTCAGTGCTGTACTTTAAATTTACTCTAGTCTCTAAAACAAAATCTTACAATAAAACATTAAATATTAACTTCTGTTGTCTTTGCTGCTAATCTCTGCAGTAGTAAAGTGATATTGATGCCTGATTATTCTAAAGAATCTGAAACCTTCAGGATTGTCAGCTTCCTGGCCCCCCACTATACATTGTGGCAGTTCCAGTTAACCACTACATAACAACAAGACACAGTAGGGGTTGATATTTTCCATTTCTGCAGACCTCATCTTGTCTCTAGTGGGGTTGATTTACTAAAACTGGAGAGTACAAAATCTGGTGCAGCTGTGTATGGTAGCCAATCAACTCCTAACTTCATCTTGATTGGTTACTATGCAGAGCTGCACCAGTTTTAGGCCCCTATCACACTGACGGTCCGATCAGTTCCACCTGTCAGTTTTTCAGGCGAACCCGATCGGACCATACATAGACCTCTATGGGCCAGCAAGTGTCAGCGGACAAGTTATCCGATCTTATATGCCAAGAACAGACAAATGGGGATCCGTTCTCCATTCGTCTGGTGAACCGTATGTGATGGCAGTCAAGTGGAACCGTTTCCATCCAACTGCCCCATACAGGCGGATCCACTGACGGGTCCGCCCCATCTGAAAGGGGCCTTACAATCTTCAGTTTTAGGATCAACTTCAGCGGTTTGCAGCTTGTAAGGGGTTAACCGTGGCAGCTCTGTACTAAAGTCGGAGATCGGCTTCTTCAGCCTGAAACCGGCACATGCGCAGTTGCTTCAGGGGATACATATCTTCACGGGATACTCATTTTACCGCTACACCAGGGGCAGCTGTCACTGTGGCGGGAATCTGGGATCACCCCAATAACTAGCCTGGACCTTCACAGAGCCCAGAAACTCTGCTGGCATCCTGCTCCTGCACCCCCTGTGATGGTGTCACCTGGTGCGGCCCGCGCCCCCTGCACCCCCCTAGGGACGCCACTGACTGAAGGTAAGGGCAGATGGCAGATATTGGAACAGAAACAAACAGAAGGCGAGCACAGGTAGCAGGAGCCATAATACAAAATTATACAGAAGGTCTGGGGAGGTGGCAGGCAGAGAGCATAAACCAATATCTCATAACCACAGACAACTAGGAGTAGCAAGTACCTATGGAAAAACAGATGCCAAGAACCAGCAAGTGGTAAGAGATAATAAGATCAAAGACCATAATAAGAAACCTGGCGGGTGAGGAAACAGACATCATTACCCAGGCACTGAGTGCTGATTTCTCAATAGGCACTACTGATTGAGGTCAGATGTGCCGCAGCAGTATGATCATTCCAAATGAATGAAGACTGTCCAGCAGATGGTGGGGTTGAACATCTAGAACCAACAGGCTAAGATGCTGATGGAAGTCTGCAAGAAATACAGAGCTGCTCATTCATGTGTTTAGCTTTTCTGTCCTACTTTAAACTTGGTTTAATGTTTCTAATTTGGTTCTGGGCACACAGAAACCTTTTTCTAAATGCAGGCAAATGGAATGTACCTAAATGGAGGTAAACAACCAGTTTGAATAATATCATTGAAAAATCATTACCTACATATATTTGTGTTTAGAAATGTGCTCTAAAAGCATATAAATGTTTAAACATTGCCAGTGTGAAAAAGGTCTTGTGGTCAGTTACCATAATACGCTTGTATCTTTTTCTGCTAAATTGATTATACAGTATGTTGTTTGGCCCACTTTACATATTTCCTGACATAAAGTTGAATTGCTCATTTTTAGGTCTATTTAATGGTACTATATTTGATACTGTGTAAAATGTTGCCTACTTCTGACATTCACAGTCAGTAAATTAGTTTCCTGTTTTTAACAAAATTGCATTGGATAAGTTACAATTACTAGAATACTACTCTTTATTAGGAAAAATGTATTTCGATTACAAGAGTGGAGGACAGAATGGATATAGGCAGTGCATACTTGGGAAGCAGCAACTCATTAAAAAAACACACAGATGCTCAGTGTTTATTCCTTGTTCTATGATCCATTATAATGAGGCTGATTAATACTCAGCCCAGCAAGATCATTAATCTTCCTCTAGTACTTTAGGGAGAATGAGGTTTTCTTTCACTTTAGCTATAATGGTAAAACATTTGACAAGCAACAAGAAGTCATTAATAAATGTCAATAATAGCACAGCTCTTGATCCCCAAAAATGTAAATATGAAAGTTTCCAGTTTTACTTCCCTAAGGTAATTGATATTAGTATTTTCCTCTTGTTTCTATAGTTTGTTTAGACCAATGCACATATGTATGTAATTATATGTATGGTATTAGTTATGTAATACATTATTAACTTACAGTGCATGCTTTAGCAGCATAAGGCAGCATATTTATGAAAATTGCAAAGAGTACATGTACACATTGAGCTGACACTGACACACATGCAGACTCATGGGATATTCCAGGTCAGGCATATTTTCCTGCATTTAAGATGTATAAGCATAAAAAAAATGTTTTAAAGAAAAAATAAATTCACGTTATACAGTGTTTTCATTCAAATACATAGAAGAAGAACATACAAAATTACCTTGTCAGTTGCCCACATCATTCAATGATGCTCTGTTGCAGAGAACTGGTCTCCTAAAGTCTGGTGGGAAGAAAACACTTCCTGGATTGTCGATATTCTGGATCCTCCCACAGCTGTCCCTGGTATACTGAATACAGGTTTGCTGTATCCTACATTGACATGAGGTCAGAAGGATGTTTATTTCTGATATGTCATGTATCATCAGAAAACACCCAGCGGCTGGCTAGTGTACCCATTAATAAAAAGCAAATTGTGCAGAACCCTTCTGATTGGCTCTGTACCTTGTGAATGCTGTGATAACTAATCACAGTGATCAGAAATGTAAACAGTACTACTGTTTACATCTGAGAGTCCTCACTTTACTGTCACACTAGAGGAAGGGGAGAAAGTAATATTTTATGAATAAAAATGACATAAATGAAGGGATAAGCAGCAGCAGATTCAATAGTGAGGTATTTTAACTGATGGAGGGATCTTTTTTTAACCATTTCACTATTGTACAATTCATCTCTATTGTGCCACTTTTTGTGATCTGTATACTAACACTTCAACTCCCCTATCATGCACGTTAGCTCCTCCCCCCATCTTCTTCCTCCCACCTATGTGATTTCTACATTAACCCCTTCACCTTCTCCTCCCTCTGTGTATGACCTGTGTCTTAATTGTGTGCTGTGTCTTATGCACCATTACCTAGCTTCCTTATTTAACTATCCAGTATGTTTCTTCACTACCAAAAAAAAGAAACTGCAAAAAAATGACCTTGATGTATCCTTTCAAAAAGGAGTCATTCAGATTCCTTTTTTTCTGCTGTTCTAGCATTTGTATTTGATATGTTTTACAACTGAAATTAAAGGAAACAGTTTTTCTTTATTTTTGGTCTTTTTTCCTTTATATACCGTACTTTCCAGCATATAAGACGACTTTTTAACCCATGAAAATCTTCTCGAAAGTCAGGGGTCGTCTTATACGCCGGTATACGGCGTTCTGCCACTTCCGAGCTGGTGTCAGGGAGGCATTTTTTAGGTTGGTGGCGTGGTGCCGCTGCCCCCCCTTCCAACAGAAGGGACACTAAATACAGGGGTGGGCAGGGGGCTGCTGTTTCTTACCTAGCTCCGGTCCCAGTCCCATGACGATCCAGTCCAGGAAGCGCGGCTGCTCCTTCATTCAGTTCGGCCGCTCCCTCACTCGATGTTAGCGCGGCCGCGGTAATTGGGTGCCAGGAAAGGCACACAGGCGGCCAATCACCTGCGAGGAGGCGGAGCCGAGCCGCCCCACGAACATCGAGTGAGGGAGCAGCCGGTAAGTGTGCCACGCAGATGGTGCTGCTGCAACCACGTATGCTGGCTGCAGCAGCACCATGCTGGAACAGGGGTCAGCAAGTGTCATTGGTGTCAGTGGGAGGAATAGTGTCCCATCATTGGTGTCAGTGGGAGGAATAGTACTCCTTCAGTGTCAGTGGGAGAAATAGTGCCCCATCATTGGTGTCAGTGGGAAGAATCATGCCCCATCATTGGTGTCAGTGGGAGGAATAGTGCCCCATCATTGGTGTCAGTGGGAGGAATAGTGCCCCATCATTGGTGTCAGAACGAGGAATCATGCCCCATCATTGGTGTCAGTGGGAGGAATAGCACCCCATCATTGGAATACCATACTGAAATACCATACCATATTGAAATCAAATCTGATGTTTTTTAATTTTAGTTTGGTGTGCGTTGGAAGAGGGGTAGTCTTATACGGTGAGTATAGCCCAAACCGTATATTTTAACTGGAAAAGTAGGGGGACATCTTATACGCCCAGTCGTCTTATACGCCGGAAAATACGGTAGTAAATTATATAACATCCAGTGGTTATTGAAAACAGTCAAAAGAAAGAAGGGGTATCGCAGGATGGTACTCAAGCACATAAAGTGCACTTGTGCTCAGACTCTGGAAATAAAGTATTTACATGTGTTTTGCCAGCAGTAAATGGACTTTAAAATGAGCCCCTGTTGATCTCCCTAGCTGCTTGTACTATAAAGTTGTTTAATTCTCAAAATACCACAAAGATCACAACCAAAAAAATCTAAGGTTGGTATCAATCAGTTTGTAACAGCTTAGAAACATCTGTTGCACAGGGGTGGACTGACCCTTTGAAAACTCGGGCACTGCCTGAGGGCCCGGGGTCAGTAGGGGGCCCCATGAGATGCCCCTGGTACCTTTTTCATAGGCTTTTTTGAATTTGGGCAAGGACACAGGGGCTCCATTATCCCCTATTGCCCAGGGGCCCCATGAGTTGTCAGTCCGCCCCTGCTGTTGCATTTAAACTTTTTGTTTTGGAGTCAGTTACCTCAATCAAACCCCTAAGCTCTGATCTCTATATATATGCCTGACCCAATAAACTACTCAGATATGTCGAAAAATAGCTTTATTGTGTTAATGGTTATATTTAATTGCCTCTGTTTAACTTTATTGTATAAAATGCGGTTTTCAGAGCCATGTTTGAAATTGTCTAAAGCCTGACTTAATAGGTACCGAGAGCCTGCATCTTTAATAACTTAAATTAGCCATTAAAGGATATAGTTTAGACTCCAAACTTTCTGCATTAATTGTTAGCTAACATGGTACAAGACTCTACTACTGCTACTGCATAAAAAAGAAAGAAATATGTACCAAACACTAATATATTACCTGAAACACACACTGGTACATCAGCATCACCTTCACTAAATACAGGGAATACTAATTTATCTGTTATTACTATGTATGGTACATATGAAATGCATTAGGGCAATGATGCTTAAAGTCTTTACCACAGTGCTTCTTAATGAGCAATTATCATTCTCAGAACATCGGCAGATCCTTGCAATGTTTTTTTCTACAGCAGCTGTCAATTTGTTTTCATTGTTTTAATGCTTGTCAAAATTAGGGTATGTTAGTTACTGGGGATCACAGAAAGGACATGTAAAATTGAAAGGAACAGGAGCAGAGTTAAATGTTTAGAAAATGTTTTCTGCTTACCCCGTGTATTCTTCAAAAACATAAATGTTGAAAATCACCAGAGATGGTCCTGTAGACCAACTGGCTGCAATACATATATTTTTAATTACTTACTGCTGGCCATAAAATATTGACTATGTTGTATCTCAGAATACAGAAAGAGATTCACACAGCCAATGGGACTTTTTAGGTGCTGAATATTTAGTAAAAATGCTTATTCCAACATTTTTCACAAATAAATAACATCACATATTATAAAGAAAGTCAGTGGTGGTACAAACACAGCATAATTAGAAAGATAAAAAAAAAAATAAAACTTCAATATGAATATCTCGCAATATAATCACAGGTTACAAAAAAACTTTAATGAAACCATGAATGGACATATTGGCACAGGATCTGTAGTTCTTCAACATGTTTTGCGATGTGCTTCATCAAGAAGAAGTACTATATAATGAAGAAAACAATAACTGAAGAAAGGACATAAATACAACAAAATTACTCACATGCTGCACCAACTCAAGGGGTCCTACGAGGCATTATCCACCTACACACCAGAAGTACAACCACAGTCAGAACCCAAAGGGGGTTCCCTTGTGGTCCAAAGGGGGAGAAGAAGAAAACAAGGTAAAGTGTCAGTTCTAGACTTTTAAAAACAATATATATATAACAAACAAACCAAAGTTCTGAAAAAGGATGAAAAAACATAGGAGCAGTAAAGAGCACTATGATAACAATGTGATTGTAATCCAAAAAGGGGGCATGCCAAATGTATGCAGCAGGCAGGTAGAGCACTAAACCACTCCCATTACAAGACCTGTATATGAGATGTCTGTGTTATAGGAAATCATGATGTTTTAGCAACATGTGGGATCTGGTATAAAGAAACAATATATATTATTTAATGTACAAGTAGACTATCATGCAACTGGCTGGTAATGCATGTTTTTCACTTTTTAGTATGAAATAAAAATTGTTAATATTTTTTAAAACAAATGTGTTATTAAGTCTATGCACCTTAAAATCTCATTACATAGTTATGGTTTATTTATTTTTTGATTGTACCGTATAGTTTATTTTGCTCATGTTAAAGAAACTGAGGAAAAACTGCATAGATGCTGAAGGACTGAGTTTTACGGTTTTACCATTCAATAAAGAAGGAAGTGGGGATTTCCAGATTACTTTCATATATCTTGGAAGTACATAATGAAGATTCTTTATGTATTAAAGTGTTACTAAACCCAGGACCCTGTATTCACTATATCTGGTCTCCCACAGTACGCACAACCTGGAAATGCAATTATTTTAGTAAATATAAACTGCTAAATACCTTTTCTCATCAGCAGTTAGAGCAGTCTTGTGACTTCTATCAGTGTCTAGCAGAGCACTGGTTACAGCTTGTAGTTTTCATTCTCCTGCAGGAGGATGCAGGACCACTCACCTCTGTCTGGACAGTGCTGATTGGCCCTACACAGATCGCATGCTCTCTCCCAAGAAAAAAAAACTCTCTAGCAATACACCCCAAACTGAGCATGTGCAGCTTGCCCCTGAGCCTCTGTTCTGTCAGGAGATATTTAGGAGACACTGCAAGAAGGGGAGGACCAGAGAAGACAGGATCAAACATTCCTTTTACACTATGCAGAGGATTAACCCCTTAGGTTCTACAGTAAATATACCAAGCATGTTTTACTGCATATACATGCTGATTTTACTATTGTGGGTTTAGTAACACTTTAAAGTCATGGATTTAGAGACAATTCCTATATCAATAAGAAATGGTTGTAGGACTATTTACATGTTTAAAGGAATATGGGTATTGTTCTTCTCAAAACTATAATCGTGAATTGCTTTAGTGAATACAGTATATGGTTTATTGTTACACATTTTTACATTAAAGTGGTTGTAAAGGCTCAAAGTTTTTTTTACCTTCATGCATTCTATGCAAAAGATAAAAAAACTTTCTGTGTGCAGCAGCCACTGCAGCCCCCCTAATACTTACCTGAGCCCCATCGTGATCCAGTGATGTACATGAGAGCCTTGGCTCTCCAGGAACTCTAGCTCCTCATTGGCTGAGATGGCACAGAGCAGGTAGGTATACCATGTTTGTTGTTGGTTTTTTTTTAATTGTCTTTAATATCACTTTAAGGCCCTGTTCATACTGGAATTAGATACAGGCATTTTGGGTCTGTTCTTGCTGCTCCACAAATGCCTAGAAAAGCAGCCTACAATGGATAATCTGGAGAGCAATGCACACAAGGCACATCTAATGCTGAAAAAGCAACAACTGCAGGTGGGCTTAATGAATGCTATCATAGGCCTTATTTATACTTACGATAAAAGACGGTAAAACCCTGCAGTTGAGTTGCATTTTTATTACCCCTCAAATACTACCCCTGTTGCTGCTGAGGCAGGGGCTGGATGTGTACATGTACTGTAGCTGCAATGCTTTCCTTCATGGCCATGGCAGAAATTATACTCCCTGTTATGTATTTAAGATCGTGCCGCGTTGCAACCATGCCACAAATGTGCAACAACATGCATGGTTGCAGTGCGGTCGTCCAGTAATTATATCTGTACTGTTCTGACATTCTTGGACCTCAAGAAATTAGATTGGCCATCAGTTCTTCTGGATTGGTCAATTTTCAGATATATCCCATAGTTTGTGAACTCTATAACTTTCCTACAAACTAAATAACACATCCTACTTTGGGTTATTTTCATTAAAGACATGTAGCAGAATACATCTTGACCTAAATTTATGAAGAACAATTATTTATTTGAAAACTTTTATAACAGAAACAAAGAAAAACATGTTTTTTTTTCAAAATTTTGGGTCTTTTTTTGTTAATTTAGCAAAAAATAAAAACCCCAGTGGTGATTAAATACCACCAAAAGAAAGCTCTAGTTGTGTGAAGATAATGATAAAATTTTAGTTTGGGTACAATGTTGTATGACCGCGCAATTGTCATTCAAAATGTGAGAGCGCTGAGACCTGAAAAATGGCCTGGGCAGGAAGGGGGTAAAAGTGCCCTGTATGGAAGCGTTTAAAGGCATGCTAAAAAAGTGGTCCTAGAACTAAGACTTCCTTTTACTGTACTTAACGTTTCCACATGGAAAGTGTCATTGTCCTCCACAGGGTTTTTTCTGTTTGAACATTTGTGTGGTAAATGTCCCTAGAGACCTCTGGAAATATTGGAGTAAGATGCCACACCTTCAAAACTGTAATTGAACACATTGGTTACATTTAGGATAGGATGATAGTGGTCATGACAGGACAGGGATTATAATAGGTCTTCTAAAATCAGAACCTTTAACTCTGGATACAGTCCTAATTTTGATGCCTATTTTAGAGTGTAAATTTCTTGCAAACGTGACAGGATCTCTATGAGCTTAGACAGTGATGTCAACTTTCAGGTATATCAGTCCAGGAAAAGAGTCCAGAGGAATGTAACTGTGAGTGGTCTAGTCCCGAAGTGCTCATCCCTAAACGGAATCTGACTGGCAACCTAACGTTCTGCAGAAACATCAGAAAATTAAATAAATATCTAAATGTGATGCTTATCCCATGTCACAGGCAGATGAGTTGATAGAATGGTTCGGTTCCCCTAGGTGCATTACCACCCGCAGTCTTACGAAATGGTATTGACAGGTTTCCTTAATAGCCAGCTATAGAAAAGACAGCTTTTGTGACACCAGATGGACTGCTCTAGTACATGGTTCTTTTATTTAGCTCACATGAGCTTCTAGCCTAATTACAAAAAATAATGGGCTGCATTCTTAAGCCCTGCAAAACACATTCTTCAGCATATCTAAATGATATTTTCAGTTGTAGTCTTGACTGGGATTCTCACCTACAGACCCGGCAATTCTATATTTCTTTCACAAGGCCAAATTGGTGGCCAATCCAAAAACATTTGAAATGGAAGAACCCAGTATATGTACAATAGCTTTGGACAGGGGTCACAAAACATCTAGGGGACAAAATTAGAGACTAGACTCTTTATGACTGATACAGGGAAACAAATGTTTTGTTTTGTCAGAATCTAAAAAGTTATGTTCTTGGCCATAAAGCTTGGAGGGTTTGTAGAGCTTTGGAGGGGATAAAACCTTCATTTTCTTGTAGCCAGACCTCATTATTAGTCTTGGCTGTCCAGAGGCCTTTTTGTAAGTTACCTGATGCTTAAGGCTTTCTAGCTCACTTTGTCTGATGTGGGATCCTGCTGGTGAGTAATAACACTGAGTACTGATATAACATTGAAAGGGTACAAGTTTTGCTTGTTTGTATTTGGAAACCCATTAGGGGGCACTCTGTTAGTCAGGAAATGACCTGAGTTTAGTTGGTTGTTCCCACGAACAGATGTTGTATTTATTTTGTGTTATAGACTTACTGTTATAGAAGGTGGTGAAAACATTATGCTTTAGGGCTGTTTACCTGCTAAAGGTATAGGCTGGCTTTGCCACATTGAGGGACCAATAGACGGGGCCATGTATTGTAAAATCCTGAAGGAGAACCTTCTTCTTAGTGTTTGGAAACCCATTAGGGGGCACTCTGTTAGTTAGGAAATGACCTGAGTTTAGTTGGTGGCTCGCACGAACAGATGTTGTATTTATTTTGTGTTATAGACTTACTGTACAAAGTCCTCCAGCATTAAAAACTGTAGGTGTTTGCTGCTTTACTGAATAAAAGTCTTGTGCGTAATATACTGTGGCCAAATATATTATTTTCTGTTAAAAGGTATCTCATACACATTTTCTGTTAAAAGGTATCTCAGCCAGAACACTGACGATGGGTCGTGTATGGGTCTTATAGTATGACAATGACCCAAAACCCAAGACTGCCAAGGAAACAAAGGAGTTGCTCAAGAAGAAGCACATTAAGATCAGGGAGTGGCCAAGCCAGTCTCCAGACCTTAATCCTATAGAAAATCTATGAAGGGAGCAGAAACTTTGAGTTGCCAAGTGACAGCCAAGAAACCTTAAAGTGTTACTAAACCCAGGACCCTGCATTCACTGTATCTAATCTCACACAGTACACAGAACATGGAAGTGCAATTATTTTAATAAATATAAACTGCTAAATACCTTTACTCATCAGCAGTTAGAGCAGTCTTGTGACTTCTCTCAGTGTTCAGCAGAACACTGGTTAAAGCTTGTAGGAGAAGTATTCTTTCTGCTCTAGGAGGATGCAAAACCCCTGACCTCTGTCTGGACAGTGCTGATTGGCCCTGTGCTGATTACATGCACTCTCCCAAGAAAAAAAAAAACCTCTCTAGCAATGCACACTAAACTGAGCATATGCAGAATGGCTACGGTTAAGTCTGTCTTATCAGGAGATAAGACATGAACATTTGAACAAGAGGAGGAGCATAGAAGACAGGATAAAACAGCCTTTTTACACAATGCAGAGGATTAACTCCTTAGGTTCCACAGTGAGAATAACAAGCATGTTTTACTGCATAGAAAGACTGATTTTACTGTTGTGGGTTTAGTAACACTTTAAGGACATAGAGGAGATCTGTAAAGAAGAGTGGACCAAAATCCTTCCTGAGTTGTGTGCAAACCTGGTAACCAACTACAAGAAACGTCTCATCTCTGTGCTTGCCAGCAAGGATTTCTTCATCAAGCACTAAGTCATGTTTTGCTTGGGGATCAAATATTTATTTTACTCACTGAACTGCTACTCAGTTTATAACATTTGTATCATGTGTTTTTTCTAGATTTTTTTGGTTGATATTCTGTCTCTATCATTTAAAGTGATTCTAAAGGTTAATTTTAATTTTTGGAAAACAAAAAACATATCTATACTCACCTACTATGTGCAGTGGTTCTGCACAGAACAGTCCAGATCGTCCTTTTCTTGGGTCCCTCGCAGCCTCTCCTGGCCCCTCACTCCTGTCAGGTGCCCACACAGCAAGCAGCTTGCTATGGGGGGCACCAGCTGCTCCGTGTGTCCATTCACATATGGAGCCATGGCTTGGCCCTGCCCCCTCTCTCTCCTCATTGGCTGACTGGCTGTGATTGACAGCAGCCAATGGCTCCCGCTTGCTGTCTCAGCCAATGAGGAGAGTGTGTCCCTGGATAGCAGAGACTCCAGTACACATCGCTGGATCGAGAGGGGCTTAGGTGAGTATTTGGGGGGGGGGGGGGGCTGGGGGTACTGCTGCACACAGAAGGTTTTTTACTTGGAAAAATTCTTCAGTCTTTACAACCACTTTAAAATACACCTATGATAAAAATGATAGACCCTTCATTCCTTTGTAAGTGGGCAAACTTATAAAATATGCAGGGGATAAAATAATTATTTTCCCCACTGTATATATTTTAGGGATGCATCAATACCAATTACTGATACCTTTTGCTTACACTTCAGCCATCAGCAAGCGAACCCTGCTGACAGCTGAATGAGTGATTGGTTGTTATGGACGCAGCAGCCCAGCTCCTTAACTAATTTGGCTCTCATACCTTATGGACCAGAGCAATTTTTACATTTCTGCTATGGACCAATTTATTTGACAATAACTTTTTCATTACTTAAGGTAACAACATAATACAGTTATTGTTATTTTAAGGACAAACAAGGCTTTCTTTTCGTGAATATTTTCTTCAACAATTATATTTTTTCACAATCCTTAGACAATTGAGCAGTGTTAGGGTAAAAATAAATAGTGTTACTGCACATAAAAAGTGCGCATTTTGTTCTGTAATTTGACCTATCACAGTAAAATTATGATTTTGGTACAAAGCATTGAAAAGTGGTTTACAAATAAAATAAATTGTTTTCAATTTTGCACTTTTTTCAATGCAAAGCGTGTAAATATATGTTAAACCCCACTGACAGCTGAATGAGTCATTGGTTGTTAAGGACGTGCCGGACCCACACCTTAACAACCAGTAATTGCTGTCTTTTTTTTGTTTTTGACAGCCTTTTTTTTGTTTACATTTCAGCAGTCAGCCAGGGAATCCCCAACAGTTTCTGACACATTCTACTCTAAAAAAAAAGAAAATACCAGTAAATCATGCAGAAATGAGAAGTAAGTCTGCTTTATTGTGACAACACAGATTCAGATTATAACACATACTTACTGCAACTGTTCCCTTCAATACAACGTAAGTGTGTTAGGCTACAGAAAGATAACACTTGTGTATAACTGAAATGTGGGCTTCTATATATTCACAGAATTGATATAAGAAAACAAATGCCCTTCTTAAAGAAGGCAATTGATGTTAAATGGATGGGGATTAGGATAATGGGGATAGTGGGGATCATCATGTTTGTGGCCCTCAATCCATGGGTATGTGAACCTGTATATCTGATATGCCACTGATCTTGCTGTACTGACCAATTCAGTTGAAGAATCTGGCCTTAGGTCCATATTTTGTACCTTATGTTCCATATACCACAGCAAACTAATATAACTAAATATTTTGGGAATGTAGACTTCACTGTCCACATGTTTCTGTTTTTTGTTTTAAACAAAAACTGAAAAGGTAGCAAGTGTTCTTTGTCATTCAGTGAGCTGAAAAGAGATAAAGACAGAGTCAAAACACAAATATTCCATATACTTTTTCTGGCTAGATAAGGAATATTCACTGGGACCTCTTTGGTCAGCAAAATTGCTTAGAAACACAAGGGAGTAAGCGCTTGTTTCTAATAATGTATATTTTTATGAGAATGATATTTCACTGTCAGATCAAACCATGCATTACCAACTAATCTATAATACTATATGTGGTTTAAAACAAACCATTTAGGTGAAGTAAAACAAGAGATAAAGAACATATTTATAGTTTAAAACTGAACACCCTGATTCCAATACAAACATAAATCAATGCAAAATAATTCTAGTAACATGCTATATGAGAACAAAAAATGACTCTGAAACAACTCTGTTTCTTGCAATTTATTCTGCACCTTTTCACAATTGTGCTATATATATATATATATATATATATATATATATATATATATATATATATATAATTATATGTTTTGATAAGGATTTCATTAATAAACTGACAAACGTGTGCCAGTTAAAAACAAGGAGTCATTATGAAAGTGGTTGTTGACTACTGTATTAGGCCTCATGCACACTGCATTTGCCCAGTTCTTCTGATTGCCTTTCCTGCTGGCAAAAGAAAAGCAGTGTAAACAATGCACCTAAAGCCATGTTCATTCATTCCATTGGCCAGATTACTAATTTATTCTGGCTATTGAAATAAATGAATGCTCTATTGCTAAGAGTCCCTAGTGTTTAGGTGTGTTTAGACATGTTTAGGCGTGCAAACATTTTTCTGCTGCAACTCTCTGTTAGGAATGGACTTGCCAGTAATGGTGGGACTCACCTGCCTTGTGGGCTGCAGTACCTCTGGTCATACCCTGGAGCCCTGACACTCTCCTCTCCTGAATGGGTAAGTGATGTTTTTTTCTGACTCTAGATGCTCCTGCCTCTAAACACCTGTAAATGCCTATGTGTGCATGGACACATACAGTACGCTAACATGGAGGGGAGTTTAAAGGCAGAAAAATTAAAAAACCCTTAAAAGTTGCTTTTTTTTTATACCTAGTGTTCATGTGGCCTTAAAATTTTGTGCATGTTCAATGATTCATGTGAGATATTCAATAAATATTTATGAACGCATTTGTTAAGGATTTAATGTTAAAGTGGAAGTAAATAAATGTAAATGCATTTAAATACCTAAATAAATTTAATTTGCTGACAGGTAGGCTTTTTATTACACTAAAGACTCTGTATGCCTGTCATAAATGCTTCCTCCTGTCTGTCAGCATTTTTTTTAAGTGTACATGTATGTAATGCCCCATGGCCTTTATATTATAAACTACTGACCTCTGTACTTCAGATCCCTGCATTCTGTACATTATGTACTCCTGACCGCTGCACTCTGTGTATTACTTATTCCTGAACCGTGCTTTCTGTACTCTGTTCTTTATGTACTCTCCCTGTACTCTCTCTACAGTCTGTATTCTTTGTGCTATTATATCATACATTACATACTATTGACTAAAGTGTTTATTTTCTCATTAGATGCTGGTTACTAAGTAATGTATATTAACTAATTAATTTTTTAAGGCAAATTCAGATATAGTATTATGTAAGTGCCCTGTCCTAAGCACGAGTGCCTACTTAAATTTAGTTTGCTGGGTGGTAAACAGCCTAATCTGATTTGTAGGTTGTACTCATTTGGCCTTCCCTTAAGCTCAGTGTTGCTGTTGGTTCTGCCTTCTGGAAGTAAATGTCACTGGTACCTCTGGCAATAATGTGAGGGACAACCATTGGCTGGGTTATGAATATTTATATTTTCTCTGGCCTAATACTAGGAGGTGTATTGCCAAGGGTGCATGCTGGGGGAGAGCACACATTTTTGGGCAGACTTTGTGAGGCTCTCTTTCCACTTGGCTTTGGATAGAGGATATGTGCTGTCTATAATCTGTCTTGTTAGGTCTGTAGCCTCTTTGAGTCCTAAACTGGGCAATGTACTGAGGCCTGGGGACAGGCCAGAAGTGGTCCTCTGAAGCTGTCCTGTCTGGCAGAGGAAGAAGCTGAACCCAGACTGAGAACCAGGAGGGAGACCCTGCTGGAGAAAGAAGACCGGATGAAACTGGTTTCCCACAGGGCCTGGTGACACTCCTGGGGAGGATGCACGGAGGCAGGAGAGAATGCATGGAGAAGTCTGCTAGCCAGCTGAAGGTGCTATATACATTGTTCCTGGTGTCAGCTTGAAGGTCCTTCATACTGTACATGCTGCATACATATCTGGAATCTGTGAGTGTTGCCTTTGGGCATCTGTAGCTCCCTCTTTTCCTGTGCATTGAGCAATAATATTTCTAATAAGACACTTAAAGTGACTGGCACCCAAGGTTTCCCAATACCACATATCTAGCCATGGACTCAGTCCTGGGGTAAATATTAGCCCATTGGAGATCCCTCGCATTCCTCCAGGGTCAAAGGTTCTACATTTAGCTTTCTGTCTATATTCTGTGTGCATTGATCGTGCTGATGTTTATGTGTGTCTGTGAGACCCTAACTTTTGTGGCTACCAGGACTGTGGAATATGTGTGTCCTGTGTAAAGTTAATAGGCTGAGGTTTATTTTAACCATGCCCCAGTAAACCCTTCTACTGTTGGCACAGCTTGTCCATGCCCACTGTTCAGTACAGCCTGCTCCCCCATCCCTGATTGCTCAAGGACTCCTCAGGTCTTTCACAATGCTAGCAGCACCCCTGGCCATGCTTTAAGTTTGTAAAAGTGATTATGGGGGCACACACAATCTCTGGAATATCACTATAAAGACCACTGTAAAGGAAACAGCACAAATAAAATCAGGAGATTAAGAAACATTCAACAATCAAACAGAGGTTCCATGGAGAATTGAATATCCTTAAAACATGTTCTTTGAACTCCATGCAAGATATAGAAGAGCTATAAATGGGCAAAAAGAAATTGTGTGTTCAGAATTTTAAAAATTGTGCAGCACTCCTAAAGGGGAGCTTCTGCGGTGTTAGGAAGTTTACTTGATTAATCGAGTCAGTGATATCAATTATTCAATCAATCGATATACAATAGTGCCCTCAGCCTTTCAGCATAAAGTAGAGTTAATACACATAAATACATTGACTTAATTAATTATTCCCTGAATTCGTTACTTAATAATACAATTACATGAAAGTATGGACTATTAAAAAAAGAAAAAAAAAAGTGAAAACAATTAAGTCACTAACAATCATATAGATCAGTAGAATTAATTGTATGACATAGACACATTTCACATTAACATCCCGCAACTAAAATGAAAGTAATATGGCTAAATATATATAACTAGGAACTAGGATGAATCAGATAATTTACTTTCCACTCCAATATGATATACTTTCCAATGTACTGTACTTACTAATGCTAGCAGCATAAGGATTAAAAATAGTCAATGTTGATTGAAAGAATTAAGTTCCACTTTAAACGTTAAGGGTTTATGATACCATGAATGGAATATAATGTCAAAACAAGATCTATCACCCACATAAGGTAATAAGTTAGTTGGATTCAGAAGTAAGAGGGCAGCGTCTCAAAGTAATTATCAAATGATACTTTACCAATAAAGTTTTTAGTGCTGAATTTGGAACCACACATCAGGAAAGCTGTTTATATGTCCTGATGACCTTAAAGTCCAAAGAGTAAGATTGATGAAGGGATGATGATGCTTAGTAGATTTATGTTCTGTGTAGGGCTGATGTTCAGAAAATAGATTGACCATCCATTTTCTCTGTTAAGCTTCCTTTTTAACCCTAAAATCCCCTTATCTAAGGACCAGCCTAGAGGGTGTAGCTTATTGGGAAGTAATATTGCCAATTAACTAAATGTTTATCCAGTCAGTGGTTCCACCTGTCCACTACATGGCACTGTAAGACTAAGAATCCCTATATTAGGTCTTCTGGGAATAACATTGGATTTTATTCAATCCAATTTATATGTAATATTTTTACCCTGGATTCATTTAAATATGCAATCTTATTTGTAGGATGTATAAGTATATTCCTTAGGGTGTGTAATATTATTTTTAATATTAATCCTTAATGTCCTGTAAATTTAATCAGGTAACATTTGCAATAGAGGTGTGATTTATCCAGAGATCAATTTCACTACGAATTGATCACACCCCTTCCAAGGATCTCTGTATAAATCTTGCACCATAATTTTCCATCTTACTTTTGAGTCATATATATTGTAAATAGAACATTTTCCTATTTTCATAATCGCAATAGTGCATGTACATTATACCATATCTCTTGTGATTGTCATTGAGTCCTTTTAGATATTATGAAGTCATATATACATAAACTGAGAAGTGTTTTAATATTTAAAGCTATGATTTCCAATAGTGCCCATGAGGTTTGAATTATTTTGTTTTAATAATAGTGAAATACAGTCAATTCACCCTGATTCAACCTCCCTTCTTTTTCAGTCCTTGTAGAAATCTATATCTTGTTAATGGTGTTCAGTGTGTCCTTCAGTAGTTAACATTTCTCTGGCAGAGAAACAATAAAAGTCTCTGTCATTATGGTGAACATACAAAAGTGTTGTTTCTAGTCAGCTGAATGAATATTGAGTCAGAAACTTGTTTTCCTCAGCGATAAAACTGGTTCATTTGTTAATGCCTGACAAACAGACAGGCAGTTTCAATTTAAAGTGAGTTTCTTCTTATTGAGGCGCTGTCTGTTTAAAGTGGTTGTAAAGGCTCAAGGTTTTTTACCTTCACGCATTCTATGCCTGAAGGTAAAACACCTTCTGTGTGCAACAGTGCCCCCAGCCAACTCAATACGTACCTGAGCCCCATTGCAATCCATCGATATATACAGTACAACAGCCTTGGCTGTCTGGGGTCTTTGCTTCCTCATTGGCTCCCACTGCTGTCAAACACAGCCAGTCTGTCAATGAGGAGAGAGAGGGGGCTGGGACCGTGTGAATGGACACATGGAGCAGCGGGTGCCCCCATAGCAAGTTGCTTGCTCTGGGGGCACCCAAAAGGAGGGAGGGGCAAGGAGAGCCTGAGGAGGACCCAAGAAGAAGAGGATCCAGGATGTTCTGTGCAAAACCACTGCACACAACAGGTAAGTATAGACATGTTTGTTATTTAAAGAAAAAAGAAATACATTTTATAATTACTTTGAGTACAAATACAACCCATTGTTCATTGGTGAAATGTGGCCTTGCAACTAATTGCTCTTTATATAACTTTTCAAACTCATGATTCTTCAGTCCTGAGATAAGTAAATATTCATTTGACAGGTTGGCATTGGGTTGCCTGAAGTCCAGGTGGCATATTTCAATAACAATCCATATTTTACCATTTAAAATCACAGAAAACCTGACAGCTGGTTAGAAACAGAAAATTTACAGTGACATTAGTCATTATGACAGCCAGTAATAGATTATATTGGTCAAGTGGAGAATACACATAGACGGGATGTAGTGGGAGAATTGAGGAGCACAGCCCAGTCCTAGGGACAGTGGTGTGCAGAATATGGAGCTTTAGGGAGAGTTGTAATAGTATAGTTGCACAGAAGGTAGAACCCTATCAGGGTCACAATCGAACCCTATGTAATGTCAAACTCTATACCATTTATTAAAAATTGAGTCAGAACTTAATAAATAGTAAAAATGCTATTGGTGTAAGGCCAGGCAGCCCTTAATTTCTCTAAATAGGTGTCAATCTCAGTTTTCATGGGACTCATTCTTCACCTGACTGAGATTGAGCTCTGCAGTCACTTTTGTAGCAGTTGTTTTCTTATTCCAGGTCACAATCCTGCTCAATGTCCTTTTGTCTCTTTCAATCAGTTGACCATATCGATTGTGCCTATGCTTATCAGATGACAATTTGCCGAAAACTGTATGACGTCATGACCTTTGATACTGTACCTCACGACATGGCAAATAAATTGGCAACTTCAGTCACAGAGGCACCAGCTAAGCGGCACCAACAATTTGCCCTCTTTGAAGCTCAGTAGGCTCTGACATGACTCTGTATACCTAGCAGCGCACACAGTGAATGAGGAAAGTGAGGCTTCCCACCTGCTAGCTTGGTGTCTTATCACACAGCGGAAGCAAAAGAATATGGCATCATGTCTGTTTTCAATATGAAATATACTGTTACTTTCACACCTGAAAATCATGTGATGTTTCCATATTTTTGTCTAACACCTGTATATGAGCCCTCCAGGCTATTGAGTACAGGGGACAGAGGGTTTTAGATTACAAAAGATTCAAGCAAACACTTGAGAGTGCCAGCACTGTATTACAGCTGCCAGTTGACAAGGGTATTAGAAATGATAGGTTTGCTTTAATTTTCATAATGGGTAGCCATCAATTATGTATTCATTTGGGCTTTTTAATGACATGGAGAGAAGTGCTAAAGTCCCTACTGAAACATTTCAAGCTATCTCGACATCACCATATGTTTTGCCTGCAATTTTATTAACTTTTAATTAAGCTAGCAGTATGTTGCATCAACCTGAATATCTCATAGCTCCAATTATGTTTAGTTAAATTATTTTAAGTGGTTTTAATAAAGCTATACATCAGCTTGTTTTCATCAGAGACTTCCCTGTATTGTTTTACAACGTGAACAGCAACACATTTAGGTCTATTTCCGAAGAAGTGGATGTGACTTTCACCAAACATGGAGAATCAATCACTGCCATTTAAAAAACATGGAACTGGAAGGTTCTTCATAAGAGAATGTTTGGTGAAGTCACATTCACTGCTTCATAAATAGACCCTATTGTGATCATTTTTTAAGTTAACGAGGCAACTTGAGTTTATTAAAGAAACAAATTGAAATATCAAATTATGCGTGCAAAGCATTTCAGGGTCTCCATTTTAATTTTTATTTTGTTACTTTTTGATTTCTTCAAAGAGCCATGGGCATTTATCTTACTAAAATGAATAATGAGGTGGCTTTTAATTCTATTTGACACATTTTAGGCATTTTTTGGACATTGAAAACCTTTGCAAATTGTTTCCTATATTCTGTTACAGACCACACTATGGCAGCCATACTAACGCTTGCTAGAGATGAGAATATCAGGACTAGGTTTATGGTAAGCTGGCCATAGATGGATAGAATTTTGAACAAAAATTCTTAGGAAATGTCTTTGGAAAATGTGTCCAAAAACTATTATAGCATTCGAATTTCATTTGAAAAATGTCTTTTGTTTTTAACATTTAATTTTGGAATGAATGGACTCTCTTGAATGAAAACCACATGTACTGTTAGAAATTAATTAGTTTGAGGAAAATTTTCCATCCTGCTCTTTCAAATTTTCTTGAAAACAAATGCAAATTCAACCCCACTAAAAAGAAACAAACTTTCTTAGAACATTTTTTTCCTAAGAATCTTTATTCAAAATTCTACCCATCTATGGCTAGCTTTAGACTCAATAAATGTGTCATGTTCTGGCACACAAAACATGATCAACATTAAGTAGGGTAAAAAGATAGACCAGTTCCCATGAAGTGAAAGATCTGGAAGTTATCTTAGTGAAAGATGAAGTATACAGGACTTAGAGAGACATGTATAAACTAATTTAAAAAAAGAAAGAAAATGGGTGTACTGCACATTCCTATTTAATACTAACCAACTCATTCATAAGGATTTTGTCCCCATAATGGACAAGTAATTGCACCAAAGACCTATAGGAGCTCTACTTATTATACATTAGTTGCTACACCACATTTGTTCTAATTTATAACCTCTGCCATGTGACCCACCAAGGAGTCCTATTACTCTTTGGTGCAAGGGCTTACAGAGAGCCCAGAAAGCAGAAAACGTACCTATTCTAGGTTAGAGAAAGCTGGACAAAATTAAGCTGCCAGCCCCAGGTTACTAAACTTGATGCAAATGGTTTCTAATGTGTAATGTCTACATACTTTTTTTATGTAGTGTGATACAGTATGTGTTGCACGTGGTGTGAGGTGTGTTGGGTGTAATCTTATGCAGTGTAAGTGCTTTTTAGTATAAAGTGTAGTGTGAATTTTGCTGAGTGAAATGTTCTCATACTTTCAGCAGTACAAAGTGTGCATGGTGAAACATTCTGTAGTGTGAGGTGTAAAGTTCTGCAACATGAAGTGGTGTGAGGTGTGCTAGGTATAATGTTCTGTAATGTGAACTGTGTTACATGTAATGTGTAGTTTAAAGTGTGCTGTAATGTTTTGTGGTGTGTGCTGCACCTCATGTAATGTCCTGCAGTGTGAACTGTGCTGTATGTAATATCCCTAAGAATGAGGTGTGATGTTCTTTGAGGGATGTATGCTGGGTGTCATTTTCTGCAGTGTGTGGTGTTCCACGTGTAATGTTCTCTGGTATGTGTTGTGTTGGATGGGATGTCACAAGATGGTGATGCAAATACCAATTTTAGGAGTGAAACAGTTGTTTTTGTTTATAATTTACTTTTTATTAATTTTCAAAATCAATAAATTTTACAAAAAAATGTTATTAAAAAAATATTACAACAAAAAGGGTTGCATAAAATCATGAAATAAACGATAAAGAACAAAGAAACAGGCTCATCAATGAGAGGTATATAGGTACATACAATGTCAGTGAATTAGCCATCATTGTCAGACAATTGAGTAGGCAAATCAGAAATGAAAAGATCCCACGGTTCCCAAACTGCCTCAAAGATGGAGACAGCCTCATCTAGGAGGCATAGTAGAAACCAATGCATGTGAATGGCTCTCCTGGCCGCTGTTAAAACATGGGAGGATAGTTTCCTGGCAAATTTGGAGAGGCCTGAAAAAGATAGGCCCAATAAAAGGTGGGCTCAAATGCGATAGGAGCTTGTATGAGTAGCTGCAAAAGGTTCAGGACCTCTCTCCAAAAAGATACAATGTGCTGGCAAGTCCAAAAAATGTGGAAGAGAGTGCCAGTTCTCTCACCAAATCACCAGGGAAGCACTTGGAATGTGAGCCTGAGAACCTCAGGAGTCTTATACCAAAACATCAGTATTTTATAAGTGTTTCTTTATATACTACACTTATAGAAGATCTGGAGGCAGCCTCCCAAATCCTACTCCATTGAGAGTGAAAAAGTTGTTGATTAGGCATATTGAGGGCAGCAGTCATTCTCATTGATCAAGCTGAGAAAATCCTCCAGAGTACAGGGGGCCTACAATAACAGTACCTGTCTAATGCCTGACAGGACAAAAAACACCCTACAAATATATGTGCCCGTCACTTTTACAAGCTTGGCTTTTATCGAGACCGGAGTTCAATTTTAATGCTTGAGATGAGTTTGTCATTTTATTTAGTAGGCCAACAAGCTATTTAAACATTTCAGTGTGAAGATATACATGAAAATTTACAGTGAACTCTAAAGCTATATTTAACAAAGAATAGTTAAAAAAAAGCTTAAAAACACAGCTGTTATTTTTTTTACCCAGCTACAAGATAATAGTATACTTGTCCTTCTCTTAATTACTTGTAGAGAAGTTTCCTTTGTTTAAAAACTTGTCTGAAACATTGCATTAAAAACTATACATATATTTATCCTAAAATGCAAATTTCTAATACGCAAAGGTAATATGTTAACAAAAAAACTCTACCACGCAAAACAATGAAATATTTCCTTTGCCACCTTAACAGGATGATGATTTAATTAAATCATCTTGTTATTACAGGACTGAAGTGACTGAAAACCAGAAAAACATCTTTCATATTATTTTCCTTTTCTGACAGCTCCATGTCAGCAAAGGAATGATAAACTTTGGTTAAGGCCAAAATAGGTTACATTTAACCTTTCAATGTGCTTAGGCTGCAAGCCATGTCTAGGAAGACTAGGATACTGCAGACTTGAAATCTTCAGGAGAAAAACTTTCAGACAATGCAAACTCCTACAATTTTTGACAGATGCAAGTTGTAAGTAATATTCTTTCTGAACTATAACACAGTGATAATTACCTTCTCGGAGTACTGGAGGTCCAATAGACTTGGCCTTTGAAAATCTACGCTGCCAGGCAGAGTTTTCCAGGTATGTGATAAATTATGGGGCCCTTGGAAAGAACGTTTTATACTGCTGGTAGAAGAAGTGGCTTTCTTTGACTCAGCTCAAGCAGGAGAGGATTTCACAGGTGCTTGGGCCAATGGGCATTACTGCCAGGACTTTGATGTTCCCTGCTCAGAGTCTCTTCAGATATCTTAATATCATGGGCACTGGTTGATATAAAATGGCATCTGTCCTTGTGGTGCTTGTGGACCCCAGAGAAGAATTTCTCCAGGCTGGCATTGGTAAGAGTTGAAAAAAGGTATACTTCTTGGAGAAAAGCCTATTTTGATAATTTTGTAAACACTTTTATGAGTAGTGCTCATTTTTGTTTTCCAAGGGAGCTCTTGAATGGTAATCATCTTTGAAATTGTCCCAACCTGGAATGTAAAACTGCCAACAGATGGTGAAGATTAGATTGTGCTCAGGACATAATTGGTGTCACCTCTCTCAGTAGTGACTGGCTGCAGATGCCCCCTGTTCTCTGATATACATGATTCGTATGGTATTGTCTGCCCTCAATAGGAACTGGCTTCCCTGAAGAATGTGCTTCTTTTCATTGAAAAAGCTACCAGCCTTGTGCTGATTGCCCAAACACATGGGCCCCCAGCCCGTCTCGCTGGCATCCATCGCCAATAGTGTTCATGATAAAGAGACTGATCAGAAATTCTGATGAAAACCATTCTGGAATGGGTGAGAACTTCACTGGGACCATTTCACTATTGGGATTGCAGACATCATAGTCTCCACTTCCTGTAGGCATGAGAGTCCATCAGACACTTAGCAGATGAAGCCAGATGAATCCTTTTGAAAATCATTGGAATTCTCACTGTGGGAGGAGAGACTTGACAGTATTTTGTCTGTGCCCTCAGATAAATTAGATCTTGCATAGGGGTAAGCTGACGTTTTAATGTGTTAAATATCCACGGAAGATTTCCAAATTATATCCAAATAAGTAAGAAGAGTATCCTGGTCTTGCCTCAGATACAGAAGGACATCCAAATTGTGGTATTTATGGACACTTTTTCTCAGTAAAAGGCGAACATTGCTAATAGAACCTTGATAAAGACTCAATACAAAGTAATGAAGCCAAAGGCAGGCAAATTAATTGACAATTTAACTACCGTACACTTAGGAATTTTTGGAAACCTGTATGTTTGGGGATATGAAAGTAGGTGACTTTTAAATCAATAGAAGGAAGCCAGTTTAACTTGCAAGATTGTATGTGGTGACTCCTTCTTGAACCACTCTTTCAAAATGTACTTTAAACATATGGTTAGTCCCCAGTCCCCCATCATTTTTAGCACCACAAACAAAAGTGAGTACATCCCTATAAAGGGTTCCTGATGTTGCTATCAGCTCCCTGCCAGGATTATAAGACATTGCCTCCTTGCTTCTATCCTTAGAGGGTCTTCAAATTGAGATTTACTTTGCTTTAAAAATCTTCCATCTTGGGAAATGAACCCAGACTTATTCCCCTGTTGCTTTAGTGATGGCTGACACCAATTTGTTTTCAAATAGAGACCGTTCCTCAAAGGATTCTTACACCATCTATACTTTGAACTGGGGTCTGTGACCCATAGTCTAAGCCAGGGATCTTTTTTACTGGGAATAGGGGTTGGGGCCTAACTCATTCAGTACATTTTTAATTCTCTGACAAATTGCAATACAAATATCTTATTCACTGTGATCTGCAGACTTTTTTCTCAGACTAATAGTGGACATAACTGCACTGGAAAATTATTGCTATAATTTTACTCAGGGACAGTGCATTCTAAACGTGTTTTACAGCAAACTGATATGTATTTATGGAATAACATGTTAAAGCAGAGCTCCACCCAAAAGGGGAAGATCCACTTTATGGACTCATCTCCTTAAGAATTGGCACCTTTGGGCAGCGGGTACGCGATTTCAACAAGTACCCGCTCCCGATTCTGCTCCGATCGCCTAGGCGATCGGAAGTGGAAGTTCTCCTGCACCCCTTGCAGTCTTTTGGGACACGTGACAGGTCCCAGAAAAACTACAGAGCCATTCACAATGCACAGCACTGCTTGCATTGTAAAGCCACAAGCTGCCACAACAGTTAGGATGAGGGTGCTGGGGACAGAGGACGCAATCGATCCTGGCTGAGGTAAGCACATTGCTGAATTGAGAGACAGGTGAGTGGCTGTTTTTTATACAGTTTTTGTAGCTGCTGACTTTTTCACAGACTTTAAGGTAAAACATTGTATATATCGACACGTGAACAGGAATAAACCAAAATAAAAATGAGGATTTTACAAGAGGATATTTTTGCCTCAGTTTGATACAGTATTATAAATCTTACTCCCTGTGCAGTTTTTGGTTGTCTTCATAAATGTCTGACTCTAATCAACCCTTGCTACCACCAAGAAGGGATACATAGGGAACATCTGTGTATGAAGACCATTCACATACTGGAAATGGGGATTACTTGTAGAATGAAAAATGGAACTAACACTGAGACAGTACTTCTGAGAGCAAAAATTCTGTGTGAAGAAGAGGACAAGAAGGTGCTTCTAAGAGCAATCAATACAGTGATTTTATTTTGAAGAATGGGTAAAAACATTTACAAGATAGTAGATAATTGTAGGCTTATTGTAAGTATAACTGTGCAGGGCTCCTATTCTTGTGTTCCCTTCTCGCTGTGCTGGCCAGCAGCTGCAGGGAGAGCTGAGAGCGCAGTGCCAAGATGACCACGTCTCATCCGGGAACCATCATGGGGTGCACACCATCCCCGTGGAATGCACAGACTGGAAGTGACGTCTGCTTGCTACAACCACCCCCTTGTTACAATGTTGTACTCTGTTCTCTGGAGGAGAGGAGACAGAAGAAATGCTTTCTCCCACTTGCAGCAAACTGATGACATCATCTCAGGCTAAGCAAAGTCCCTTGACTTGAGCTAAAGGACTGCTTTTTAATGATAAAAGGTAGTACTTTATTGCAAAATTATACTGTTCCTGAGTATTTTGACAGAAAATCCCACTTTATTGAAAGCAGTGCCAATAAATTAGAAGCAGTAAAGGCTGCTGTCAATGATTATATGGCAAAAAAAAGCAGTGTGAGTGGCTATATGTTGAAGTGTGTAGATGTCAGTGGAGTAGGGGGAAGGCAATAGCTACAGTATATGTTCATAACATACAGTAGGGTGTTGTACCATGTTATTCATTGTTAGTAGTATGAAAGCAAAAATGCAATTGATACCTTTTGTGTGACTAAGTGAATGTATTTTAAGGTGCAAAATGTCAAACTATATTAATTAGCAGCACAAAAGCTATTGTCTACAGTTTACTTTATAACATATTATTTCAAGAGCACACCCACCACAGCGGATTTTACTTCCACTTTATTGCACTCGTTGTTCTCCTATAGACATAGAAGCTGTTTTCTCTCGCTCTCTCTTTCTGTGTGTGTGTATATATATATAAATACACATATAGTTTTTTTTTTTCAGGTGGTAGATTGCCACATAAAAAAACCAAAGCAGACTGTGGGAGTGGATCAGATTTTAATTATTTGCTCATCTCTACCCATCATTGTGATACCACAGATAATTAATAAACGCATACAAGCAACATACCCACACAGCTGGATATGAAATGCATCTTTGAATCTAAGCATTTTAGAATGTTTGCTGATAGGGATAACTGTTATTATCTGGGGACTGGAAATTATATGGTTCTTTGTGAGTACGCTGACTTTGTTAGCACAGTGAAAGCATTGTCCTGCTTGATAATGGCAGAATGTTTCAAAATTTTCCTATTTCTAATATTTTATTTTTCTGCCTCCTTCGTGTTGTGTTAATTAAATTTATCTCCTAAATAGCCCCCATTTACTGAAATTGTGTTTACACTGACATCTTGGAGTACCTAAAAGACACAATCAATGCTCTTCATAAAGATTATAGAAAGTGTAATGTTTTACATATACAGTAAATGTGGACAGTAGATATTTAAAAATGCATACGTCATTAAATAATTGCTTTTATTAGCTTTGGCCCCTAAAAAATTATATGTATTATTACCAAGAACATGTTTGGGTTGCAATCTTGCTGTTCAACTCATTATATACATTAGAAACACATTTGAACTTACATTAAAATTTCTTGCACATGGGTCACTTGAGCCCATGCAGTGTAATGCCTGGGGTATTCCTTCTGTCCAGGCAGCCCAGGTGCAGTGTCCAGCCTGTCATTAACACAGTAGGATGATCTTAAACATATAGGCATACAAGCGTTTGCAAAAAATACCTGTGTGCAAGACCCCTTAATGTAAGTTCAAATGTATATATACTTTAAAGAGTATACAGTGAGGAAAATAATTATTTGATCCCCTACAGATTTTGTACGTTTGCCCACTTACAAAGAAATGAAGGGTCTATAATTTTTATTATAACTGTATTTTAAATGATAGAAACAGAATACACTGTTCAACAGGTAAAAAGTTTTGGGCATAAAATTAGCTAATCTTACATAATTTTGGGGTGCTGAAAACGAAAATGACCCTAAAAAATGTTGATTGGCTCTAGTTTCCATGATATATTCACCCATCTAATGACGTAAGCCATTCAAAATTATGATGCAACTTCAGCTGCATATTGCGCAATTGATACTGGTGACCAATAGAAAATTGCATGTATACTGAGATGATACAATATTAGCCTTTAATTGCATCACTTCACTGCATAAAAGCTGCAGTATCTGTAGCTGATTGTAGTTCGACAGCGTCTTTACATTTCATTTTATGCTTATATAGGCTACTCAGTAATGCCTCGAACTTGTGTGAATAAAGCAAATAATTTCTGCTATATCTGCGGTGAAATAACTTTTATCTCACAAAAAAGGAGGATAACAGGAATGATTAAGAAAGCCTACAACTTGTATTTTGGCTGCAAGATAGGAGACCAGGACAAGAGCTGGGCACCACATATATGCTGCAATTCTTGTGGGACGGCACTGGAGCAATGGTTGAATGGAAAAAAGGCATCTATGCCTTTCGCTGTGCCAATGATTTGGAGAGAGCCAACAGATCATGTTAGTAATTGTTACTTTTGTATGGTGCCTCCAATTGTAAAAGGGCTAAATAAGAAGAAAAAGTTATCTGTGCACTATCCAAATATTCCATCGGCAATACGTCCAGTTCCTCATGGAGAGGGGCTACCAATTCCTAAAGCACCAGAATCCTTCGTGGTTGAGTCAAGTGAGGAAGAACCTGAAGCGTGTAGTCACGTGCAGTTGTAAGAGATAGCCCTTTCCTCGAATACAAGAGAAAAGCCAAGAGAAGCAAAACCGACACAAACTGAAGACAAAACTAGTGAGAATCCTAAGTATTAAAATGATTCAACTTAGCTTATGGCTATAATTTTTCCTGGTAATCCTATGCAATATATTATGCCATTTAGGCTTTGTTTTGTAGTCAATATCACTTGCTTTATATTTGTGGAAAGACATCTATCTATATAATTATTGTGCATTATGTAGTCATTACGCCTATAGTAGAAAACTTTCCGTTTACAGAAAAACTAGAGCCAATTGACAAATTTCATTGTTATATTTGAACTCAGAATGTGAAATTCATTAAGAAATGGATCCTTTTGTTTCCAAAACTGGCAAAAAATAAAAATTTGTTGAACAGTGATATCAGCCAAAAATCTAGAATAAACACATGATACAAATGTTATAAATTTAGTTGCAGTTCAGTGAGTAAAATAAGTATTTGATCCCCCTACCAACCAGTCATAATTCTGGCTCCCACAGACTGGCTATGTGCTTATGTAGTACACAGATTAGTCCTGTCAGTTTAAGAAGGTGCTCATAATGACAACTCGTTATGTGCACAAAAGACATCTATCCACAGAATCTCTTTCTTCCATTCAAACCTCACCATCACCAAAGAGCTGGCAACACCAAAGAGCTGTCAAAGAACGTCAAGGACAACATTGTAGACCTGCACAAGGCTGGAATGGGTAACAAGAGCATCAGCAAGAAGCTTGGTGAGAAGGAGACAATTGTTGGAGCGATTATTCGTAAATGGAAGAAATACAAAATAACCATCCCTCGGTCTGGAGCTCCATACAGGATTTCGCTTCACGGGGTAAGGATGATCATGATAAAAGTGAGGGAGCAGCTCAGAACTACATGGAAGGAGCTTGTGAATGATCTCAAGGCAGTTGGGACCACACTCACTAAACAAACCATTGATAACACTCCTCCATGGATTGAAATCCTGCAGCGCCCACAACAAAGGAGTGGCTCAAGAAGAAGCACATTAAGGTCATGGAGTGGCCTAGCCAGTCTCCAGACCTTAATCCTATAGAACATTTGTGGAGGGAGCTGAAACTTTGAGTTGCCAAGCGACAGCCAAGAAGCCTTAAGGATTTGGAGAAAATCTGTAAAAAAGAGTGAACCCAAATCCCTCCTGAGATGTGTGCAAACCTGGTAACCAACTGCAAGAAGTGTCTTACCTCTGTGCTTGCCAGCAAGGGTTTCTCCACCAAGTACTAAGTCATAGTTTACTTGGGGATCAAATATGTATTTTACTCACTGAACTGCAACTCAAATTATAACATTTGTATCATGTGTTTTTTCTGGAGTTTTGATTGATATTCTGTCTCTATCAATTAAAATACACTTATGATTAAAATTATAAACCCTTTATTTCTTTGTAAGTGGGCAAATTTACAAAATCTGCAAGGGTTCAAATAATTATTTTCCCCACTGTAAGTCCATACCAAGATCAAAGCTCATACATAAATATAGAAAGGATCCCCCTGCGCTCCACAGAACCTTTAACCTAAAGTCAGCTGCTATCACCTATTCTTTATACCTTAAGATATGTGCAAACAAAATATATATATTGTGATGAAGCGCTCAACTTATATAGTGTATAAAATTCCTTCTTACATCAATAATATTGTGAAATTACCAAAATAAATAAATACTTAATTCCCTCTTAAATTCTAACAACCTATACAGATAACTAGTGCAAGATTCCCACACACAAATTATAAGCCCCCTAGTGGTAAACTGTGATAGTTAACTGATAACACTTTATCTGTGCAAAGTGATAGATATATCCAATTACATGAAATAAAACAGTTCAAAAAACTTGTGATGCCACACTGTGCAAAATAATAATAAGTGTTCAATACACAGTGATTATAACTTCACTCCATGCTGCAAATGTGCTCTTCGTGATACTCTGATGTGACTCCCCTGGATTTAGCCAAAATGCCCCCTCACCTTCCACATTCGACCCTTGCGGGTCACAAAGCTTTAAATATATAATATCTCAGCCAGGTTTTCATACTCCACTGACTCCACCGACTCAATTAAGATCCTCCTCCAAGCAATGAATTCCTCTCAGATCACTTTCCTCACAATATGGACTCAAACACAGGACGTATATGCAAGACAAAGACAGACCTCCATAGTGCAATACTGTTTTTAATGCACTTTAAGATAAAAACGAATAACACTCACATATCCTCCAACAGAGAAAAGCAGTTTCCCATGTGCTATGGGTATACCAAGGTGTACAAAGATGGCGTCCGAACCCGGAACCGGAAGTACGTCACCCCTTGACCGGAAATGCGTCGACGCGTTGCGCCACGATCACGTGGCTTCTTCAGGATGGCGCATTTGATGACAAAACTTCCTTTTAAACCCTTAGGATAATTTACAAGGGGCGTGTATTACCTCCATTTTCTTGGAGCCCGATATACATAAGACGGCCATATGCCACCACCACTTCCCCTGGTGTCCCATTATACCTCCTCTACTATTCCTAAACTTATTGTATTCACTTCCCAATTATAAAAATACTTTATTAAACGGATTAAATTCATTTTAAAATATATTAAAAACTATATTTAAATACATTAATATATATTCCTTACTAAATATATATATATATAAATAAATATATGAATGACAAAGGAATTAATAGATATATGTATATAAATAAATAAATCACACATATCTACAGAAAATATCTCGACTCCCACATGAAACTTTATATCAAGAATACATTAAACCCACCCCAATTAATAATATTTAAATATATTACAATTATAATTTGAACATATTAATTTTAAAAAATGAAGAAAAATGAATTTTAAGTTAATTATCATACTAATTCCACATAATTTTAATAAAACATAGTCTAATGAAGAACTCCTATGTATCACCCATACCACATGTTTACATGAATAAAATCATAAATATACTATTCTTTTAAAATATTCTTTAAACCACCAATTTATACATTAAACATTACACATTTTTCTTTAATAAATAACCAAGCAGTATTAAAAATCATTAATAAAACAATTGAGGTCAAATTCAATATTTAGACCTCTAGGTGTCAGCGTTTGCATAAGAAAAATCCATTTCGACTCAGCCTGACTTATTGTTCTCACCTTGTGGCTCCCTCTCCAATGTTTTTTATATCGCTCCACCCCCCAAAATCTCAATCCCGAGGGGTCATTCCCATGATGGCTGGCAAAATGTTTAGAAACACTGTGTTTTGGGTTACCTTTTTGTATATTTCTGACATGTTCTCTTAATCTAACCCACAAAGGTCTTTTAGTACGTCCCACATACTGCAGACCACAGTTACACTCTAGAACGTAGACAACCCCTTCAGTCTTACACGTAATGAAATCTTTGATCTCAAATGACCTCCCATTACTATTAGATACAAACGCATTCTTTTTTTGATTCTGCCCTTTAGTAACTTTGCAGACACTGCATTTTTTACAAGGAAAAAAACCTGTAACATTAAAAAGGGTATTTTCTCTATTCACCCTAGGTGGATCTAACACATTCCTCATTATTTTATTCCTCAACGTAGGGGCTCTTCTATAAATAAACTTGGGCTGTTCTGGCAATATATTACCTAGTAAGGGATCCATCTTTAAAATTGGCCAGTGTTTCTTAAAAATATTTTGGATCTTTTTATATTGCAAATTGAAATCCAAAATGACCGCTACTTGATCAACCATCTCCTTATCTCCATTCTTAACTTTATTTGCAATAAGTCTCTCTCTATCTATATTAGCCACCTCCAATTTATTTTTCTCAAGATCCGACACCAAATACCCTTTAGATACAAATCTTTTTTCTAAAATCATGGCCTGAATATCATAGTCATCTTTATATGTACAGTTCCTTCTCAACCTGATGAACTGGCCCTTGGGGATGTTAAGCAACCAAGGGGGAAAATGACAACTCTCTATCGGAATGTATCCATTCTTGTCAACATCCTTAAAATGCGTTTTAGTACTAATAGTTTCCCCTTGTACTCGAATATCCAAGTCCAAAAACTGAATGGACTGTTTGCTACATTTCCATGTAAACTTAATGTTCGTATTGTTATTATTTAATTGATTTAAGAAATCCATTATTTTAATTCATCCCCTTTCCATATGATGAATACATCATCTATAAATCTTTTATACATTGCCAGTTCAACAGATTTATCTTTATATACTGATTCTTGCTCCCAATGGGCCATGAACAAATTTGCCACACTCGGGGCGAAGCAGGCTCCCATGGCTACACCCCTAATCTGCCTATAAAAAAACCTTGTCGTACCAAAAATAATTATGGCTTAGGCTAAAATCAAGACATTGTATAATAAATCTTCTCTGTGTCCAATTTAGATTACTTAATTCTCTGAGACCCCAACCCGTGGCTTCTAATGCATCTTCATGATTAATGATCGTATATAACGAGGATACATCAGCACTGGCCAGTATTATATTAGAACTCCCTTTTTCGAGTGCGCATGCGCAGCCGGCGGTACGGGACATGTCTCCCTGAAGCTCCTCCGTGCCGCGGGTAAGACAGCCCCCCCGCCGCGCGATCCGGGCTCGCACTGCTCCATAAGTGGCCCTGATCATCAATATAACCCCCGGCCACCTGCAATAATGGTCAGGGGGGGTCATAAACACCAGGTGGCGCCGCCCTGCAAGCCCATAAAGGAGGCCCTAGCTCGAGCCTCATCCAAGATGGCCGCCGCGTCGGGGAACTACAATGCCCAGCCAGCATCCTCCAGGCTTGCAGTCCTACAGCCAGAGTGACCGAGCCAGCCATGCTCTTCGGAGGGTGAGTCTGCAGATGAATCTGAGACCCCCATGACTACCACGACGCCTGACCTTACTGCCTCTGACCTTCTGACCCGCTTTGAAAAAATGTTGCACAAGGCCCTGAAACAGACCTCTGACCGCATTACTGACCAGCTGTCCAGGGAAATCCGCGAGCTGGGGCAACGCACTGCAGACCTGGAGCAGAGGGTGGATGACTTTGACGCAACACTTCAAACGCAGGGGGACGAAATTGACCTGCTGCGGGACGAAAACCTTACACTTCAGACGCGTCTAGAGGACTTTGAGAACCGGGCCAGACGCTCCAATGTACGTATTCGCGGCCTCCCTGAGTCGATCATTGATGTCCACTCTACAGTTACTGCGCTATTCCAAGAGCTCGCCCCTGCTATTCCAATAGAACGCCTTGAGATGGACAGGGTTCACAGGGCACTAGCTCCTAAACGCACTGACGGCCCGCCGCGAGATATCATAGCTAAACTCCATTTTTTTCGCACAAGAGAGCAACTACTTCAAGCCGCCCGCAATTCGGAGTCCCTCCTGTTTCAAGGTCATGCCTATCAACTATTTCAGGACCTCTGCCCCACTACTATCACCAAGCGCAGAGCCATGAAACCGCACCTGCAAGTGCTTCAGCAACATACTATACCATATAAATGGTGCTTTCCCTTTGCTGTTCGGTTCAGATACCAAGCCCGGGACCACGTATGCAAGACCACTGATGAACTCCTGGACACGCTACGGAACCTCCAGCTACACCCCCCCGCAACACCGTCAGAGACTTCCAGAAGGCGAACGGCGTCGTGCTCTCCGAAGAAACTACAGCCTCCGTCGATCCCTAATAGTCACCTGAATCTACACAAACGCGGTCGATTTTCATCTCCTGCTCCCTCACCACAAGACTCTATGGACTGAATCCTGTTGACCACTTCTACTCCTCCCACCGGCTCTTTGTGTGGTGGTCCGTGGCCGCCCCTGTAGTCGCTACTTGCTGAGTCTAATCAATCGGCCCCTCCATCTGACAGTTTACATTGCATACCTGTATCCTTATTCCTGTTTGCTGGGCTTTATTTTTTTTTTTTGTTTTTGTTTTTGTTTTTTGTTTTATTCATACCTGTTTCTTTCAACCAGCTGAGGATACGGGCCATTCTAGATATGTCTTGTGTTGGGGTGTTACCTGCCTTACTACGTTGGGGCTGCTGTTGGGCCTCTACCTTGCCTATTGGACCCCCGGCCCCGGCGGCTCTGATCGCCCGATTCCGGTCTTTTGGAGGCTGTGCCGGGTGGGTCGGGGTCGCCGGCACCGGGGCACCCCGGGCTTCCTGCCCATTATGTTTGATGTTTTCTCTATTTCCAGGATCGCTCAAGTATTTATTTGTCTACATGCTGTCTTACTTGTCGCCCACGCACCTGTGCACTCTCCACTTGCCCCTTTGGTGTCCCGTTTTTTTTGACACCACTCGGGCTACAACCGCTCCCCGGACCACCCGGATTCCGGGTACCACCGGGGACCGTTCTCCTTTTCTTTTTCTTCCAGCCTCTTTATGGCCCTCTTTACCTACCCTAGACCACCCTTACCCCTCCCCACCTCAACCCTTACTTTTCTGTACGGCCTCTTGTCATTATCCAGTTTCTACAACCGCATGCTTTCCCCTAGTTCAATTCGCAAGATGGCTCTCTTGAAGGGATTCCAATATTTACCAAATCACCGCTTCCTCCACCCATGGGTTCCCTGAATATCCTTACCCTGAATGTTCAGGGCCTTAATGTCCCGCAGAAGCGCAACAAAGCCTTTCGTTCTTTTGCGTCCTATAAGGCCCACATAGTCTGCCTGCAGGAGACACATTTCACTCCTACCTCCACTCCTAAATTTTTTGGCCCCTGCTACCCACAGGTCTACGCCGCCTCTGCTACTGTTAAGCGCAGGGGGGTTTTAATTGCTCTTCACCGTACTACACCCTTCAAATTATGCACTGAAATTAAAGATCCGGAAGGTCGTTATCTTCTACTTGTAGGGCAATTGCTGGATTTTGAGGTCACCATTGCCACATACTATGCTCCAAACCAGGGTCCTTTGCCATTCCTTTCTCATCTCTTCTCGGTTATTGCTCATCATAAACGAGGCACGCTTATAGTCTGCGGAGACTCCAACTGTACACTATACCCTTTTCTAGATAAATCCCCACAATCTCTCACTCCACATACCCCCAAACACTCCTTTCAATCCATTCTGCAACAGCACTCAATGGTCGATTCATGGAGGGAATCCAATCCTACTAAACGCCAGTACACTTTTTACTCCCACCCACACAAAGTCTTCTCAAGAATCGATCATATATTTATGACCGCCAGTTCTTCCCCTCGTATCTTGGCTTCCGATATCCTTCCAATCCCATGGTCAGATCACTGTGCTGTGATCACCACCGTTGCTTCTCTAGCTCCTTCTCCCGCTGATCCCTCCTGGTCCATCAACGAACGCCTGCTGGCTAACCCAGCCCACTGCACAGAGATTGCTGCTGCGCTTAAAGAGTATCTCTCCCTAAATCAAACCCCCGGGATTTCCCCCCTCCTATTGTGGGAAGCGCATAAACCAGTAATCCGCGGATTCTGTATTAGTAAAGCCTCCTTCCTGAGTAGAGAAAGGAGGCAGAAACGCCTCCTCCTTGAACAAGAGTACGACCAATCCCATAGTGCCTTTCAAACATCCCCCACCCCAGCTAACAATGAAGCCCTTGAACACTCTCGACTAGCCCTAGATCTCTTCCTTACGGACCAAGCCGAGCTCTCCATCTGCAGGTCACGACACAAATTTTACACTAAAGCCAATAAGCCCGACACTTTTCTTGCTCTCTCTCTCCGTAAACTAGACCACACCGTCAAGCCTATAAGGTTGCGGACCTCATCGGCAACTTTCACCAGCAACCCGGAACGGATTCTACGAATTTTCCACAAACACCTCTCGAGTCTCTACTCTGCCTCCGCTCCCTTTGACTCTCCCCAGGCCGATGCCCTTTTTGGTTCCCTTCCTTTTCCAAAATTGGCTGGTGAGCATCTTGCTACGCTAGAGCGACCCATCACCACAGTCGAAGTCACAAATGCTATAAATTTCTTGAAGCCCCGCAAACGCCCAGGACCTGACGGCTTTTCAGCCACGTACTATAAAAAGTTTGCCCCCATTCTCACGCCTGTCTTGACGAACGCCTTTAATGCCATACTCTCGAATCATATCTTTAGCCCAGATACTGTGCAAGCCAACATCTCTATGATACCGAAGCCAAACTCAGATGACACGCAATGGTCTAATTACAGACCAATTTCCCTCCTTAACGTAGATGTTAAACTGCTAGCCAAAATCCTATCAACTCGCCTCAACGCATGTATTGGTTCCCTAATCCACAACGATCAGGTTGGTTTCATACCAACTAGGCAAGCAGGAGACAACGTTCGACGTGCATCCCTATTAGCACATTTAGCTAAATCCCGCAATATTCCCACATGCTTTCTGTCCTTAGACATTCGGAAGGCGTTTGACACAGTCTCATGGTCATACTTACATTACATCCTGCGCCGTTGGGGCTTTGGCCCACATTTCTTAACCTGGATATTTTCTCTCTACCAGGGCCCCTCGGCCAGAATTAAATATCTAGGACACCGGTCCGCCCATTTCCCGATTTTATGTGGCACCAGGCAAGGTTGTCCCCTTTCCCCCTTGCTTTTTGCACTAGCCATAGAACCACTGGCACTATTGATTAGAACCGAACCTGATATCCGAGGCCTTGAGATAGGAGGCACCTCGCATAAACTGTGCTTGTTTGCTGATGATGTCCTACTTTTTCTCACTTCTCCCTTAACATCTACGCCTACTCTACTTCGTCTTCTTGATAGGTTTGGCGCGCTCTCTGGCCTTCAAATTAACCCCCAAAAATCATGGGCGCTTAATATCTCGCTACCACCTAACGAACTTACCCACCTCAAACAGATTTTGCCATTCTCATGGTTGCAAGACTCCGTCCCCTTTTTGGGTATAAAATTCACCCCGCATATTTCAGGTCTCTATAACGCTAACTACATCCCTATGCTGGCCCATCTAACGGCACTTATGACTAAATGGTCCTCCCTTCCTCTAGCTTGGCTGGGCAGAATAGCGGTCGTGAAGATGTCGATCCTTCCCAAAATCCTTTATCTTTTCAGAGTTCTCCCTATTTCTGTACCCACTTATTACCTGCGAGTTCTGCAGCGCCGTATTTCTTCCTATGTTTGGGGCAAAGTCCGCCCCCGTGTCCCCCGCAGTACTCTATACCGATCTAAACTGCATGGCGGTCTTGGTCTCCCTGAGATCAGCAAATACTACCAAGCGGCGCATATGGCACAACTACCAAAATATCACGCTACTTACGAAATCCCGCAGTGGGTCATTCTCGAATCCATCGAGTGCGACCCCTTTTCTATAGCAAACCTTCTTTGGTTGAGACGCATTGACCGCCGCACGATTGAGAATCCCATTACTATGCATTTTTTGTCCCTTTGGGACAAACTGAAATCTCGTTACCTGCTACAATCCCCCCATAACCCCCTCCTTTCCTATCTTCGTAATCCAGCCTTCCCCCCGGCCTGGTCCACACCGCACGTCTTTGCTCGATGGGCAACGGCTGGTCTCACCCAGACCCGTCATTTTGTACTCAGGAATCAATTTAAATCTTTTACCTCTCTATGTGAGTCCCATAACCTCCCCACCTCTGAATTATTTAGATATTTGCAGTTGAAACATTTCTTTGCTCCGTACACATTGGCTGCTAACCCAATTTCCTCTCTGTCTCCTTTTGAGCGAGCATGTCACCGAGACCCTCATAGACGAGGTCTCATATCCTATCTATACTCCCTTTTTACAACTCCATCCGTTTCTCCATTACCCTCATATACCGATAAATGGGAAGCTGATTTAGGCCGGCAAATCGACCCGTCAGATTGGGACCTCATTTGGAACAATACCAAGGAGTCCTCGCAAAATGTTGTGGCCCTGGAGACCAATTACAAAGTCCTGACCCGCTGGTATCTTGTCCCAACCAGAATTGCGAAATTTACCCCTGATTATCCCCCAGTTTGTTTCAGAGGCTGCGCAGACCTAGGAACATTTTTTCATATTTGGTGGGATTGCCCAATCGTCCGAACTTTTTGGGCGGAGGTATTCAGAACACTGTCTGCACTCAGCGCCGCAACCCTCCATCCAAGTCCTCTAGTCGTGCTTCTCAATCACCAGCCACCAGACATCACAAAGGCAAATTTTAAGCTTATTCTGCAAGTCACCACTGCGGCCAAACAGGTTATCGCTAAAGCCTGGAAATCACCCTTACTGAATACGAATGCAGTCATGACTAGGGTCACTCAGGCAATGATCCACGCAAAAATTGAAGCCACTATCCTGGATTCCATCCCCAAGTTTAAAAAGATTTGGAACCCATGGGTGGAGCATTTCCTCCCGCCCAACTTTGACGAGTCCCTTCTCAACCCATAATCTGTGTTTTTTTTGCTTTTTGGGAACCGTCCTTTGTTGATACTGCGGTTATTTGGCTATTTTCTGTATCCCCTTCCTTGGTGCCGTACACCCTATCCCTCCCTTCCTCCTCCTTTCCTTCATGTTAGGCTCTATTTGATATTTGTTGTTCGCTCTTGTTAGTGCTGCCTGACTATTATAATTGGGAACCTTACCTGTTCATTTACTGTACACCTCTAATATCCCATTTGCTTACTTATAACTTATGTTGTTGTACTCTAAAACAATAAAATGTTTGAACAAGAACTCCCTTTTTCTTCTTCCAACAGTTGAATTAAATGTTTGGTATCTCTCAAATATGATACCGTATTCTGGACCAATGGTTGTAAAAAAGTATCTATATATTGGCCTAATCTGGCCAATACCGATTGGATCCCATTGACGATTGGCCTCCCCAGTGGATTAACAGAATCTTTATGCATTTTAGGAATTGTATAGATTACAGGTATACGGCAAAATTCTGGTACCAAATATCTACCCTCTTTATTATTTAATATTTTTTTCTTTTCACCTATTTTAATTAATTGTTCCAATTCCTTTTTGTATATTCTTGTGGGGTCCTTTTGTAATTTCTGATATGTATTCACATCATCCAACTGCGCCTGCAATTCATTACAATAATAATCCTTAGAGAGTACAACGAGATTATTTTGAGAAAAATAAATTGGAGGTGGCTAATATAGATAGAGAGAGACTTATTGCAAATAAAGTTAAGAATGGAGATAAGGAGATGGTTGATCAAGTAGCGGTCATTTTGGATTTCAATTTGCAATATAAAAAGATCCAAAATATTTTTAAGAAACACTGGCCAATTTTAAAGATGGATCCCTTACTAGGTAATATATTGCCAGAACAGCCCAAGTTTATTTATAGAAGAGCCCCTACGTTGAGGAATAAAATAATGAGGAATGTGTTAGATCCACCTAGGGTGAATAGAGAAAATACCCTTTTTAATGTTACAGGTTTTTTTCCTTGTAAAAAATGCAGTGTCTGCAAAGTTACTAAAGGGCAGAATCAAAAAAAGAATGCGTTTGTATCTAATAGTAATGGGAGGTCATTTGAGATCAAAGATTTCATTACGTGTAAGACTGAAGGGGTTGTCTACGTTCTAGAGTGTAACTGTGGTCTGCAGTATGTGGGACGTACTAAAAGACCTTTGTGGGTTAGATTAAGAGAACATGTCAAAAATATACAAAAAGGTAACCCAAAACACAGTGTTTCTAAACATTTTGCCAGCCATCATGGGAATGACCCCTCGGGATTGAGATTTTGGGGGGTGGAGCGATGTAAAAAACATTGGAGAGGGAGCCACAAGGTGAGAACAATAAGTCAGGCTGAGTCGAAATGGATTTTTCTTATGCAAACGCTGACACCTAGAGGTCTAAATATTGAATTTGACCTCAATTGTTTTATTAATGATTTTTAATACTGCTTGGTTATTTATTAAAGAAAAATGTGTAATGTTTAATGTATAAATTGGTGGTTTAAAGAATATTTTAAAAGAATAGTATATTTATGATTTTATTCATGTAAACATGTGGTATGGGTGATACATAGGAGTTCTTCATTAGACTATGTTTTATTAAAATTATGTGGAATTAGTATGATAATTAACTTAAAATTCATTTTTCTTCATTTTTTAAAATTAATATGTTCAAATTATAATTGTAATATATTTAAATATTATTAATTGGGGTGGGTTTAATGTATTCTTGATATAAAGTTTCATGTGGGAGTCGAGATATTTTCTGTAGATATGTGTGATTTATTTATTTATATACATATATCTATTAATTCCTTTGTCATTCATATATTTATTTATATATATATATATTTAGTAAGGAATATATATTAATTTATTTAAATATAGTTTTTAATATATTTTAAAATGAATTTAATCCGTTTAATAAAGTATTTTTATAATTGGGAAGTGAATACAATAAGTTTAGGAATAGTAGAGGAGGTATAATGGGACACCAGGGGAAGTGGTGGTGGCATATGGCCGTCTTATGTATATCGGGCTCCAAGAAAATGGAGGTAATACACGCCCCTTGTAAATTATCCTAAGGGTTTAAAAGGAAGTTTTGTCATCAAATGCGCCATCCTGAAGAAGCCACGTGATCGTGGCGCAACGCGTCGACGCATTTCCGGTCAAGGGGTGACGTACTTCCGGTTCCGGGTTCGGACGCCATCTTTGTACACCTTGGTATACCCATAGCACATGGGAAACTGCTTTTCTCTGTTGGAGGATATGTGAGTGTTATTCGTTTTTATCTTAAAGTGCATTAAAAACAGTATTGCACTATGGAGGTCTGTCTTTGTCTTGCATATACGTCCTGTGTTTGAGTCCATATTGTGAGGAAAGTGATCTGAGAGGAATTCATTGCTTGGAGGAGGATCTTAATTGAGTCGGTGGAGTCAGTGGAGTATGAAAACCTGGCTGAGATATTATATATTTAAAGCTTTGTGACCCGCAAGGGTCGAATGTGGAAGGTGAGGGGGCATTTTGGCTAAATCCAGGGGAGTCACATCAGAGTATCACGAAGAGCACGTTTGCAGCATGGAGTGAAGTTATAATCACTGTGTATTGAACACTTATTATTATTTTGCACAGTGTGGCATCACAAGTTTTTTGAACTGTTTATTTCATGTAATTGGATATATCTATCACTTTGCACAGATAAAGTGTTATCAGTTAACTATCACGGTTTACCACTAGGGGGCTTATAATTTGTGTGTGGGAATCTTGCACTAGTTATCTGTATAGGTTGTTAGAATTTAAGAGGGAATTAGGTATTTATTTATTTTGGTAATTTCACAATATTATTGATGTAAGAAGGAATTTTATACACTATATAAGTTGAAAGCTCATACATAATCTTGGTAAAAATAAAAATGTTCTAATTATACAGGTGGCCCTAAAGTGTAGGAAGAGGTATAGTAGTACAATGTAAAACATGCAAAAAGTTTTGTAAAAGTTTGCCAAGCTAATGCATGTTTATTCTATTAGTGGTTATTACAGTTAAAAAGCATAGGAATGCAAGGGTCCCAGCGCTCAGTGGGACCCCATGGGATAGTACAAAGGGTCATGGATTCCTCTCTCCCTCTCATTACAGGTTGCCATTGGTAATTGAAAAAAACCCCCATGGCCATTGGCCCGTACCGGGAGTGGTATATCTGCCTATGCTGAAATCCTAAAAAATAGAAGGGGAGGTGCATCCAAAACCAATACACTTTAGAAAAAGCCCCACAAAAGGATATAACACCTCAAAGGTCAATAAGCAACATAAATTTATTGAGCACATAATAATGATAAAAAACATATATCATATTATCAAACAATACATTGTGGTGGAACTATACCTTGCGGATCTACACTCCATGCTTATCTATATATATTGGGATTGTCCTTACCAACCAGATTTTTAGTCTTGACATATCATTTATACCAGCACAACCACAGAGGGTCTTACCAGGGAGTGTCTCCATGTGCATGGGATAGGGGGACTTTAGGGATTTTAGAGGGGTGGAGTGGTAGCCCCTCCCCTGGTGCCCTAGTTTTGGGGTAGAGGAAGAGTCAGCAGGGTTGCTGGTGTTGTGGGAGGGGTGTGTGGGACATAGTGGGGGAGATTGGTTGGTGGTAGGGGGCTGGGGGGAGGGGGGGAGGGGATGGATGGGGTACATGCATTGTTTGATAATATGATATGTTTTATATCATTATTACATCCTCAAAAAACGTATGCTGTTTATTGTCCTTTGAAGTGCCCACTTTTGTGGGGCTTTTTCTATAGTGCCATTGGTAATTACAGCAGAATTCCTTCCTTAGCAACAAGCTGCCATTGGTCTAAAGTGCCACATTCTGCACTTATATAAACCCTCTGCCTTCCTGCTCTGCCTCAGCTCCTGAGGACCAGACAGCATCTCCTATACAACCTCCCATTCATAATTCCTCATTATGGTGTTTTTTTAGTAGAGTTTAGTGGTCCAGTATATCTGGAAGGACAATGTGACTGTATTTTATAGTTGATATTCTGGTTTTAGCCAGAATGGCTACATTTATCATTTAATATGCTATTTATTTATTATTTATTTAATGTTACCCTTTAAATGATACCATGACCAATAAAATATTCCAAAAAAGATTTAATTAATTGAATCATTATGATGTGTTGTTTTATTATTATTATCATTATGGTTCTGTTTGTTTATGGCTCCTTTGTGCTCTCCCAGGACTTTCATTAAATTCAGTATTTTTTCAAAACAAAAAACTTTGCTAAGTTACAAATTTTATTAAGCTTCAAGTAGGACAATGTTTGAAAGCAAAAGCATCCTTTTCTGCATTTAGCCATCAGATGCAGTCTCCTGTTTTCTTACCCGAACTAGAAGAAAAGTAGGTGACTGATTATTATGGAGAGCAAGGTCAGTTTCCTTTACAACATTTCTCATATCTAAGATCAAATGGACTACTGGTTATGAATTATAGTTTTTATGAATGCTTATCAGCTGATAGATGATTGACCTTATTCAATAAAAGAGTACTACTGCTTAGGTACAGACACAGGGAAGTGCTGCGCCCCCCTCGAAGACAGTGATATGCGGATCCCGGGACTTAGGATCCAGTGATCATGTAATCATTATGCGTTCACATGACCACAATGTCAACAAATCTGTTATGAATCAATATGATTCATAAGGCCTCTTTCAAATAGGCGTTCCGTATGTCCGTTTTTCATCTGTCCGTTTACGGATGAAAAATGGACACCCATGTATTTCTATGGACTAGCGGATGTAAACGGATGATCATCTGTTTACATCTGTTATTGTCCACATCTGTTTTTTTGAATGGAAGAAAACTCTATTTTCTTCCTTAAAAAAAAAAAAACAGAACAGATGGAAAATGGATGTAAACAGATGTAAACGGATGTAATATGGATGTAAATGGATGAAAAATGGATGTAAACGGATGTAAAATGGATGTAAACAGATGAAAGACAGATGAAAAAACTGATGTACACTGATGAAAAATGGATGTAAGCTGATGAAAAACTGATGGAAACTGATCCATTTCTTCTTTGTAAAAACATGACTGAATTGATGAAAAAAAATGAAACGCCCGTGAAAAAGGACCCTATCAGCTTTGCTTCTTTTATTGGTGAGCTGTAATTGGCCCACAGCTTTCACATAGTACCTTGGCCAATCACAGCACCCTGTACCATGTGATTAGCTGTAGCCAATCACATATCACTAGTATTCACACCTGTCATGAACTTAACCCATTTAAGACAGTTCAAAGCATTGGTGGTACAATGATCTTCATTGTACCTGCTATCAATGTCAATCAAGCAATCAAAAATAATCACCCCCCCAGAGTTGTACAATGTTACTATTGTAACATTGAACTACTCCAATGAAAGTATTTTATAAAAAAAAGTAAAAAAATAACGTTAAAAAATAAAAACATATATTTAAAATATTGAATAAAAAATTATAATTTGTTTTTTTGAGTCAGTGCCTCTGATCATCACCACACCAGTCAGATCATGATGCTGTACTGCACTGGTGATGGTACGTAAAAAATAAAAAATGTGAAAAAAAATGTAATTTAGTATCTTAATTTTTCATAAAATTCAAGAAACTTGCCATGCCTCTTACAAAATACCTCAGGCTGTCTACTTTCCAAAAAGGGGTAATTTGGGGGAAGCCTGGTAAAGTTCTGAAGGTGGTTTAAAGCTAAGGAAAGAGTGTTTTTTATATCCATAACATGATCTATTTTTTCCTGAACACCAACATATGTAGTTTAATAATATATCTATTAGTTTCCAGAAAAAAGAGCCGATTCTGACTCACATAATGACATCTCATTCATAAACACATTGAAAATAATTGTAAGTGCAAACAATTTATCTATTTTACATGTAAATGGGATGTAAGATTTAAAAATAAATATTTCGATGGCAATGACTATTCAAAACTATTTTTGTAAAATGTTACTGACCCACCATGCCATTTTAAGTTTAAAAGGCAACATTTCCTATATACTTTCTTAACATGCATGTAATGCATACATGCATTTGGGGTTGCATAAGATTATTTCTCTTCATAACCTGTTGTTTAAGTAAAAATAAGCAAATTAGTAGTAAAAATATATCAGGAAGATTGGCTTAAGGAAGTTTACAAAACGTTGGTGGTCTATGCAAAGTTTTTCCATCCTGCAGCCATTTGGGTGGTTTGTGCCAAAAGACATACAGTTGTGACCAAAATTATTCAACCCCCAATGCTGTAAAGGGGTTTAGGGACTATAGTGTACATTTGGAATTGTATTCAGAATCAAATCCTACAAGGACGTTGTAACTACCCAAATGCAACTAAAATGACATCAATTGTTTATGTAATACAGTAGTAAATGGTTCTTATGTGGTTTCTTCATTGCCACAATTATTCAACCCCTTAAAGACTACCACTCTGAAGAACAGAGGTTCATACAGGTGCTTTCCATCAGGTATTGAAAACACCTGTGGATGTCACCGAGCAGCAATCAAGCATAATAAGCACCAATTAGGCAGCTTTAAAATGACTGTGATACTCAGCTCCTTCTAGACATTTACTGGTGTGGTTACAAACATGGTGAAGGCAAGAGAATGGTCCAGGAAGACAAGAGAAGAGGTGATTTCTCTTCACAGGAAGGGCAATGGCTATAAGAAGATTGCAAAGATGTTAAACATACCAAGAGACACCTTAGGAAGCATCATTCGCAAATTCAAGGCAAAGGGCACTGTTGAAACGCTACCTGGTCGTGGCAGAAAGAAGATGCTGACTTCGACTGCTGTGCGCTACCTGAAGCGTAGAGTGGAGAGAAGTCCCCGTGTGACTGCTGAGGAACTGAGAAAAGATTTGTCAGATGTGGGTACAGAAGTTTCAGCCCAGACAATAAGACGCACACTGCGTAATGAAGGCCTCCGTGCCAGAACTCCCAGGCGTACCCCCTTGCTGTCTCCAAAGAATAAGAAGAGTCGACTGCAGTATGCCAAAAGCCATGTGGACAAACCACAAAAGTTGTGGGATAGTGTTCTGTGGACTGATGAAACAAAATTAGAACTGTTTGGGCCCATGGATCAACGCTATGTTTGGAGGAGGAAGAACAAGGCCTATGATGAAAAGAACACCTTGCCTACTGTGAAGCATGGTGGAGGGTCAATCATGCTTTGGGGCTGTTTTGCTTCTGCAGGTACAGGGAAGCTTCAGCGTGTGCAAGGTACCATGAATTCTCTTCAGTACCAGGAGATATTGGATGGAAACGTGATGCAGTCCGTCACACACCTGAGGCTTGGGAGACGTTGGACCTTTCAACAGGACAATGATCCCAAGCATACCTCCAAGTCCACTAGAGCATGGTTGCAGAGGAAAGGCTGGAACATTTTGGAGTGGCCATCGCAGTCACCAGACTTAAATCCGATTGAGAACCTCTGGTGGGACTTAAAGAAAGCAGTTGCAGTGCGCAAGCCTAAGAATGTGACTGAACTGGAGGCCTTTGCCCATGAAGAATGGGCGAAGATACCCGTAGATCGCTGCAAGACACTTGTGTCAAGCTATGCTTCACGTTTAAAAGCTGTTATAACTGTAAAAGGATGCTGTACTAAGTACTAAGATTGAATGTCACTTGGGGGTTGAATAAAACTGATAATGCTGTGAGCACAGAAAAGACATTTGTGGTTATTTCATTATAACTGTTATGTTATATTTGTCTGACCTACAAGTGCCTCTTTAATGTAAATGTAAGCAAGATGACTGAATGATCAAAAGCAATGTCAAACTGGCCAAAACACTCAATTTCAGTGGGGGTTGAATAATTTTGGTCACAACTGTAGGTACTCACTATAACAACTACTGTACAAGCCTATAACTTACCTCCACCAAGCTGTTTTGTCTGATTTTTCTGAACTTGATTTCGCTGTGAAATTGCTGATTTCATTTTTCTTAAAATTTGCCCTTTCACTTCATCTTTAAAAAAACAAAAAAAACCCAGCAGGTTGCTCAGTGTCACTTAAAAAGATTTCTCCAGATGCCCCCCCCCCCATCATTTTAGGAGACAATGGATAAAGTGAAATAGGCTGCTCACTGTGAAAGGGAAATTGCTTTTGAAAGCTTAGCAAATGCGGTGAAGTTTTACTTTATAAAAAATACGCAATCACAGGGGAAATAAAGCAGAAATCAGCATTTTTGATGCACATAATTGGGTGGTGAAAGCCAGAAGAGTTTTACCTCATTCACTAAGCTCTGGGGCAATTTTCCTTGCAAAGTGAACTATCTATATGACTTTAGTAAATCAAACCCTGTGCATGTTGTGAAGTTCTATTTTGGGAGCAGGTGCATTTTTACTTGTGTTGCGGTGCATTTATACTGGATGTGGTGCCTTGCAATACACGCCCATGTTGGAAACAACACACATTAAAAGTTTGTGCTAAGGTACCACAACAAAGTGAATCCAGTCAAAAGGAAATGTAATGAGAGAAATGATACTTCTGCCCCTTCTAAGAATGCTAGTTGCCTAACTGTCTCTGCTTTTATTGCTTCCTGAGTCATTGGTTTTTACGTTGCTGGACTTTCGGTGTTCCCGGTACCTTTTCTTAGAGCTGACGGTTGGCTCTCTTGTAAAAACAATCGAAGCAGCTTTCCAGTTGGTTCGATTGCTATTACAAGCAGTAGGAGGGGATGTCCCCCCCCCCCCACCTGTCCCTCCAGAAGACCTGAGACACTAGCCGAGACATACGCCAGCTGGCTGGATAGACGAACAAAGCAGGGATTGGCTTTGATCGGTGCTCCATTATAGTGAACGATAGAAGCAATGACCTGACACTTCTGGTTTACTCAGAAGTAAACAGCTACATTTGTAAAAAGTAAAAGTATTTAGAAAAACTAATTTTGGTGTTTTTAAATGCTTTTAAGTGTAGAGGAGGATTTTGACCCAAGATCTCTCCCTAAAAAGTACCTGCCACGTGCCTATTGCTGTTACAAGGATGTTTACATTCCTTGTGACAGCAATAACAGTGATTAAAAAAAACAAATTAAAGAAACAGTGTAAATATAAAAATGAAATTAACATTTAAAAATAATTTAAAAAGTAAAGCTCTCCCATCCTCCTGTACTTTCGCAGAAAGGCACACATGTGAGGCATCACTGCGAATGTCAGATCATGGCCAGTAATTGAAGCACCAGACTTCCTCTGTAGATCTAAAGTGGTAAACTGTAAAGGCTTTTAAAGAGCTGCCTATGGAGAGTAACATTTACTTGTTTATCGCCATTGCACGGGCATGCGCAATTTTAAAGCGTGATATGTTTGGTATATATTTACTTGGTGTAACATAATCTTTTATATTTTACCAAAATGGGTTATGTATTGTGTTTTTTTTTTGCAATAAAATTCAAAAAAGTGTATTTTTTCCCATAAAATTTGCGTTTAAAAAATTTGCTGTGCAAATACCATGTGACATAACAAATTAAAAAACCCACCAATTTTTTCTCTAGGGCCTCTAGTCAGATTTCCTAACAAGTTTCTTTTAATGTATAGGTTTCTTTTAATGGTCTTGTCTTATGATTGGTTATATCATCAAGACACTGTGAAATATAATGTAAGTATCTTGAATAATGTAACTCACATCGGAGAAGAATACATTTCATAAGAGTGTCACCTAAATTGTTTCAAGAAGAAAACTCTTAAAGCTGAACTTAAGGAATTTAGCTACTTTGCAAAACGTATGAGCATATTATTAAGTCTAATGAGGTGCATGCCGCCTCCTTTACTTATCTTTTTTATTTAGATCTGAGAGATCTTTTGGGCTTCCAGAAGACAACTGTCAATATAGTTCTGGGAGCTCCGAACCTGTAACTTCTGGTCTCAGCTACTTTAGCAGCAGAGTTTAATGCAGCTGTTATGCTTGCCACTCGTCTCATCCTGTCCAAATACCAAAACTTTGATGTTATGTGAACTAATCCATAAAATACAAAGGCTTCTGTGAATGGATAACATAAGGGTGGGCATATCTGCGAGTGTGCTTCTCTCCTCTCAGAGCCCCAAGTATCTCCAGGAGCTGCATAAATCTGTCAGATGTACAGTAAATAATAAAGATATGTCCAGGAGGTGGCATTTACCCTGTTGGACTTAACTCATAGTATGCCTGAACATTTTACTATGTGGCTGAAGCCTTTGAATTCAGCTTTAATGCTAACCTTTGCTTTGCCCATTCAGGGCACCCCCCCCCCCCCGAGAATCATAACAGGCCACATACCCTCAACCATGTTGAAAAATACAAAGGCCTCTTCCCCACAAGTCCAGCCTGGTGGTTGTGGGGATGTGGGGAGTTTAGTGGCTTATCTTACTCATTACCCCTATTAATTCACAAAAAATCAGATGTTAATAAACACATTTTGACAGGTCCTTTATTAAAACAATAACCCACCCCCAAAAATGTAGTGTTGCAAATTGACCATCAATCGCAATGAACATAGTCCACCAATTGTTGAAAGAAAAATCCTGTTGATATGCTGATCCATATTTTTGCGCCATATAACTCAATAGGGACAGTGACATCTCTGGTTAGTAAGGTCTCTTGCCTACACCCACCAGCATCCTTAACAACCATGTATGGCAGGAAGCTGTCATGTACAATAGCAGTAGTAATACTACATGACATTCAACTTCCAACAAATGGGTAAATGTTCAGGAGTTCATCTAAACAGCCAGGATTGAGTCTGAACTTGTGTTCAGACCATACTTTAAGCTCACCCTTAATTACGTGCCAATGATGTATGTGGTCTTGTATAATTCTCATGGACAACATTAGCGTAACCATACTCTGGCATTACACATTTTGATTGTGTTTTTGTTTTTTTTTAATTTTTACATTTAGCTTGGCTGAAATAAAGCAACAGAATCCCAATATCATTTATTTCAACTTGAAAATGGCTTTTTAGGTAATTTTGGCTTTTTTTTATTAAGCGGTAATAGGTTTGAAATAGCAGCCGCAACACAACATCTAAAATCTATAGGGATATTTCTACTTAAAAAATAAATCTAAAGCCTTCAACTTTGTAGAAATTGGCCAGTTACACATAGTTTAATAGTATCATTAATGAGATTTGCAGTGAGCAAAAAAGTCAAAACTACAATCTCACATTTTCTCAACTCCCTGTGTCAGAATATAGTCACAAAATACTCAAAATAGACTTAAGTCTGTGTTTGGTAGAGCAAGTGTTTTGGCCAGCATCAGGACAGTAAGCAAGTATTTCAACAGGCAGAACAGAAAAAGACAAGGTAGGTTTTATTTTGTAATTAACATCATAGTGTATTATCTGAAAGACAATAGCCACAAATATTTTTTGGTGGCTGTATAGTACATAAACATCTTGGTTAGGCTGCATGTGGCAGAGATACAAAGCAGGTTCCATCTTAAAATAAAGCTGCATTATCTGAGAGGCAATTATATACAAATATCATACAGTGGCTGAACAGTGTTCATGCAACTTGGTTAGGTCACAAGAGGGAGAGATGAGATCTTGAAATAAACAACAGAGCATATTATCTAAGAGAAAATAGCCAAAATATTTTTGTCAAAACACTGGAAAAGACCACACACAGCACACAAGGCACAACATATGAATTACGCTGCAGACAACATTAGATATTTTACCTTGAACCCCCAAAATTCACTGCATACCCACTGTGTGGCGAATCTGAACCTCATTCTAGTTGTAGATAATTTATAAATTTGCATCAAGCACCTAAAATTATCTTAGAATTTTGAAAATGACTCCTGTGTCATTCTTAAAAACTAGCAAAAATGAAAAAAAAAGAACTATTTAGTGTCAAGTCATTTCACTATTACAAGAGTATTTTCAACTCTAGCAAGAGTTTTTTTGTGTTTGTGTTTTTCTACAGATGTTTCAGATACAGAATTTTACCTCCTGGCTACTGGATGTGCTTTTTTCTTTCCATTTATCATTTCAGCTATTGGATAAAAGGTAAATGCGTCTTTCAATTCCTAATAAGAAACTCTACAGAGCTAAAAATTAGGTATTATTATGAATGTGGCAATGTCTCTCCCTTCATTCTCATTACTATATTGTAGCTAACACTCTGAGAGTGACTGAAGAGTTCTCAATTAGTACTCAATTAACTGAATTGCAATTACTTACAGTTGTACATTGTAACCATACTCGGGAGCTTAGCTATTCCCCTAGTTTGATCTCTCCCTATTATATGTGCACACATGCATGATACCAAGAGGCAGTAAGATTTCAAAAAGCCACCAGTAATTTTTAATAAAAGTATACATCATAAATATATTTGAAGTTATGTTTTTAAATAGTTAGCAACTATACAACTGATAAAATACCAGTGCAGATGTTAATAGTAAGCATCAAACAACAATTTTATACCACTCACAGTGCTTATATAATGAAAAAAGTGCATTCAAATGCTCTATGTGTCTATAAAGAAATATACATTCAAATGAATAGTCCAAAAAGTACAATATTCTTATCTAAATTTACACTCTCAAATAAATATTCCAAAAATTGCAAACAAAAGTGCAAAAAGGGCAATCTTCTTAATATAAAGTGCTTCTTCAATAGATGTGCAATATATAACTTTTCTTCTTTTATATGTGAGAATTAAAAGTGCTCCATGCAAAGGCACTAGAGATGAGCGAATCGAAGTATCCGAAGTGGAATTTGAGTCGAATATCGGAAAAATTTTGATTCGTGCCGAATCCGAAAAACAGCCTAATTCGGACGCGCGAATCGAAATTTTTCCGAAAATGGCGGCTGACATGTGCGGCGACGGAGCGGGGATGTCGGGGAAGGCGCGCAGACAAGGCGCGCTGCCCCATAATGCATTCCTCAACGACATGTGATCGCATCAGCCAATCAGCAGCCAGCCAGCCAGCACTGTGTAATGGTCGAGGTATATATAGCGGCCATTTTGGAAATTTTCATTTGCCTGCAGTCATTGAACAGAGGCAGACCGCTCTGTACTAGGGACAGGGACAGAGTTAGGGCCACAGAAACGAGAATTGGGGACAGAGAGAAGTTACTTAGGGACAGAGAACCATTACTCAGGGACACAGACTTGTTAATGAGGGCCACAGAATCGTTATTTAGGGACAAAGAAACGCTAGTTAGGGCCACAGAATTCATACTCAGGGACAGACAGAATTTTCACTCAGTGCCAGAGAATTGTTACTTAGGGCCACAGAAACGTTATTAGGGCCACAGAATTTTTACTCAGGGACAGACAGAATTGTTACTGAGTGCCAGAGAATTGTTACTCAGGGACAGACAGAATTGTTACTGAGTGCCAGAGAATTCTTACTCAGGGCCACAGAATTCATTCTCAGGGACAGACAGAATTGTTACTCAGGAACAGACAGAATTGTTACTGAGTGCCAGAGAATTGTTACTCAGGGACAGACAGAATTGTTACTGAGTGCCAGAGAATTGTTACTCAGGGACAGACAGAATTGTTACTGAGTGCCAGAGAATTGTTACTCAGGGACAGACAGAATTGTTACTGAGTGCCAGAGAATTGTTACTCGCACAGACACAAAATTGTTACTTGCACAGACACAGAATTGTTACTCGCACAGACAGAATTGTTACTCAGGGCCACAGAATTCATACTCAGGGACAGACAGAATTGTTACTGAGTGCCAGAGAATTGTTACTCAGGGACAGACAGAATTGTTACTGAGTGCCAGAGAATTGTTACTCAGGGACAGACAGAATTGTTACTGAGTGCCAGAGAATTGTTACTCAGGGACAGACAGAATTGTTACTGAGTGCCAGAGAATTGTTACTCGCACAGACACAAAATTGTTACTTGCACAGACACAGAATTGTTACTCGCACAGACACAGAATTGTTACTCAGGGCCACAGAATTCATACTCAGGGACAGACAGAATTGTTACTGAGTGCCAGAGAATTGTTACTCAGGGACAGACAGAATTGTTACTGAGTGCCAGAGAATTGTTACTCAGGGACAGACAGAATTGTTACTGAGTGCCAGAGAATTGTTACTCGCACAGACACAAAATTGTTACTTGCACAGACACAGAATTGTTACTCGCACAGACACATAATTGTTACTCAGGGCCACAGAATTCATACTCAGGGACAGACAGAATTGTTACTGAGTGCCAGAGAATTGTTACTCAGGGACAGACAGAATTGTTACTGAGTGCCAGAGAATTGTTACTCAGGGACAGACAGAATTGTTACTGAGTGCCAGAGAATTGTTACTCGCACAGACACAAAATTGTTACTTGCACAGACACAGAATTGTTACTCGCACAGACACAGAATTGTTACTGAGTGCCAGAGAATTGTTACTCAGGGACAGACAGAATTGTTACTGAGTGCCAGAGAATTGTTACTCAGGGACAGACAGAATTGTTACTGAGTGCCAGAGAATTGTTACTCAGGGACAGACAGAATTGTTACTGAGTGCCAGAGAATTGTTACTCGCACAGACACAAAATTGTTACTTGCACAGACACAGAATTGTTACTCGCACAGACACAGAATTGTTACTCAGGGCCACAGAATTCATACTCAGGGACAGACAGAATTGTTACTGAGTGCCAGAGAATTGTTACTCAGGGACAGATAGAATTGTTACTGAGTGCCAGAGAATTGTTACTCAGGGACAGACAGAATTGTTACTGAGTGCCAGAGAATTGTTACTCGCACAGACACAAAATTGTTACTTGCACAGACACAGAATTGTTACTCGCACAGACACAGAATTGTTACTCAGGGCCACAGAATTCATACTCAGGGACAGACAGAATTGTTACTGAGTGCCAGAGAATTGTTACTTAGGGACAGACAGAATTGTTACTGAGTGCCAGAGAATTGTTACTCAGGGACAGACAGAATTGTTACTGAGTGCCAGAGAATTGTTACTCGCACAGACACAAAATTGTTACTTGCACAGACACAGAATTGTTACTCGCACAGACACAGAATTGTTACTCAGGGCCACAGAATTCATACTCAGGGACAGACAGAATTGTTACTGAGTGCCAGAGAATTGTTACTCAGGGACAGACAGAATTGTTACTGAGTGCCAGAGAATTGTTACTCAGGGACAGACAGAATTGTTACTGAGTGCCAGAGAATTGTTACTCGCACAGACACAAAATTGTTACTTGCACAGACACAGAATTGTTACTCGCACAGACACAGAATTGTTACTGAGTGCCAGAGAATTGTTACTCAGGGACAGACAGAATTGTTACTGAGTGCCAGAGAATTGTTACTCAGGGACAGAATTGTTACTGAGTGCCAGAGAATTGTTACTCAGGGACAGACAGAATTGTTACTGAGTGCCAGAGAATTGTTACTCGCACAGACACAAAATTGTTACTTGCACAGACACAGAATTGTTACTCGCACAGACACAGAATTGTTACTCAGGGCCACAGAATTCATACTCAGGGACAGACAGAATTGTTACTGAGTGCCAGAGAATTGTTACTCAGGGACAGACAGAATTGTTACTGAGTGCCAGAGAATTGTTACTCGCACAGACACAAAATTGTTACTTGCACAGACACAGAATTGTTACTCGCACAGACACAGAATTGTTACTCAGGGCCACAGAATTCATACTCAGGGACAGACAGAATTGTTACTGAGTGCCAGAGAATTGTTACTCAGGGACAGACAGAATTGTTACTGAGTGCCAGAGAATTGTTACTCAGGGACAGACAGAATTGTTACTGAGTGCCAGAGAATTGTTACTCGCACAGACACAAAATTGTTACTTGCACAGACACAGAATTGTTACTCGCACAGACACAGAATTGTTACTCAGGGCCACAGAATTCATACTCAGGGACAGACAGAATTGTTACTGAGTGCCAGAGAATTGTTACTCAGGGACACCTAATCGTTGAATTAAATAGTATGTCAGACAACATGCAGAGGAGTGGCAGAGGAGGCAATGTTTTAGGAGCGAGCAGACGTGGCAGCAGAGGAAGGGGTCGAGGCAGCAGTATTCGCAGCCAGAGGCCAGTGCTCCCGGTGTCATCCAGCGGTCGTGTCTCCACCGACAACCCTGCCGTCATTGATTGGTTGGCTCGGTCGTCTTCCTCTTCCCAGGTCACCTCTGACACCTACAGCCAACGGTCGGTGGGTACGTCAGACACAACCGTTAGTTGGCATGGCCCGGGAGCAAGCCCACTGAAATCACGTGTCCTCTACCTGCCCCTGTCCTTTGCTGTTCCCTCACCAAGCGAAGTATCGCATGCTGTGGGCTCAGCCCCACTGTACAGTGAGGAAGAGCTAACAGAGGGCGGTCAGGAACGGGGGGAGACATCGGCCTTTTCAGCAGCCAAGCGAACAAGTACTGGCGAGGAGAGTGGCTCGGTAGCCGGTCTAGAGACAGGTCTGTCTCCTGACCCAGACGCAGCCGAGGGGGCTAGTAGTGAGGCGGAGACCCTACTTGATGATGAGGAGGTTGATCGCACTTGGCAGCCTCGTCGTCATCAGGCAATTTCTTCCGCATCATCAGGAGAAGAGGGTGGCAGCTTGGCAGCGAGCAAAACAGTCGGTGGGTTGCCCAGGAGACAGCAGCAGGGTCGCATCAGTGTCAGTGGAGCCAAACGTCCACGGAGTAGAGCACCAGCTCCACTGCAGCCTACCACCACGGCCAGTAGTGGTGCCGGTGCGCACGGAGGAAGTAGCAGTCAGCCAGTGAAGAGTAGCGGGGGCAAAGTTTCCTACTCGGTGGTGTGGCAATTTTTCCTCAAGCCGCCCGAGGAAGTAAACGTAGCCGTATGTCGACTATGTGGCCAGAAATGCAAGCGTGGCCAGGGGGCCCATGTTGGGACTACAGCGTTGCGTCAGCATATGCAGCGTCACCATTCGGTGGCCTGGGAAAACCGTGATAAACATACGGCGGTTCTGCCTGCCCCAGCCCCCGCTCCATCACCCGCTCCGTTACTTGCTCCGTCACCCGACGTCGTCAATCGCCCTCTATCAGCCAGTCAAGGCTCCAACACCTCTGCTGAGGGGAGTTGTCGCTCGTTGGCATCTTCCGCTCGTTCAGATGCTCCTTCTCCTGCTACTCCTCTTCTCGGATTCCGTCAACAGTCTTTCTTGGAATCCGTATCCAAGAGACAACAGTTTGCGAGCACGCACCCGACGGTGCAAAAGCTGAACGTCCTCCTGTCCAAGTTGCTGGTGCTGCAGTCCCTCCCTTTCCAACTGGTGGACTCAGCACCTTTCCGAGAAATGATGGCTTGTGCCGCGCCGCGGTGGAGAGTGCCAAGCCGTCATTTCTTTGCCCAAAAGGCAGTGCCAGCCCTGCATTCACATGTAGAAGAGATGGTGGGCCAGTCTTTGAGCATGTCGGTCTCTGCCAAAGTGCACGGCAGCGCCGACGTGTGGAGCTGTAACTACGGTCAGGGACAGTACATGTCATTTACGGCCCACTGGGTGAACGTGGTGCCGGCACAGCCGCACCAGCAACTTGGACAGGTCACGACGCTTTTGCCTCCACGTTTGCACGTCCTTGGTCCAGCAAGCATGTCCGCCTCTACCACCTCTTTTTCCGCCGTGTCCTCAGCCGCCACCCCCGTGCCAAGTCCCATTACCCGACCGGCATATCACATGTGCAGGGCGCAACGGTGTCACGCTGTGCTGCACCTGGTATGCCTTGGCGAACGTAGTCACACAGGGGAGGAACTGCTGAGTGTAATGAACAGAGAAATCGACAGATGGCTGTCTCCGCGCAAACTAAAAATCGGAACCATGTTGACTGACAACGGAAAGAACATGGTGTCTGCTCTGCGTCAAGGAAGGTTGTGCCATGCGCCATGCATGGCTCACGTGTTCAATCTGGTTGTCAAGCGGTTCCTAAAATCCACCATCCCACTGCAAGACATCCTTAAAATGTCACGTAAACTGTGCATGCATTTCAGCCATTCCTACACCGCAAAGAACACCCTCATTGAGCTGCAGCGGCAGAACGGAATTCCACAGCATCGCCTGATCTGCGACGTTGCAACAAGGTGGAATTCAACCCTACACATGTTAGACCGCCTTTACGAGCAGCGAAAGGCCATCACCGATTTCCTGATGTTACAAGCGGATAAAGGTACTCCCCTGTGTAACTTAGATGTCAGCCATTGGCAGCTCATGCGTGACACCTGCCGCTTGCTCAGGCCCTTTGAGGAGGCCACGCTATTCGTGAGTCGGCAGGACTATGGGATGAACGACGTCATTCCTCTGTTGCACGTCCTGGAACAAATGCTGTTAACAATGGCTGGTCAGGGTGCGGTAGACGTGGCGCACAGATCTCAACGCCACATGACCCCTGTGGGGGCAGGACAGGAAGAAGAGGAGGAGGTAGAGGAGGACATTTGTGCTCAGGAATTATTGAGTGAAATGGGTGGTTTTTCCACTCAGCGGACAGGAGTGGAGGAGCAGGAGCATCTGGTAGAGGAGGAGGAGGAGGAGGAGACAGAGGACCCAGACGCACCGTGGCAGTATGCTGTGGAGATGGAGGCAGGGAGTCCCTCGCATTCCTTGGCACAAATGGCCCATAGCATGCTCGGTTGCTTGCGTAGCGACAGCCGAATAATAACCATCAGACAGAGGGATGACTTTTGGCTGTCCACCTTGTTGGACCCTCGCTACCGGTCCAAAATGGTGGCCTTTTTCACACCTGCTGAGAGGGAGGCCAAAATTACGTACTATAAAAACCACCTATGTAGTCAGTTGGTCTCTGCCTTTGTGCGCCAACGTCCATCCTCAGACACTGTGGGCCCTGTGCGCTCGCGTTCCGCTGGCATGGCAGCAGGGGAGGGGTGGGGTGGTAGGAGCAGTGGCAGCTCCACCAGCAGTGGCTGCCTCAGTCTGCAGTCGATGATGAGTAGCTTTCTTCACCAGCGCAGTGAGGAAACTACTAACCAGCCGCAGCAGCAGCAGCAGCATCAGGTGGACCTGGAGCAGGAGCTCAAACAACAGGCTTGGGCCTACTTGGACAGCACCCTGCCAACCGAGGTAGACAATCCCCTTGACTACTGGGCAACGAAACTTGACCTTTGGCCCCAACTAGCTGAATTTGCCCTTGAAAGGCTGTCATGCCCGGCCAGTAGCGTGGCATCGGAGCGCGTGTTTAGTGCGGCAGGAGGTATTGTAACTCCGCAGAGGACACGACTGTCCACCCAAAGTGTGGAGAGACTCACGTTTGTGAAAATGAATCAGGCGTGGATTAGTCTGGATTTCAAACCACCAGTTCCTGACACAACTGACTAAATCCGCCATGAATCATGCCTCAAACATGTGCCACTTTCAGGTCTCCTCACACTGCTGGTGTGTTTAATTTTTTGACATAGGGTGCTGGCAGATTACGGGCCTCCTATAGCTGCTGCCAGGCCCCTAATCTGCCATAGGCCCCTATATACCGCCTCCTCATGCTGCTGCTAGGTCCAGAGTCTCTCATGGGTCCCTGTACGGCCTCCCATTGCTGCTGTCTCCATCGCCACACTCTGCTGCCATGTGCCACTTTCAGGTCTCTTCACACTGCTGGTGTGTTTAATTTTTTGACATAGGGTGCAGGCAGATTACGGGCCTCACATAGCTGCTGCCAGGCCCCTAATCTGCCATGGGCCCCTATATACCGCCTCCTCATGCTGCTGCCAAGTCCAGAGTCTCTCATGGGTCCCTGTACGGCCTCCCATTGCTGCTGTCTCCATCGCCACACTCTGCTGCCATGTGCCACTTTCAGGTCTCTTCACACTGCTGGTGTGTTAAATTTTTTGACATAGGGTGCAGGCAGATTACGGGCCTCACATAGCTGCTGCCAGGCCCCTAATCTGCCATGGGCCCCTATATACCGCCTCCTCATGCTGCTGCCAAGTCCAGAGTCTCTCATGGGTCCCTGTACGGCCTCCCATTGCTGCTGTCTCCATCGCCACACTCTGCCATGTGCCACTTTCAGGTCTCTTCACACTGCTGGTGTGTTTAATTTTTTGACATAGGGTGCAGGCAGATTACGGGCCTCACATAGCTGCTGCCAGGCCCCTAATCTGCCATGGGCCCCTATATACCGCCTCCTCATGCTGCTGCCAAGTCCAGAGTCTCTCATGGGTCCCTGTACGGCCTCCCATTGCTGCTGTCTCCATCGCCACACTCTGCTGCCATGTGCCACTTTCAGGTCTCTTCACACTGCTGGTGTGTTTAATTTTTTGACATAGGGTGCAGGCAGATTACGGGCCTCACATAGCTGCTGCCAGGCCCCTAATCTGCCATGGGCCCCTATATACCGCCTCCTCATGCTGCTGCCAAGTCCAGAGTCTCTCATGGGTCCCTGTACGGCCTCCCATTGCTGCTGTCTCCATCGCCACACTCTGCTGCCATGTGCCACTTTCAGGTCTCTTCACACTGCTGGTGTGTTTAATTTTTTGACATAGGGTGCAGGCAGATTACGGGCCTCACATAGCTGCTGCCAGGCCCCTAATCTGCCATGGGCCCCTATATACCGCCTCCTCATGCTGCTGCCAAGTCTAGAGTCTCTCATGGGTCCCTGTACGGCCTCCCATTGCTGCTGTCTCCATCGCCACACTCTGCTGCCATGTGCCACTTTCAGGTCTCTTCACACTGCTGGTGTGTTTAATTTTTTGACATAGGGTGCTGCAAGATAACGGGCCTCACATAGCTGCTGCCAGGCCCCTAATCTGCCATGGGCCCCTATATACCGCCTCCTCATGCTGCTGCCAAGTCCAGAGTCTCTCATGGGTCCCTGTACGGCCTCCCATTGCTGCTGTCTCCATCACCACACTCTGCTGCCATGTGCCACTTTCAGGTCTCTTCACACTGCTGGTGTGTTAAATTTTTTGACATAGGGTGCAGGCAGATTACGGGCCTCACATAGCTGCTGCCAGGCCCCTAATCTGCCATGGGCCCCTATATACCGCCTCCTCATGCTGCTGCCAAGTCTAGAGTCTCTCATGGGTCCCTGTACGGCCTCCCATTGCTGCTGTCTCCATCGCCACACTCTGCTGCCATGTGCCACTTTCAGGTCTCTTCACACTGCTGGTGTGTTTAATTTTTTGACATAGGGTGCAGGCAGATTACGGGCCTCACATAGCTGCTGCCAGGCCCCTAATCTGCCATGGGCCCCTATATACCGCCTCCTCATGCTGCTGCCAAGTCCAGAGTCTCTCATGGGTCCCTGTACGGCCTCCCATTGCTGCTGTCTCCATCGCCACACTCTGCTGCCATGTGTCACTTTCAGGTCTCTTCACACTGCTGGTGTGTTTAATTTTTTGACATAGGGTGCAGGCAGATTACGGGCCTCACATAGCTGCTGCCAGGCCCCTAATCTGCCATGGGCCCCTATATACCGCCTCCTCATGCTGCTGCCAAGTCTAGAGTCTCTCATGGGTCCCTGTACGGCCTCCCATTGCTGCTGTCTCCATCGCCACACTCTGCTGCCATGTGCCACTTTCAGGTCTCTTCACACTGCTGGTGTGTTTAATTTTTTGACATAGGGTGCTGCAAGATAACGGGCCTCACATAGCTGCTGCCAGGCCCCTAATCTGCCATGGGCCCCTATATACCGCCTCCTCATGCTGCTGCCAAGTCTAGAGTCTCTCATGGGTCCCTGTACGGCCTCCCATTGCTGCTGTCTCCATCGCCACACTCTGCTGCCATGTGCCACTTTCAGGTCTCTTCACACTGCTGGTGTGTTTAATTTTTTGACATAGGGTGCAGGCAGATTACGGGCCTCACATAGCTGCTGCCAGGCCCCTAATCTGCCATGGGCCCCTATATACCACCTCCTCATGCTGCTGCCAAGTCCAGAGTCTCTCATGGGTCCCTGTACGGCCTCCCATTGCTGCTGTCTCCATCGCCACACTCTGCCATGTGCCACTTTCAGGTCTCTTCACACTGCTGGTGTGTTTAATTTTTTGACATAGGGTGCAGGCAGATTACGGGCCTCACATAGCTGCTGCCAGGCCCCTAATCTGCCATGGGCCCCTATATACCGCCTCCTCATGCTGCTGCCAAGTCCAGAGTCTCTCATGGGTCCCTGTACGGCCTCCCATTGCTGCTGTCTCCATCGCCACACTCTGCTGCCATGTGCCACTTTCAGGTCTCTTCACACTGCTGGTGTGTTTAATTTTTTGACATAGGGTGCAGGCAGATTACGGGCCTCACATAGCTGCTGCCAGGCCCCTAATCTGCCATGGGCCCCTATATACCGCCTCCTCATGCTGCTGCCAAGTCCAGAGTCTCTCATGGGTCCCTGTACGGCCTCCCATTGCTGCTGTCTCCATCGCCACACTCTGCTGCCATGTGCCACTTTCAGGTCTCTTCACACTGCTGGTGTGTTAAATTTTTTGACATAGGGTGCAGGCAGATTACGGGCCTCACATAGCTGCTGCCAGGCCCCTAATCTGCCATGGGCCCCTATATACCGCCTCCTCATGCTGCTGCCAAGTCCAGAGTCTCTCATGGGTCCCTGTACGGCCTCCCATTGCTGCTGTCTCCATCGCCACACTCTGCCATGTGCCACTTTCAGGTCTCTTCACACTGCTGGTGTGTTTAATTTTTTGACATAGGGTGCAGGCAGATTACGGGCCTCACATAGCTGCTGCCAGGCCCCTAATCTGCCATGGGCCCCTATATACCGCCACCTCATGCTGCTGCCAAGTCCAGAGTCTCTCATGGGTCCCTGTACGGCCTCCCATTGCTGCTGTCTCCATCGCCACACTCTGCTGCCATGTGCCACTTTCAGGTCTCTTCACACTGCTGGTGTGTTTAATTTTTTGACATAGGGTGCAGGCAGATTACGGGCCTCACATAGCTGCTGCCAGGCCCCTAATCTGCCATGGGCCCCTATATACCGCCTCCTCATGCTGCTGCCAAGTCCAGAGTCTCTCATGGGTCCCTGTACGGCCTCCCATTGCTGCTGTCTCCATCGCCACACTCTGCTGCCATGTGCCACTTTCAGGTCTCTTCACACTGCTGGTGTGTTTAATTTTTTGACATAGGGTGCAGGCAGATTACGGGCCTCACATAGCTGCTGCCAGGCCCCTAATCTGCCATGGGCCCCTATATACCGCCTCCTCATGCTGCTGCCAAGTCTAGAGTCTCTCATGGGTCCCTGTACGGCCTCCCATTGCTGCTGTCTCCATCGCCACACTCTGCTGCCATGTGCCACTTTCAGGTCTCTTCACACTGCTGGTGTGTTTAATTTTTTGACATAGGGTGCAGGCAGATTACGGGCCTCACATAGCTGCTGCCAGGCCCCTAATCTGCCATGGGCCCCTATATACCGCCTCCTCATGCTGCTGCCAAGTCCAGAGTCTCTCATGGGTCCCTGTACGGCCTCCCATTGCTGCTGTCTCCATCGCCACACTCTGCTGCCATGTGCCACTTTCAGGTCTCTTCACACTGCTGGTGTGTTTAATTTTTTGACATAGGGTGCAGGCAGATTACGGGCCTCACATAGCTGCTGCCAGGCCCCTAATCTGCCATGGGCCCCTATATACCGCCTCCTCATGCTGCTGCCAAGTCCAGAGTCTCTCATGGGTCCCTGTACGGCCTCCCATTGCTGCTGTCTCCATCGCCACACTCTGCTGCCATGTGCCACTTTCAGGTCTCTTCACACTGCTGGTGTGTTTAATTTTTTGACATAGGGTGCAGGCAGATTACGGGCCTCACATAGCTGCTGCCAGGCCCCTAATCTGCCATGGGCCCCTATATACCGCCTCCTCATGCTGCTGCCAAGTCTAGAGTCTCTCATGGGTCCCTGTACGGCCTCCCATTGCTGCTGTCTCCATCGCCACACTCTGCTGCCATGTGCCACTTTCAGGTCTCTTCACACTGCTGGTGTGTTTAATTTTTTGACATAGGGTGCTGCAAGATAACGGGCCTCACATAGCTGCTGCCAGGCCCCTAATCTGCCATGGGCCCCTATATACCGCCTCCTCATGCTGCTGCCAAGTCCAGAGTCTCTCATGGGTCCCTGTACGGCCTCCCATTGCTGCTGTCTCCATCGCCACACTCTGCTGCCATGTGCCACTTTCAGGTCTCTTCACACTGCTGGTGTGTTAAATTTTTTGACATAGGGTGCAGGCAGATTACGGGCCTCACATAGCTGCTGCCAGGCCCCTAATCTGCCATGGGCCCCTATATACCGCCTCCTCATGCTGCTGCCAAGTCTAGAGTCTCTCATGGGTCCCTGTACGGCCTCCCATTGCTGCTGTCTCCATCGCCACACTCTGCTGCCATGTGCCACTTTCAGGTCTCTTCACACTGCTGGTGTGTTTAATTTTTTGACATAGGGTGCAGGCAGATTACGGGCCTCACATAGCTGCTGCCAGGCCCCTAATCTGCCATGGGCCCCTATATACCGCCTCCTCATGCTGCTGCCAAGTCCAGAGTCTCTCATGGGTCCCTGTACGGCCTCCCATTGCTGCTGTCTCCATCGCCACACTCTGCCATGTGCCACTTTCAGGTCTCTTCACACTGCTGGTGTGTTTAATTTTTTGACATAGGGTGCAGGCAGATTACGGGCCTCACATAGCTGCTGCCAGGCCCCTAATCTGCCATGGGCCCCTATATACCGCCTCCTCATGCTGCTGCCAAGTCCAGAGTCTCTCATGGGTCCCTGTACGGCCTCCCATTGTTGCTGTCTCCATCGCCACACTCTGCTGCCATGTGCCACTTTCAGGTCTCTTCACACTGCTGGTGTGTTTAATTTTTTGACATAGGGTGCAGGCAGATTACGGGCCTCACATTGCTGCTGCCAGACATGTAATCTGCCATGGGCCCCCGTACCGACTCCTCATGCTGTGACGTTGCAACAAGGTGTAATTCAACCCTACATATGTTAGACCGCCTTTACGAACAGCTAAAGGCCATCACAGATTTCCTGATGTTAAAAGCGGATAAAGGTACTCCCTGTGTAACTTAGATGTCAGCCATTGTCAGCTCATGTGTGACACCTGCGCTTGCTCAGGCCCTTTGAGGAGGCCACGCTATTCGTGAGTCGGCAGGACTATGGGATGAATGAGGTCAAATCGGCCATGGGCCCCCGTACCGCCTGTTCACGCTGATGCTGGTCCCACAGTGTGACCTGGGTCCCTGTACGGCCTCCCATTGCTTCCACTCTGCCATGTACCTCTTTGAAATCTCCTCACACTCCTGCGGTTGTCCATTTTGTCATAGGTTGCTGGCAGATTAGCGGCCTTCCATAGGTGCCGCCAGGCCCCATATCGACCATGGGCCCCCGTACCTCCTGGTCACGCTGCTGCTGAGCCCACAGTGTGACCTGGGTCCCTGTACGGCCTCCCATTGCTTCCACTCTGCCATGTGCCACTTTGAAATCTCCTCACACTCCTGCGGTTGTCCATTTTGTCATAGGTTGCTGGCAGATTACAGGCCTTCCATAGGTGCCACCAAGCCCCATATCGGCCATGGGCCCCCGTACCGCCTGGTCACGCTGCTGCTGGGCCCACAGTGTGACCTGGGTCCCTGTACCGCCTCCCATTGCTCCCACTCTGCCATGTGCCACTTTCAGGTCTCCTCACGCTCCTGCTGGTTTCCATTTTGTCATAGGTTGCTGTATGGCCTCCCATTGCTGCTGCCTCCACCGCCACACTGTGGCTCCAAACACTGGTTTTGGCCCCGTGACTGGCCAAAGGAGTGAAGTGTGCAGTGATTCTAAGATCGACGGCACTCATCTGCATGTCATACTGACAGACAGTATTATTTCTCTTCCCCAGCAGACTCCAAGGGCATTTAAATTAAAGGTACAGTGTTCTGCACTAATATTAAGTCTCTCTGAAGCCTAGAAACACCCTTTTTTAAGTTAAATTCACAGCGAATTTATTCGACTCGAATCGAATATTGTCCACGAATTCGCCGAATCAGTCGAATCGAATTTTTCATTTCTTCGCTCATCTCTAAAAGGCACCATAAACTTCAACAATTTCACATGCTGTCCTACATGCTCCACTCCACCACTGTGTTCCAGCACCACTCCTGAAAACTTACCAGACAGTCATGACCTTCTCACTTAAGAGTTATACCATATGCACTTTTTTATAGGTTCCCCAATAGGTATGCCTCTTGCTAGGACTCCTCTTGATCACATTGTTACCAGGAATATCCTGCAAATAGGAGGGAGAGAGACTCCAATAGTGTATGTAGCATCCTCTAATGTGCTGCTAGAATAGTGTAGAGTATTATAGGCAAAATCATTGTGTGTGACTCATGGTAGTTGTAGCCCTGATAGAGTGGTGGACTGGCCTATAAATATGGGACAGTCAGGTTGACAGAAGAGTTGGGTGGCCACTAGGCTGGCTCAGGAGGATACATTCTACGGAGAGGCACAGATGGGACCAAGGCCTAGTGCAGCAAGGAGCAAGGAAGACAGTACAGCAGCACACTTTGAGATCTACAAGGAGAAAAACTGCCAAACGTAGCAAGCTTTCTAAGGACAGCACTGGGCTCAATCCTTAATCCTTGTCCCAGGAGATCTTCTGAGAAACCTGGAAGGATGGTAGTGCTTACAGGCTGTGGAGCTGGGAGCAGCTCTGTAAGGTAGAGAGAACATGTCCCTGCATGTAGCTACAAGAAGCAAAGTGATTTTTGAGGGGCTGCTTGTTTCTTATTGTTTTCAGGAAAAGAACAGTCCAGGATCTGCTTTGTACATAAGAGGGAAGTGTCCCCCTTCCATTGTTTCAAGCCAGATTGGGCATCCTATAATCCCTATTTCCCTATCCAAGTTGAATTCCCCTAATAGAGCAACAAAACCAAGCTCATGGACTGGTCACTGTCTTTGAATGCAAGTCTGTGTGAAAAATATCCTTTATTAAAACCAAAAATAACAACCACTAAAAACATCAACTATTACACTCACATTTACAAGTGAATTGTGCCCTGCACCATGGTTTAATCTCGTGGTCGGCTGGCCCCATTGTTCCCAGCAGGGGCTGCCTCACAATGCAAGTCTGTCTCACCACATCCGGGTGTCTCCACTGGGTCACAATGTCATCACTTCCTGTAGCTCTACCTCTAGCCTACAGCACCTGGTATTACTAACCAGACTTGACCCTGCTTAGCCTCCAAGATCAGACGAGATTGGGTGCATTCAGGGCAGAACTACAGGAAGCAAAAACATTGTGTCCGGGTGAGACACCAGAAGGGTGAGGCAGACTTGCATTGTGAAGCAGCCTGTGCTGGGAATAGTGGGGCCGGCTACGAGATTTAACAATTAAACCCAGGTTCAGGGGGCAATGTACTTGTAAATGTGAGCACTATAGCTGATGTTTTTAGTGGTTGCTATGTCTGTTTTTAATAAAGGTTATGTTACACTATTGGTGTCTCCTTTCCTCCTAATTGCATGATATTACTGGTAATGTGAGCAAGAGTCATGGCAAACGGTATACCTAGTGGAGAACCTATATAAAAGCGCATGTAGACCAACTCTTAAGTGAGAATGTCATGGCTGTCTGATGAGTTTTCAGGAGTGGTGGTGGAAAACAGTGGTGGAGTGGAGCACGCAGAACAGCATGTGGAATTGTTGAAATTGAAATTTATGGTGCCTTTTCAGGTAACACTTTTAATTCTCACATAGAAAAGAAGCAAAGTTATATATTGCATATCTTTTGAAGAAGCACTTTATATATAAGAAGATTGCACTTTTTGCACCTTTTTTGCACTTTTTGGGCTATTTATTTGAGAGTGTAAATTTACATAAGAATCTTATACTTTTTGGACTATTCATTTGAATGTATATTTATTTATAGACACTTAAAGCATTTGGATGCACTTTTTTCTTTATGTAAGCACTGTATATTGTGTGTGTAATACAGCTGCTGTAAAAGGAAGGGGGTAATTTTGTAGCTTTTAGTGCAGGTGTTTTTGTTTATAAGTGAATAATTTTACACCAAAAAGTACATCATGAATGCACATGAATATAGCTTTGAAAATTAAGTGTAAAGAGCTAAGAAAGCTTACAAGCAGGCTGACATATAAATTAAGAATAAACTAAGAGTTAGCTCTCGCCTTTACATAAAAAATGAAAAGGTAAACTAACACTGTACACCAGGGGTGGACTGACAACTCATGGGGCCCCCGGGCAATAGGGGATCGTGGGGCCCCTGTGTCCTTGCCCAAACTCAAAAAAGCCTATGAAAAAGGTACCAGGGGCATCTCATGGGGCCCCCTACTGACCCCGGGCCCTCGGGCAGTGCCCGAGTTACCAAATGGTCAGTCCACCCCTGCTGTATACCCCCCCACCCCCCGGGCCAAGCTGTACTGACCTCCATGGATGCTGAACTGTCAGTGTTCATATAGCCATTGCTCTGATCCATCCAGGAAGCACTGCAGAAAAACAAGGGAGAAGATTGTGAATTTCAAATTCCTTGGACTGCTGCACAGACTGTTTGAATACTGACAGCACAGCACCTATGGGTGTAAATTCAGTGGGGACTGGGGGAGGGTTGCACGGTGCTAGCTCACCTTTTCACTTTTTCTGCCCTTTATACCCTTTAACTATCTATTCTGTATCTAATTTGTCTAATCCTCTTACACAATCTGCCAGGTTCACAACCAGCAATCTATTGTTTGGTTTGTTTTTTTTTCCCTGTGTTTTTTATTTTCCTTAATACAAACCTTCTCCAGAAGCCTACAATACATACTGAGCCTACTGTACGTTCCTCCACCGACCCCTTCCACCCAAGTTTGGCTACATGAGTTGACTCTAGGTTTGTTTAATCCTGTCCTTTACATGTTTTATTTGTCTCAAAGACCCTTTTCCTAGATTCACTCCACACCCTATTCCTAGATAGCATTTGGCCTCCTTCCTGAATTATATCAAACCACATGCCTTCAACATTGAGAGGGTCTCAACCCCAAATTGGGAAGGGACATCACTACCCTACCTCTTTACCTCATCCAATCACTGAAGAAAAATACAAGGTGTTCTATGAATGGTGACAGTGCTGGGTAAGCAATCCCCTGTGGTTAATGTACAGAGGGGAAGCTACTTGCACAGAACCCAAGCAACAAAGATTATGGCTTTCCCTGTAGTAACGCCAACAACTACAGTCATTTTCAGTTTGCCTAGTAGCGTTATGGATACTTACATTAGGACAAGCCGGATCAATGTAAAAATGCAATACAGATAAGTTCTGGAGTTTAATTTATATAACTCCTATAAAAAATTGTCAACCAAATAAATATGTCCCCCTAAACTCTATATTTAGCATCTTTAGGAACAAAGTTATTCTGAATAAAAAGCTGAAAACACACTAGAATCATATTTGAATTAATATAAAGTATTGCAAAACTTAGAACAAAAAAGATGAGTCACAGGTTCCTGTACATTACAACACTAGTATTCTGCTATTCAGAATATTATCAAGTATGACTGTTTTTAATGGATTGCTGTGTAGGAGGTAATTACTGAATAAGCAAAGTGAGCACTATAACATACATCATTTAAACATAATATATTCAAGCCCATACAGTGCATAGTAATCAGATCACACAGCAGCTAAGCTATTAGCCATCTTAAAGCACTATAGTCTTTTGTTCATTTCTTACCTAAAGCCCAACTCAAAATATAAGGAGAAAATTTGGAGTGAGACCCCCTATGCTGCAAGGGTTAAATGCTTGCTTTTGCCTAGGAGAAGATTATTAATTATGAAAATGATGTAATATTAGGACAAACCTAAACAAATCATTCAAATAGTATCAAATCAGGCAGACCCCTGCACTACATTGATGGCAGATCTAAAGAAGATTGTACAATCAGATTGTATAGTGTGCATAGTCAGCCTCCTCACATACAATGCAGAACTAAAAGTGTTGTACATGATGATTCCGAGGGACCACCCAAAGCCTGGAGTGGAGAACAGAAGTGGAGAGCTGATTACATTTGGGCTTTGCTTTTATTGATTAATTTCAAAATAAAAATTAAAATAATGTGGAGTGTCTTTTACACATCTTCTTCACTTTAGTACTTGATTGAATGATTTTCCTGTATATGGATGCATATTAAGGGAAAATTGAATAGAGCAAAATTACAACCAACTTTTAACTGTTGACCACTTCAAGTACGGACACTTTCACCCCCTTCCAGTCCAGGCCAATTTTCAGCTTTCAGCACTATCACACTGAGTGACAATTACGCAGTCATGCAACACTGAAGACATATGAAATTTTTAGCCTTTTTTTTTAGATAGATAGAGATTTCTTTTGTTTGTATTTGATCACCACTGGGTTTTTTTTATTTTTTGCTATATAAATGAAAAAAGACTGAACATTTTGATAAAAAAAAATTTGCTTAGTTTTTGTTATAAAATGTTGCAAATAAATAATTTTTATTCATAAATTTAGGTCAAAATCTATTCTGCTACATTTTTGGGGTAAAAATAACCCAAACCAGTGTATATTATTTAGCCTATGTGAAAGCTGTACATTCCACAAACTATGGGACATATATCTGAAAATTTATCAGTTGAGACCCTAAAATGCCAGATGCTGGTATAATGTATAGCTGTGATCTGGACACTATTATGGGGTATGGCGGTGACCAGGGCGTTACGTGAGGTATGGCAGTGATTAGGATGCTGGTGTGGTGACGATCAAGATGCTGGTATGGGGTATGGTGGTGATCAGGATGCTGGTATGAAGTATGGCGGTGATCAAGATGCTGGTATTTGATATGGTGGTGATTAGAACGGTGGTATAGGGGATGGTGGTGATCAGAATGCTGATATGGGGTATGGCGGTGATTAGAATGCTGGTATGGTGGTGATCAGGACTCTGGTTTGAGGTATGGCAGTGATCAAGATGATGGTATGAGGGTGATCAGGGTGTTGTTATAGTTTATGGTGGTGATCAGGAGACTAGTATGGGGTATGGTGGTGCTTTTGTGTGCACTAGGACAGGTGATAGGGCTGGCTGCATTGTTTATTGTCCCTACACTGGGGCAGTGATCAGGGGCATTGGAGACACTGATCAGGGATACTAGTGTGGCTTGAACTGCAGTATGTGGTTATCTTTAGTTTGACTTTGCATTGTTTACTATGTGATTGCTGTGATTGGATACAGCAATCACATAGTAAAATGCCTTGTGATTACTCGGACACAGCAGTAATGTGATATGCTGTGTCCGAGTGATATACCGATCACCGGGCTTCCGGGTGCATACTCTGTGAGCCACACAGGAGCCGCTGATGCGGACTGACAAACAGGTACGTTAGCCGCATCGGCAAATCTTCCTGTCCACCGTCTACAGGCTATGGGCAGATGGCTAACTAAGGGCCTACCATTTATTTTGTTTTGGAGTGAGGAACTGGTGATGGCTGTGAGCACAAAATCTTCAGTTTGCCTATACAAAACATGTTATTGAGAATATTACCTAAAGAGACTTTGTCACCTTACCCATTAAGGATAAAGTGACTTAGTCTATTATTAGCTCTTCCCCCCCCCCCAACTCATTTATACTTATACCAAAAAAAAAAAAGAGACCTGAAAATGAGGACTTTTGAGGCGCAACATAATCATAAAAACATGATTTATTTTGTATCAAAATGCAATATGTAAAACAACATTCTATTTCACAACAACAGTACTAAAACATGTAGAAAATGACAAGTTTACAGTATCAAGGAGCAGCAAGTGTCTTTCCATGTGATCCAAATTCTTTGTAAACTTTGGGTTCATTCTTATTGGCTTGGGGTCAATGCGTTTCATGAACTTAATCCACTTCTTCAGGAGCCATCACCATATAGACATTTGACTACTGATATAAGAACAAATACAAACAATCACAAAAACATATTTTTCCATTCTGGCATAATAGAGCATCATATTGTAAGTGAACTGGAAAAGGGAAGAGAGAACAAAAAGGAGAAGAGCAGTACCCCCTGGAAACCCAAAGGGGGGGAAGCAGAGGAAGCAAGCCACATAATGTACCCATAAATATATACATACATCAAGACCTATAAATGAAAAGTTACCTCCAAAAACAGGTGGCTTCAAATATGCTAAGTGAATGGTATAGAGACCCTCTATTCGTGGACTTATACCGGCCTCTATTCATATACTCCTCATAAAAAATTTCCTCTTAAATGGTAAATATATCATGTAAAACCAGCAGTTGCATTAATGTAGAATGGGGGGCTGAGCAAAATAAAATGTATCCAACACCCACCTCTACACCTGTATCCATTTCATGGCAAAATGCCTAAAGTGAGCTTCTCAGAATAGATCATATGCCCACGGCTGGCTTATAGGCAAAGCTGAAAGCTTCCTGTGTGGTAATAACAACACATGGTAAAAAACCTTAGTATTAATTAGCTCCATCCTTAAAATGAAGACCATTTTTGCCTAAAGCACGCTACAGCATGGAAATGAACAAAAAGAAAAAATGCCATCATATAGGGTGCAACCACCCATCAAAGGGATCTCTCTGACTCATTCTATTTTGAGGTGAGGAGTATAAACCAAATATGAGCATATTATAAAAAAGTTAGCAGCTGACCAGAGCAAACTGCAAAAAAGAACAATATTTAGAATCCAAGGCAGAGTAAGCAATAAGCATCAATAATAGATGCAAATAATACCTTTATTATGATCACTAAGATCTTCTGAAAGGGTGGGCATATGACATGGTGAATACACAGTCAACCAAAAAAGTAAAATCAGTGAATTAAAAACAAAAACGAAAAAAAAAAAAAAAAAACGTCCTGCGTATACACTTAGCTGCATCATGGTGATTTAGTATATGGCTGGGAAACCAATATTTTCTTCATATAAAGGAGGTGATAGTAATGTATGGAGAGTCCACTTTCATAGTATTCTGAGTAATTCTATCTTCACAATTTTGATTCCTTGCTGTTTTCCAATAATGACATAACTTTAAGCGGATATTTCTTTGAACTTCACATGTGTGGTCATCAGTATTGGAGATAGAAGTAGCAAGTGGAAAAAATCCTAGGGAGTCAATATAAGCAGTGAGGATCCTCTATCAATGAAGATGAAGAGGACCCTAATGTTAAGAAAACAAAAAGTTTTTTAGAAAAGGAAAAAACCAATATGGAAAACATAGATACCCTAAAATTAGGGAACAAACAAATTAAATTACAAAAAGCCGAAAGAACTACCCAAAATATTCCCAAAATTATGACAACTATAAATTGAACAAGGAGTCACAAAAAATAAATCAGTTATCCAAATTGAGTATTAAAGAAAGTACCAATGACCTTGAAGCGATTAATTTATCAAAATTTAATCTTGAATGTAGACATCTTGACTTACTACGTAAAGGATTATCCTTTTCCCCTACAAGTAAAATGGAACTTTTTGAGGTATTGAATCTATTTTTGAGAAAAATACTATTGAGAATTCAATTTAATACTGAAAAAACATCTGAACTACTAGGGCTAACTACAGAGGCTGACAAACAAGCACTTAGTGATTTATTAAATCTCCTTGAAGGGACAATAGAGAAAGAAGTAAAAGAGGGAACAACATCTATGAAATGGAAAAGGAATACGAGATTAAAAGTACCCTCAAAAAGGATGCCTAATGTTAGTGAAAATAAATGGCTTAGTCTTTTTCTAGATTTAGTCCATAAAGATCTAAGGAAAATCAACTGGGGAAAAAAAATCGCCCAGATAATTTAACTAAAAATTAGAGAATAGCTCTTAAACTACGTAATGCCAAGAAAATAGTAATTAAAAGAAGTGACAAGGGAGTTAACGTAGAACTCATGGATAGTGATGACTATGAAAATGAAATTAAAAGACAACTAAAAGATTTAAGAACTTATACTAAATTATCTGAAAACCCATTTCCTAAAATAGTTAATTTTCTAAATCGTAAAATTATTTGGGCATATGAAGCTAACCTGTTAACTGAACAGGAATATGATATGCTCAAAATTGATACATATAATATTCCTACTTTCTATGTGATCCCAAAACTTCATAAGAATCCACTTAAGCCACCTGGCCGTCCTATTGTTTTGGCTGTTTATTGCTCAGAATACTATGAAAGTTGACTCTCCATACATTACTATCACCTCCTTTATATGAAGAATTCTTCTTATCAAAATAACGGTTTCCCAGCCATATACTAAATCACCATGATGCAGCTAAGTGTATACGCAGGACTTTTTTTTGTTTTTTATTCACTGTTTTTACTTTTTTTGCTTGACTGTGTATTCACCATGTCATATGCCCACCCTTTCAGAAGATCTTAGTGATCATAATAAAGATGTTATTTGCATTATTGATGTTTATTGCTTACTCTGCATTGGATTCAAAATACTGTACTTTTTTGCAGTTTAAACCATGGAAATGACCTTCATCTGCCAGAAACACTAGTCTCAATACTGGAGAAACTCCACAAGGACTTTACAAGCACCACTGAACAATGTGGTGGGTTTTCAGATTCGTTGAATTTCTACAGTGGACTCACAGGGGAAACTGAGAGTCTCTGATATAGTAGTAATAACAACAACAATACAAGATAAAAGTCCTTAGCTAAACCCACACCACATGTCCAGCATAAGACAAGTAATTCAATGACCTTAGTATGCCCAGGTTGCTGGCCTCACAGCCAAAATGCAAGCACAATCACACAATATGACAGAGCAAAATGTACCATGTGTTTTCCACACAACAAGGAAGCAGCAGCACAGCCAAATACCAGCCTACACCCCCCTTATGAAGGCCTCCTGATGGGTCACAGGTGGACAATCAAGACCGCTGTATGCAGTCAGCCAGGTCCCAACCTGGGTGCAGCACAGTGCACCTGCGACTTTCCAGCAGCTTAGCTGGGATTTGCCATATTACTCTATTATATCTTGTGGATGTGGTGCATATTATGAAAGCCCAGATTGCGATCAATGGGTTGCTGACCTTGGGAATGCTCTTCCCTAGTTTGAGGTTGCGGGCCAAAGACCACAGTTTGAGCACCCCTGCCTCACTGTATTTATTGCAATATGTTTTCATTTCCTATGTAGGGCATATTAATGAAAAATGTTAATGCTAAATAAAAACAAAATGGAACTAAATCACTTTGGATAATTTGTTATGTTGTTACAATATTTTGAAAGCTTCAAACATTAAAAGGCCCAAACGTTTGCATTATGTCATCTGAATGAAACAAATGAATACAAATTAATTCTTTGTTTCATTATAGTTTATTTCTGATTTGTAGAAATGAGTTACTATTGTGATTTGGACACTTAGATACGGTACATCCAAATCTCCTGATAATGAAAATTTTGTCTAAATTTTGATTCGTAACAAAATGAATCACACAAAGCAAAAATTATATTTAATTAACTGTAAATATTCAAAGCAAACTCCCCCACCCATCCATGTCTCCATGCTTTATTTTGCTGAGAAATAATTTTGAAAAACACCTCCTGGCATTTCTGTCAGTGGCCATCTTGATTAAGGGCGGATGAGTCATGTAGCATTTACTTCTTGGAATCCATCTGCCCTTAGCTCAGGCATTGAGCTGAGAACCCTCCCTCTCCTCCTGAATACTCCTGGGATGTATGACATCATTTGCCTAAGCAGGAAACCACGAAGTAACTGAACAAATGTAAAAAAAGTTTAAAACAAGTAAATATAATATACTTTCCTATGTATTTATTAATACTAGCAGCATAAGGATTAAAAAAATGCAATGTTGATTGAGAGAGTGAAGTTCCACTTTAATGTCCATAGTAAAACAGAAATGTGATGGGCTGCCTCGAAGACCGATCATGTAGCTTGGAAAGCAGAAGATGATGAGGAAAATATGGACCTACTAGAGAAAGTTGCTGTTGGAATAATAAATACTTAATCTGCTAGGGCTATTCTGGGTTCTAGAAAATGGAGAAAGAGACACAATCTGAAGGTGCCCCTTCTGACATGAAAGGTGATTTTGTAAGAATAGAATTATGTATATAATTTAAAGAGGCAACTAATGAAATCAGTCACTTAAATCCCAATGCTATTGGAGATAAAGACAAACAACAGAGACAAATGAACTAGCCAAGGTCATAAGGAGAACAGCAGCCATAACAGGATGCTAGAACACTTGTAAAAACCAAAAGGAATAAAAAAGTGAAATTAACCCAGAAATATTTATTATATTGCTGCTTACCAACTCATATTCATTTTCTTAATAGTAAAACGAAAATGACAGGCGCATGGTGCGGTAATCCATGTTGGTGGTATGAAGTTCAATGGTCAAATATAATCAAGTAGGCACTGAGGGTTTGCTGTGATGGAGCGAAGCGTACTCTGTGGTAAAAGGAACAAAGGAACACAGCGCCTCTAAGTGTGCACTGTAGTAATATCTAATAAAAAGATAACTAGTACTACTTATCTTTTTATTAAATATTACTACAGTACACACTTATAGGCAATGTGCTCATTTTCTTTATAGGCTGTTCTTCTTTTGTGTATTTTTATTGGTGATCTAGCTGGTAAGTCTGTTGTTTTTCAAAAGAGCAAACTGTCCTGCAGATGTAGCAGTTAGAGGGTTGAGACAAACCATTTACCACTGACTGGTGTGCTTACAATTATCAGCTTTTATTTATTTATGTAAAATCTTTATTCTGAAAGGAACAAAACTGTTGCTTTAATTGCTTAAAAAGTGTGATCTGCAGTTTGACTTCAATGTGTATCTAACTCTGCTAGTACATCTAACACTATACTCTGCCCAGACTGACAATGCTGCTGTCCAAAGGTGCCCCTGTGCTCCTTTATCCAGAGTGTAGGTACTCTAATAGAGGAGGTGCGTTACTAGACAGATTGCCAAAATCACCAAGCGAAAACAGAGGGAAAAAGCCTACAAAATTAAACTAATGCAGCCACCACATCTAATGTATGTAAAGTTGCAATATATACAAGTTTTGGTTCTGGATCTAATACCACTTTAGTCTCAACACTTCCCTGGTGTAATGAGCATTAATAAAAGTATAACTAAAGGCAATACTTTTTTTTTAGTTTTGGAAGGAGTGGAGAGGGATTAGAAGACTTGTCAGTTTTTATTGTTGTCTGTTCCTCTGTTAGGTGGATCCACCCTCTCTGTCTGCCCTGTTTACCATTATCATCAAGAGCAAAAGTAAAAGAAACCCCACATTTTAAGTTATCCCCAGAAAAGTAATAGAGCAGAAATATTCCAATGAGGACGCTATTTCTGGAGACCTGGGGGTCCCCAAGGGATTCCCTTAATTTAGAGAGATTTCTTCTCACTTCCTGTTTTGGCTATGGGACAGGACGTGAAGGTAAATCACCCCAATCGGACACAGATGGCAAAAACTAAACTGACAGTAATTATAGATTCCCTATGTGACGAAACGCGTCAGGGCAAGGCTGTACAGCGACTGGCAGTGACGCGAACCGGAACTGGAAGCGTCTGAGATCGAAGGCCGGCTTTGTTTGAGAGTACTGTTCCAGCTTTCTCCTCAGAAAACTTAAGCAATTAACATATTTGGGCTTTAACATTATTTTCGTCTTGTAAGTAGTATTCTACTGTGGCGAATACATGGTTTAAATGGTACTGCACCATGTGGGGTTCTCTCGTTTTTTATCTTCTATATGATGTAATATGAGTGGAGTATTGGAAGGAGAATTTTTTTGCCTTGGAGATCGGGAATTTTTATCCTAGGAGTCCAGTACCGCAAGTTGAAGGGAGAATACTTGATCTAGTTCTTGGAAAGTATTAACCAAAGCTCAGTGTGCCGATCATGAGAATGGGAGGCAACACTGTTTGGTGAGTGCACACCTGAGAGGGGAGCACCACACATATATATGATTTATTTTTTGCACAGGTTTTCACGTGGTTATTATTTGATGGACTGAAATGATTTGTCTCTTTTTGAAATATTATGACTTATTCATGATCTTTTCACATAGTGATCACTTGATGGACTGAATTATTTGGACTTTTGTTTTGCATTGTTTAGTTTATCGGTATTATCAATATTTACTAAAATTATATATTTTGTTGAGAATTTTTTATACTGATAATTGATGCATGGAATATTTTTTCTTTAAAAATATTTTTTTTTTGACAGTAGTTATAACCCTCTCTTACTCTATCAAAAATGAAAAAAGAGTTTAGGCTATAGTTCTACTTTAAACCTGCCAATGGGTGACATCAGCCGAGCAAAGGATGCAGACATATGCCTAGGAACAGACATTGGGTGTATCCATTATGGAAATACAGTATATAATCCCTATTTACTGAAAAATATTTGAAAAGTGTATCCATATTAAGCATTTGTTACTAAAGGACACATTTGTTTACTAAGAAACATTCATATACCCATCTACAGCTATTTTTCTAATTATAATTTAATACACAATTTTATAATAGGAAGCATCCAAGAACTATTGTCGTATATGCAATCTGCTTTTTTCATCCAACTGTAATTTAATAGAAGCATACATTTACTAAAATACATTCATTTGCAATTCTATTACTGATCGTTACATAACACAGATATTTAAATCCTATCAAATAATTGAGATTCTATGAATCTTTCTCTTGACTGTAGCTGGCAGTGTCTTTCTCCTGGGACTAACCACTTTGGCCTCCACCACAGTTTAAGAAATGACTTTGCACATGTCATTTCTATTTTTCTTTGTGATCAACTGAGGAAAAAAGATATAAATAGTCTCAACAAAAGTCACAGGAGTGCTCTTCCTTGAGAATCATGTTTTTCTTTGTTCCAGAAGTATTCTCAGATGGAAAGATCTATTTAAAAAAGAGGAACTTCTCAAGGTCAAGGAAAACTGACAGCAATTTTTGCTTTACAATAGTATCACCTGTAAAAGGATATAACTCTCAAGTACTACAAAATCAATATAACATTTTGCCAGTATTTATATAGCAACAGTTCTGAAAAAGCTGTATAAACTGACTGAGATAAAAAGACAAAAGTGTGAAAATCATTCTTTACTTATGTTTATAAATTTATTGGATTAATAGATGAATGAACATTGCTTTTAGAGATGAGCGAATCGAACTTGGCGAAGTGGAATTCGTTTCGAATATTGGGAAATATTCGATTCGCGCCGAATCCGAAAATTAGCCAACTTCGGATGCACAAATCGAATTTTCCCAAAAATGGCGGCGACATGTGTGGCGACGGAGCGGGGATCTCTGGGAAGGCGCGCAGACAAGGCGCGCTGACCCATAATGCATTCATTCATGACATGTGATCGCATTAGCCAATCAGCAGCCAGCCAGCCAGCACTGTGTAATGGTGGAGCTATAAATTGCGGCCATCTTGCAATTCTCCATTAGCCTCCGGTCATTCAAGAGAGACAGACCTGTCTGTATTAGGGACAGAGTTAGGGCCAGAGAGACTTAGGGACACAGAATCGTTACTTAGGGACACAGAATTGTTACTCAGGGACACAGAATTGTTACTCAGGGACAGACACAGAATTGTTACTGAGGGACACAGAATTGTTACTGAGGGACACAGAAGTGTTACTCAGGGACACAGAATTGTTACTCAGGGACAGACACAGAATTGTTACTGAGGGACACAGAATTGTTACTGAGGGACACAGAATTGTTACTCAGGGACAGACACAGAATTGTTACTGAGGGACACAGAATTGTTACTGAGGGACACAGAATTGTTACTGAGGGACACAGAATTGTTACTCAGGGACACAGAATTGTTACTCAGGGACAGACACAGAATTGTTACTCAGGGACACAGAATTGTTACTGAGGGACACAGAATTGTTACTCAGGGACACAGAATTGTTACTCAGGGACAGACACAGAATTGTTACTGAGGGACACAGAATTGTTACTCAGGGACACAGAATTGTTACTCAGGGACACAGAATTGTTACTCAGGGACAGACACAGAATTGTTACTGAGGGACACAGAATTGTTACTGAGGGACACAGAATTGTTACTGAGGGACACAGAATTGTTACTCAAGGACACAGAATTGTTATTCAGGGACACAGAATTGTTACTGAGGGACACAGAATTGTTACTCAGGGACACAGAATTGTTACTCAGGGACAGACACAGAATTGTTACTCAGGGACACAGAATTGTTACTCAGGGACACAGAATTGTTACTGAGGGACACAGAATTGTTACTCAGGGACAGACACAGAATTGTTACTGAGGGACAAAGAATTGTTACTCAGGGACACAGAATTGTTACTGAGGGACACAGAATTGTTACTCAGGGACACTGAATTGTTACTCGGGGACACAGAATTGTTACTCAGGGACACAGAATTGTTACTCAGGGACACAGAATTGTTACTGAGGGACACAGAATTGTTACTCAGGGACAGACACAGAATTGTTACTGAGGGACAAAGAATTGTTACTCAGGGACACAGAATTGTTACTGAGGGACACAGAATTGTTACTCAGGGACACTGAATTGTTACTCGGGGACACAGAATTGTTACTCAGGGACAGACACAGAATTGTTACTCAGGGACACAGAATTGTTACTCAGGGACACAGAATTGTTACTCAGGGACAGACACAGAATTGTTACTCAGGGACACAGAATTGTTACTCAGGGACACAGAATTGTTACTGAGGGACACAGAATTGTAACTCAAGGACACAGAATTGTTACTCAGGGACACAGAATTGTTACTCAGGGACAGACACAGAATTGTTACTCAGGGACACAGAATTGTTACTCAGGGACACAGAATTGTTACTGAGGGACACAGAATTGTTACTCAGGGACAGACACAGAATTGTTACTCAGGGACACAGAATTGTTACTCAGGGACAGACACAGAATTGTTACTCAGGGACACAGAATTGTTACTGAGGGACACAGAATCGTTACTCAGGGACACAGAATTGTTACTCAGGGACACAGAATTGTTACTCAGGGACACAGAATCGTTACTGAGGGACACAGAATCGTTACTGAGGGACACAGAATTGTTACTCAGGGACACAGAATCGTTACTCAGGGACACAGAATTGTTACTCAGGGACAGACACAGAATTGTTACTCAGGGACACAGAATTGTTACTCAGGGACAGACACAGAATTGTTACTCAGGGACACAGAATTGTTACTCAGGGACACAGAATTGTTACTCAGGGACAGACACAGAATTGTTACTCAGGGACACAGAATTGTTACTCAGGGACACAGAATTGTTACTGAGGGACACAGAATCGTTACTGAGGGACACAGAATTGTTACTCAGGGACACAGAATTGTTACTCAGGGACACAGAATTGTTACTCAGGCACACAGAATTGTTACTGAGGGACACAGAATCGTTACTGAGGGACACAGAATTGTTACTCAGGGACACAGAATTGTTACTCAGGGACACAGAATCGTTGAATTAAAGAGTATGTCAGATAACACGCAGAGGAGTGGCAGAGGAGGCAATGTTTCAGGAGCGAGCAGACGTGGCAGCAGAGGAAGGGGTCGAGGCAGCACTAGTCGCAGCCAGAGGCCACTGCTCCCGGTGTCATCCAGCGGTCGTGTCTCCACCGACAACCCTGCCGTCATCGATTGGTTGTCTCGGTCGTCTTCCTCTTCCCAGGTCACCTCTGACACCTACAGCCAACGGTCGGTGGGTACGTCAGGCAAAACCGTTAGTTGGCATGGCCCGGGAGCAAGCCCACTGAAATCACGTGTCCTCTACCTGCCCCTGTCCTTTGGTGTTCCCTCACCAAGCGAAGTATCGCATGCTGTGGGCTCAGCCCCACTGTACAGTGAGGAAGAGCTAACAGAGGGCGGTCAGGAACGGGGGGAGACATCCGCCTCTTCAGCAGCCAGGCGAAGAAGTACTGGCGAGGAGAGTGGCTCGGTAGCCGGTCTAGAGACAGGTCTGTCTCCTGACCCACACGCAGCCGAGGGGGCTAGTAGTGAGGCGGAGACCCTAATTGATGATGATGAGGCTGATCGCACTTGGCAGCCTCGTCGTCATCAGGCTATTGCTTCCGCATCATCAGGAGAAGAGGGTGCCAGCTTGCCAGCGAGCAAAACAGTCGGTGGGTTGCCCAGGAGGCAGCAGGGTCGCAGCAGTGTCAGTGGAGGCAAACGGCCACGGAGTAGAGCACCAGCTCCACTGCAGCCTACCACCACGGCCAGTAGTGGTGCCGGTGTGCACGGAGGAAGTAGCAGTCAGCCAGTGAGGAGTAGCGGGGCCAAAGTTTCCTACTCGGCGGTGTGGCAATTTTTCGTCAAGCCACCCGAGGAAGTAAACGTAGCCGTATGTCGACTATGTGGGCAGAAAGTCAAGCGTGGCCAGGGGGCCCATGTTGGGACTACAACGTTGCGTCAGCATATGCAGCGTCGCCATTCGGTGGCCTGGGAAAACCGTGATAAAGATAGGGCGGTTCTGCCTGCCCCAGCCCCCGCTCCATCACCCGCTCCGTTACTTGCTCCGTCACCCGACGTCAATCGCCCTCTATCAGCCAGTCAAGGCTCCAACACCTCTGCTGAGGGGAGTTGTCGCTCGTTGGCATCTTCCGCTCGTTCAGATGCTCCTTCTCCTGCTACTCCTCTTCACGGATTCCGTCAGCAGTCTTTCTTGGAATCCGTTTCCAAGAGACAACAGTTTGCGAGCACGCACCCGACGGTGCAAAAGCTGAACGTCCTCCTGTCCAAGTTGCTGGTGCTGCAGTCCCTCCCTTTCCAAGTGGTGGACTCAGCACCTTTCCGAGAAATGATGGCTTGTGCCGCGCCACGGTGGAGAGTGCCAAGCCGGCATTTCTTCGCCAAAAAGGCAGTGCCAGCCCTGCATTCACATGTAGAAGAGATGGTGGGCCAGTCTTTGAGCATGTCGGTCTCTGCCAAAGTGCACGGCAGCGCCGACGTGTGGAGCTGTAACTACGGTCAGGGACAGTACATGTCATTTACGGCCCACTGGGTGAACGTGGTGCCGGCACAGCCGCACCAGCAACTTGGACAGGTCACGCCGCTTTTGCCTCCACGTTTGCACGTCCTTGGTCCAGAAAAGATGTCCGCCTCTACCACCTCTTCTTCCGCCGTGTCTTCAGCCGCCACCCCCGTGCCAAGTCCCATTACCCGACCGGCATATCACATGTGCAGGGCACAATGGTGTCACGCTGTGCTGCACCTGGTATGCCTTGGCGAACGTAGTCACACAGGGGAGGAACTTCTGAGTGTAATGAACAGAGAAATCGACAGATGGCTGTCTCCGCGCAAACTGAAAATCGGAACCATGTTGACCGACAACGGAAAGAACATGGTGTCTGCTCTGCGTCAAGGAAGGTTGTGCCATGCGCCATGCATGGCTCACGTGTTCAATCTGGTTGTCAAGCGGTTCCTAAAATCCACCATCCCACTGCAAGACATCCTTAAAATGTCACATAAACTTTGCATGCATTTCAGCCATTCCTACACCGCAAAGCACACCCTCCTTGAGCTGCAGCGGCAGAACGGAATTCCACAGCATCGCCTGATCTGCGACGTTGCAACAAGGTGGAATTCAACCCTACATATGTTAGACCGCCTTTACGAACAGCGAAAGGCCATCACCGATTTCCTGATGTTACAAGCGGATAAAGGTACTCCCCTGTGTAACTTAGATGTCAGCCATTGGCAGCTCATGCGTGACACCTGCCGCTTGCTCAGGCCCTTTGAGGAGGCCACGCTATTCGTGAGTCGGCAGGACTATGGGATGAACGACGTCATTCCTCTGTTGCACGTCCTGGAACAAATGCTGTTAACAATGGCTGGTCAGGGTGCGGTAGACGTGGCGCACAGATCTCAACGCCACCTGACCCCTGTGGGGGCAGGACAGGAAGAAGAAGAGGAGGTAGAGGAGGACATTGGTGCTCAGGAATTATTGAGTGAAATGGGTGGTTTTTCCACTCAGCGGACAGGAGTGGAGGAGCAGGAGCATCTGGTAGAGGAGGAGGAGGAGGAGGAGACAGAGGACCCAGACGCACCGTGGCAGTATGCTGTGGAGATGGAGGCAGGGAGTCCCTCGCATTCCTTGGCACAAATGGCCCATAGCATGCTCGCTTGCTTGCGTAGCGACAGCCGAATAATAACCATCAGACAGAGGGATGACTTTTGGCTGTCCACCTTGTTGGACCCTCGCTACCATTCAAAAATGGTGGCCTTTTTCACACCTGCTGAGAGGGAGGCCAAAATAACGTACTATAAAAACCACCTATGTAGTCAGTTGGTCTCTGCCTTTGTGCGCCAACGTCCATCCTCAGACACTGTGGGCCCTGTGCGCTCGCGTTCCGCTGCCATGGCAGCAGGGGAGGGGTGGGGTGGTAGGAGCAGTGGCAGCTCCACCAGCAGCGGCTGCCTCAGTCTGCAGTCGATGATGAGTAGCTTTCTTCACCAGCGCAGTGAAGAAACTACTAACCAGCCGCAGCAGCAGCAGCATCAGGTGGACCTGGAGCAGGACCTCAAACAACAGGCTCGGGCCTACTTGGACAGCACCCTGCCAACCGAGGTAGACAATCCCCTTGACTACTGGGCAACGAAACTTGACCTTTGGCCCCAACTAGCTGAATTTGCCCTTGAAAGGCTGTCATGCCCGGCCAGTAGCGTGGCATCGGAGCGCGTGTTTAGTGCGGCAGGAGGTATTGTAACTCCGCGGAGGACACGACTGTCCACCCAAAGTGTGGAGAGACTCACGTTTGTGAAAATGAATCAGGCGTGGATTAGTCTGGATTTCAAACCACCAGTTCCTGACACAACTGACTAAATCCGCCATGAATCATGCCCCAAACATGTTATTATTTTTAACATAGGCCTCTGTATGGCCTTCAATTTAAGCTGCTTACGCTTCGCCACTCTGCCATGGGCCCCTGTACCGCCTCCTCTTGCTGCTGCCAGGTACAGAGTGTCTCATGGGTCCCTGTACGGCCTCCCATTGCTGCTGTCTCCATCGCCACACTCTGCCATGTGCCACTTTCAGGTCTCCTCACACTGCTGGTGGGTTCCATTTTGTCATAGGGTGCTGGCAGATTACGGGCCTCCCATTGCTGCTGCCAGGCCCGTAATCTGCCATGGGCCCCCGTACCGCCTCCTCATGCTGCTGCCAGGTCCAGAGTCTCTCATGGGTCCCTGTACGGCCTCCCATTGCTGCTGTCTCCATCGCCACACTCTGCCATGTGCCACTTTCAGGTCTCCTCACACTGCTGGTGGGTTCCATTTTGTCATAGGATGCTGGCAGATTACGGGCCTCCCATTGCTGCTGCCAGGCCCGTAATCTGCCATGGGCCCCCGTACCAACTCCTCATGCTGCTGCCAGGCCCGTAATCTGTCATGGGCCCCTGTACCGCCTCCTCATGCTGCTGCCAGGTCCAGAGTGTGTCATGGGTCCCTGTATGGCCTCTCATTGCTGCTGTCTCCATCGCCACACTCTGCCATGTGCCACTTTCAGGTCTCCTCACACTGCTGGTGGGTTCCATTTTGTCATAGGGTGCTGGCAGATTACGGGCCTCCCATTGCTGCTGCCAGGCCCGTAATCTGCCATGGGCCCCCGTACCGACTCCTCATGCTGCTGCCAGGCCCGTAATCTGTCATGGGCCCCTGTACCGCCTCCTCATGCTGCTGCCAGGTCCAGAGTGTCTCATGGGTCCCTGTGCGGCCTCCCATTGCTGCTGTCTCCATCGCCACACTCTGCCATGTGCCACTTTCAGGTCTCCTCACACTGCTGGTGGGTTCCATTTTGTCATAGGGTGCTGGCAGATTACGGGCCTCCCATTGCTGCTGCCAGGCCCGTAATCTGCCATGGGCCCCCGTACCGACTCCTCATGCTGCTGCCAGGCCCGTAATCTGCCATGGGCCCCCGTACCGACTCCTCATGCTGCTGCCAGGCCCGTAATCTGTTATGGGCCCCTGTACCGCCTCCTCATGCTGCTGCCAGGTCCAGAGTGTGTCATGGGTCCCTGTACGGCCTCCCATTGCTGCTGCCAGGCCTGTAATCTGCCATGGGCCCCCGTACCGACTCCTCATGCTGCTGCCAGGCCCGTAATCTGTCATGGGCCCCTGTACCGCCTCCTCATGCTGCTGCCAGGTCCAGAGTTTCTCATGGGTCCCTGTACGGCCTCCCATTGCTGCTGTCTCCATCGCCACACTCTGCCATGTGCCACTTTCAGGTCTCCTCACACTGCTGGTGGGTTTCATTTTGTCATAGGGTGCTGGCAGATTACGGGCCTCCCATTGCTGCTGCCAGGCCCGTAATCTGCCATGGGCCACCGTACCGACTCCTCATGCTGCTGCCAGGCCCGTAATCTGTAATGGGCCCCTGTACCGCCTCCTCATGCTGCTGCCAGGTCCAGAGTGTCTCATGGGTCCCTGTACGGCCTCCCATTGCTGCTGTCTCCATCGCCACACTCTGCCATGTGCCACTTTCAGGTCTCCTCACACTGCTGGTGGGTTCCATTTTGTCATAGGGTGCTGGCAGATTACGGGCCTCCCATTGCTGCTGTCAGGCCCGTAATCTGTCATGGGCCCCCGTACCGACTCCTCATGCTGCTGCCAGGCCCGTAATCTGTCATGGGCCCCTGTACCGCCTCCTCATGCTGCTGCCAGGTCCAGAGTGTGTCATGGGTCCCTGTACGGCCTCCCATTGCTGCTGCCAGGCCCGTAATCTGCCATGGGCCCCCGTACCGACTCCTCATGCTGCTGCCAGGTCCAGAGTGTCTCATGGGTCCCTGTGCGGCCTCCCATTGCTGCTGTCTCCATCGCCACACTCTGCCATGTGCCACTTTCAGGTCTCCTCACACTGCTGGTGGGTTCCATTTTGTCATAGGGTGCTGGCAGATTACGGGCCTCCCATTGCTGCTGCCAGGCCCGTAATCTGCCATGGGCCCCCGTACCGACTCCTCATGCTGCTGCCAGGCCCGTAATCTGTCATGGGCCCCTGTACCGCCTCCTCATGCTGCTGCCAGGTCCAGAGTGTCTCATGGGTCCCTGTGCGGCCTCCCATTGCTGCTGTCTCCATCGCCACACTCTGCCATGTGCCACTTTCAGGTCTCCTCACACTGCTGGTGGGTTCCATTTTGTCATAGGGTGCTGGCAGATTACGGGCCTCCCATTGCTGCTGCCAGGCCCGTAATCTGCCATGGGCCCCCGTACCGACTCCTCATGCTGCTGCCAGGCCCGTAATCTGCCATGGGCCCCCGTACCGACTCCTCATGCTGCTGCCAGGCCCGTAATCTGTTATGGGCCCCTGTACCGCCTCCTCATGCTGCTGCCAGGTCCAGAGTGTGTCATGGGTCCCTGTACGGCCTCCCATTGCTGCTGCCAGGCCTGTAATCTGCCATGGGCCCCCGTACCGACTCCTCATGCTGCTGCCAGGCCCGTAATCTGTCATGGGCCCCTGTACCGCCTCCTCATGCTGCTGCCAGGTCCAGAGTTTCTCATGGGTCCCTGTACGGCCTCCCATTGCTGCTGTCTCCATCGCCACACTCTGCCATGTGCCACTTTCAGGTCTCCTCACACTGCTGGTGGGTTTCATTTTGTCATAGGGTGCTGGCAGATTACGGGCCTCCCATTGCTGCTGCCAGGCCCGTAATCTGCCATGGGCCACCGTACCGACTCCTCATGCTGCTGCCAGGCCCGTAATCTGTAATGGGCCCCTGTACCGCCTCCTCATGCTGCTGCCAGGTCCAGAGTGTCTCATGGGTCCCTGTACGGCCTCCCATTGCTGCTGTCTCCATCGCCACACTCTGCCATGTGCCACTTTCAGGTCTCCTCACACTGCTGGTGGGTTCCATTTTGTCATAGGGTGCTGGCAGATTACGGGCCTCCCATTGCTGCTGTCAGGCCCGTAATCTGTCATGGGCCCCCGTACCGACTCCTCATGCTGCTGCCAGGCCCGTAATCTGTCATGGGCCCCTGTACCGCCTCCTCATGCTGCTGCCAGGTCCAGAGTGTGTCATGGGTCCCTGTACGGCCTCCCATTGCTGCTGCCAGGCCCGTAATCTGCCATGGGCCCCCGTACCGACTCCTCATGCTGCTGCCAGGCCCGTAATCTGTCATGGGCCCCTGTACCGCCTCCTCATGCTGCTGCCAGGTCCAGAGTGTGTCATGGGTCCCTGTACGGCCTCCCATTGCTGCTGCCAGGCCCGTAATCTGCCATGGGCCCCCGTACCGACTCCTCATGCTGCTGCCAGGCCCGTAATCTGTCATGGGCCCCTGTACCGCCTCCTCATGCTGCTGCCAGGTCCAGAGTGTGTCATGGGTCCCTGTACGGCCTCCCATTGCTGCTGCCAGACCCGTAATCTGCCATGGGCCCCCGTACCGACTCCTCATGCTGCTGCCAGGCCCGTAATCTGTCATGGGCCCCCGTACCGACTCCTCATGCTGCTGCCAGGCCCGTAATCTGTCATGGGCCCCTGTACCGCCTCCTCATGCTGCTGCCAGGTCCAGAGTGTCTCATGGGTCCCTGTACGGCCTCCCATTGCTGCTGTCTCCATCGCCACACTCTGCCATGTGCCACTTTCAGGTCTCCTCACACTGCTGGTGGTTTCCATTTTGTCATAGGGTGCTGGCAGATTACGGGCCTCCCATTGCTGCTGCCAGGCCCGTAATCTGCCATGGGCCCCCGTACCGACTCCTCATGCTGCTACCAGGTCCAGAGTGTCTCATGGGTCCCTGTACGGCCTCCCATTGCTGCTGTCTCCATCGCCACACTCTGCCATGTGCCACTTTCAGGTCTCCTCACACTGCTGGTGGGTTCCATTTTGTCATAGGGTGCTGGCAGATTACGGGCCTCCCATTGCTGCTGCCAGGCCCGTAATCTGCCATGGGCCCCCGTACCGACTCCTCATGCTGCTGCCAGGCCCGTAATTTGTCATGGGCCCCTGTACCGCCTCCTCATGCTTCTGCCAGGTCCAGAGTGTCTCATGGGTCCCTGTACGGCCTCCCATTGCTGCTGTCTCCATCGCCACACTCTGCCATGTGCCACTTTCAGGTCTCCTCACACTGCTGGTGGGTTCCATTTTGTCATAGGGTGCTGGCAGATTACGGGCCTCCCATTGCTGCTGCCAGGCCCGTAATCTGCCATGGGCCCCCGTACCGACTCCTCATGCTGCTGCCAGGCCCGTAATCTGTCATGGGCCCCTGTACCGCCTCCTCATGCTGCTGCCAGGTCCAGAGTGTGTCATGGGTCCCTGTACGGCCTCCCATTGCTGCTGTCTCCATCGCCACACTCTGCCATGTGCCACTTTCAGGTCTCCTCACACTGCTGGTGGGTTCCATTTTGTCATAGGGTGCTGGCAGATTACGGGCCTCCCATTGCTGCTGCCAGGCCCGTAATCTGCCATGGGCCCCCGTACGACTCCTCATGCTGCTGCCAGGCCCGTAATCTGTCATGGGCCCCTGTACCGCCTCCTCATGCTGCTGCCAGGTCCAGAGTGTCTCATGGGTCCCTGTACGGCCTCCCATTGCTGCTGTCTCCATCGCCACACTCTGCCATGTGCCACTTTCAGGTCTCCTCACACTGCTGGTGGGTTCCATTTTGTCATAGGGTGCTGGCAGATTACGGGTCTCCCATTGCTGCTGCCAGGCCCGTAATCTGCCATGGGCCCCCGTACGACTCCTCATGCTGCTGCCAGGCCCGTAATCTGTCATGGGCCCCTGTACCGCCTCCTCATGCTGCTGCCAGGTCCAGAGTGTCTCATGGGTCCCTGTACGGCCTCCCATTGCTGCTGTCTCCATCGCCACACTCTGCCATGTGCCACTTTCAGGTCTCCTCACACTGCTGGTGGGTTCCATTTTGTCATAGGGTGCTGTATGGCCTCCCATTGCTGCTTCCTCCACCGCCACACTGTGGCTCCACACTCTGGTTTTGGCCCCGTGACTGCCCAAATGAGTGAAGTGTGCGGTGATTCTAAGATTGACGGCACTCATCTGCATGTCATACTGACTGACAGTATTATTTCTCTTCCCCAGCAGACTCCAAGGGCATTTAAATTAAAGGTACAGTGTTCTGCACTAATATAAAGGCTCTCTGAAGCCTAGAAACACCCTTTTTATAAGTTAAATTCGCAGCGAATATATTCGACTCGAATCAAATTTATTCCGCGAATAACCCCGAATGAGCCGAATCGAATTTTTGAATACTTCGCTCATCTCTAATTGCTTTATTATAGATATATATAATAGTGTAAGAGTCTAATTTTATATTTCTTAATCTTTCCACTCTTTTCTGAGCAGTGCTTTGGCATCAATCTACTGCAGGCTTAAAGCTGAAGTTTAATCTGCTTCTACAAGGGGTCTTTAAAAAGTCTCTGCACTTTTATATATATAATAGAGCTTCAAAAAGTGCAGAAACCTTTTGAAGAACCCTCGTAGTTTGTCTTTTTTTACCACCCCAGTCAAAATGCTAATTCATCTTTTATATTAAAACCTTTCCATTTTCACCATACACCTAATTTAAGGCCCAGTGGTATCACTATGGGGTATTTTTGCTTCTGATGCAACACAGGCAGATCACGATGGGAGGGGGCAGCAGTGTTCTTTACATAACTTCTTGGAAACATCACAGCAGCCTACCTCTGTATTATTCTCACAGGCACTTGACCCTGATGCAAGACTAGTTATGCAAATATCAAAATGCCTTTAAGGGTTGATGTCAGTCTGGAGGAGTGGGTGTTCCAAGCAGGATACATTTGCATGAAGACCACCATAGGTAATGCCTAAATGTGAAGCTGAGCTTTCATTTTTAAAGTAACTGAAATCCAATTAATAAAAGGGGTGGGCCAGGAACAGTAAGGCCGAGGAGGAAAAATCTAGATGATGCTAGACATCCTCCAGCCAGGAGACTAATGTTGGACTAATGTCAGTACGACAGAGTAGTCATAAGGGAGACTGTCCAAAAAATTATTTTCATCAATGTCTTCCAAGACTCTTTTTACTACGTTTAACCCTACACGGGGGGGGGGGGGAGGGAATCAAATACAATGTTTTTGAAAGCTTTCTGTTATTTCTTTGGGACAGGAAGTGAAGAGAACTCTCCCCAATGGGAAACAGCAAAATAATGAAATAAACCTTTCAGAAATGTTAACCCATCCATATTCTATCTACAGCTAATAAAAATTTGGATTAGAAATACACTTTAAGTAGTAAACATAATGCTGTGTAGGTAGAAGATGTCGGTTCTTCCAAAGATGATGACTTTTTCGTCTTTTGGAGATGTTCTATATAAGTTCTAAAAGTGGTATTCCAATAGCATAACTAAACAGGAAGCATCCATAGCCATTGACAGAGCACAAAGTGGCAAAGTGCAAATTTCAAGGCTTCGAAGCATTCAGAGTATTGGTCATGGTACAGTAAGGTCTGTTGGGTTTGTAACAGAAAAACTGTAAAATCATCTGCACAAAAAAAAAATTAAGGGCTTAAAACATCACTTTACTTTTTACAGATGCATTTTTCCTTAGCGAAAGAAAAAAAGATCCCAAGTGGCAACTGGTTGACATTTAATGAGAAATTATATGATCGATACATTCTTTACCTAACAATAAAATCAGCTTTTCCATGGTGGTTGAATAAAGATGTCATTGCTATCTGTGTGGATATAAATGCTGAGGAATTTTCATGAAACACATTAGAACCAAAGAAGTGTCCTGCAAAGGCTATGAAACAGGATCAACGTTACAGAAGATGTTCGGTTGATGCCAGTCTGGAGGAGTGGGTGTTCCAAGCAGAATACATTTTGTATGAAGACCACCATAGATAATACCTAAATGTGAAGCTGAGCTTTCATGTTTAAAGTAACTCAAATCCAATTAATAAAAGGGGTGGGCCAGGAACAGTAAGGCCGAGGATTAAAAATCTAGATGATGCTAGACATCCTCCAGTCAGGAGACTAATGTTGGACTAATGTCAGTACAACAGAGTAGTCATAAGGGAGATTGTCCAAAAAATTATTTCCATCACTGTCTTCCAAGACTCTTTTTTACTACGTTTAATCCTACACGGGGGGACTCAACTACAATGTTTTTGAAAGCTTTCTGTTGTTTCTTTGGGATAGGAAGTGAAGGGAACTCTCCCCAATGGGAAACAGCAAAAAAATGAAATAAACCTGAAATTTTAACCCATCCATATTCTATCTGCAACTAATAAAAATTTGGATTAGAAATACACTTTAAGTAGTAAACAAAATGTTATGTAGGTAGAAGATGTCGGTTCTTCCAAAGATGATGACTTTTTCATCTTTTGGAGATGCTCTATATAAGTTCTAAAAGTGGTATTCCAATAGCATAACTAAACAGGAAGCATCCATAGCCATTGACAGAGCACAAAGTGGCAAAGTGCAAATTTCAAGGCTTCGAAGCATTCAGAGTATTGGTCATGGTACAGTAAGGTCTGTTGGGTTTGTAACAGAAAAACTGTAAAATCATCTGCACAAAAAAAAAAATTAAGGGCTTAAAACATCACTTTACTTTTTGAAGATGCATTTTTCCTTAGCAAAAGAAAAAAAGATCCCAAGTGGCAACTGGTTGACATTTAATGAGAAGTTATATGATCGATACATTCTTTATTTAACAATAAAATCAGCTTTTCCATGGTGGTTGAATAAAGATGTCATTGCTATCTGTGTGGACATAAATGCTGAGGAATTTTCATGAAACACATTAGAACCAAAGAAGTGTCCTGCAAAGGCTATGAAACAGGATCAACATTACAGAAGATGTTCGTTTGATGTCAGTCTGGAGGAGTGGGTGTTCCAAGCAGAATACATTTTGTATGAAGACCACCATAGGTAATGCCTAAATGTGAAGCTGAGCTTTCATGTTTAAAGTAACTCAAATCCAATTAATAAAAGGGGTGGGCCAGGAACAGTAAGGCAGAGGATTAAAAATCTAGATGATGCTAGACATCCTCCAGCCAGGAGACTAATGTTGGACTAATGTCAGTACGACAGAGTAGTCATAAGGGAGATTGTCCAAAAAATTATTTCCATAACTGTCTTCCAAGACTCTTATTTACTACGTTTAATCCTACACGGGGAGACTCAACTACAATGTTTTTGAAAGCTTTCTGTTGTTTCTTTGGGATAGGAAGTGAAGGGAACTTTCCCCAATGGGAAACAGCAAAAAAACAGCATATTCTATCTACAGCTAATAAAAATTTGGACTGGAAATACACTTTAAGTAGTAAACTTAATGCTGTGTAGGTAGAAGATGTTGGTTCTTCCAAAGATGATGACTTTTTTGTCATTTGGAGATGTTCTATATAAGTTATAGAAGTGGTATGCCACTAGCATAACTGAACAGGAAGCATCCATAGCCACTGACAGAGCACAAAGTGGCAAATTACAAATTTCAAGGCTTCCAAATACTCAGAGTAATGGGCATGGTACAGTAAGGTCTGCTTGGTTTGTAACAGAAAAGCTGTAGGATCATCTGCACAAAACTAAAAAAAATCTAAGGGCTTAAAACATCACTTTACTTTTTAAAGATTCATTTTTCCTTAGTGAAAGGAAAAAAGATCCCAAGTGACAACTGGTTGACATTTAATGAGAAATTATATGATCGATACATTCCTTACCTACTTAAAGCGGTGGTAAACTGTGACTTTAAAAAAAAAAACCCACAAACTTACCTTAAAGCAGTGGTGTGTTGTCACCGCTGACAGGGTTTCCATCTTCACCCGGTTCTTCTTCCGGTTTCGCCAGCTCTGAGCGGCTTGATCGGCCGAGCCGCATTGTCACTCCCACGAATGCACGTGGGAGTCACTTTTTATGGCACTCAGCTCTGAAGGAATGGCACAGGAATGCCGTTCCTTCAGAGTGCATACGCCGGTGTCTTATACAAGTAACTATCTCCTAAATGGTGCACGTTTAGGAGATATTTACTGTACCTACAGGTAAGCCTTATTATAGGCTTACTTGTAGGTACAAGTGAGAAAATCTTTACTACCACTTTAACCTCCTTGGCGGTATTCCCGAGTGTAGCTCGGGGTAGAATTTCTATACCAAGAACGGTAACCCCGAGCTACACTCGGGCTTACCATGCAGCGTTCTCTGGGGGTCCCTGCAGCACTTACCTTGTCCTTCGCTCCCACGATGGGTCCCCTGCAGCGTCCCCGTCCATCTCCTCCGGTGGATGCCGGCATCTGGCTTCCGTGTTCCGGTCCCTGTGACGTCGGAACGTTCGGGCGGCGGAACCAGCAGGAAATTTGAAATTTTAAAAAAAATGACATTTTTGCTGTCATTGCTTTTTCACTGCATTTCACATACATTTTGTCCCCACTGCTTTGTCCTGTGCCCTGCCTGCATTTTGACTGTTCTTTCTGCCTGGAAACTTAGAAAAGTCCATGGCGGCCAAAAAGCGTCCCTTTACGTCAAAAGCGGTTTTAGAACAGCGATAGTAAATCAGAACCACTTGCAGAATTGAGTGATAATGATTCGTGGGGAAATTCGTCATCAGACACTGAAAACGATTTTGCGACTTTGCTCAGCGATGTGTGAATTTGCCTCTGTATTTCAAATTTCAGTGTTTTTGGTTTGATTATATTATTGAATTCAATTTATTATTATTATATTATTATTTTTTATGATTATTTATTAAATTATAATTTATGATTTCGTGTTTCAAGTTTTATCATATCCGGAATGTTTAATAGACTCTTTTTCGGATAGATTTCAGTGAGTTATTCCTAAAAATTACAGCCTACAATAAAAAACTACATATTTCCATGCAAAAAAATGGTACCGCTTTCAGCACCAAAAATCAGAAAGAATCATACCGCCGAGGAGGTTAAAAGCTGCAGTAGGTCATCAAATAATTTATAGAATAACTGGATATTCATTTGGATGTCAGATGACTGCAATTTGACTGAAAAAGAGCACTTTATGTTCACTGAAGCACACTTCGCATTTAATCTTATTGGCATTTTAAATCATGTGTCTGTTTAATAGCGGTTAATATTACTTTCTGAAGACAGCTTGCTATATTTTCTGGACAGTAGTAAAATGTTTTGACAGCTGTGAAGCAGAGTCCCAGATCCAAACCCATAATCCATGTTTACCTTGAATAAGTCTAGTTACTACACAGCCTGATGGATTTTGTTTTACATGTTGACCTTTAAAGGAAATTTTTAGGATTAGAAATAATTTGCTCAATACAACAGATAAATTGTGTTTACACTGGGATTTTCTGTTCTCTGCAATCGATAGTGGCATTAGCATCCATAACTGGAATTACTTTGAAGGTGCTATCATTTAGCTCATTGCTACATACATTATCAAATAATATTGTAAGCAAATACAGAGTTTACAAATGGTTGACATTCCTATAATTAACCTTTTAGGGAATATATTACTTGAACCTGCGATCTCATTGACCTTCAGAGTAGTGATTGATACAGAGATGGGATAGTACATGGGATGTGCATAAATATAACATACTAAATTAAATTAAAAATAAAAATACAAACATGCAACATATATGTTTAGAACATGTCTGTTCTTTTTTAAGCGGTTCTTTTTTTTTTCTTTAAAATATCAGTAAAATTTATTGAAAAGAAATAGCAATGGTACTATATTAAAAGGTGATAAATTAACCAAAGATTAAAGTGTTACTAAACACAGGACCCTGCATTCACTATATCTGGTCTCCCACAGCACACAGAACATGGAAGTGCAATTATTTTAGTAAATACAAAGTGCTAAATAACTTTTCTCATCAGCAGTTAGAGCAGTCTTGTGACTTCTATCAGTGTCCAGCAGAGCACATGTTAAAGCTTTTAGGAGGAGTTTTCACTGTGCACTAGGAGGATGTGGAACCCCTGAACTCTGTCTGGACAATGCCGATTAGCGTTGTGCTGATCACATGCACTCTCCTAAGAAAAAAGAAAACTTATCTAGCAATAGACACTAAACTGAGCATGTGCAGAGGAAGGGTGGACTGACGATTTGGAAATTCGGGCACTGCCCGAGGGCCCGGGGTCAGTAGGGGGCCCCATGAGATGCCCCTGGTACCTTTTTCATAGGCTTTTTGGAGTTTGGGCAAGGACACAGGGACCCCATGATCCCCTATTACCTGGGGGCCCCATGCGTTGTCAGTCCCCCCTGGTGCAGAGTGACTTCACATGATATGTCATTATCAGGGGATAGGAGTGGGACACTGGAAGAAGGGGAGGCCCTGTCTTCTGTTCAGTGCAATAAAATGTTCTGTTGCTCCTGGTGTTCTGACTATCCAATATTGTAGCCTGTTGTTTTCCTCCAAAGTTCACAGCAGCTGCATTTTTCTTTCCAGCATGCATGTGGATCCCCTACTGCTTCACGAATAATTGTGTTTCCAGTAACTTCACTGCTGAAATGTCCCTTGCTAGAATATTTCATCCTCTTTTGAAGGGACAGAGAAGATGCTACATGGCTACAACAATGCAGGAACATGCCTGTGTAATGAATAACAGAGACATGTGTAAGTTAAGGACAACACAAAAGCCCAGTTGGGAAGTGTTAACAGCACTGCAACCTTATACCAGGACCTTCATGGCAGGTTCACTATTTGTTATTTTAATATAAGTTGCATATTTAAAATATATTAAAAATGACTTTTGTAAATACATTAACATGTGAAGGCTTATTTGAGATTTTAGCGATTGGGTTTACATCAACTTCAAATCTAAATTTGATTCAGTGAGCTATGTGATGTACAAACCGTGGGTCCCATATAATTAATCTTACTGATTATGTGTTGGTGCGCATGAATGTGTCTGTAAATGTATAAGGCAAGCAAATACTTTGTTGATTAATTGAAATATGTAACACTGTGAATACCTATCTAAGCCTCAAAAGATATGGTTAAGGACAGTGTTTTCAGTCTTTTTATCTTGCAACATTTTAGCAGAATTATTGGCATATGCATGGAAAGATACTCCATCCCGTATCTTAAAATACCTCAAAATATACAAGAAAAGAAAAAAAAACCCTGTTGATAAAGTGTTATTAATCTCACATACCAGGAAAGTGAGGTGCCTTAATTCTGAAAAATTAAACATATTTTCAATAAATAAATTTTGAGTACAGATAAACAAACTTCTAAAAACTTTGAGCTATTGTGGATTTAGCTAAACGTTTTTAAAAACGTGAAATTTCTCAGAAATTTGAAAATGTCGAACCGGAAATCCCCCTGACATCAACAGAAATCTGATCCTGACTCCTTAATGTATGTATTATAGAGCAGAAAATGGTGCAAAATTGCCTAGAATAGTAACATTTGGAAAAGAGGTACGATGCCACATCCAAAAATGTCATAGCAAAATAATGGGTCATTCCCAATAATAGCACGGGGACATTAAAGGCTTCGTACTAAGGCAAATAACTTAATAGGGTTCCATAAAAAATGTAGTTTTATTACAGCAACATATATAATTTATTTTAAAATAGTCTATATCAGTGTTTATTAAACTTTTTTTCAGTTAAATTCTGCATAATCTTAAGGCACCCCATTCTAAAATGTAAAAAACTAAACTAAAAGTTTTACATAATGCAGCAACATCCACATATGTAGGACACCCAGTGATGGAGGTGATTTACTCTTCCAAAGCAAATACACCTTTGCACACTGGTACTGACTATTATTCCAGTTTTTCTTCTTCTCCCTCAGTTTCTCTCCCTCATTCAGCTAATGTGAGCCCAGTACTGGTAAGAGAGGCAGGGTAGGAGCAAACAAGGAATGCTGTGCTCCTTATCAACTGAAGACATCAGTGGATGTTAAGAAGCCAATGGCTGGAAGGTTCTAATGGTGCACAACAATAACCTATGGCTTTGTGTAACGAAAAGGCAGGGTTCATCCATCCACTGACTTGTATAAATTTTTTGGGCTATTTTTACGCATTTTGCCAAGGCACCCCTGAAGAAACCTGAAGGCACCTAGGTTGAAAAAGGCTGTTCTATATAACCATAATGCTTCCACAGTACAAAAAAAATTATTAAAACCATAAAGGGTTCTGACAAATTCAAGGATGGATGCTTATACATACCCGCTAGCTTAGTTCAACACATTTTGCAGCCTGGTATGGACCTTGCAGGAGCATCATGAAGTTTCTATGTACTGAGCATGCATGAACCCCATAGACTCCACAGGGCCGCCACTCAAGACAATGCACACACCAAGACCTCCACCCATGGGCACTGGACTATACAGGGAGGAGATGGAGACCGCAACCTGCTAGAGAACCACCATTAAATAATTGCATCCAGAACAAGCATCTATCTTTGACTATTCCGGGTAATATGAGTTATATGCAGATTTGTAAAAGTACCAGTGTGGGATTCCTAGATCTGGATACTCTTTGATAAGTGATCACATGACCACTGATCGTTGAGTTCTCACTGCAGCTCTGAGCAGAGAGTGGTTACTGTCAGTCACCGCTGTCTGCTCTGACCCCCCCCCCTACACTGGGCTGTGGAGGGGGAGAGAGCAGCTGGCTCAGGATTTCAGCATTGAGAGGCTGACCCAGGTACTGCTCCAGACCCTGGGGTGGATCTCAACTTTAAAGTCGGGATCTTTCACCAGCTTTGGCCAGATGAGCGGCATCAAACGGGTCACAGGAGTGTAGAACAGAAAATCTTTGGATGTACTTCTCCTTTAAAGTGGTTCCAATAAAAAAGATGTCATACTTACCTGCTCTGCCCAATAGTATTGGTGCAGGTGCTAAAGAGCGCTATAAGTGATACAATATAGAGGTATCATCTAATTATGACGTATTGGTATAGTGAACACAAACATAAAATAAATAAATAAAGTGACTTTCAGTGATCCATGTATGACACAATAAAGTCCAAATGCAAACAATAAATAAATATTGGTATCCGTGACTCAGTGGCTGGAAGCTTTTGTATAATATTGCACTAACCAGAAGTGCATTTGTGTATATAAATCCCGTCATGGTCATCTGGATGCGGATGGAGATATTACGAATCATCTGGCACACATCAGCATGTCAGGTGATCAGCAGACCTTTAGGGAGGAGCCCAGCTGCTGACGTCACGTCGCACAGGCCGCGAGGAAGGCCAGCTGCCATCTTTACTGTTTCTTTTAGCCAGATGTGAGTGCATTTGAATTACCTTTATCAGAGTCCTTTGAATAAAATACCGCACTATCAAAGATTCTCTCTCTGGCTAGTTATTTAACGAGCCCCTAAGGTGGAGTCTCACAACACACCCACTACATGCCCAGTATCGATCTTTAATATCGGATGTGATGCCCCTGGAACCTGTGAGTGAGGTCTGCTGATCACCTGACATGCTGACATGTGCCAGATGATTCATAATATCCGTATCCAGATGACCAAGACAGGATTTATATACACAAATGCGCTTTTATATTGCGCTTCTGGTTAGTGCAATATTATACAAAAGCTTCCAGCCACTGAGTCACGGATTTCACCAATATTTATTTATTGTTTACATTTGGACTTTATTGTGTCATACATGGATCACTGAAAGTCACTTTATTTATTTACTTTATGTTTGTGTTCACTATACCAATACGTCATAATTAGATGATACCACTATATTGTATCACTTATAGAGCTCTTTAGCGCCTGCACCCATATTTCCTTACTTCTAATATTTGTTCTCAACGCTGCATTTCTGCATTACATATTTATTTAAAGAGCCTGAGGTTTCACCTTCATATAAGAGACTTGTTACCTAGCGCTCGTGTTTTCATTCTTTTATCATGTCCAATAGTATTGAGCTGACTGGTCCCTTACCTCCTTTTCTGGGGTCACCCATCAGGGTTGTCCACTCCTCCTCTTCTCTGAGTGCCCAATCAGCAATTCATGTGCTGCAGTGGCACTCGTGCAGGCTTCCTCCAGAGCCTGGCCACGTGTATCTATAGACACACACAGCACAGCTATGGCTCCAGCACCCACCTCCCAGGCTTTGACTGACAAAAGCAGAAGCCAATTGGCTCCCGCTGCTGTCTGTATGTCCTGTGAGGTGAGGAAAAGAGAGCATCATTTATGTTCATGTGTACATAACAAAGAGTGCAGATAGCAAGAAAGGTGGCCACATGAAGGACAGCAATGCTCTCAGTCTTTTAGTACCCCTTATAAAATAAGAGACGCTACATTTACTACAAATATCTGCCAGCATAAACAACCAGCATCTAGGGAGGCAGTGAGAATGAGAAGCCATCCATGATGATCCTAAGAAAACAGGTCAGTCCAAAGCCTTGACACTCTGAACACATATTTTGCCTTTTTGTCTAATAAATATGTCAAACGTAAACACATTGTCAGACACAAAATGATAGCAGATCATATTCAGTAAAGGATGCTGGAGGCAACATTTTAGCATATCTTTGTGATCTTACTGCAAAATGTTAATGAATTATTTAATACTTCTGGTGTGTTTTATACATAACTTTTCAAACTAAAAAGCATCGAGAGACAAGATCATTACTATGCATTATAGAGCCCCCTGGTCCTCCAACATCTATATTAAATGCAATCCAAAACCTGTACCATTTTAAAACTATAAACACTACAGAGCTCTAATCGCTTTTATAATAATTTTGATGCCTAAAATATAAAAATGATGGCTTTATTTTAAAAGATGTTTATTGTGTTTGTTATGTCTTTTACAGTTTACAACTTATTTTACAAGTACTAGTCCTACCAGAGTACAGTGGATATAAAAAGTCTACACACTCCTGTTAGGATGTCAGGTTTCTGCGATGTAAGAAAAGTAGACAAAGATACATCATATCAGAACTTTTTCCACCTTTAATGTGACCTATAAACTGTACAACTCAATTGAAAAACAAACTGAAATCTTTTAGGGGAGAAGTAAACATAAAAAACTAAAATAATATGGTTGCATAAGTGTGCACACCCTCTTATAACTGGGGATGTAGCTGTGTTTAGAATTAAGCAATCACATCTAAATCATGTTAAATAGGAGTCAGTACATACCTGCCATCATTTAAAATGCCTCTGATTAACCCCAGATAATGTTCAGCTGTTCTAGTAGGTTTTTCCTGACATTTTCTTAGTCGCGTCCTACAGAAAAAGCCATGGGCCACAGAGAGCTTCCAAAGCATCAGAGGGATCTTATTGTTAAAAGGTATCAGTCAGGAGAAGGGTACAAAAGAATTTCCAAGGCATTAGATATACCATGCAACACAGTGAAGACAGTCATCAACAAGTGGAGAAAATATGGCGCAACAGTGCCATTACCAAGAACTGGATGTCACTCCAAGATTGATGAAAAGACTAGAAGAAAACTGGTCTGGGAGGCTGCCAAGAGGCCTACAGCAACATTAAAGGAGCTGCAGGAATATCTGGCAAGTACTGGGCTATGAGGTAGAGTGGCAAGATGGAAGCCTTTCCTTACAAAGAAAAACATTCAAGCAAGACTAAATTTTGTAAAAATACATCTGAATTCTCCCAAAAGCATGTGGGAAAATGTGTTATGGTCTGGTGAAACCAAGGTTGAACTTTTTGGCCATAGTTCCAAAAGATATGTTTGGCACAAAAACAACACTGCACATCACCAAAAGAATACCATACCCACAGTGAAGCATGGTGGTGGCAGCATCATGCTTTGGGGCTATTTCTCTTCAGCTGGAACTGGGGCTTTAGTCAAGGTAGAGGGAATTATGAACAGTTCCAAATACCAGTCAATATTGGCACAAAACCTTCAGGCTTCTGCTAGAAAGCTGAACATGAAGAGGAACTTCATCTTTAAGCATGACAACGGCCCAAAGCATACATTCAAATCAACAAAGGAATGGCTTCGCCAGAAGAAGATTAAAGTTTTGGAATGGCCCAGCCAGAGCCCAGACTTGAATCCGACCGAAAATCTGTGGGGTGGTCTGAAGAGGGCTGTGCACAGGAGATGCCCTCGCAATCTTACAGATGTCAAGATGTGTCATGCTGATAGACTCATACCCAAAAAGACTGAGTGCTGGAATAAAATCAAAAGGTGCTTCAACAAAGTATTAGTTTAGGGGGTGCATGCTTATGCAACCATATTATTTTAGTTTTTTTATCTGTACTTCCCTCAACCTAAAATATTTCAATTTGTTGTTCAACTGAGTTGTACATTTTAGAGGTCACATTAAAGGTTGAAAAAGTTCTGAAATGATTTCTCTTTTTCTAATTTTTTTGCATCACAGAAACCTGACATTTTAACAGGGGTGTGAAGACTTTTTATATCCACTGTATATCATAATAGGGGGGATTTACTAAAACTGGTACACGGTGAAGCTTTGCATAGTAACCAATCCGCATCTAACTTCAGCTTGTTCAGTGAAGCTTTGACAATAAAACCTGGAAGGTGATTGGGGACTATGCACAGCTTCACCACATTCTGTGTGCAACAGTTCCAGTAAATCTCCCCCAATGTGTCCAGACTGTTTGGGCTAATAACAGTTGAATAGACTGCTGTGGTTTATCCATGTACTTTATGATTCTAATGAAATAAACCTTAAAATATTCTTTTATTTACACTTTCAACACAAGACTTCATCTTACCCAACCTTTGTATATTTATGTATACCTTCACTGGTATAGGAAAAAAAAGAAACAAGATTTGGCTTGTTTGTCCACTAACTCAAATCTCTGCTTCAGCCGGTAGTCATTTATTTAGTGGTGTCATTATTACCACCACTAAGCGACACCTTTTAGACAACTGCCTGCTGGCCTTTTTCAGATTGTACATAAGCCAGTGGACATTGAGGGTGACATCATTGACCAACCATGGTCATGATTGTATTTGGGTAGTGATGTCAGAAAGCATCACCAGCTGGTTTGTCAACATTCAGCGGTTGGATGGGGAGCTGTCATTTAACGATGAGAGTGCATCAGGAGCAAAGTCATGTCATTGGGGTGTTGTTTATTGTGATAGATACTGATTCTACATTGACAAATGATGTGATTAATGTTGAAATCACATCCATCCTCAATAAAGGACCTAGTCATGTTGTGTGTGTTCATTTACTTTGTCACTTTTTTGGGGAATAAAAATGGGTACTTTGTACACCTTACCAATTTAAGTACAGATGGCATAACTGGGAGCCCCTCTATTCATAAAGTGGATTTAACATTACAATAAGTTTTACCCTTTGACCCCCAAATCCACCAGGCCAGGGGTGAGACAAGATGCTAAGGAAGGCTCCCATGGCAAGGTATCCTTCTAATATTGAAGGCATGTGACCTGGTATGGTTCAGGAAAAAGGTGACACATTCACTGTCCATCCCTTTCATGGCCAACTGGGCTGCATGTATGAATAATGGTCTGTTATGGATTTGAGAGAGACCATGCTTTTTTTATTTTGAATGGAATTCCCCTTATAAAGCCACACCAGAACTCAATCTGGGATAAGGATATGGTATGGGGTTACCCCACAGTGGGTTGTTTGTTTTTTTACAGGGCATGAGGCCTTATATGTATTAGATAGGGGTCTGGAATGGATGCTAAGTGGACCTCTTGCAAAAAAAACAACAAAAATGATATGGGGTTCCTCCAAAATCCATACCAGTATATGTCACCACAAACCATGTCAGGCCTCATGCCCTCAACTCCCACTACACATGGCCAGGGATGCTGGCATACAGAATTGACCACATATAGTTTTGATTATACTTATTCGTGAAATCACAAATCACGAAGGATTCCCCAGCCACTTTCTTTACAAAAAGAAGCTGGCAAGAAAGGAACTGTCATTTTGTGGATTAATTTTTTAATGTCACTTTTGCTGGAGTACATCCTGCTGGTGCTCCAAGGTTCATGTCATCCCCAAGCATGCTATTTAAAGGAATTGTGTATTTTAATGTTGTCCTTTACATCGCATTAAAAAACTCTCTTCCCATTGAACAGTTTAAAAAAAAAAAATGCATTGGTACATGTCATGACATGGCAGTGCCCAGCTACCCATGCCTTTTTAACCAAAAGCTTGAAAACTGGCCTTGAAAAGCCCAGAAAACTATTTCAAGGTTAGGCTCCCCTAGACTTCATCATGGTTTAGTCACAATGTTCAAGGTTTGTAGATGGTTTCAAGTGTTCAACAAATGTCCAGCAAACTGAACTTTACTCGGTTCACTCATCTCTACTTATCAGTTAAATTGAGGCACTTCCACTTGATTTCTTTTACTGAATTCATGACTTGCAGCTGTATTATTTAAACTCATTCTAAAAAGACTTTCTATAGAAAAATCAAGCTGTGCTCGAACAGAAAATGTAATGCCTGAACATTTCAGATCATACAAGCTGTAATCCATGATTCAGAGAAGAAAGCAATAACCATATGCATTTTGCACATACTGCCATTCAGGTTTAAATGCCTACTAAGTTGGAAATTGACACTTACTACATTATTCTACAGTTCCATGCAGCAAGGTACAGCAGTAATTACAGATGAATCAACTATTACATCAGGTTCAAGATCTGACCTAGATCTTTACTTTTTATTTAAAAAATAATAATAGTTGTGCTCCTTGTTTGAAAATTACTTGGCATATTAGGCATACAAACTGCTCTCCTCTGGTACATTGAAAACAGTTACAGAAATAGCAGCCTACCAGGAGGTGTTTTAACAGAAGCCTAAAATTATTCCTCCTTTTTAAGCAGTAGTATCATATAAAATTCTTATGAAATTTAAGCCACTGTACAAACCCAAAGCACAGAGGTGTATGTGTTTTCAAGGGACAAGTTGGAGGCTTATTAGTTTACAATGACTCAGTGTTGTACAAGGTGGCTTTGTTTATGTAAAAGCCAGTTGTTATCATATCAGTGCTGGCTTGTCCTCCATAACAGCATTTGCCAAAATTGACAATGTCACCAAAATGTCTTGATTTACTAAATCTGGATGATTCCTTTAAGATAAGGGGGCCCCAAGATACCACCCCCTATGTAAATAAGCTAAAAACACATTAACAGTAAATATTGACATCATGCTTATTGTACTTATTATCCAATCAAAAAAAAACAATACCCCAATCACATTGTCCAGTGATATAGATTCACATTGATCATGATGAAAAAGCCATCGAAAGAAAAAAATCTCACTGACTACCATCATGACTCACTCCCTTCGCTCACAAGCACCAAATGACACCTCTTAGATGTAAATAAAGGCACACAGTTTTCTGAATGATTTAATTGATCAAATATGGGCATGACCATAATTGGTCAATGTCATTGCCAACATATGGTCATGTGGCCAAAGTTGATCAGTGATATTAGCACAATCCCCACTCCTTTATTAACACAAACAGGGATACCTTGCCAGTAAACGTATGAGACCTGGTGACTTCACCAGTTGCTAAGGACAAGGCAGGGGCCAGCATCCTTCACTTCCCTAACAACCATTGACTGGAAGGAAGCAAAAAGCACAGCATTTGGACTAATGACCAAACAGCCAAAGTTCAATCCAATTCCTAACCTCATCCCTAGTTTCTACCTATCATGGGAAAAACATGTCGCTAATAATTACTCTAGAAAAAGCCATGCCTAAGTACACAGGCCTACTGTATCTTATTTTAAATCTGCTCTCATGTAGTTGTTTTATTGTACTCTGCATCTTACATCAGAATGCATCCATCCAGCATCTAATTCGTTTTCAGTTTGGACCTCATGCAAAGTATAGACTCCTAAGGAGTGAAATGCAGAATCCAGCCCCCCCCCCCCCCCCAGGAAAGGCTGATGATTTTTAATAAACAATGTGTAAACAAAAATATTGTGCAAAGAGATGCTGCTGCTCAAAGTGATATACACTAAATACTAATAACTAATAAAACACAGCGCATTCCAATTAAAGTCCATACGCCCCATTCTCCTTGCTTATATTTTCCAATACCAGTGTCCCATGCTCTAAATAATTCTAATGCCAGTGCTCCATATTGTAACTGATTCCAGTCAAATTGTGCTCAGTGTTCCCTCCCCTACGTACTCCTCACTCACCAGATGAGATTGAGATCTAGCTTTATGGGCTTAAGGGTCAATAAACGCTTTTCTCTGGTGGGATGTGCTCATAGATGTTTCCAGGATTCCATCATATAGAGTGCCGGATCCACAGTTGTAATAAGAAAGGTTCAACCCACCAATGTATTCCATTTGTCATCAAATATGTACCAAAGGGAAGCAGAAGAAACTCTAATAGTGTAATGTTGTCATACCATTTATTATCTCTAATAAAAAAAATATATTACACTCACATTTCATAAAAAACAAATTGCCTTGTATATTGGTGATGCAGTAACACTGAGCACAATTTGATTGGAATCCTTTACAATACTGCACACTGGCATTGGAATTATTTTGAGCATGGGACACTGGTATTGGAAAATATAGGCATGGAGCATGGGCATATGGACTTTAATTGGAATCTGCTGTGTTTTATTAGTTATTAGTTCTTCACCAATATTCAGGTTCCCAGCACCACCATTTTGGCTATGGGAGCCAGCTGTGACTTCCTGCTGTTTCACAGCCAACTCCCCAGTGCACATGTGCAAGATGTGCTGCATTTGCAGACTGGTCCCGCAGCCTCCTGGGATGTGTTGCATAACTCAGGAGGTTGCGGGCAGGGAGAGGTGGCGAACTTCAGCTAATCTTACCTAGGCGATAAAAGCATAAGTGGGAGTAAATGCCTGTCAGAAATAAGTAGGTATCTGTTCCCAGAAAAAAAAAATGTTTCCAATGATGGCAGAGATGAAGGAAGGAGGAAGATGAGCAGAACTTTACTTTAACCTCCTTGGCGGTATTCCCGAGTGTAGCTCGGGGTAACATTTCAGTACCAAAAGCGGTAACCCCGAGCTACACTCGGGAATACCATGCGGCGCTGCTCCGGCATGTGTTCTTCACTTACCTTACCCTGCGCTCCCACGATGTGTCCCCTGCAGCGTCCCCGGCCATCTCCTCCGGCCGATGCCGGCATCCGGCTTCTGTGTCCTGTCCCTGTGACATCGGGACGTACAGGCGCCGCCGCCGGCGGCGGCGGGAAATTTAAAATTTTTAAAAAATGTCATTTTTTTTTTCTTCATTTTACACAGTAAAACATTGCTGTTTCAACCTATTTCACATACATATTGTCCCTAGTGCTTTGTCCTGCGCCCTGCCTGCATTTTGTCTGTTCTTTCTGCCTGGAAACTGAGAAATGTCCATGGCGTCCAAAAAGTGTCCCTTTAGGTCAAAAGCGGTTTAGATCAGCTAGAGAACAGCGATAGTAAATTAGAACTACTTACAGAATTGAGTGATAATGATTCGTGGGGGAAATTCGTCATCAGAAACTGAAAACGATTTTGCGACTGAGCTCAGCAATGTGCGAACTTGGCGCTCTATTTCACATTTCAGTGTTTTTGGTTTGATTATATTATTGAATTAAATTTTTTATTATTTTTATATTATTTTTATGATTATTTATTAAATTATAATTTATGATTTTGTGTTTCAAATTTTATCATACCCGGGATGTTTACTAGACTCTTGTTCGGACAGATTTCAGTGAGTTTTTCCTAAAAATTACAGCCTACAATAAAAAAAATACATATTTCCATGCAAAAAAATGGTACCGCTTTCAGCACCAAAAATCTGAAATAATCATACCGCCAGGGAGGTTAAGGTGAAATTCCGCTTTAATTCCTATTTTCAATTGTTTCCTCTTTAGATTCCAAGTTCAGTGTTTAATAGTCCAGACTTTAAAGTGCTATCATGTGTTTATTTTTCTTATATTGTTGATTCGGCATTCATGTAATCAAGACATGTTGCAGTATAAATATTTAAAAATGAATCTAACTCTAGATGGGTTTTTCCATTTTAATGTATTATTATTCTCTACGTGTAGCCATGGCTATTTTAAATGAATACAAAGTTTTAAACATTTTCAGTAATTGAGGAAATCTGTTTCCTGTGCTGCATCTAACTTTTTGCTTTATTAGTTTATCATCTTTCATTAGCTTCTGAGATTCTTGGATCAGTTCACTCATCAGCCAACATGTCATTTTCTCCGAAAGTTACTTAAGATTGTGGTCTGCCCAGTGTTCTGAAAAGTGCAAATTACGCTTCTGATTTGTCACTGCCATATTATGAAAAATCTTAAAGTGACCCTTCCCCCTCTTTTTTTGATAATATCACTGGTTCTGTATTTTAATATATACAGTACCTTGAAAAAGTATTCATACCCTTTGAAATTTTCTACATTTTGTCATGTTACAACCAAAAATGTAAATGTATTTTATTGGGATTTTATGTGATAGACCAACACAAAGTGGCACATAAATGTGAAGTGGAAGGAAAATGAAAAATGGTTTTCAAAATATTTTACAAATAAATATGTGAAAAGTGTGGCATGGATTTGTATTCAGCCCCCTTTACTCTGATACCCATATCTAAAATTTAGTGAAATCAATTGCCTTTAGAAGTCACCTACTTAGTAAATAGAGGTCACCTGTGTATAAATTAATCTCCATATAAATACAGCGATTCCGTGAAGCCTTCAGAGGTTTGTTAGAGAACATTACTGAACAAACAGCATGATGAAGGCCAAGGAACACCAAACAGGTCAGGGGTAAAGTGGTGGAGAAGTTTAAAGCACAGTTAGGTTATAAAAAAATATCCCAATCTTTAAACATCTTAAGGAGCACTGTTCAATCCATCATCAGAAAATGTAAAGAGTTTGGCACATCTGCAAACCTACCAAGACATGGCCATCGACCTAAACTGACAGGCCGGGCGAGGAGAGCATTAATCAGAGAAGCAGCAAAGATACCTATGGGAACTCTGGAGGAGCTGCAGAGATCCACATCTCAAGTGGGAGAATCTGTCCACAGGATAACTATTAGTCATGCACGCCACAAATTTGACCTTTATGGAAAAGTGGCAAGAAGAAAGCTGTTGTTGAAAGAAAGCCATAAGAACTCCCGTTTGCATTTTGTGAGAAGCCATGTGGGGGACACAGCAAACATGTGGAAGAATGTGCTCTGGTCAGATGAGACCAAAATTATTATTTTTGACCTAAAATCAAAATGCTTTGTGTGGTGGAAAACTAACACTGCACATCACCCTGAACGCACCATCCCCACCATGAAACATGATGGTGGCAGCATCAGGTTGTGGGGATGCTTTTCTTCAGCAGGGACAGGGAAGCTGGTAAGAGTTGATGGGAAGATGGATGGAACCAAATACAGGGCAATCGTAGAAGAAAACCTGTTAGAGTCTGCAAAAGACTTGAGACCGGGGCAGAGATTCACCTTCCAGCAGGACAAGGACCCTAAACATACAGCCAGAGCTACAATGGAATGGTTTAGATCAAAATATATTCATGTGTTAGAATGTCTCAGTCAAAGTCCAGACCTAGATCCAATTAGGAATCTCTGGCAAGACTTGAAAATTGCTATTCACAGACACTCTCCATCCAATCTGACAGACGTCAGTGAAAGGTAGTTTTAAAAAGTATTGAATCTGGGGGGCTGAATACAAATGCATATTTATTTGTCAAAAATTGAAAACCATTTATCATTTTCCTTCCACTTCACAATTTTGTGCCACTTTGTGTTGGTCTATCACATAAAATCCCAATAAAATGCATTTACGTTTTTGGTTGTAACATGACAAAATGTGGAAAATTTCAAGGAGTATGAATACTTTTTCAAAGCACTGACTGGCTTCTTCTTCTTTGTACTTTGCCAGCCCAACGATGATATTGCTCTCGATCTAATGCATGTGCAGTATGAGATCAGGCTGGATTACTTTTGAACAATAGCACATTGCCCCAAATCATGATCATGAGATCTGGTGCATACAACATATGTGATATGGGGTAGTGCATTATTGCCAAGCTTCCCCAGATTACATACAGTACATGTGACTGAGTGCACATGTTATTTTTCAATACCAATTCGCCATGATCTCATATGGCACATGCACAAGATCAGGTGAGGTTTCCCTGGAGGTGCCAATGATGTGGCTTTCCAAAGCAAACAAAAAAAAACCCTGCCAGGTGTGTTAACCCTTTCATACTCTATCCAAAGCAAAAAGATAAATGGATATTTGCCATACATATACTTTAATGTAACATCTAATTCATAAAGGGTAATCTGCCAAAATCAATTACTACCACACTAGCCAGCTAACTGTTTGATCAAAAGCCTCCAAAGTTTTGGTCACAACTGGCCTGCTGATGTCATTCTCCAAGTGGAACAAAAATATCTGGAACCAGCAGTAATTGGCAATCCATAAAAACCCAACTTCAAAATTTGCATTATCTTTTACTAGGGCTTTTTTTTCGGCAGGACGTGCTGGAACGCTGTTCTGACACCTCCGTCAGAGACAGTGTGGGAGACACTGGGAGCAAAGCCCGCTGCCGCACCAGATTGATAATACGGCCGAGCGGGTAGAGCAGGTACGAGGACAGGCAATACAGCTCAACTCCGGATGCAGCCTGACAGAGTGGAAGACAGCATGAACTGCACTCTGCTCCGCCTCTCCCTGCAGACTAGAAGACCATTTTGGTTCCACTGTGTGTAGCAGAGGTGTGGAGCGGATCGACCGTGGGGGAGACAAGTTTTTAGCCTTTTTTGGCAAATTAACTGACAATGCTGCTGATTGGGAATTTGTGACTGTCTTTTGCTGGATTGAGCTGTTTACTGGATAGGAGATGTCTCTTGCTGGATATGGAGCTGTCTCTTGCTGAATATGGGTCTGTTTCTTGCTGGATATGGGCCTGTCCCTTTGCTGAATATGGAGCTGTCTCTAGCTGGATATGGGCCTGTCTCCTGCTGGATATGGGCCTGTCTCTTTGTTGGATATGGAGCTGTTTTTGCTGAATATGGACCCGCCTCTTGCTGGATATGGGCCTGTCTCTTTGCTGGATATGGTGCTGTCTATGGCTGGATATGGGAATATCACTTCCTGGATATGGGACTGTCTCTTTGTTGGATATGGGACTGTCTCTTGCTGGATAGGGGGATATCTCTTGCTGGATATGGGGTTATCTATTGCTGGATATGGGGATGTCTCTTGCTAGATAGGGAGGTGTCTCTTACTGGATATGGGGATGTCTCTTTGCTGGATTGGGCTATCTGTTTTCTGGATGGGGGATGTCTCTTGCTGGATATGGGGCTGTCTACTGATGGACTTGGGCCTGTCTTTTTGCTAGATATGGAGCTGGTTCTTGCGGGATATGGGCCTGTCTCGTTACTGGATATGGAGCTGTCTCTTGCTGAATATGGGACTGTCTCTTTGTTGGATATGGGGGATGTCTCTTTGCTGGATATGAGACTGTCTCTTTGTTGGATATGGGGGATGCCTCTTGCTGGGTATGGGGCTGTCTATTGCTTAATATGGGGATGTCTCTTGCTAGATAGGGGGATGTCTTTTGCTGGATATGGGGCTGTCTCTTCCTGGATATGGGGTTGTCTCTTGCTGGATATAGAAGATGTCTCTTGCTGGATATTGGGCTGTCTCTTGCTGGATATTGGTCTGTCTCTTTGCTAGATATGGGCCTGTCTCTTGCGGGATATGGGACTATCTCTGCTGGACAGGGCTGTCTGATGGATTGACCTGTCTATTTGCTGGATATGAGCCTGTCTCTTTGCTGGCTATGGGGATGTCTCTTTGCTGGATATGGGCTTGTCTCTTTGCTAGATATAGGGGATGTCTCTTGATGGATATGGAGGGTATCTCCTGCTGGATATGGGGGTGTCTCTTTGCTGGATTTGGGCCTGTCTCTTTGCAGGATATTGGCCTGTCTCTTTGTAGGATAAGGGCCTTTATCTTTGCAGGATATGAGCCTGTCTCTTTGCATGATATGGGAATGTCTCTTTGCTGGATATGGGCCTGTCTCTTTGCAGGATATGGGCCTATATCTTTGCTGGATATGGGGCTGTCCATTGCTTGATTTGGGGCTGTCTCTTGCTAGATAGGGGGATGTCTCTTGCTGGATATGGGGCTGTCTCTTGCTGGATATGGGGATGTCTCTTCCTGGATATTGGGCTGTCTCTTGCTGGATATTGGGTTGTCTCTTTGCTGGATATGGGCCTGTCTCTTGTGGGATATGGGACTGTCTCTGCTGGACAGGACTATCTGCTTGATTGAGCTGTCTCTTTGCTGGATATGGGCCTGTCTCTTTGCTGGATATGGGGGGTGTCTCTTGCTGGATATGGGAGGTGTCTCTTGCTGGATATGGGGCTTTCTTATGCAAGATATTGGCCTGTCTCTTTGCTGGATATGAGCCTGTCTCTTTGCTTGATATGGGGATATCTCTTGCTTGATATGGGAATTTTTTTTTGCTGGATATGGAAATGTCTCTTTGCTGAATATGGGTCTTTCTCTTTGCTGGATATGGGTGGTGTCTCTTGATGGATATGGGACTTTCTCTTGCAAGATATTGGCCTGTCTCTTTGCTGGATATGGGCCTGTTGAAATAATCTGGAAGTTCCTCTAAGCTTACTTTGGTACTGGATATTTCTAATGTTTTGTGCATTTTACTACATTACTTTTTATTGAAAAATGTCATACAAATTACTTGTATAGCCCCCATAAACTATACTTAGTTACCTGTTCTCTAAAGGGGGCGGATTTGACCACCCAAAAAAGTCACAGTAATGACTATTTTCTAGTCTTATATGCAAGGGATTGGAAAACAGATTGCATGGGAGGCTGGCCATTGCCAGGGCAACATGTACCAAAAAAAAGATCTGTTTGGCAAGAAGCAGCAATTTTAATTAAGCCTTAAAGGGCAACATTGAACATTTAAAATTCCTCTAAATAACATACCTGAGGGATGCCCTGAACCGTCTTGTGAGGTGTTGCGTGATGTACACAACCTAGTATAGCAAATATGGTGTGCGGCCAGTCTCATGCAAAAAAAGAAGAGACAAAAGCTGGATTTTCTTTAAAAATCCATACCAGAGCCAATTCCAAGCAATTACAAGCATGTAGCCTGGTTGGCAAGGACATGGGGGGTAATGAGCATGCACATCTCTCCTGAACCATGAAAGGCCACATGCCCTCAACACCCTACCTTGTTAGGGGGACCCCTTGGCAAAGCACCTTGTCTGTTTGCTGATGAGAACCTTGGCCCTTTGGCTGTGAGAGTCGGTAAGGTCTTATCAGAATATGGAAGACCCCTTTACCATTAATGGGGCACCCAGATACTACCCCTTCAATGGTAATGAGTAAGGGGTACATAAAACCTCTACTCATTCACACAAAAAAGTGAAAAATAAGTAAATACACTTTACACAGTTTTGACAAGTTCTTCAATAAAAATGACCACTGTATAAACTCATTATCAATCACATCATCCAGTGATGCAGATCCACATCAATCATGATAAACCCCATGTGCCAAAAGACAAAAATCCCACCGACTGCCAGCATGGTCACCACCGAATGTTATCTCTCAGGCACTGCTGATAAAAGTAAACAAAGAGGTGTAGTTTCCCTGGTGAAGTCATTGACCAAATAGATTTTTCCTTATTTGATCAAGTAATTTCCTAAATGTAACCATGTGTTTATATTTGGTCAGTGATCTTAGCGCTATACCTGCCCTTTGTTTACGTGGTCAGGGATTCTTGGCCAGCAAGTAAATGGGGCCAGGTGACATTAAAAGTTGTTAAGGATGCAGTGGGTGCCAGCATCCACTGCTTCTTTAACAACCATACATAGCAATATATTATATTTAGTACAAGAAAGAAAACTGCTAGTATTTGTGACATTCAGCTCCTGCATAATGAGCAAAAATCTGGTGCAAGACTTGTCATTCTCCTCAAACAGGATAAACCTGTAGGTAAATATGAGAACCAAAACCTAAGTGGAACTGTGGGTTTGGTATTCCCTTTCTGGGAAATGAACTAGTAATCTAATCAAAGTCATTGGGAACAGATGAACCAGCATATAACATTAGCCATAAGTATATAGATATATAGATGCATACCAGCATGGAAATTATACAAGATTTTTTTAACAAAAGATTAATAATAGTGTCAGGGCTCCGGGTATGACCAGAGGTGTGTGGACTGACACAGGGAAACGCAGGCTTCAGATATGGTATAAACAATATGATTTATTAAGACTAACAATACAAAATGCAGTGCAAAACTAGACATAAACACAGTGTAAACAAACCAAACCAAACCACCTACAGATAACAATACATACAATGCAAGAGTAGTCAGGCAGGCCGGGTCAGTAGCAAATGGGCAAACGGAGTACCAGGAACAGGCGGGAGAGTGGTCGGGGTCACAAGCTGGGTTCAGTAACTCACGGGCAGCGCGGTGCAGAGGGTCAGGCAGAGAATGGTCAGGGTAACAAGCCAGGGATCAAACAGGAGAAGTCAGCAGAGGTCAGGATCAGGCAGGGTCAGCAACAAGTCAGGCAGAAACAGGAACAGGAACACAGGATACAAGATACAGGGGCCCATGGAAAAACACACACCAAGGCCCTGACTGTGAGTCTGGCCATTCCTTAAATACAACCCCTGCAATCAGCTTCAGGTGTTTGGCTGACTGCAGGAGTGAGTCTCTGATTGCTGAGAGCACCCGCTGGCCAGCTCTGGTACTGCAGCCCACAAGGCAGGTGAGTCCCACCATTATTGGCAAGTCCATTCCTAACAAATAGTAGATACACCAATGTACAAACAGGTAATATCAGCAAAGGGCCTATCTAGAGTTCTAAAGGAAGTGTACACTTATGCCTTGGTATACATAGTTGTTATTATTATTATATACCTCCAGATGAATGTCGCAGCAAAGTTCAGTTACAGGGGCTCCTAAGGATGATCCTGATGCAGCATTCGTCTTTGTGCCGGAGACCTAAAGATAAGATCTGCGGTGATGAGGAGACACTTTAGCCATTGTCCAACCAGCCTAGAATGCAGCTTTTCACCAACAGAAATGGTGGTGTGGCACTGGAACTCAGAGTCAGCCTATCTACTCTGTGCTTAGTCCCTAGTAGTATGGCTGCTGAACTGACCGAATTTTCTTCCATGTATGGCTGGCTTAAGTGAAAATGTAGAACCAGTGGACTGATAAATCATCTTGTCCCTGCAAAGCTGTAGGTCTTTGGGACAAGAGAACTGGCTTATCAACTCCAGTCACTGGGAGGCTGAACAAGCTCTATTGTTTCAGATTGTGTCAGTTACAAGGATGAGACAAACCATTTACCACTGACAGGGGTGCTTACAATGATCAGCTTTTATTTATTTATTAAAACCTTTAATCCAAAAGGAAAAAAATCATTTTGCAGTCACTGATTATAAAGTATTAGATGGAATTGAGCTTCAATATATTATTGTATCTATATCTACTAGTGCTTCTAACTCTCCTCTTTACCCAGACTGACAATGCTGCTCTCCAAAGGTGTCTCCTGTGTTATTTACTCCTGAGTGCAGGCACTCTAATACAGGAAGTGTGTTACTGGTCCGATCACCTGGTGAAAACAGAGGGAAAAAGCCTAACAAAAATAAAACTATTGCAGTAACCACATCATGATTAGAAAGCTGTAATATATTACTTTTTGGTTTTGGGTATAACACAGCTTTAATCCTTGCTATGGCAATCAGCATTCTCTTTCCCTGTCTGATGGTCAAGGCTTTTGTACATGCCCTTGGCACCTCACTTTCACTATAGAATTGCAAGTAAGTGCCGCGACCAGCAGAGTAGTGAAGAGAAACGGTTTTGGGGACTGGCCTTGCAGCTGGAAGGAAGCCAGCAGGAGTGAGGAATAAGGTAAGTAAAGTTGCTTTTATTTTCCCCCTAGACAAAATGAGCATTTACCCTGGTAGTACCCCTCTGCAAAGGTAATTTGTTATTTTTCCACAATGTACAGACACCTGAGTTCAGATTTAAACAGTTATTACATGGGCTTTGAGTACCCCCTTTTCACGTATATAGTTTTTGTAGGACATTTACAGCACAGAACTCTTTATTCGAAACATTAAAATATTAAAAATTGTATATTTCTAATATAATAATCTAAAACTTATAAACAGACATATGCCCTTGTTAAAAGATTTTTTTGTTTTTTTTAGGGTTTTTTTAGTAGGGGTTTGAAGTGTTAGAACCTCTGTCAACATTTTATTATGTACTGATTTGGGAGGTTTCTTTTTAGTTACATCTAATCGATTTCAGAGTACGGAAGATAAGGGAAACATTTCCACATTTTCTGTCTATTTGAAGGGTGGCATACAGATCAAAAAAGTTCTAGGAAATCCCCCAAAAGGGACACTAGCAGCAATAACACAATGTTTTCTAGTAGAAGAGGAATGTTTAGAAAATCTGTCAGGATTTTATTGCTGTCTGTGTCCCCGTGAGGGAGTTGTCCTAAAATATAATATTTTACTTACACTTCTTGCAATGGTAAGCTGTCACTCAGATGAGATTTTTATAACAATGTTAAATAAAGTCTATGAGCACAGACATAATTGATCCCATGCTGCCACATAGCCAGTAGTAATATGCTTTCCTGAAGCACTGGCTTTTTTATATTTTCTTTTAAACCATGTTGGGTTTTCCACACTGATCTGTACTCACCCAGTCACAGTGTCACTCAATGCCCCGTGTGGTACATCCACATAGATCTTGTTGACCCCCCATAATTGCAACTGTCCCATATGTTTGTCTAGCAAAAACATATTCCATATGTTTGTCTAGCAAAAAGATCCTCTAAAAGTGAGCCAGCTCTACTTCCATGACTCCCAACTTTGAGATGGCAACACCAATTAGCAAATAGTATCTGGGCAAGGAACATACCCCTGCCACACCCCAGTTATATGGAGAAATAATACACAAAATACGATTAGTTAAACCCACACGTATTTTTCATCACTGCTTTTTTTCTTTATGCTTTCTTTTGAAATGAACAAATTCAATAATTTAAAATTTGGATGAAATGTTTATTGAAGTAAAGTGCTTTTGATAGCTGGGCAGCACAATGGCTAAATGGTTAGCACTTCTGCCTAGCATAGGGGTAGGCAACCTGCGGCTCTCCAGCTGTTGCAGGACTACAAGTTCCATCATGCCTCTGCAAGTCATAGCTGTAATTGTCAGTTTTGTAATGTTGCAATGCCTCATGGGAAATGTAGTTCCACAACAGCTAGAGAGCCGCAGGTTGCCTACCCCGGCCCTAGCAGCACTAGGGTGGTTGGTTCAAATCCTAACCATGGCACTACCTGCCTGGAGTCTGCATGCTCTCACTGTGCCTGCATGGGTTTCCTCTGGTTTCTTCCCACATTCCCAAGACATGTTGGTAGGTAAACTGGCCCTAGTATATGAATGTGAGTTAGGGACCTTGGATTATACACTCCATGAGGATTAGGGACTGATGTGATTATACGATATATGTAAAGAACTGCATAAAATGATGGCACTATATAAGTACATGTAATAAATAGTTCCATTTAACTAGTTTTTCAGACACTTGTCTGAATTCTCAACTCCCACTACACCTGCTCTCTGGACCAAAAGCAAAAATGTGCATGTATTTTTAATTTTGTTTGCTTTGAACTTGTAAACCATTGCACCCACGATCAGTGGATTGCAGGTGCAATGCTCTGGCATCTGCAGACCCTTCCTCAGCTCCCTCAGTATGGACCTTCAGCTTTGGAGCTGAAGGAAGTATCAATGGACTACAAGTTGCTGTGAATAAATGGTGCAGTTGTGTGGGTGAACTTACACACAGCTGTGCCATATTCAGATTTGACAGGATGCTGCGGAAAGAAGAACCCCACAATCCTGAAAATGATGGGTGGCTGTGGGGGTGTAACCATACTGGCCATGGTTCATATAACAACTTAAATGGTGTAATGGGTGTAACATGAAACATGGTAAGAGGTGGAGTTATCTTTTAAAGACAAACATTACTAAAAATGTAAATAATTGGTTGCCCAGTTCAAACACTGTCCCTTGTTATATCATCAACCCTATCAGAGCTTTTCAGCTGTTGTGTTGGAGGGAGGACCAAAGCAAAGGTGAATATAATTGGTTTAGGGGATGGACTGAATGGGACTGAATTGGTTACTAAGACAAAAAAACCTAAACATTTCACCTGTTTTAGTCTTTAAAATATCCCTTTTTATGGCATCCTTGACCATTTGTGTACTTCCTGGGGTATGTGCTATGTAACTTTTTATTGCTCTCTCTGCGCTAGTGATCTGTTGCTGCAAAGGGGCTAATTTAGACCACCTGACATGATCCAGCCCCTCCTTAAAGGAAATTCCACCTTTTGCAAAAATAAATATATAAATGCACCCGTTTTTCAAAAAAGGCAAAACGGTGGTTTTTAATTTTTTTTTGTATTTGGGTCTGCAAAGCATTGCACCCTTGATCAGTGGATTATGGGTACAATACTCTGGCTCCTGCAGAATCTTCCTCCAGTCCATGGTCCATACTGTTTTTTTTTTCTCTCTCACTATGCGTCAACAATCACTTTCAAACCTAACCATCTGAACCCTGGGCACCATTTTAAAATGCCAAAGGGACAGTTATGAGTGCACACTAAGTTGTGTGAGCATGCTAATTCATGTGCTAAACCACAATATACAGACATCTGAGCTTGCAGACATATGGAAACACACACATCTAATTCCAGACTTGTCATCAGACAGCTTATTCAAATAACATAGTTGACCTAGGAAGTTGCTGGATGATCTTCAGCTGTTGCCTTGCAACCTGAACCTGTTCCTGAGTTTTGCCTTTCCTTTGCTGAGCCAGCCTACCCTTGGACTTGTCTCTGTTCTGCCTTCTTGCTGCTGACCTTGGCTAGTTTCTGATTACAGCTTGTTCTGCCATCCCTGTCCTCATCCGCTGTCCCTCATCTGCCATCTGTAAACTGGGATACACTCTCAGCTTACTGTCCCACAATGTAAATCATCAGTCGCATTGTCCAGCAATGTAGATACACATCAGTGATGATGAATGATGCTCACTGACCCGCCAAGAAGAAAAAATACACCAGGTATAGACTCCAGAGGGAGATATCATTTTAACCCTGTACAAATCATTAGTAAGACCTCATCTGGAACATGCAGTTAAATTTTGGGCACCAATTCACAAAAAGAACATTGGGGAACTGAAGAAAGTACAGAGAAGGGCAACTAAACTGATAGGAGGCATGGAGGAGCTCAGCTATGAGGAAAGATTAGAGGAACTGAATTTATTCTCTCTTGCGAAGAGGAGATTAAGGGGGGATATGATCAACATGTATAAATACATCAGTGGTTCATATACTGAACTAGTTGTAGAGTTATTCACCCTGAGGTCATCACAGAGGACAAGGGGGCACTCTTTATGTCTGGAGGAAAATAAATTTAATCTCCAAACACAGAAAGCTTTCTTCACAGTAAGAGCTGCGAAAATGTGGGATAGACTCCCTCAAGATTTGGTTCCGGCAAGCTCAGTGGATTGCTTTACTAAAGGCCTGGATTCTTTCTTGGATACACAGAATATAACTGGTTACTATTTATAGGTAAAGTTGATCCAGGGAATATCCGATTGCCTCTTGGGGGATCAGGAAGGGATTTTTTCCCTTGCATGGGAAAAATTGGATCATGCTTTGCTGTAGGCTTTGCAGTACTCATTGTATTTGTACAACTTTAGCATAAAAGCTGCTATTTGTTGTATTATACTGTTGTGCTTTGATGCACATGCCAGCTTTCATTACTAGAGCAGCATGAGATAAACAGTTGTCACACTAACAAGCTCTGTATCTTCAATTGCTTAAAAGTCAGATTTACTCAGTTGTTCTAGGATGTTTCAAAGCTATCAGGATTTCCAGCCATGTATTGAAAAGCTCTCATGGAGTGGGACTGCTAGCAATTCATCCAAGCCAGACAAGCATGGTTTGCACTGTAGATATCAGAAGAGCTTTCAGCAAACACAACCTTGCCCAGGAACAAGGCCATGAGCACTAGAGAATTATCATTCCAAAAGGCATTGTGAAAAGAAATAACTTAGTAGAATTGGTCTATCATGGATGGATTCAACAGAACAATAATGTGTCTCAACTTTAGTCTTAATACCAGCAGTGTATAAAATAAAAAAACATTGTTCTATAAAAAAAAAAAGCAAATAAAAGTAATACATAGATACACAAGTAAAATAAAATAACATATATCTACTAATCTACTAATAATATAATACTGCTATTAAATAATAGTACTTAGAAATGATAATGCTTCTTTCACATGGTCATATTGTTGGTGAAATGACCTAGCAAGCTGCTCAGCTTATATAAACTAATGACAGGCTGACAGTGGCCACAGCTGTTTGCATGCAGCCACATACCAAGCACTTACCTGAGAATGTCCGAGCCTAGGTGCAGTCAGTTGTTGTGTGCTCTCACTCCTGAAAGTTGGGCATTGTGTTTAAAAATGGACAGGAAAGCATTAACTTAGGAAAAGATAAACTAGTAGGCTACAGATTGCGTGTAAAATTTTAAATTAAATAAAAAGGCACAAATGTTACATCTCAAAAGAACGAAGTATGTACAGTATGTCAGTGAGCCAAACTGCCCTGAGTTCAGGAAACTTCAAAGAAGTTCAGAAGTCAATCCTGAACCCCTCTGAAATCAATGGGATACATATGAGTCAAATTAAAATGCCCATTTTCTGCAGTAGAAGGCAAGGAGGTGTAAACAAATAGCATGGGGGTGGGCACTCCACTGGGGAACATGCACCAATACAAAACATTTTTTTTTAATTGTGTGCAGATGGGTGCAGTGATTTTATTTAGCATTTACAAAGGAAAAAATGCATTTTAAATTTCTTGCAAATGACACCTGCCTCCTTGCTTCTTTTTATAAAAGAAAAAACTGCACATGGACCCATAGGTTCCCCAAAATACATAGCAGAACCCTGAGGCCTCATGCAAAATGTTTTATTTTAAACACTGTTTCTACTGATGGGAGAAAAATAAGCATTATAAACTCACCTATGTGTCATGAGGAACTTCGGAGGGGTCTGTGTGCTGGATTTTTTTTTGTTTGTTTAAGAAGCCTGAAAGTATTTTTAGCAGGCAATTTAAACTGTCATTTTTATCTTTGTGAATTTTATTTTTGTTATAGCACACACGACAGCAAGAATGAAAAAAAATTGTGTGAAGTCCTCCCCAAAATATACCATATCCTGGTGTAGTATGAATTTTAAGAGGACACCTCACACATTTTTTTTTTTTTAAATGAGGTGGTGTGAGTCCCCTCTAAAAACCCATACCAGACCCTTAATCTGAGCATATAGCCTGGGTTGCCAGGAAAGGGAAGTGGGGCTAAACATGCATGCCCCCTCCTGAACCATACCAGGCCACTTGCCCTATATTGATGAGGACAAGGACCTCATCCCCACAACCCTTGACTAGTGCCTGTGGAGCTCTATGAGCAGAGGCTTATCGGAATCTAGAAGCCCCCTTTAATAATATGGAGGCCCTCAGATACCAGCTTCCCCCCTACTCATTCACAAAAAAAAGATGTCACATAGAAATAAGGACACCCAAACGTTTGACAAGGCCTTTATTTAAAAAAAATCAAAATTCCCAAAAATTGTCTCTCCTCATAAATCCATCATAAAACATGATGCCCATTGGCATAAATTCTACAGAGAAAAAAGCAGATGACCCCCCCCCCCACACTCAAAACCGATCCCTCGATAACACTAGACAAATGAGAGCTTCCTGAGCTGTCATTGGCTATATAAAGGAAAAGGTGGGGGCAGAGGTGAAATCATTAATAATATTATACAGGATTTATATAGTGCCAACAGTTTTTGCAGAGCTTACATCATTGCCCAAGTATGTCCATAGACCATATTTAAGCAATGATGTAAGGTTCCATTCCACACCCTTTTGCTTGCTTGGTCAGGAATTCTGAGTGACTTCAGTGGTTAGTAATGATACAGTGTGTGCAAGCAGCTTCTGCTTCCTTAGCAACCATTGACAGCATGGATAGTAGTGGACTCCAGAGTAAAACAGAACTAAATTAAATTGGAGAGAGAGTTAAAAGTGCAAAATAAATTGGGAGAATTTATTTACACAATGGTCCAAAATGAGCTTGTGGATACTCACAATGAAATGGATGATTACTTTCAGAAACCTAAACTGAAGCTCGCAGATCTTGAGAATAGATCATGCAGAAATAATATTAAATTTAGGGGCATAGTGGAATTTGTTTCTCCTGCAGCTCTTAGGCAGTATATTAAACAAATGATATCTACTCTATTACCATCCATCGCTCCTCAAATGACAGTGGTAGACAGAGCTTGTAAATTGCCTAAACCATTGCATCTTCCTGACCGCTCACAGATGTAATTGCTAAAATACAGTTCCATCATGTGAAAGAATGACTTATGCAAATTGTACGAAATGTTTTACACCTAATCTGCGTGTTTATAGGAGTCCGGCCAATGCCAAGTTTGTAGGCCCTGGTAGAGTGGAGGACTGGCCCATAAAGATGGGAGAGTCATGCTGACACTGGAGTTGGGTGCTGGAGTGCTGAGAAGACTGTTGGTGCCCAGGAAGGGTCCCCTAGGTCTAGGGAAGGGGGGCCAGCCTCCAGGCTGGGCTTGGGCTTGCTTGGGAGGATACATTCGGCAGTGTATCATGAATGGTATCAAGACCTGGAGCAGCAGGGAGCAAAGAGGACAGAATACAGCAGCATTCCCTGGGATCTACAACAGGAAAGACTGACACACGTAGCAAGCTTTCTAAGGACAGCTCTGGACTCAATTCTTTACCCATGTCCCTGGAGATCTTCTGAGAAGCCTGGAGGTTTGGTAGTGCTTGCAGGCTGTGGAGCTGGGAGCAGCTCTACATTGGGAGATAAGATGTCCCTGCATGTAGTTATGAGAAGTTAAGCTGATTTTTGTGGGGCTGCTAGTTCCTCACCCATAAAGGTCTGTTGCTACTGATCCACAACGACTGATGGCTTTCAAGAAAAGAACAGTCCAGGATCTGCCTTTGTACATAGGAAGGAAGTTGTCCCCTTTTCATGGATTAAAACCAACTGAGCATCCCATAATCACTATTTCCCTATCCAAGTTGATTTCCCCTAATAGAACAACAAAACCAAGTCCACGGACTGGTTAGTGTCACTTGGGTGCAAGTCTATCTGAGAAATACCTGTTGCCTGGCTGAGAGAGAGAAGCTTAAGGGTACCCACAACACAGCGGCCCTCACGAGGGTAGTGCTACATATAGTTGTATGACTATACTGGGCAAGATTAATCCTGAGATCTTTAACCTGGCAGTTTGGCACAGCAGCAAACTACTGCTTATAGAGAATACTCAAACACTAATACATTTTTATTCAAGTTGCCTGTCTAGTTTGTTGCCTGTCTTTTTCACACCTACAAATCAGAACTTCACTGAAAGATTTACTTCTACAAAAAAAAGGTCTATGAATAGAAAACAGGTGTTTTTTCATCTGTGTGCTTTTAGAGTATAGATTACTCCTACAAGGTAAAGTATATACTTTTAGCATCATATTTAATGTATGAAAGTGGTTAAACCGAAAAGCAAGCATTTATTATATTGCAGCTTACCATTTCTTAGATGTGATGGTTGCAATCATTTTCTTTTTTGGCTTTTTTTCTTCTATTATCACCTGGTAATCCAGCCAGTAGGCCTGTTGCTTTTCAAAAGAACAAGCTCTCCAGTAGATTGTATCAGTTACACAGTTGAGACAAACCATTTACCACCAGCGGGGTGCTTATAATGTTCATCTTTTATTTATTTATGCAAAACCTTTATCCTAAAAGGAAACACATATTTGCTGTAACTGTTTATAAAGTATTAGCTGGAGCATGGCTTTAATTTATAAGTGTATTTAAATCTGCTAGTATAACTAATACTCCCCTCCTCCCAGACTGATAATGCTGCTGTCCAAAGGTGTCTCCTGAGCTCAGTCATCCTGAGTTGTGTCTTACTAATACAGGAGGTATGTTACTGGCCAGATCACCAGGTGAAAACAAAGGGAAAAAGCCTAAGATAGGAACACTACTACTACCAACACATCTAATGATAGGTAAGCTGCAACATATTACTTTTTAATTTCGGGTTTAATACCGCTTTAAGTTAAACTACATACTGTATATACACACTACCACCCCATTGCTTATGGTTCTTAAGATTTTTCTATTTACCTAAGGGCCTTAATAGCCCTTATATGTTGTGAAAGGAATGCTTTATGGGGAGAAACTAGCAGGCAAAAGAGTGACATAATACACATCAAGGAAACACACTTTGATTCTCAAAAACAACCAATATGCTAACATAAGAAGTACATGCATATTTTTTGCTAACCTTGACAAGCAAAAGAGGCATGATGATTGCTGTCAAGAGTCACTGTTCTTTCATCTTCATGATCTCATTAAGAATCTACATGGCAGGTATATCATTCTTGTACTCTATGTGATATTAACAATACTATCTACACAATTGTAAATCTATATGTCCCACATCTAAAACAAACTGCATTTTTCTTTAAGCTTTTAAAACACAAAATGGCTGTCCAGTGGGGAGATTGTTTCTCTGTGATGAACTCAATATAATTTCTGACCCAGTACTGGATGTATCCACTCAAAAACTCTCTTTAGGACTGACACTAAGCTCTGATTTATTTGATCCGTGGAGTTGCCTACGACTGAAAAAGACTACTTGTTTTCCTCCACCTCCCATAATCCTAATCCAGGATTGACTTTTCTTATGAAAAATGGCTTGACTAAGTTGGACATCTATGATATATTCATAAAGATGGTCAGATCCTGCACCCATTAAGTTGACTATTGCAAAAATGCTAGGATCTGACCCATGTACCTGTGGCGCAACAATGTGTATCTTATGTCTAAGCCATGTCATCATAAAGTGACATCAGGCTATCTTTAAGAATGCTTCCATCTGAATGCATAATCAGTTACTGATGCTTTTACATTGTGGAGTACACACAAAGCTTAATTAGAGCGATTTTAACACAAACGTAAGCAAGGGAAAAGAACCGGAGAACAGAGCATTTAACTTTTTTATTAGATAAAATAAGGAAACTGGAAGCCTTAAATAAATCATCCTCTACTTCACATACACCTGAAGAACTGCTGCTATGTAAGAAAGACCTTAGAGAAATTTTACTTCTATACTTTGAAAAATGTCTTCAAAAACTGAAAATGACATATTACTCTCAGTGTAATAAAGCTAGTCAATGTCTTATCTCTCAACTTAAAACTAGATAATGTAAATCAAAAAGTCCTTTTTTATTTCACCACCAGACAATCTCTAAACTGTATAATCCCTAAAATATCACCTTTCGGGATTATTAAAATGCTTTATACAGTCTAGACCAGGACCCTATTGTGATCCCACCCATACAGGCTTCCATTTCTAATTTTTAATTTCCTTATTCTCTTACTCTACCTTTTATGGATGACAGTATTTTGGTCAAATTAAATGAGCCAGTCACTGATCTGGAAATTAAAAAAGTGAATGGGTCTCTAGCTAATAACAATTTGCACAAATAGAAGGCTTTTCACGTGAATCCTACAAAAAATTTTCAGATATTTACCTCCCCCCCTGTTTTGAATAAAAGTGCATCCTCGAGTTACTTCCCTAAGGAAGCATTACAAGTGGTGACAGTTACATTACCCAAGACTGGTAAGGAGCCTAGCCTTCCCCTAAATTTTAGGCCACTCGCCCTTCTTAATTCTAGTTTAAAAATATATGTCAAAGTCCTGGCTAATTGTAAGTCAGGAAGTTCAAGTGAGTGTTTTTTCCCAGAGATCTGCACGTACACATAATACAGCTCATTTGGTCATGCCTGTGCACACATTTGAGCGTGTTCATGCTAATGCTCATGTGTGTTAGTGTGAGTGAGCATGTATATTAAGGACTAGCTTCGGCAAAGAGCCCTATTTAAAGCACATCTCAAATGAAGAGAGTTGCTAAGTGATTGTCAGCTTCTGTGACCCATGACCTGCTTCTGCAATCCAGTGTTTGATTCAGCTTACCTCCTGACTCTGCTGTAGCCTGATATCTTGTTGTTGACCATGGCTTATAACCTAACTACACATTCTGCCTTCTCCCTTGGTACCTCTAATGCCTGTCTGTTATTGACCCTGGCTGGGACTTTACCCTTGCTCAGTGTTCTTACTTGATACCTCTGCTGTCTGTCTGCTGCTGACTTGCCTTGTCCTGAATATGGCTCTTCTCATTGGCCTGAAGGTTTCTGTGCCTGCCCTGTGAAGAGTCTTCCTGTGGAAACCTGGTCCTAGCATCTCCAGCAGCACAGCATCTACCAGAGTGCCTTCTGATCTTCTGCTGCATCTGGACCCTTGCAGACACATGTGTTGTTCTTCCTGCTAAATTCTGTATCCAATTGCAAAAGGTACTAGACAGGAGGTATAAGGGAAGCCTTCTTGGTCTCTATCAGGTCTTTAAAAGGTAGACACACCCCTGATGGCACCAGAAGAATGCTAAACCTGAGTAGGTATCAGAATATCATAGATTGCAATCTCTGCTCCTGGCTTTGGATGCAGGCATTTATAGAGTACATTGGGGATACCTGTACAAAACATTTTCTCCAGTTTTATTTTTTCAGCAAGTATGGCATTGTATACAACACCATCAGCTCTGATATTTACCTATAGCTGTTTGTTTCTTCAATATCACAAATTGCATTTACTGGGGTGTCCCCTTCCCCCGCTAATTTTCTTATAAATCATGAAGCCATTTCTATCAGAAATTACCCCTGATCTCAGGTATATCCATAGCTGGCTACAAAATCATGCCATCTGCCATCAATGTCATTCCTGCATTGACTAATCTGACTCCTTACTTACAGGCAGTGAAAGCTGCCATCAGCAAATTCAGTACTGTTTCTTACTAAAAAAGTGAATGTGAACCAATCTCATGTGGGCTTGGATATAAAATATGCCACTCTACTCCCCCTAAAGGAAGAATTTCCTTACTCACGGGACACTTCCAACATCCTTAACTTATGTATATGCCTAACATATCCCTGTACTATGAATATAGTTTGAATTTTAAGCCTTTGCTAAATTTAGCTAAGCAAGTTTTACAGGTTTTGAAAGAATTTAACATTTTGTGCATGAGCTAAAAAGCATCCTTCTAAAGGATGGATGAAAAATAAGAGCTACTGCGCTGACTGACCCACTAAATATCACAATGTAAATAGCAGAAGTTAAGATGATGCAAGAAACACTCTAGTGGATGGATGCTGCTCCTCAGTAATTAGGTCTTGAGTTTTCTAATGCACACAAGTAAAAGCAAACACAAAAGGACACCTCCATCTAAATATAGAATATTTATTAAAATATAGGATTAAGAAATACAGCCTTTCTGGCTTGAGAAAAGGGTGTTTCTAATGTCCCAAAATGCAAAGCCTTTCTGGCTTGAGTAAGGGGTGGTCCTAATGTCACAAAACACATAGCTACGCCCCCTTGCATCCTGACCTCCCCACCCAGTCTGAAGGAGGTTTCCAACCAGAGCCGGCCACACACTGGATCTATCTTGTGAGACACCCAAAAGCTGTGATTGTGCTTGCGTTCCAGCCTACAGATGCTTTCCTCTCACCAGCAGATTCCCAGCCAAACTATGCATTTACCAGCAGTTTGCGTGCCAAACTCTGCAGCTCAAGGTGGCCACTGGAGGTCCTTCTTTTTTTTTGAACTGTGACATGCCTTCTTTCTTTTCACACAGTGAGTGCAATATGTTTTTTAACCCCATTATTTTTATAATTATTCTACACGATGGAGGCGCCTTTTGTGTTTGCTTTTAAAATGATGGCACTACCAAGCATTTTACTCTTTTAGAGCTTATGGAAACCTTATTTGTGCTGCAAGTAAAATCAGAATTTCCTATTCTGTTCTTCCTAAGCATAAGTTGGTGAAAGGTGTAGGACTCCCAACCATACCAGACTAAGATAGGATGACCCTTTTGGGCCAAAAAAAACATGGTACCTTTCCAATCTTAGTCAGCTATTATTTTTCAAATGAAAAACAGGTTACTACTGATCAAAATCTTAAATCACTTTTATTAACAAGAGCACTTTCTAAACAGGTAAAGAGCTTTAACGATCCATCTATTGTCTCCTCTCTGAAATCCCAGAGCTTGTTTTTACATTCCCAGGGTCCGCGTGTTCCTCTGTCTCAAGCTAAACTTTCCTTAGGGGCTGGACACATAAACATTTAATCCCAAATTAGGATGCCAGGTGCTGGATAAGTAAAGGATTCACTGCTGTAACCATTGAATCAACCAAGGAAGATTAGTATAAACCCTTTCCATTCAACACTTTCACCATACTCGCTCACAACATATGACTGATGTTAATTCTATGACTGGGAAATTCTTAACTTCTTCAGCTAAAGGGAAGGAGAATATAACTCTCTTTTTATAATACTCTCTAAGACGAATGTAATTGTTTACACCTTGGTCACTGATCCAATTGAAGGAAGACCTACAACAAGTTTTTACACCTTAACAGTAGTGAACAGGTGTTAAAATAAAAATAAAATGTCCCACTGTATAGTAACTGGGAACATTTAAAAAAAAATCATATTTCACTGGTATATGACACATTATGGACTCTCTCCTGAATATTCTTGTCTCTGTTAGAGACAATCCAAGCAAATACTACATATGCTTTGAAACTGTAAAATTATTAAGAACCTTTGGGTATCAGAAACTATTTCTGACATTACAGGACTTATTTCTCCACCTCCTAGGCAACTGGCACTTTTGAGCATAGATATCGATCTATATTTGTTAGATTATAGAACTATATGTTTTTTATTTTCTTTGCTGCTAGATTGACCATTACTAATATGTGGAAACAATCCAACATCACAACTTTCTCCCAAGTTATTCATAGAGGTAATTTACAGCACCATTATTTAAAAAACTACTAGTCTTTAAAGACTATGCCCAGGGTAATTTCCACCAGAAATGGAATACCTGGTTTCCAGTTTCTAAAGACGTATAGTTATACAAGGCTCAGTGCTGGTAGACTATGCAGTTTGCTATAGTCTTCATCGTTTACCTAACAGGGAGTTCTGACACGTCTATCCCTTTTATCCCTGTACTTTTCCATTTAGTATTCCCTTCACCTGTCCCTCCTTTTCAATCACATATCAATTGGTTTCATTGTATTTGGTTTGTTTCTTGCATTGACTACATTAAATGCTAACCATATGGTTACATAGTTACATAGTTAGTCTGGCTGAAAAAAGACAAAAGTCCATCCTGTTCAACCATTAAAAAAAAAGAAAAAAAAGATATAATCCTACACCCACTGTTGATCCAGAGGAAGGCAAAAGATACGTAAGTTAGCACTTTACACAAATAAAATTAAAAGTGTACATTGCTTTGTACATTACGGATGGTTAGTCAAGTGAATCAGGTAACTTTCAATGCAGCCTAAATTGCCTCTGTTGTTATTGATCTCAGATTAATGTAGAGATACTTTGTCAACATTCACTAATTTCTGAGTTTCCATATCTGAACAATGCTGGCTACTGAGCAACTCATGAGCGAATGTGCTTGGGTTTGATTCATGGGCCATTTTTCAAACTTATCATAAATTCCAGAAATTGTGAAATCTGAAACAAAATCTGAATGCCTTTCTATGCTTTGTGGATTGGACTGCACAGTCCAATCCATTACTCATCATGGAGCCAGGGTTGGCTCTAAGAAACAGCCTAGTTCTCAAAACGCGTTAGCCTGTTGGAGGTCCTGTTGCCCTATCATGTGATGAATTGTGGATTGGACTGTGCTGTTTCGATATGATGAGCTTTTGATATTTTTTTTTTTAGTATAATACTTGCCACTTTTATACAAATAAAAATATGTTTTAGGGATAATGCACTAGGCCAGTGCACCCTCTGTTTTGCTTTATGGTTACTGTAAAAGGATCCTGCAGGCCCTGAGACACCAGGAGGTCCTTGTTTTCCTCCTGCTGCTGTACCTCCAGTGCCCAGACTATTACACCACTATTCCTCCACAAAATGCACCTTGTGCACGCTTCACGGGCCGCACTGCAGCATGATCTGTCATGTGCTGTGTCCTGTGGAAAACCACTGTTAATAGCTCTTACTTGACCACAGTTCAAAGGCCAGAAAGAGCATGAGTAGTAATTTGCTGCTATGACAGAGAATGAACCCACTGGTTCATCATTTCCCAAACTTAAAACACCTAGAGGTAGGGGCAAATATATGGTTGACCTGAACTCAAAGCTCATTGTCAAGAATGCAAGCCCATTTCAACTAGTTAACAGAGGCAAGGGCCTTGATTGGGTAAGGAAGGAATGAGAAGTTTACTCTGAGCAAGTAAGACTGACCCAGATCTACTTTTGACAGCCCATGCTACCTTTGGCCACCATTAGCAGAAGACTCCACTCCAATCCAGCTGGCTGCCCACACACAGGCAGATACAAATCTTACATGTAATCTGGTGCACTGTAAGGGTTGGGAAGCAGTCTAGCAATTAGCATACACTTCCAAGATTCCTCAAGCTTCATACTATCTTCACACTCCCCCACACCAGAAACACAACAACAACTGGTAGCTTGCCACTACCTAGCAGTTTGTCCACTAACTTGTCTGCTAGGCAACCACACACACACAGATCTCCCTCTGCCAGATCTGTTATTTCACAATCTGTTTGTGTTACAGGATTATCGGTGATCTTAGTGTGGGGTATGACAAAGATTCAAAAACCATAATAATCAAAGGTAGGCGCTACTCCTGAACTAAGCAAAGCCAATAACCTTTTTAAATATATTAAACATATCAACAAAATCTGTGAAAAAATGCATAATAACCAGTCCAGATAATCATAAAGAGTCTGTGCAACAAATCCACAGAGAACCCATACATCATGTTCACAGAAGGTGATGGTAGGTGTTCATTCCAAGAAAACTCAGTAAGCAAATTGAAGCCACATTTTGTTGTGCCTGATCCACACTAACACAAAGCTTAGGATAGGATCAAACACCATGCACCACCACTCACAATCCATGGGCCGGAACTAGTTCACTGGAAGTGATGTGCATGGAAACCGGAAGTTTTATTGACCTTTATTTTTTAATCAAATAAATATACTGCACTATGGAAGTTTTAACTCTGTGAGTATATGTGTGTCATTTCCATTTATGAGAGATATTCATTAGAAGATTGTGATGTTACCTGCTCCATTTCCTCTTCTTGTTCATGGTCTCATTTTAGAGGGGTGATAGGCTTACTGATTATAAAGATCTGGTAAATTATTAATCTTACTACACGTGGTGGATCACTGGATTTAGTTTATGGAATGAACACCTACCACCGCCTTCTGTGAAAACGGTGTATGGTTTCTCTGTGGATTTGTTGCATGGACACTGTATGATTATCTGGATTAGATAACATATATTTGCATGGACGCTTTATGATTATCTGGCCTGGATAGTGTGCATTGATTGTTTCACAGAATATTGGTATCACTTAGTTCAGGAGTAGTGCATATCTTTGATTATTGTTTTTTGTATATAGTGTTTGTTTGCACTGAAGGGGCAGCTTCTCTGAATCATTTTATAGATATTAAGTTGGTGCTTCTTTCACATAAATCTTTCTTTTTTTATGACAAAGATTCCACCTGCAGTACCTGTATCAAAGAGGAGAACACAACACATGTGTTGCTCACATGTATTCCGCGTTTAATGTGAGCTTGTTGGTTGTTAGGCTTCTGAAGTCACATTACAAATCTTTAGTGTTCGCTGTATCTACAGCCTAATAATAGCATTATTGGGAGGTTTAATAATTTACTTGCTATACATTCAATCTGCCAAGAGACAGCACAATTGCATACAAATTTAAAGGAACCTAGCCAGAGCACATAGACAGTGCAATGCAACAATCGCTCCAGGGATATGAGTCCTAGCTTAGTACACTGAAGCCACTTATTAATTTTATAATTTAATGTCCCAAAAGTGGGGAGTGCATAAAATATATATGAAGAAGAATTACAAAAAAATACAAAGACAAATTGATATACGCAGTTTGACTATTTGCTATGAAAAAAGGTATAAAAATAGAAAAAAACTTTCCCAAGGTTTACCCTGTAACGTGGGCTTGTCAGAAAGTTGCCGGTATCGAACCAGCTCCATGTGAATCACCTCATCGATATCCAATGCCCCTGAATTTTTTTGGAATATGGATGTGGGCTGGACTTTATCCTTTGGCCAATCAACCCTGGAGGGTGTTCCTGTCCCAGCCCACAGGACAGTTCTGTGTTTTGAAGTGACCATTGTTAAATGGGCCATGAATGGTTCTGATGGCTTTCTTGAGGATAAGATTTGTTAGCACTTCCGCCTGGCAGTGCTAGGGTCGTTGGTTCGAATCCCAGCCATGGCACCTCCTGCCTGGAGTTTGCATGTTCTCCCTGTGCCTGTGTGGGTTTCCTCCGGGTACTCCAGTTTCCTCCCACACTCCAAAGACATGCTGGTAGGTTAACTGGATCCTGTCTAAATTGGCCCTAATATTAGATTGTACACCCCTTGAGGGTTAGGGATGGATGTGAATGTACAATATATGTATGTAAAGCGCTATGTAAATTGATGGCGCTATATAAGTACCTGAAATAAATAAATAAATAACAGCGCGTCAGTCCGATTGCAACAAGACCAGTCACTGCTTGGCTGTTGCAATCAGGCACCATATAACTGTGTTGTGTGTTTCACCTGGATTATAAATGCACTACAAATACAGTTTTACATGTGTATGATCAGAAGGAATTATCTTCATCTCTCTGCAGCTAATATTTTAATTTTTATGAGAGATAAAATACATTGCTCAAAAAATTAAAGGAACACTTTGAAAACACATCAGATGTCAATGGGGAAAAATATCATGCTGAATTATCTATACTGATATGGACTGGGTAATGTGTTAGGAACGTAAGCCTGCCCCATTGTTTGTTGGAAATAAAAATTATCAACCTACAGAGGACCGAAAATCAAAGTGAAAAAATGATACAGCAGGCTAGTCCATTTTGCTGAAATTTCATTGCAGCAACTTAAAATGGTACTCAGTACCGTATTTTCCGGCGTATAAGACGACTTTTCAACCCCTGAAAATCTTCTGAAAAGTCGGGGGTCGTCTTATACGCCGGAGCGAGCCGGTGTCAGGGCGGCACTTTTTCGAGGGGTGGCGCGGCGCCGCCCCCCCTCCTCCTCCAGCGGACACTAAGTACAGGGGTGGACAGAGGGGCTGCTGTACCTTACCTGGCTCCGGTCCCACGACGATTCGGTCCAGGAAGCGCGACTGCACCTTCTTTCAGTTCGGCCGCTCGATGGTCACGCGGCCGCTTGGATCCGCCTCCTCACCGGTGATTGGGCGCCAGCACTGGAAAGGCACACAGGCGACCAATCACCGGCGAGGAGGCGGAGCCGAGCGGCTCCGCGAAAATCGAGCGGCCGCACTGGAAGAAGGAGCAGCCGCTCCTCTCCCCCACTGACACTAACGATGGGGCACTATTCCTCCTCCACACTGACACCAACGATGAAGCACTGTTCCTCTCCCACTGACACCAACGATGAGGCACTGTTCCTCTCCCACTGACACCAACGATGAGGCACTGTTCCTCTCCCACTGACACCAACGATGAGTCACTGTTCCTCCCCCACTGACACCAACGATGAGGCACTGTTCCTCCCCCACTGACACCAACGATGAGGCACTGTTCCTCCCCCACTGACACCAACGATGAGGCACTGTTCCTCCCCCACTGACACCAACGATGAGGCACTGTTCTCCCCACTGATACCAATGATGGGGCACTATTCCTCCTCCCCACTGATACCAATGATGGGGCACTATTCCTCCTCCCCACTGACACCAATGATGGGGCACTATTCTCCCCACTGATACCAATGATGGGGCACTATTCCTCCCACTGACACCAACGATGGGGCACTATTCCTCCCACTGATACCAACGATGGGGCACTATTCCTCCCACTGACACCAATGATGGGGCGCAATTCCTGCCACTGATACCAATGATGGGGTGCTATTCCTCCCACTGACACCAATGATGGGGCACTATTCCTCCCACTGACACCAATGATGGGACACTATTCCTCCCACTGACACCAATGATGGAGCACTATTCCTCCCACTGACACCAATGATGGGACACTATTCCTCCCACTGACACTAATGATGGGACACTATTCCTCCCACTGACACCAATGATGGGGCACGATTGTTCCCACTGACACCAATGATGGGGCACTATTCCTCCCACTGACTAATGATGGGGCACTATTCCTCCCAGTGACTAATGATGGGGCACTATTCCTCACACACTGACACTAATGATGGGGCACCATCATTGGTGTCAGTGGGAGGAATAGTGTCCCATCATTGGTATCAGTGGGAGGAATAGTGCCCCATCATTGGTGTCAGTGGATGAAATAGTGCCCCATCATTGGTGTCAGTGGGAGGAGTAGTGCCTCATCATTGCTGTCAGTGGGAGGAATAGCACCCCATCATTGGTGTCAGTGGGAGGAATAGTGCCCCATCATTGGTATCAGTGGATGAAATAGTGCCCCATCATTGGTGTCAGTGGGAGGAATAGCACCCCATCATTGGAATACCATACTGAAATACCATACCATATTGAAATCAAATCTGATGTTTTTTCATTTTTATTTGGTGTGCGTTGGAAGAGGGGTAGTCTTATACGGCGAGTATAGCTCTAACCCTATATTTTAACAGGAAAAGTAGGGGGTCGTCTTATACGCCCAGTCATCTTATACGCCGGAAAATACGGTAGTTTGTATGGCCCCCACGTTCTTGTATGCATGCCTGACAATGTCAGGGCATGCTCCTAATGAGATGATGGATGGTGTCCTGGGATATTTCCTCCCAGATCTGGACCAGGGCATCACTGAGCTCCTGGACAGTCTGAGGTGCAACCTGGTGGCGTCGGATGGACCAAAACATGATATCCCAGAGGTGTTCTATTGAATTTAGGTCAGGCGAGTGTTGGGGCCGTTCAATGTTATCAATTCCTTCATCCTCCAAGAACTGCCTGCATACTCTCGCCACATGAGGCCAGGCATTGCCATGCATCAAGAAGAACACAGGCCCCACTGCAATATCATAGGATCTGACAATGGGTCCAAGGATCTCATCCCGATACCTAATGGCAGTCATGGCTCTGGCAGTTCTCATCCTGTTCCTCCTTGCACAAAGAAGAAGATACCAGTCCTGCTGATGGGTTAAGGACCTGTTCTGCTCTCCTAGAGTAAGTCCCTATCTCCTGGAATCTCCTCCATGCTCTTGAGACTGTGCTGGGAAACACAGCAAACCTTTTGGCAATTTCACGTATTGATGTGCCATCCTGGAGGAGTTAGACTGCCTGTGCAACCTCTGTAGGGTCCAGGTATTACCTCATGCTACCAGTACTGACACTGATCCTAGCCAAATGCAAAACAGTCAGAAAAGATGAGAAGGGAAAAAAAATGTCAGTGGCATCCTACTGTAAAACCACTCTTGTTTTGAGGGTCATCACATTGTTGCCCATCTAGTGCACCTGTTGTTAATTTAATTAACACAAAAACAGCTGAAACTGATTAACAGCCCCCTCTACTTCTTAACTGACCAGATCAATATCCCAGGAGTTTAATTGACTTTATGCTATACTCTGATTAAAAAGTGTTCCTTTAATTTTTTGAGCAATGCAGATTCCTCTGATCTCTTAACATAAATCAATGATTATAGACATTTGGGAGCCTCCAGCCTTGTCCCTTGCTGGACTTGTAGCCAAATTGGCTAAATCTTTTCTTTGAGGCTTCAGGGAGATGTTAATTTTATTGGCACTTTGGTGTCAATCTTGGCCAACTATTTCAGGACCATCTGTCTACTGAATTAAAGGAATACGCTGTTTTTATTACTACTGAATTCAACTATATATTCATACTACTTTTCATAGGTTATATCACATCTTCACTACTGGTAACATTATTCTACTCCTAAATTTATGTTACACTCATCCTTACTCATGTAATCATGACTGGATTATATAAATGGTAGGGGGCTGGAGCAAAGACAACCAAGGTTCTCATATTTACTAATCTCTGCAGTAATGATAAACAAACAGAGGGCACACTGGCCTAGTGCATTATCCTTTAAAAATATACTTCATGTAAATAGGTAAATATTATACTCACAAAGTCATAAAAGGTACAAATTCACAGGTACAAATTCATCTCATGAGTAGAGCACAAACAGATCACAAAGCATCAAGAAGTAAAGAAACGATGGAACATCCACAGGCTGACGAGTTTCGAGGATTTATCCTTTTCCTCATTTATCCTCTTCCTCAGAGCCTAGACTGCAGTGCTCCCAGACCACCCCAGTCTTGTAAGGGCAGCAAGGCAAGTGCACCTCATGAAGGCCAAGTTTTGACTGCAGCCCATTAACGCCTTTTGGGCCAACTCCCCAAGTGCAGAAAGATTGTAGTTTTCCATTTACTAATTTCTTCCAGAGCATTGTTCAGTTAGCACGACATGACTTTCAATGAAAATGAAAAGGTAAAGAGGGATTAGGTATTTTTTATACATAATATATTAAAAGTGTGCATGTGTAGGAGAAATATACAGTACAAGTTCACAAATCATAATGTTCTGTAAATTTTCGTCTGGATCCCCATTGGTTTCTGTGATTCCTACCATTTCTTCTCTCTGTAGTGTGGTCCTGATGTTACCCTTCATGGATAATATTTACCTGTTCTAAACCACAGCTCTGTATAAGACATTAGCACATTTTGTAAAAAATCAGTTCATTTTTTATTTGCAATCTGGAAATTTGTAATAGTCTGGAAAACAATACTCTACTTAAATTCTATTGATATAATCAAAGTTTTCACAAAGGGTCCTTTGTGAAGAAGTTGAAAGTGATGAAACGCGTCAAGAACGTGATGTCGGACATAGACATAAAACTGGACATTGTGGAGCCTCCATCTTGATTGAGGTTTTCATTCACTGGTTGACATTTTCTGAGGATTCATGTTCCCTATAATGGAGGAATAAAGCTTTTTTCATTTGTTTCATTGTAAGCATAACTTTATTAAAGTAAACCCCTTTTATCATGACTTACTACGCTATAAAGACTTTGTTTTGACCCTTATAATGCTGCCATATGGAGGTGAACAGAGCAGCGATGGTCGGATGAGAACAGCCGTTTATGTTTATGAAAGTGTAAGGTGATGGGGAGTGCATTTCACATTTACGCTTATACCGTGAATATAAGGGAAGCACTTTTTTGTATCCAAAAGGATATTGCACTATTACTGTTTTTTTTTTGGAGGAAAAAATTGAAGAAGAGAAAAAGGATGGATTGGAGCATGTTTTTTTTGGATTAATATGAGATTGGAAGCTATATACAAGTTTAAATAGGGTAAGGATGTTTAATACAGCCATTTGGATGTGGATACTAAGTGGGGAGACACATTAATAACACTCTGTGATTATATATTTTTATTATATTTTTGCATATTAATGTGGAATAACGCACAACATTGAGTTTTATTTTTTTGAGGTTTACACAGATTAAAAGAAATGTCTCTATGAAGGTGGATTAAATTTTGGGAGCATGTGTATTATTTTGAGGATTATCACAGACGCCGAGAGACTGTTACTTTGAAGTACATGTTTTGACTTCTTTCTCATTGCACATTACATATGATTCAGTATTTCCACCATTACTGAAGGCATCCATTGTTTTTCAGAGCTGTAAAATAACGTGTTAACAGTCTTAGTAGTTGAATTAAATGAGAAAAGTATTTGTTACTTTAATTTTTTTTTGTGCATCTCAGATTTATAAATTATCAGATGGACATCATGGAGAAAAAGCAGTGATTTTTCTTTGTTTTTATTTTTCCCTAGTGAATCACAATATTTTTCCCTAGTGAATCACCATATACAGTATACAGTTGGGAACAGAAGTATTTGAACACCCTGCGATTTTGCAAGTTCTCCCACTCAACTGTTGGAGCAATTGTTAGAAAATGGAATAGGCTAAATATGACTGTCAGTCTCCCTCGGACTGGGGCTCCTCGTGGGGTATCATTGATGATAAGAAAGGTGATGAATCAGCCCAGAACTACAAGGGAGGAGCTGGTCAATGACATGAAGAGAGCTGGGACCACAGTTTCAAAGGTCACTGTCGGTAGAACACTACGCCGTCATGGTTTCAAATCATGCATTGCACAGAAGGTTCCCCTGCTCAAGTCATCACATGTCCAGGCCCGTCTGAAGTTTGCCAATGACCATCTGCATGATCCAGAGGAGGCATGGGAGAAAGTCATGTGGTCAGATGAGACCAAAGTAGAACTTTTTGGTCTAAACTTCACTCGTTGTGTTTGGAGGAAAAAAAAGGATGACTTGCATCCCAAGAACACCATCCCTACTGTGAAGCATGGGGGTAGTAACATCATGCTTTGCGGGGCTTTTCTGTGAAGGGGACAGGACAACTGCACTGTATTAAGGAGAGGATGAATGGGGCCATTTATTGTGAGATTTTGAGCAACAACCTCCTTCCCTCAGTCAGAGAATTAAAGATGGGTCATGGCTGGGTCTTCCAACATGACAACGACCCAAAGCACACAGCCAGGATAACCAAGGAGTGGCTCCGTAAGAAGCATGTCAAGGTTCTGGAGTGGCCTAGCCAGGCTCCAGACCTAAACCCAATAGAACATTTTTGGAGGGAGCTGAAACTCCGTGTTGCTCAGCGTCAGCCCCGAAACCTGACAGATCTAGAGGAGATCTGTGTGGAGGAGTGGACCAAACTCCCTGTTGCAGTGTGTGCAAACCTGTTCAAGAACTACAGGAAACATTTGACCTCTGTAATTGCAAACAAAGGCTTCTGTACCAAATATTAACACTGATTTTCTCAGGTGTTCAAATACTTATGTTCAGCAGTGCAAGACAAATAAATTCTTTAAAAATCATACAATGTGATTTCCTGAATTTTTTTTTCTAAATTCTGTCTCTCAGAGTGGGAATGCACCTACAATGTGAATTTCAGACCCCTCCATGATTTCTAAGTGGGAGAACTTGCAAAATCGCAGGGTGTTCAAATACTTCTGTTCCTTGCTGTATACTGTGTATATACAGTATATACTGTATATATAATTTTTTTTTTAATAACAGAAGCTTAATACTTAAATAGGATGAACGGTCACTTACAGAATCTATATGGAAATTATGTTAATGTTATCCCTTCACTGGCTCATGAAATTGTTTGTCCAGGTTTTAAAATCGATAACTGTGAATTTTAGAGATATATAGCCTATGTGACTTTGCATGATAAGATGTGTTTAATGGCCTTTTAAGCCCCAGGGTCTTCATGCACGTGCATTTTTACTCTTTTACAAGCTAGAGTTTTCTATAAGGAAATAAGAAAAAGATGCCAATTATTTTATAGTTCGAAAAAAGGTATGATAGTATGTTATATTATTTCAGTTCAGTATCAGTGCCCTGGTAAATTACTCATTTATATTTTAGGCACACTAGAAAACCCAAATTTTACATTTACAAAAAAAAAGCCACAATGTATTTAGCATTATATTTTTATAAAAGATAATATAATCATTTCTATTTTTTCAAAGCAGTATATTAATAAATTCTGAATCCTTCATTACATAACTAATTTAGTTACTTTACTGATATTGTGTTACGATCAGTGAGAGATGCAATCAGGTCACAAACATGCAGGTAAAGTAACACTATGCCACAATGATGAATAAATAAAAAAAAACATCTTTAATTGCTGTATGTTGTTTGTCTGTAATGTCAATTATTACACAGTAATAAAAAGTAATAATACATAGTGATAAAAACCTTTATTCATTTATTGCAGCATGAAATGCAGCAAAGAATGAATAAGCCCAATCGACTCAAGTTAGACTAGCCTTCTAGTGTTGTCTTTACACCAGCACTCTGAGATCCAGAGGTGCTAGGCTGTTTGTCCAGGCTCCTTGTGATGTATAAAAAAAATAAATAAATAAATAAATTCTCTTATTCCTGATGATCATAGCTCTACCACATACAGGTAAAACTCCAAAAATTAGAATATTGTGCAAAAGTTAATTTATTTCAGTAATGCAACTTAAAAGGTGAAACTAATATATGAGATAGGCTCATTACATGCAAAGCAAGATAGTTCAAGCTGTGATTTGTCATAATTGTGATGATTATGGCTTACAGCTCATGAAAACCCCAAATCCACAATCTCAGAAAATTAGAATATTGTGAAAAGGTGCAATATTATAGGCTCAAAGTGTCCTACTCTAATCAGCTAATTAAGCCATAACCTGCAAAGGGTTCCTGAGCCTTTAAATGGTCTCTCAGTCTGGTTCAGTAGGAATCACAATCATGGGAAAGACTGCTGACCTGACAGTTGTGCAGAAAACCATCATTGACACCCTCCATAAGGAGGGAAAGCCTCAAAAGGTAATTGCAAAAGAAGTTGGATGTTCCCAAAGTGCTGTATCAAAGCACATTAATAGAAAGTTATGGAAGGTAAAAGTGTGGAAGAAAAAGGTGCACAAGCAGCAGGGATGACCGCAGCCTGGAAAGGATGGTCAGGAAAAGGCCATTCAAAAGTGTTGGGGACTTTCACAAGGAGTGGACTGAGGCTGGAGTCAGTGCATCAAGAGCCACCACACACAGACGGATCCTGGGCATGGGCTTCAAATGTCGTATTCCTCTTGTCAAGCCGCTCCTGAAAAACAAACAACGTCAGAAGCGTTTTACCTGGGCTAAAGAAAAACAGACCTGGTCTGTTGCTCAGTGGTACAAAGTCCTCTTTTGTGATGAGAGCAACTTTTGCATCTCATTTGGAAACCAAGGACCCAGAGTATGGAGGAAGAATGGAGAGGCACACACTGCAATATGCTTGAAGTCCAGTGTGACGTTTCCACAGTCTGTGTTGATTTGGGGAGCCATGTCATCTGCTGGTGTTGGTCCACTGTGCTTCATTAAGTCCAGGGTCAACACAGCCGTCTACCAGGCGATTTTGGAACACTTCATGCTTCCTTCCACAGACGAGCTTTATGCGGATGCTGACTTCATTTTCCAGCAGGACTTGGCACCTTCCCACACTGCCAAAAGCACCAAAACCTGGTTCAATGACCATGGGATTACTGTACTTGATTGGCCAGCAAACTCGCCTGACCTGAACCCCATAGAGAATCTATGGGGCATTGCCAAGAGAAAGATGAGAGACATGAGACCGAACAATGCAGAAGAGCTGAAGGCCGCTATTGAAGCGTCCTGGTCTTCCATAACACATCAGCAGTGCCACAGGCTGATAGCTTCCATGCCACGCCACATTGAGGCAGTAATTACTGCAAAAGGGGCCCACACCAAGTACTGAGTACATATGCATGCTTATACTTTTCAGAGGTCCGATATTGTTCTATGTAAATCCTTGTTTTATTGATTGCATGTAATATTTTAATTTTCTGAGAGTGTGGATTTGGGGTTTTCATGAGTTGTAAGCCATAATCATCACAATTATGACAAATTATGGCTTGAACTATCTTGCTTTGCATTTAATGAGTCTATCTCATATATTAGTTTCACCTTTAGGTTGCATTACTGAAATAAATTAACTTTTGCACGATATTCTAATTTTTCGAGTTTCACCTGTATGTGTATGTTATTTTTTGTTTGCACCCATAGTATGGCTCAGAAACAATGGCTTGCATTTTGCTTTTCTTTTTTTCCTACCTAAACACACTGGCACTTATAATAAGGATAGATATATATAATAAGTGCTCTGTGCAGCATGTTCCTAGTTATACACACGCATATATTGAGCCTCACGGAGTCAAGCCCACTTCAGTGGGGCCACATATAGGTGCACCCACAGTGGCAAAGGGTTAAAAAACACACATACACAGAATTATCCAGCTGGATGATAGCCCCTTGTTAACAAAATATCAGGAGGGGGGCTTGACAAAACCAGCAGAGATCCTCATCTCAGCAGCGCTGGTGATGTAAGCTGAAGTAAGTGACAAGTAGTGAGAAACCCACTTTAAACTTCCAATAGGAGAGCCATTGCTATGGGAAATGGCACAAGGCAGGCAGCTTGATTGGCTATATGTCATTACTCATAGCAACCTAGTTAGTATGTTGGTAGAAAAAAATACTTCAGAACCTTCCAGAAAAATCATAGATGATTAAGTTCCTTATACCAAGATCATACAAAGTATTGAGAGGACAAAAACATTTGGAAAGCTCACTGTCTCAGGTTAGGATATTAACAACAGACAAGGCTACCCTCCAGTGGGTACCCCAGCAGGTTACCAGAAAAGAACATGCACTAATGGAAGGAGCAGCAGGCCAAAATAAAAAAAAGTCTGAATTCTTGTATTGGTTTATACTAAAACAAATAGCCAGGTCAGAGAAAACTGCTCCTTCATCAGGGCTTCAGTTGAAATAAGAACCGTAAAATGACTCAAAATAGAGCTTTCCTGTGTGAATATGTATAGGAAATTGCTGGAACAGGAGAGATACTGGCCAGCAGTATCTGCATGAGCAATGAAGATAACCCTCATCCCATGTTGGGGGTGGGGGGTTTTCTTTATACAATGCAGACTCTTGTCATTATGTCTTTATTCTCTATAAGACAAAAAGCCAACATAGGTGCAGGTGGATTAACATAGTAATATGTGTTACACATCATCAGTGATATGTTGTTATATACAGGCTTAATCAGGTAAATATCAATGAGGAATGTACAGTACCCATAATTACTTGATTGGTTGGTACAGTTTGGAGAATTCACCATACCATCATTACTTTTTTGCGCTACTTAAATAAGACCATAATGTTTTAATAATAACTGTTTTGGAAAGTTGGATGGATCACAGTGAAACTACTATTGATCTGAACAAAGGGAATTCTGCCTACAAATCAGTGCTATTTTGTAACATGGCACGTTTCTATTACAGTTTTTCTAAGGGTCAAATTTTTTTCAGGATTTTTGTATAGGGCTTATGTTATATTTATGGTATGCTGTGTATGTATGTAAATACTTCTTTTAACTAAATAGCAGAACAGCACCAAAATCTGTTTTCTGTATTTTAGAAGTTCTAAATATATGAATGTAAAAGACTTTTCCATCAAATGTAATTTATTCCACAGAATAATGCACTACATCCCAGGGGCCTGATTCAGAAAGCTATTATTGACTAAAAAAACAGAAAGGTGATGTCACCAGTGGGAGCTGAAACCCAGAAGCTGCAAAGTTTAAATAATAATCTAAGTAATTCTTTGTCTCCAGCACGTAGAATGGTGCGCTTTTTGTCAGATAGATTAATTATAAAGAAAAATGAGCAATTTGGCCTACAGAGTAAATGATTCAACCCAGATCCAACACATTTTCTGAAATGCTGCTGAACTTCCAGTTTTTAATCCACTGGCTTTTTTTACAACATAAACGTGGTTTGCTCCTAAAGAGCACCTGGGCCACCCGAGATACAAACTGGCAACCACATGGCTGGAGAGCTGTGAGCGCATTAACCTTCCCCCATGCTGACACCAGTTAATATGTCCTTTAGCACCAGTTGTCCTTCACCGCCAGCTGATTCCATGAACAGCATGCAATAAAATATAGCTATGATCAAAATTATAAATCCTATACTCTTTTCCACAGTTTATTTCAATCATTGCTAACCTATTCCTTTTTTTCTGAATGGTCCTTAAGTTTGAAAATTTCATTTTTGAAGAACCCCGCACATTTACTTCCTTGAATTCTGTGACGCATATTCACTATATCTGGAGGGTAGACACCGCTGTGTCACACATTCCACAGAGCCTGCCTTCTAGACTACAGAAGTGCTGACAGGAGGACTTTCAGGAGGAGAATTTAGAGCAAGAATCACTGCTTGCAGGCAGCAAGGTACCATGGGATATGTAGTCCTTAGAAATGGAGAGTAAATCAAGTGAATTAGCAAGGGAGAAGCTGCAAAGCATGCAGGGAAACCTAGAAAGTTGTGGACAGAGATGGCCAACAAAACTGCAGCAATTACAACATGAGAGATTTTTCACTATTGAATGGTCAAATGTAACTATTATTGGTATTGTTATTACGATGTTGGTGTTATGAAATGAAAGTGTATGCTTATGGCTATGGATCTCTAGGATGGAATTGAGGAAGGAAGTAGAAATAGAGCAACTCTTTAGGAAGGTATAGGAAGATCCTAAGGAGAATGAGAAACAGAAAGTTTAAATTAAAACATGGTGAAATTGTTACCTTGATCACTGAAACAACCGTGATGTACTTTGCACAACTCTACTCATATACTGTACAACTCAGTTTGTCATCCTTTCTACCTAACACTACCATTTCAGTCCCAAAGAAGACAAAATCAGACCTACTGCCAAAAAAATTGTATATACTTTACTTTCCCACTGTTAGAATAAGAATAATGCTTAGAAGCTTGTTTTTCAACTTATTGGTACTACAACCCACAAAATGCATTTCGTGTGTCAAACAGGACAGCAAATACAACATATTGCAATTACAGGAATCAATTTATTATTTGAAAGCCTAAATCTTGCTCTTAGCTATACAAACAAATACAGTCTTTATCTGATTAAATCTTTAGTGTGTAAATCTATACTCATTCACTTAATTTGGGTACTAGAATTATTAAATGTTTACAATAAAAAACCTGGAGATAGAAAATTACCCAGAGTAAGGGGAGTTTTGCTCACACAGCCATCATACTATGTGTGTTCATTTTGGTCCCAAACATTGTTGGTAAATTGTTCTTGATGATCCTAGAAAAATGATTATACTCAAAGATGCATTGGGTAGATAAAGATGAAAATGATTTTCCACATTTCTTTCTGTTAGTAAACTGAAAATTAAATTACTCCTATGATTGGTATCAGGATTCAGGAAGTCATTCTATGACCCACCGTAATATTATTATGGGCATTTGATATAGCACTCACAGTTTATTCAGTGTTCTACACATTGTTCTTTAAACAATGGAAAGTGGTGGTCTTTCAGCTGTGTAACACTTTTTTTGCAAACATTTGCTCCTTGATTGATGACAATTGTTAATAATTGAAATGGTTGTAAAGGCTCAAGGTTTTTTACCTTCATTCATTCTATCCATAAAGGTAAAAAACCTTTTTTGTGCGGCATCCCCCTCCAATACTCACCTAAGCCACCTCTCGATCCAGCGATGTGTACTGGGGTCTCAGCTATCCCAGGACTCCCTCTCCTCATTAGCTGAGACAGCAGAAGGAGCCATTGGTTCCCACTTCTGTCAATCAAAGCCAGTGAGCCAATGAGAAGAGAAGGGGGACAGAACTGAGCCTCGGCTCCATGTGTGAATGGACACACGGAGCAGCGACTGGAAAGTGTGCATGCTTGGGTGCCCCCATAGCAAGCTGTTTGCTATGGGGGCACCGGACGGGAGGGAGGCGCCAAAGCGCTGGCAGAGGACCCGAGAAAAGGAGGATCTGGGCTGCTCTGTGCAAAACCACTGCACACAGCAGGTAAGTATAGACATATTTGTTATTTTTGTAATAAAAAATGTAAACCTTTAGAATCACTTTAATGTTTTAAATGCACCGTTTTCCTTTCCAACAGATGATCGTACTGTTTTGTCATAGGCATATCGATGAACCCTACTACTTGTATTAATTTGTGTAATACTGTAGTCTATGTCAACAAATTTGTTTCTGGAATCTGAAGGGAGCAGTTAAGTATACTGATTTGTAGGATGAGGACCTAATTCCAGTTATGTAGTGTTCACCATCCATTATCGACAAGTGACTTATTACATTCTCTAGCAACCTTAGGAGGTCCTGGGTTACGTTGATTGTTTAAACCCTTTACAACTGCCCAACAGATATGCTGGGTGGCTGTCATTTATGTGCTGAGAGCATGTGCATTGTGTGCTTTTAGCACTAAGACTGAGCTGTCAAAGACAGCTCTCAGTCCTGATTAAAGATCAGTAGCCAGAGGTACCGGCTTCTGATCATGTGACCACTGTGACAGTGGTCACATGATTGCCAAACCTTACTGCCACTCAGGTGTTCAGAACTATTTAAAGGTATGATGGAGTAGTCAGGAAGGGGTTAATGGTGATTCAAACCTATAACTTACTGCAGCCCAGAAGAAGGTTTTATCAACCTCTTATTCTTTTATAGGCTTGTACCACTTTTCTAAGCATAAAAAACAGAGCAGATGCTGCTCCTCACAAACAAAAGCATTGTACATTGCACAGCACAGCCATCCAGAGCAGTGTAATTACAGTGAAGCACACACACAAACCGCCCCCCAGTAAAACACTCCCTACACACATTTAACCCTTTGATCGCCCCTCATGTTAACTCCTTCCTGCCCAGTGCCATTAGTACAGTGTCAGTGCTTTTTTTTAGCACTGATCACTGTATTGGTGTCAGTGACACCAAGTCATTCCCCTCAGTGTCAGAATGTGCGCCGCAATCCCACTATAAGTTGCTGATCGCCTCCATTGCTAGTAGAAAAAAACAAAAACAAAATTCCAGTATCTATACCGCCATTTGTAAATGCTATAACTTTTACGTAAACAATTAATTAGGATTAATTAGGATTTTTTTTAGCAAAGACATGTAGCGGAATACATTTTGGCCTAAATTTATGACAAAATTTGATTTTTTACATTTTTTCACTGGACATGTTTAACCTCCTTGGCGGTGTTCCCGAGTGTAGCTCGGGGTAGAATTTCTATACCAAGAACGGTAACCCCGAGCTACACTCGGGCTTACCATGCAGCGTTCTCTGGGGGTCCCTGCAGCACTTACCTTGTCCTTCGCTCCCACGATGGGTCCCCTGCAGTGTCCCCGTCCATCTCCTCCGGCGGATGCCGGCATCTGGCTTCCGTGTTCCGGTCCCCGTGACGTCGGAACGTTCGGGCGGCGGAACCGGCGGGAAATTTGAAATTTTTAAAAAATGACATTTTTGCTGTCATTGCTGTTTCACTGCATTTCACATACATTTTGTCCCCACTGCTTTGTCCTGCGCCCTGCCTGCATTTTGACTGTTCTTTCTGCCTGGAAACTTAGAAAAGTCCATGGCGGCCAAAAAGCATCCCTTTACATCAAAAGCGGTTTTAGAACAGCGATAGTAAATCAGAACCACTTGCAGAATTGAGTGATAATGATTTGTGGGGAAATTCGTCATCAGACACTGAAAACGATTTTGCGACTTTGCTCAGCGATGTGCGAATTTGCCTCTGTATTTCAAATTTCAGTGTTTTTGGTTTGATTATATTATTGAATTAAATTTATTATTATTATATTATTATTTTTTATGATTATTTATTAAATTATAATTTATGATTTCGTGTTTCAAGTTTTATCATATCCGGAATGTTTAATAGACTCTTTTTCAGATAGATTTCAGTGAGTTATTCCTAAAAATTACAGCCTACAATTAAAAACTACACATTTCCATGCAAAAAAATGGTACCGCTTTCAGCACAAAATTCCTGACATGATCATACCGCCAGGGAGGTTAATAGCAAAGTCAAAAATAAATTTTTTTTTCAAAGTTGTCATTTTGTTGTCGCAAAAAATAAAAAACGAACAGGCAATAAAATACCACCAAAAGAAATCTCTTTTTGTGGAAAAAAAAAGGATGTAAATTTCATTTGGATGCAGTGTTGAATGACCGCGTAATTGTCAGTTAAAATAACGCAGTGCCGTATAGAAAAAAATGGCCTGGTCAGGTAGGGGGGTAAATCCTCTGGAGGGCAAGTGGTTAAATGTGCTTTTTTTAAGGCATCATTCTTTACAGCTCTAATTTATCTCATGTGAATGTTACGGTTTGTATTGTGCAACTTTTCTCTCACTTAGCTTTTCAGGTCTGCAGTTCAATTTATTTAGAAACACTTTTAAGATATTTTTGTTGGAGGATAGACCTATGTTTATCCCCAGCATGTGTACATTCTCTCACTGTCGATTGACTCACTACCTCTACTGGAAGTTTGTTTCAAGCATCCACCACTATTTTGGTAAATTAATACTTTTTAAAATGACTCTTTCCTGATAGTTTTAGGTTATCCCCCTGTGTTCTTAGCTCAGCTTCACATTGAATATACTGGCCTCCTGAAGTTTATTCACACCTTTAAAGGATAAGTTCACCTTTTTGGGCAAAATTTCACTTTTCATAATGAAAGCCATCCCAATGTGCTTTTCACTTACCTTATCCACAGGAGGTTTAAAATCTTGTCAGTTTATTTGAAATTTTAAAATGATTTTCAGATTCCATCACTTCCTGTAAATCATCTCTCAGTATTCACTTCCTGTAGGCCATTTCCCAGAAGCCTTCACTTCCTTGTTGCATCACAGAAGAGGGTGTGATATAGTTGCATAGTTAGCCAGGTTGAAAAAAAGACACATGTCCATCTAGTTCAACCATTAAAAGGGTAAAAACATAAAAAAATAAATAATACAATATACCATCCTAAATACACAATCCTATACCCACAGTATAGTATACAGTACCCTAGAGGAAGGCAAAAAACCCAATAAAGCTTGATCCAAATAGCTCCAAAGGGGAAAAAAATTCTTCCTGATCCCCCAAGAGGTAATCAGATATTCCTTGGATCAACTTTACCTATAAATATTAGTATCCAGTTATATTATGTACATTTAGGAAGGAATTCAGGTCTTTTTTAAAACAGTCTACTGAGATGGCCAGAACCAGCTCTTGAGGGAGTCTATTCCACATTTTCACCCCTCTTACTGTGGAGAAGCCCTGCTGGAGATTAAATGTCTTTTCCTCCAGACGTAAATCATGCCCCCTTGTCCTCCGTGATGACCTTAAGGCGAATAACTCTACACCGAGTTCACTATATGGACCACCTATGAATTTATGCGTGTTGATCATATCCCCCCTTAATCTCCTCTTCTCAAGAGAGAATAAATTCAGTTCCTCTAATCTTTGCTCATAGCTGAGCTCCTCCATGCCTCTTATCAGATTAGTTGCCCTTCTCTGCACTTTCTCCAGTTCCCCAATGTTCTTTTTGTGAATTGGTGCCCAAAACTGAACTGCATATTCCAGATGAGGTTTTACTAATGATTTGTACAGGGGTAAAATGATATCTCTCTCTCTGGAGTCTATACCTCTTTTAATGCAAGAGAGGATTTTGTTTGCTTTAGAAACTGCAGCTTGGCATTGCATGCCATTGTTGCACTTATGATCTACCAGAACACACAGATTCTTCTCCACCATGGATTCCCTCAGTTGTACCCCCCCCCCCCCAGTATGTATTCTTTAATTCTCTTTCACTGAGTATTCTTGGGGGCTAAGAATTAATATTCTTAGCCCCCAAGTGCACAACCTTACATTTATCAACATTAAACCTCATTTGCCACATAGTTGCTCAATTAAACAGAGCATTGAGGTCGGCTTGTAAATTGAAGACATCCTGTAAGGACATTATTCCACTGCACAGCTTGGTGTCATCTGCAAACACTGAAATGGGATTTGTAATCCCAGACCCTATATCGTTTATAAATATATTAAAAATAAGGGTTCCAACAGTGAACCTTGGGGTAGACCACTGAGAACCCTAGACCATTCAGAGTATGAATCATTAACCACTACTCTTTGAATACGATCTTTTAGCCAGTTTTCCATCCATTTACATACAGATTTTTCCAAGCCTGTAGACTTTACCTTACACATTAGCCATTTGTGGGGAACTGTGTCAAACGCTTTTGCAAAATCTAAGTATATTATATCCACAGCCACTCCTTTGTCTAAGGTTTTGCTCATTTCCTCATAAAAAGAAATCAGATTTGTTTGACAACTTCTGTCTTTCATGAATCCATGCTGTTACTTAAAATATTTTTTTCTAGCAAGAACTCATCTATGCCAGGCCGTCTTTAAGGAGGGGAAAAAGGGGCAACTGCCCTGGTCCCAGTCATTGCTGTGGGGCCAAAAGCAGCTGCCCCAATACTTGCCAACTGTCCCAGCTTAGATTCCCTTCTCTCTTTGTCTTTTGTCTTGTCTTTGTCCCACACTGTGTCCCCATATCTCAGTGTGAAGTGCTGTCATTTATGCTGTCCAGCTCTACCCTATTGCCATGTACAGATGACTCATGTGTGTAGGCCATGTCAGCAATCACATGTGAATAACCTGCATTCATATGTAAATAACAGTGACCTTAATATGTAAATAGCGGCTGTATTCTTTTGTATATTATGGATATATGTATATTATGCCCCCCTTAGGTTCCAGCTCCCATCACCTCTGCTGAATGCTGCCCACTGGGGAGGTAAACTGGCATGCTTGAAAGTCCTGCTTGCAACTGTGGTCCCTGAGCCTACCATCAGCCTGTTCTGCAAAGGTAAGTAAAGAGGGGTGTACAGAGGTAGGCAGAAAAGGAAATACAGTTTGGGGTGCACAAGTGAGCAAGGAAGGGATGTACAGAGGTAAGGAAAGTGAGTGCAAAGATGAGCATAGGAGGCATGCAGAGTTATCATGGGGGGGAGATTTGTGTGGAGAGGATGGGGGAGGTTTGGGTTGCAGAGGTTAGCAAGGAAATTTAGGATGCAAAGGTGTACTGACAGGGTAGATAAAGATGTACGTAACATGTAGGGCAGCCCATTCATTTAAATGGGCTGCTCTATACCCTAGAAATGCGGAAAAAAAAAGTCCCTGACCTTTTTCAAAATCACATCGAGCCACACAGTGCCACAGAACCGTGAATTTTGGTGCATGTGAAAATGCTCATGTTATCACATCCATGAGGGTGTCATTGACAATTAATGCTAAAGGGCAGTACATATCTGTGGTGCCAGAAAAGCAATGTGAATGAGTTACCAACATGCACAAATGTGAACATAGGCTAAATTTCTCAATTAGATTGGTGGTCAGTGTATATCTTAAACTTACATTGGGGCATGGTGTAGAAACCTTTTTTTCACACTAGTGGTCACTGTGACTGCCCCCTTACATTGGTGGTCATTGTAAATCCCTCCTTACGTTGGTGGTCACTGCCAATGCTCCTATTATATTGGTGGTCAGTGTAAATCCCCTTTACATTGGTGGCCAGCGTAGAAACTCCTCTTTATATTGGTAGTCGTTAAAAAATCCTAACTTGCATTTCTGGTTAGTGTCAAATCCACCCTTACAATGGCAGTCCATGTAGAAGCCTCCTTTAAATTGGTGGCCATTGTAAATTCTCCCTTACATTGGTGGCCAGTATAGAAATGTATTGATTGTTGGTGTAAAATCCCCCATTACATTGGTTGTCAGTGTAAGTTCTTCATTACATTGGTGGTCAGTGCAAATTCACCTTTACATTGGTGGTCAGTGTAAATGTCCCTTTACATCAGTGGTAAGTACAGAATTGCCCCTACACTGGTAGTCAGTGTAAAATCCCATCTAACATTGGTGGCCAGTGTAGAAATGTCACCTCCCATCCTCACCAAGCACTACCACTGAACCCATCCCCCACCAGCACTGTCACAGAGCAGATGGAGAGCAAAATTGCATAGAGGAGGGGCCCAAGTAAATGTTTGCCCAGGGTCCAATTAATATTATAGATGGCCCTGCAGCTATGTGGTCTTTTGTTAAACTCTCCAGTATCTTCCCAATTATAGAAGTTAAACTAACAGGTCTTTAGTTGGTACTTGGTACAGACTTTGACCCCTTTTTAAATATAGGCACCACATTGGCCTTACACCAATCCCGTGGTAGTATGCCAGTCATTAAAGAGTCTCTAAATATTGGAAATAATGACTTTGAAATAACAGAGCTCAATTCTGTTGGGATTTGGAGGTGTAAACCATCTGGCTTTATTCACCTTTATTCTGTCTAAATATTTCTGGACCATATCAATTCTGAGCCATTGTGGATCATTTGAGGCTGTGTCAATATCATTCCCATTACAGACATGAGCACCTCCATGCTCCTTTGTATACACAGAGCTGAAGAAGGTATTTAATAAATTCGCCTTTTCTTTGTCCCCAGTCACCCACCAGATTATTTTGTAAAGGGCCTACATGCTCAGACCTGACCTTTTTACTATTAATATATTTGAACATTTTTGGGGGGTTTATTCTACTTTCTTTTGCAGTCTTTCGTTCATTTTGAATTTTTGCGTCCTTGATTTCCTTTTTACATATTCTGTTATATTTTTTGTAACATATAAATGATGATAGTGTTCCTTTATTGTTAGATTTTAAAAGCTCTTTAATTATTATTTATAGCTTTTTTAACTTTGGACATGAGCCACATATGTTTTTAGCCTTTTATACATATTGTCCATCGGAACATATTTTGCAGTGTGTTCACATACAGTCTTTTTGAAGAATTCCCATTTCCGTTCTGTGTTCTGTGCCAATATTCCCTCCCAGTCTACATCTTGGAGAGCAGCCCTCAACCTTGGAAAATATGCTGTCTTGAAGTTGAGGGTTTTTATATTTCCAGTATGTGCATGTTGTTTACAGCTAACTGTAAATTAAATCATGTTATGGTCATTGCCACCCAGATGTTCTTTTATATGAACATTAGTAATAGGCTCTGCATGGTTTGAGATTACCAGGTCCAGCAGAGCATCATTCCTAGTCGGGGCCTCTATGAACTGTACCATAAAATTGTCTTGTAATAGGTTTATGAATTTTTGCCCTTTAACTGTTCCAGGAATACTTCAATAAATATCAGGGTAGATAAAATCCCCCATTATTATCACTGTCCCAGCCCTTGCAGCCCTTTCAATCTGTGCAAGGAGCTGAGTATCCACCTCCTCATTAACACTGGGTGGCCTGTAAAAAACTCCAATGATTACCTTTGAACTACACACATCCATATGCAGTTCCATCCATAATGCTTCAGCCTCATCACACTCTCCATCAACTGGGTCCTCTTTCACACTTGCTCTCAGATCATTTCTCACATAGAGACAGATCCCACCACCTTTCCTTTTTATCCTGTCTCTTTGAAAGAGAGCATGGCCAGGAATATTAATAGCCCAGTAATGTGGGGAATTAAGCCAAGATTCAGCAATACCAATTAAATCATAGTTTTTGCTTGGCAGACTTCTGGTGTTGGTGAACAAACACTTTAATTCATTATCACATTTTGCTCTTGTGTTTTACATATCTTTTTAGTAGTACAAATAGTACTATAATTTCCAATGGTTTGTTGTAACATGGGAACCTTCTTATGACCTGCCATTACCCTCCCACCATCTATCCCCCTTCCACCCTCCATTATTGTCTGACCCCTTACTGACCTGTCTGCCCAGTTGAATTCTAGTTCCCCTCCCCCCCTCAATCCTAGTTTAAATACTCCTCCTTTCCATAATTTTCTCCCCCAACACAGCAGACCCCCTTCCATTTAGGTGCAAACAATCTTTAGCATATAGGTTGTACCCCAATGAAAAGTCAGCCCAGTGCTCTAGAAAGCCAAATCCTTCCCTCTTACACCATGTCTTTAGCCATGCATTCAGTTCTCTAATCTCCCCGTCTTTCTTGAGTTGCACATGGCACAGGAAATATTTCAGAGAATATCACCTTAGAGGTGACAGGGTGTGTTCACCACTCTCGGCCACACCTCCTTCATTACAATACTACCTTCCACCCACTTTCTATGTAATCTGATTGTACAAACGTCTTCAGATCTCCCATCAGCTATGTTGTACACAGGCCTGTCTGATTTGATACAGATTGAATGGATTGTTTAGGTGTGCCCTTCTATTCCATAGTTCTGGTAAATCTAAGGGAAATTGTACAGAGATTGTACAATCAGATTGCATAGTGTATGGCCATCTTTATACAAATACATAGGAAGGAGTGGACGGAGACACTCAGTTGTCAGGCTTCATCTCCGCGTAGCGAAAACTCACATTCCTGCATTTGCTTGTTTTGATGTTTTATAGCATTTTCACTCATCACGCAGTCAAGTGAATGGACTGCTTTACATGCAACAATAGTCCCAGAGAAGCTCCAGAACTTTTTTTGGAGCAGGACATGGTACGTTTGCTGCACTTGGGGTGTATTTAATCTCTTGGCGCCGGCTGAACGCAAATGTGCGGCCTCCTGGTGTCTGTGCCTAGACGGCGAGTGGCCACACATTTGCGTTCTATAAAAAAAAACATATGTGCTGAGAGCGCGCGCCCTCACGGAAAGGTCCCAAGCTCCTCTTGTGATCGGGACCTTTCCTGATCATGTGACCGCCATGACAGCGAATCACATGACCCTAAAACCCTGCCCCGCCTCCCGGCTTCTGGAACCCTTAAAGGGTCAGGAGGCGCAGGCCCCAAGGGGTTAACATGCAATGACAACACAAACACGATACGCATTTGCAGTGTGTTTCTGTGCATTTTGCCATGTGTTCGGAAACACACAGATGTGAATGGAGCCTCATAGTTCTTGTGTAAGCAAACCAATTTCACTTTCTGGCCCCATTCACACCCAGAGTAGTGGGAGTTCATGTTTTTGGCCTGTTTTTCCACATAGGGCAGCCCATTGATTTCAATGGGCTGTGCTACACGTGGCAAAGTAGCCCATGGGACATTTTGGAGTGATGTGGGTTGAAACTGGGCAGATCTGGCACAGAGACGTTTGACATGATTCAGCAAGTTCACGGTGATACTGCAATGAGTCACTCAAGGTGTTTTGAGTGGCACGTGCACTTCAAAAGCGGAAGAACATCCCTGAAAGACGATAAGAGATCAGGAATACCTTCAATGAGCTCAGCCTCCAAAAATGCCCTCTTTTTGAAGATGACGATCCAGCTCAAAGGTCGCCGTTTTGACAACATTGCAGCGATCCAGCAATTTTCCAATTTTCACTCAGAATTTTCACATTTTCTCTATGTTCTAACTTGCTGTACATGATGAAATAACAGATGTGGTAACGCACATGGTCAGAATAGCTCCAGTTGCACAGCTTCCGATGTACACAGGACAATGTCTTTTGGCACACTGACTTATGATGGTTGTTGCTCCCTGTGACTGTACATGCAGCCTTGTGCTGCCATCTGTTGGCATATTACAAAACTAGTCTTGAAACTTTTTGATACCACCTCGTAGTCCTGTGTTCATGTCAAATGTTCCAGGAGGCTGCAAGGCCATTCACAAAGTGCCATGCAAGCTTGAGCATGCTCAGTGGGGAGCTGGCGGTGGTTCATCAAAAACAAAAAAAGAAAAGAAACTGAAGTTTATCTTTAAAGTCCATAGCCTGTATTTACTGTTGCTAGTAGAAAAGCTTAGAGCCCTTTTTGTATATGTATAAGTATCCTGTGCCTTAAATGTGACTGATGCCCAATTCTTTTCACCCTGAAGTTTTATATACTAAAACACCAAGCCATGTTGGAGTCCTCCCTAACTGGCCAAGGGTGAGTGGTTGCTACATCAGATTACTATTTTATTTTGTATATATATGCAGGCTTAAAACACTAAAGGTTTTTTTTTACCTTAAAGTGGTTCTAAAGGTTCAATTTTCTTTTCATTAAAATAATGAACACATCATACTTGAATTTGTCCAGAGCAGCCCTGATGCTCCTCTTCTCAGGTCCCCCACTAGTGCTTCTGTCCCCCCCCCCTTGCCTAGTGCCACCAGAACAAGCTGCTTGCTTTGGGGGCACTTGTGCATGCTCCCTCTCAAGCTTCTTCTGTGTGTCTGTGGGACTTACAGAGGATGGCTCAGTGCTGCCCCTTGCTCCTTCCTCAATGACTGTGATTGACAACAGCGTGAGCCACAGCTACTTCTGTGTCTCAGCCAATGAGGAGAGAGAGTCTTGGGACAGCTGCCGACCTCGTGCACATCACTGGATTGAGGTCAGGCTCAGGCAAGTAAAGGGGGGGGGGAATGCACACTGAAGTTTGTTTACCTTCATGCATAGAATGCATGAAGGTAAAAAGCTTCACCCTTTACAAAGACTTGAATGCATTCTCTTAAACACTTCCACTCTCTAGAAGTTCCAGCTGTTGAACACCTGACCCCAGGGGTGGACTGACCATTTGGAAACTCGGGCACCGCCCGAGGGCCCAGGGTCAGTAGGGGGCCCCATGAGATGCCCCGGTACCTTTTTCATAGGCTTTTTTGAGTTTGGGCAAGGACACAGGGGCCCTATGATCCCCTATTGCCCGGGGGCCCCATGAGTTGTCAGTCCGCCCCTGCCTGACCCCATCCCTAAAGATGTCAAGTGATCTGTGATGCAACGTGTCAGACGGAGACAGGTGACGTCACTGCTGAGACCAAAAAGGGGTTGTTTTTCCTCTGTGTGGATTGCAGATGACCCTGTTTTACATGTATTTATGTGAGTGGCATTCTTTTATTCAATAAATTATTGGTTGAAATACTACACTACGGGCGGTCCTTTTCACTATCTCTTCTGAGTATCTACTGATCTTTACTGACGGTCATGGAATACCCATTAGAGTGGTCTACAGGTGGAGAGAGAGTAACATCCAGCACTTGAGTATTTAACAGATAAAATGCATTTGACCCACATCAAAGTATGGGTCATTACTGGAGGTGAGCAGCCATTTCAAACATTGGTGGAGCATGATACAGTTTTATCACTTTGGTGACTGTTAATTTGGATTGAAGATTGAATCACTATGGATTTTTTCTTTCACGCACATGGGCTGTTTATTCAAATTTTGTGGATTCTTTCTTAGATACACAGAATATAACTGGATCAGGACTGACCATTTGGAAACTCGAGGACTGCCCAAGGGCCTGGGGTCAGTAGGGGGCACCATGAGCTGCCCCTGGTATCTTTTGCAGAGGCTTTTTGAGTTTGGGCAAGGACACAGGGGCCCCATGATCCCCTATTGCCCGGGGACCCCATGAGTTGTCAGTCCGCCCCTGAAATGAATATTAATATTTATAGGTAAAGTTGATCCAGGGAATATCCGATTGCCTCTCGGGGGATCAGGAAGGAATTGTTTTCCCAGCAGGAGCAAATTGGGTCATGCTTTGCTGGGTTTTTTTTGCCTTCCTCTGGATCATCTGTGGGTATAGGATTATATATATATATATTTTTTGTTTAATGGTTGAACTGGATGGACTTTTGTCTTTTTTCAGCCAGACTAACTATGTAACTATGTGGACATTTATGTGATGTATTTATAATTGATTTCTTTGTTTTCACCCTCGGTGCATGTATGCAGCACAGGTATGATGGTCATAATTATTAGACATTACTGTGATTATTATATCTATAGTTATATTGAGTTATGAATTGTGGTTCCTACCATTATGTAAGTGTATCTGCACAAAATTTTTGTCACACATTATTTATATTTATAGTATTGAATATTATTAGAGACGCTGTAGTTTCAATACACCATAGTCATTTTCATACTTGTTGAATTGGAAAGCTTTTGTTAGATTTGATCATTTAAGTTTGCAGCACTAGGTTACGGTAATAATTGCACACATTCTTACCATATTTGAAATTGGAGAGTTTCCACTACACAATTTATAGCACAGTGGCTAAATGGTTAGCACTTCCACCTGGCAGTACTAGGGTCGTTGGATCAAATCCCAACCATAGCACCACCTGCCTGGAGTTTGCATGTTCTCCCTGTTCCTGCGTGGGTTTAATCTGGATACTCTGGTTTCCTCTGACACTCCAAGGATATGCTGGTAGGTTAGTTGGCTCCTGTCTAAATTGGCTCTAGTATGTGTATATATGAAGTAAGTTAGGGACCTTAGATTGTACGCCCCTTGAGGGTTAGGGACTGATGTGAATGAACAATATATATGTAAAGCGCTGCATAAATTGACAGCACTATATAAGTACCTGAAATAAATAAATATTCTGTACCTTGTGGTGTGTCACAGAGTTGGGTGTTAGCAGCAATCCATATAATTTATGGCAGTACTTGGGTCATTGGTTCGAATCCCAGCCATGGCACCTCCTGCCTGGAGTTTGCATGTTCTCCCTGTACCTGCGTGGGTTTCCTCCGGGTACTCTGGTTTCCTCCTACACTCCAAAGACATGCTGGTAGGTTAATTGGATCCTGTCTAAATTGGCCCTTGTATATGAATGTGAGTTAGGGACCTTAGATTGTATGCCCCTTGAGGGTTAGGGACTGATGTGAATGTACAATATATATGTAAAGCGCTGCGTAAATTGATGGCGCTATATAAGTACCTGAAATAAATAAATATAATTTGAATGAACATATTTGGCAGAGCATGAGTCAGTTATTTGTTTGAATGCATTCTCTGCATTAGGGGTAAAAAAGCTTTGCGCTGCCTGCTCGACTGCAAGTCTTCTCTCCCATCTTCCTGGTCTCACAGAAGAGGTGAAGCCCAGATCGCCGACAGAGGACCCCAGAAGAGGTTTGGGGTGGCTCTGTGCAATACCATTGTCATGTTTATTATTTTAATTAAAAAAAAACATGCTTTAATGCTAAATGGTGCTAAAAAACATTTGGATTTGAATGTACATTTTAATAATGTCACTGGGTTTCCACTTTTCAAAAGCCACTGCGCAAAAAAAGAAGTGTGTGGTTTTAAGCTCTATTCACAGAAACAGTTTTTTCTGCCATTGAATAGTTTTTGCATTATTTTTGCCAGACTTTCACTTTGAGCTTGCCATTGCCATCTGACATCAATTCGTTTTCTTCTGTGTTAATTTATTAACTAGTTCATGATAATCTGTGCTAATTCCTTAGTATTTTCTATAACTATGGCAATAATCAGCAATTTTAAAACATTTTAGTTCATCTAAGAAGAATTTATAAGGCTGAATGCACCAAACTGTCTCAACAAAATTCAATATTGAACAAAAAAGTCTTTTCAACACTGTTTTTGGTTTGACTTGGAAATGGCACCACCTAGTGTTATGTATCAGAGGTTGACACTAACGAACAATGTTGCCAACATAGTTACATAGATAGTCTGGCTGAAAGAAAGACAAAAGTCCATCCAGTTCAACCATTAACATATAAATCTTGTTTTATTAATTTACATAGATTGCAGATTTAGCTGTCTGGTGTAGATACAGTAGATGACATTTCTAAATACCATATTTCTAATAGCAACATTATACTTGTAAAATCAGAATGGCCAGACCTTTTTAAACATGTGTGTTTCAAAAATTTTTAACAAAAAGTAAAAAAGTCAGTTATGATTGTTGTGATGTTAGGTAGAGAGGGAATTGGAGTATCATGCTGCACTTTCATGATTAAAGCAGAACTAAACTGTATCTGAGAACCACAAACCAAAAAAATGATTTAATTCATATTTAAAGTGCTTCTAAAGGCTGAAGGTTTTTTATTCAGTCTCTCTATTAAGGTAAAAAACTTTCTCAGTGCAGCCCACTCCTCAGGCTTCATGCACACGGGGCGTTTTAATAATGTTGGTAACGTTAGCTGTGTAAAGTCACGTTAAAAATGTGAGTTTTTCAGCATTTTTCAGCGTTAGAGCGTTTTTACAGTTAAAAACCCACTAGTCCTGTTTTTTTTTCCAGACAAAAAATGCCTCTGCCAAAAAACATTGATTACAGTCTATGTGTGCATGGACACATAGGATAACAGGCTGGGGAGTTTACTGGCTGTAGGAAAAGAAATGCCAAAAGGCAAAAACAGCAGCTATAAAAATGTCCAGTGTGCATAAGGACTTATACTTACCTGAGACTGATCTTGATTCAGCGCTGTGAATGAGAGCAGCTCTCTCCCTCTTCATAGGCTGAGAGACAGTAGTTGGAGCCATTGGCTTCCACTGCTGTCAATTATAACCATTGTGGAGGAAGCGAGGGGTGGGGCTGAGCTGCACTCTGTGTGTCAGTGGACACATAGAGCATGGCTTGGGAGTGAGCCTGAACAAATGTTTGCTATTAGGGCACTTAGCAGAAGGGAGGAGCCAGGAGCACCAGTGAAAAACTGGAGAACATCAATAACATGTTTGTTATTAAAAAAAAAAAAAAAAAAAAATAATGGGTTTACAATCTCTATAATATTCAATGCAAACTCACCCATCCATCCATGTCTCCATAGTTTATTTGTTAAAAAATCACTTTGAAAAACTTTCCCTTAGTATTTCTAGCCATGGCCATCTTGAGTAGGGGCAGACGATTAATGTAGCATTTATTTCCCTAAATCCATCTACCCTTAGCTCAGGCGTGCAAGAAGGTGGGTGTGCTTAGCTGAGAAACCCCTTCTGCAGATGAAATAAAAAAAAGTACCCATGACATCATTTGCCAAGGCCAGAAACCAGGAAGCAACTGAAGAAATATAAAGAAAAGTTGTAAACAAGTAAATAAAACATTCCTTCCTATATATATTTACTAATGCTAGCAGCATAGGGATTAAAAATAGTTAATGTTGATGCAGAGAGTAGTTCTGCTTTACGATAATCAGATCTTAAACCCTTCATGCTGACAGTATGCAATTTAGCAGCCCTGTTCTAACTCCTGATTCCAGGTCACCTGATCACTGTGATAGCCTCTGATTGGCTAGCACAGTGATCAGTTACTGTGAAGCCCCTGTGTTTTCTCTCTCTGAATGGTGGAGAGAGATACATTGCACCTCTCTGTTAGTTTTTGGGTCAAGGTCAGGGTCAAAAGTCAAGGTCAGTATTTTTTTTGGGGGGTCAAGATCTTTTTTTTTATTTTTAAATTAGTGGCAGTTAGTGGCAGGATAAAAAAAGCAAAATTGCACTATTGTTTCTGTGCCGTTGTACAGGTACAAACAACAACTAACATGCACACATGTTGGGTTGTTCTTTGATGGTAGGTTATGGTAATAACAATAAATATACAGCTAAATTTAAAAAAAAAAGAGGGAGAGAGAGAGAGACTCTAGTCAGAGGTCAGTGTCATACAGGCAGTGTTTTCTTACAGTACCTCTTTAATATGTGATTGGAATACACTTAAATGGTGACACTGATAAATTGGGACATTTCTGTTAATATTTAAATCTGTTCAATAAACTATTAATTGCTTCATCATGAAAACTAGGTCAAGGAGTAGATGGACAGTTTGGAATTTATTTAACTGCTGTTTCTGTGTCTGCACTGTGTTTGCAGTCACTGAATGCATATATAAAGGAAATGTGTATTTTTGATATATAAAAGTGATTTTAAAGAAAAACTAAAGATCCCATTAGTTAATTTACAGTACTTTGGTCATAGTGCAATATGAAAAAAAATCTTAAAAAAAGAGAAAAAAAAAATTAATAAAACATTAAAAATAATATATATATATATATATATATATATATATATAAATCAATCAATCAATAGATACATTTTCAGATATACCCCATAGTTTGTGAACTCTTTCCTACAGACTAAATAATACATACTAATTTGGGTTATTTTCTCCAAAGAAATGTAGCAGAATACATCTTAGCCTAAATTTATGAAGAACAACTATTTATTTGCAAACTTTTAGAACAGAAACAAAGAAAAACTTGTTTTTTTTTTCAAAATTGTTGGTCTGTTTTTGTTAATTTAGCAAAAAATAAAAAACCCAGCGGTGATTAAATACCACCAAAAGAAAGCTCTAGTTGTGTGAAGAAAATGATAAAATTTTAGTTTGGGTACAATGTTGACCGTGCAATTGTCATTCAAAGTGTGAGAGCGCTGAAACCTGAAAATTGGCCTGGGCAGGAAGGGGGTATGGAAGGGATTGGTTCATCACAGGATTCAAACTTATATCCAATTCTTGGGGTGAAGCTAATATACCCCTGATGTCACCATAAAGAGGACCTTGTCACTACTATCACATCGGGGGCTTGTCAGTGCATACATACATCAATACATGGTTAGGACATATGTACATATCTAAACACCTATTACAAACACCTAAACACTCTCAGCCCTACACACATCAGAAGTGGAAGAAACATTTTAGGGCTGTTATTTTAATTTATGGGTTGCCTATTAGCAATTTTGGATATCTTCATTAATTGCCTTTGGCAACCGTGCATAATTTACTAGGTTAGCTAATGCATACTAGAACTAAAACACCTAAATGTAGCCTTTATGTGCAAGTTTTGATAACCTCTGGTCATGACAGGGATAAATAAAAACAAGCGGAAGCAATGAAAATGGAATGATACCAATTTTTTTATTGTATGTTTATGAAAGTATAAACCTTTAAATTGTCTTCATGTACTCTGATTAAACAGAGAGTCCTTTGGTGAAATCAATTGGCCAAAAGTGGAGATCTAGCGATCCTCTCGGCCATTCACTGACACACTTTTGACCAACAGATGTCAAGCCTGCCCACCACGACAAGGTAGACTCTTCTAGGGCAGGACCTACACTGAGCTACACTAAGCTACCCTACTCAATGCTAGTCTTCGTTTTTCTAATGTTGGGTGTATGTTTGTAGCAGGCCTCATCCTATAATCTGTGTGTGCGATCTACTCTCTCCTCATTTGGTTGTCATCTCTCTAAAGTATGTAGCAGTCAGTTTATGTACAAGTGGACGTCCTCTGTTAGTGTAGGTCAGTGTATGCCAGTCAATGTGTGTTGACCAATGTGTGTCTGTAAAGAAATGTCAGTCCTGTCTTCACCTCGGCACATATCCATACTGCTTTGCAATCTGATGTTCTTCTTCTCTTCTTTCAAAAAATCTTGGTCTTCCCGATTTGACAACGAAGGACTCCATCATCCTGTCCATCTGTGCGTACAGCTTTAACTTGAAGATCTCTTCTTTCTTCTCTGGTGGAAATGGTTTGGAGATTTCCGGGTTGATTGATTTTATGCCTTTAGATGAAAAATGAAATAATGTTTAGTTTGGTGCACAGAATATAATACTCAACATGTCAAGACTAAAAATTGCAAACAACAAACTTCAGTTCCCTAAATTTTCCTCAGGTGACATTTTAAAAGCCTCCACAGGTCATCAGTTTAAATTTAAAGTGCTAATAAAGGCTATTTTTTTTAAATTAAAATAAAAAAGAGGTTCTATTTATCTGCTTTGTGCAAGAATATTGCACAGAGCGGTCCTTTGCCTCATGTTTGGCAGTCCCATATTGACGCTGTGCACTCCTTCATTCGAGTGCCCCCTTAGCAAGCGGTGTACTATAGGGGCACTCAAGTGGGTGTGCTCCTGAGCCAGACTGTATGCATCTATAGGCACACACACCGGTAAGCCATGCCCTCGCTTCCTTCTCACTGGAGTTTAATTGACAGCAGCAGGAGGCTAGGGCTCCCACTGCTCTCAATGTCTCTTGTGAGACTAGGAAGTCAAAGGAGTGGTGCTGCAGACGGGACACTACTGGAGTGGTGACAAAAGTCATCTAAGTGTTTAGGGACAGAGAGGCAGAACAAATAGTGGGCAGCTTCATACCTTAATGCAGAGAATGCACTAAGGTTACAACCATATTGACTTTGGAACAACTTTAAATACATATTAACCACTTCCAGTCCGGACACTTCTACCCCCTTCCTGTCCAGGCCAATTTTCAGCTTTCAGCGCTATCACACTTTGAATGACAATTGCGCGGTCATGCAACACTGTACCCATATGAATTTTTTAGCATTTTTTTGAGATGGATAAAACTTTATTTTGGTGGTATTTATTCACCATTGGGGTTTTTTTTTTTTGCTATATAAATGAAAATGTCCAAAAATGTTGAAAAAAAATCTTTCTTCACAAATCTTGGCCAAAATGTATTCAGCTATGTTTTAGTAAAACAAAATAACCCAAATTAGGTTATAACTAAAAATTATAATTTAAAAAAAAAGTTTTTACATTTTTATTTTTTTATATTATTATGTTTTTTTTTTAACATACTGTCACCCTAGCAGTACAGTGACACTGTACTACTTGTGGGGGGGTGATGAAGATTTTTTTTACACTGATTGCTTTTACACCCATAAATCGCAGACTAGCTCATAATGAAGGACTTACCTTAAAATGAAGCCATCCAGCGGTGTGCTGTCATCACTGCAGAGGCTTCCATCTTCACCCTGTCTACCACTTTAACTCTGAGCGCCCCCTTAGCAAGGGCTACCCATGTGGGCACGCTCCCAAACAAGGCTGTGTGTGTCCATAGGCACACAGAGTGCTGGTAAACCATGCCCCCAGCTCCCTCCTCATAGGAGTTTGACTGACAGCAGCATGGACCTATGGCTCCCACTGCTCTCATAGTCTCCTATGAGATTTTTGTACATATTTATTCAATTATTTAACATTTTGACATGGCACTAGGGTCCCTTCTAGGCAGCTTCCATTTGGACCATAGTATTGATACTTTGGTCATGAACTTGTTTGGTGCTTTTTCTGCTGCAGGGACCGCACTGACTGACTGAGTTGTCAGTAATATACTTTATGAACCTTTTAAATTTGTAATTTATTTATTTTGGATAGTAGGAAATGTAAATTTGTCATTTAGACAAAGTGATTTAGTCTCCCTAGCAGTGAAACAAAGAGCAGTAAAGCCTTGAAAGGGGTTCTAGCTGCTTGCTACCCAATCTGAAACACAGAAAAATGATTTGGCCTTAGATACACTGTTTCTGACACCCACGCCCCAACCCCGCCCCCCCCCCCCCCACACACACACATGCTGTCTCTAATTCTGTTATACATCGAAATGTAAGTGTTTGTCCCTCTGTGTGATTATAGTTCCCATTTTCCAGGCCATTCCAGCTGGATTTGTTTGTTTCTTTTACCTCCCAGTAGTCCCTCTTTTGGAACCAAATCCATCTGTCCTGCGTTCCTCCATAGGTGCCCCTCTTTTTGGACAGATGTGTATACCTGTATAATAAATGCAATACTTGAAGTAACATTAAACCTTCATTTTTTAAAAAAATAAAAATAACAAACATATTATACTTACCTGCTCTGTGCAACGGTCTTGCACAGAGCAGCCCCAGTCCTCCTCTTCTGGGGTCCCCCGCTGGTTTGGACTTAGAAAATACAGCCAGTTACCAGAAGACCTCCTGCTATCTAGTTCCGATGTCACCTTCATCCATGCTCGCCTCCAGAACTTCTCCTGAGTTTCTCCCATCCTATGGAACTCTCTACCCCAATCTGTCCAGCTGTCTCCAAATCTATCCACCTTTAGACGATCCCTGAAAACCTTTCTCTTTAAAGAAGTCTATCCTGCTTCTACCTAGTAAACCGCCATTTATTTCCTCCATCAGCCCATCACCCCCACAGCTATTACCTTTTGTATCACTCCACCCTTCCTCCTAGATTGTAAGCTCTAACGAGCCGGGCCCTCTGTTTCCTCTTGTACCAAATTGTATTGTAACTCTAATGTCACCTTCATTTTGTAAAGTGCTGCGCAAACTGTCGGCGCTATATAAATCCTGTATAATAATAAAGATGATGTGACCAATGAAGATGGTGGTGAAGGACCTGGCATGCGGTGGCTTTGGGTAGAACAAAGCTAAATTTGCTGGGCGGGTGTAGAATAAAACGTTACACCCACTTTCCCTGCTGTCTAGTAGATGGACCCATAGATGAGCTAAGATGCATTTCACGTGATAAAAGTTCATTGAACAGCAGGAAGATTGAATGTGGCTTTTCATGTGACTTCAGGGGAGAGCAATTGAGATTGGTAAAGCCCAGTTATTTTTTTCCTGTTCCCCCATCAGGTGTAAAAAAATAAATAGCCTAAGCTGCAAAACTCATCTTCAACCTGAACACTTGCTGCAGGTCATTGACTAACCCCAGGGTCACGCTTATGCAGATTTCAGTGCGTTATCCAGTTTGCAAAAACACACTACAGTCCATTTAACATGGCTTCCTATGGATCTAGTACACATCTGTGCATTTTGAGCTGGTGCTTTTTTTTTTTCTTAAAGGGTCAGGGACATTTTTTTCCTGCAGTAGATTGCGTTTTGCGTGTAATAGACTTCATTGGATCATTGGACCCGCACCAAAAACACAAGTGTTGCGCTTTTTATGCATTTTGCTTCTTTTTTTTTTTTTTGCTAATAGGAAAGTATGACAGTTCTGTTCATGTAGTGTGACTTTGATGTGACTTTGATGCTACTTGAGTGCCAGAGAGTTTAAAATTGCATCAAAGTCACAGCACGTGAACAGAACTGTCATACTTTCCTATTGGCCAACAAAAATACCAAACATAAAAAAAACACATCAAAAACACGTTTAAAATGCAAAATGCACTGCAAAATGGGCCAAAAAGACATACCAACTGCAACCTGCATATATGTGAACCTAGCCTTAGAAAGTATAGAAACCATTGAATCAGCATGACAGAATTCATTCAGCAATGGCAGCCTATGTATTTCTCTCATTACAGGTTTCCTGGCATAAAGGCAGAGTCAACACTTACCTGTAAACTTGTAGAAGGCCTCTATGTCTTGTATAGATGTTTCGGGGAACCCCAACAGAGATTTCAAGAGCGGGTGTTCTCTATTGGTTCCTTCTTTCCATCTCTTCACTGGTCTCCCCTCCTCTGCAGATGATGAAGGATGTTGTGCTTTTCTCTTCATCATCATCCTGTCCCAATCACAATGCACAGGGTTTATAACCGAGGGATGTAGGTGTATGTCCTGTCTGATGGTATGTTACAGTACTGACCCCCCAACCCCAAAATACAACTTTAAATCTTAAAACAACTTTATTTATAGATAAATTATCACTAAGTAACAGAAATCAAAGAACTGTAAAGGCAAACCCGATACAAACTGTCCCCTAACCCCCCCTCACAGCTGTAGCCAACTGCTCCCCCACCCCCAAACTCCCCAAAAACACCTAATCTAAACTTTTAAACAAATATCAATTCTGTTAAATAAATACAATCAAAAAGAAATTGAAAATCGATAAAATTAAGCAAGCCTGTTCAGCGATCCGGGTCTCTTCTGTCTTCAGACAACGATGCGAGCACCATCCAGCTCTGAAGGGAGAGTGAAGTGACAGTTGGAGCTGACCTGTGACAGTTGGAGCTCACCTCAGGTCACATGACCTCACCTCAGGTGCAGCCTGTTGCTATGGATCATTCTTCTTAGTGATCAGATGATTGGACCTAATAAATAAAAAAATATATACAGTACATATATTGTATATTTTATATATAGCTATATCTATCTACAGTATAACATTTTTTTCCTCCTAGCTTTGGCTAGGGGAGTATACTATCTATCAATCTATATACAGTACTATATATATATATATATATATATACACACTTTTTTTTGTCTATTTTATTTCCCCCTAGGCTAGGGGAATATTATATATATATATATATATATATATTTATTTACTTATTTTCCCCTAGGTAGGATTGGGCCTAATAAATAAAAATATATGTACAGTACATCTGTCTATCTATATACAGTACTCTATACAGTCATGGCCGAAATTGTTGGCACCCTTGATATTTTTCCTGAAAATCAAGTATTTCACACAAAAAAGGTATTGCATTAACACATGTTTTGCTATACACATGTTTATTCCCTTTGTATGTATTGGAACAAATATAAAACAGAGGCAGAAAAGCAAATATGACATAATGTCACACAAAACCCCAAAAATGGGCTGGACAAAAGTATTGGCACCCTTAACTTAATATTTGGTTGCACACCCTTTGGAAAACATAACTGAAATCAGTCGCTTCCTATAACCATCAATAAGCTTCTGACACCTCTCACCCGGAATTTTGGACCACTCTTCCTTTGCAAACAGCTCCAGGTCTCTCTTATTGGAAGGACACCTTTTCCCAACAGCAATTTTAAGATCTCTCCACAGGTGTTCAATGGGATTTAGATCTGGGCTCATTGCTGGCCACTTCAGAACTCTCCAGCGCTTCTTTGCCATCCATTTCTGAGTGCTTTTTGACGTATGTTTGGGGTCATTGTCCTGCTGGAAGACCCAGGATCTTGGACGCAAACCCAGCTTTCTGACACTGGGCCCTACAGTGCGACCCAAAATCCTTTGGTAATCCTCAGATTTCATGATGCCTTGCACACAGTCAAGGCACCCAGTGCCAGAGGCAGCAAAACAACCCCAAAACATCATTGAACCTCCACCATATTTTACCGTAGGTACTGTGTTTTGTTCTTTGTAGGCCTCATTCCGTTTTCGGTAAACAGTAGAATGATGTGCTTTACCGAAAAGCTCTATCTTGGTCTCATCTGTCCACAAGACGTTTTCCCAGAAGGCTTTTGGCTTACTCAAGTACATTTTGGCAAACTGTAGTCTTGCTTTTTTATGTCTCTGTGTCAGCAGTGGGGTCCTCCTGGGTCTCCTGCCATAGCGTTTCATTTCATTTAAATGTCGACAGATAGTTCGCGCTGACACTGATGCTCCCTGAGCCTGCAGGACAGCTTGAATGTCTTTGGAACATGTTTGGGGCTGCTTATCCACCATCCGGACTATTCTGCGTTGCAATCTTTCATCAATTTTCCTCATCCGTCCACGACCAGGGAGATTAGCTACAGTGCCATGGGTTTCAAACTTCTTGATAATGTTGAGCACTGTGGACAAAGGCAAATCTAGTTCTCTGGAGATGGACTTGTAACCTTGAGATTGTTGATATTTTGCCACAATTTTGGTTCTCAGGTCCTCAGACAGTTCTCGTCTCCTCTTTCTGTTGTCCATGCTTAGTGTGGCACAGACAGACACACAATGCAAAGGTTAAGTGAACGTCTCTCCTTTTTATCTGCTTTCAGGTGTGATTTCTATATTGCCCACACCTGTTACTTGCCCCAGGTGAGTTTACAGGAGCATCACATGCTTGTAACATTCTTATTTATCCGCAGTTGTGAAAGGGTGCCAATACTTTTGTCCAGCCCATTTTTGGAGGTTTGTGTGACATTATGTCGAATTTGCTTTCTTTCCTCCCTTTTTTTGTTTTGTCCCAATACACACAAAGGGAATAAACATGTGTATAGCAAAACATGTGTTAATGCAATACGTTTCGTGAGAAATACATGATTTCCTGGAGAAATATCAAGGGTGCCAACAATTTCGGCCATGACTGTATATACACAGTATTTACTGGCGTATAAGACTACTTTTTATCCTTATAAATATACCCTAAAAATTGGGGGTCGTCTTATACGTGGGGTATAAAATGTGAACCTTGAGTTTGTTTGGGTCAAGCTGGCTGGATGTGTGGTAATACTGTACATACAGTATACTGTGCTGAACCAAGCTGGCTCAAAACAAATGTCCCTATGACAGATTAATCTGTCAGCCCGCTGGATGTGCCTTATATACAGTATACTGCGCTGAGCCAAGCGGTTTCAAAACGCTTAGGTACACCTTGCTAGTACCGGTTTGGATCCCCTTTTGCCTTCAGAACTGCCTTGATTCTTCATGGCATAAATTCAACAAGGTGATGGAACCATTCCTCAGAGATTTTGGTCCATATTGACATGATAGCACCATGCAGTTGCTGCAGATTAGTTGGCTGCACATCCATTATGCTCTATTGGATTGAGATCCGGAGATTGTGGAGGCCATTGGAGTTCAGTGAACTCACTGTCATGTTCAAGAAACCAGTTTGAGATGATTTGAGCTTTGTGACATGGTGCATTATCCTGCTGGAAGTACCATCAGAAGATGGAGTCATAAAGGGATGGACACGGTCAGCAACAATACTCAGGTAGGCCATGGCACTGTAATTGGCTCAGATAGAGAGTCAGGCAGCTGATGTCACAATCAGCCAATCAGAAGAAGCCTTGTATTCATAAAAATACAAGGTTTCCTGTGAATGACTGAACAGCACTCAGCCCTACTCAGTTTTGTTCCTGAAATGGGATAGAAAGTTTCTGTACTGATGCCGGAACACAGCACTGTTTACTGTATATAAGGGAACCTGCATATATTTATACACTCACTGGCCACTTTATTAAGTACACCTTGCTAATACCGGGTTGGACCTCCTTTTGCCTTCAGAACTGCCTTAATTCTTCATGGCATAGATTCAACAAGGTGTTGGAAACATTCCTCAGAGATTTTGGTTCATATTGATAGCATCACGCACTTGCTGCAGATTTGTCAGCTGCACATCCATGATGTGAATCTCCCATTCCACCACATCCAAATGGTGCTCTATTGGATTGAGATCTGGTGACTGTGGAGGCCATTGGAGTACAGTGAACTCATTGTCATGTTCAAGAAACCAGTCTGAGATGATTTGAGCTTTGTGACATGCTTCATTATCCTGCTGGAAGTACCATCAGAAGATGAGTACACTGTAGTCATAAAGGGATGGACATGGTCAGCAACAATACTCAGGTAGGCCGTGGTGTTCTAACAATGCTCAATTGGTACTAAGGGGCCCAAAGTGTGCCAAGAAAATATCCCCCACACCATTACACCACCACCACCAGCCTGAACTGTTGATACAAGGCAGGATGGATCTATGCTTTCATGTTGTATACTCCAAATTCTGACCCTACCATCTGAATGTCACAGCTGAAATCAAGACCAGGCAATGTTTCTTCAATCTTCTATTGTCCAATTTTGGTGAGCCTGTGTAAATTGTAGCCTCCATACTGTTCTCAGGGCACCCGATGGCACCCGATGTGGTCTTCTGCTACTGTAGTCCATCTGCTTCAAGGTTGTGAGTTCAGAGATGATATTCTGCATACCTTGGTTGTAACAAGTGGTTATTTGAGTTACTTGAGTTACTGTTGCCTTTACTGTTCCTTTATTAGACAAAGACTTGGTTGAGTCCATAACTAATCGGTTTTTGTTTGGTTTGCTATTATACTGTAAAGTGCTGTGTAAACTGTTGGCACTATATAAATCTTAAATAATAATAATAATTTCCCATATGGAAGAAAAATATATTTGAAATAGATTTTTAAATATATTATTTCCAAATATATTTACATATATTTGAAATGCTCCAATTTTGGCCATATTCAGTATATTTCAAAATATATATATATATATATATATATATATATATATATATATATACCGTATGTTGAAATGCATTTTTATTACAAAATATATGACAAATATGTTTAAAAATACATTTCAAATATTTGGAATGCAATTACAAATATATGTTAAAATTACTTTTTTTATATGTTAAAAAAATCTGAAGAATATATTTTAACCGCAAGCCTACAGGACACTTATACCCCCTTCCTGCCCAGGCCAATTTCCAGCTTTCAGCGCTGTCACGCTTTGAATGACAATTGCGCAGTCATGCAACACTACCCATATGAAATTTTTATCATTTTTTTGAGCTTTATTTTGGTGGTATTTACCAGGGGCGGACTGACAACTCATGGGGCCCCCGGGCAATAGGGGATCATGAGGCCCCTGTGTCCTTGCCCAAACTCAAAAATGCTAATGAAAAAGGTACCAGGGGCATTTAATGGGGCCCCCTACTGACCCCGGGCCCTCGGGCGGTGCCCGAGTTTCCAAATGGTCAGTCCGCCCCTGGTATTTACTCACCTCTGGGATTTTTTTTTTTTCTTAAACAAACCAAAAACCACTGAAAATGTTGAAAAAAAACGTTTCTTAGTTTTTGTTATAAAATTTTGTAAATACGTGATTTTTCTCCTTCACTGATGTGCGCTAATGAGGCTGCAATGATGGGCACTGATGGGCTGCACTGATAGACACTGATAGGTGGCACTGATGGGCACTGATGAGGAGGCACTGGTAGGTGGAACTGATGGGCATTGACATGCATCACTGATGGGCACTGAAAGGCAGCTCTGATATATGGCACTGATAGGTGGCACTGTTAGGTGGCACTGACTGGCACTGGTAGGTGGCACTGATGGGCACTGATAGACGGCACTGACTGGCACTGATAGGTGGCACTGATTGGCAGCACTGATAGGTGGCACTGACTGGCACTGATGGGTGACACTGAAAGGCAGCTCAGATGGGCACTGATATGTGGCATTGATGCGGCACTGATGGGCACTGGCACGTGGCACTGATGAGCACTGACACAAGGCACTGATGGACACTGACAGGTGGCACTGCTGGGGCTACACTGATCATCAGGGCACACTGATCATCAGTGCCCTGATGATCTGTGTACATGTCCCCTCCGTGGAATGCCGATTACCGGCTCTCCTCTGTCAGCGTGACAGCTCGTGAGGAGATAAAAGCCGGTAACCGGCATTTCCCTGTTTACATGTGATCAGCTGTGATTGGACACAGCTGATCACATGACCGAGCCGACATCTTCGGCTCTTTCCGTGGATCGGTGATCCGCTGTGTCCAAGGGACACAGCGCACCGCCGATCGCTGCGCTGCGTGCCCCCTGAGCCACACATGAGCGGTGTGAATGGAAGGACGTCATATGACGTCCTCCCAGAATGAGAGAACCACCTTGCGCCCATCATTTTACTATATGGCGGATGGAAGGTGGTTAAAAAATATATATTTTTAAAAATATGTTTTTTTTAAATATATTCTTCAGATTTTTTTTTCCTCTTCCATTTGGGTTACCACAGTTTTACCAATAGAAGGCACTTTTTTGAGTTAATACATACTTGAATAGGATTGTTTTTAGCGTCATGCTAAGGCTGGCCATACATCATACAATTATCTTGTATAATTTTCCTTTAGATTTACCAAAAAACATATAATAGGAGGTCAAACCTGAACAACACTTTCAATTGTATACAATTAGGCAGACCCTTGCACTACGTAGTTGAAAGTAAATATAAAAGGAAATTGGGCAGAAATTGTATATAAAATTGTATAGTGTATGGCCAACCTAAAGTTTATATCCATCTTTAGTGATTGGGTTTAGGTGAACCTGAAGGCTAATTAAATGTGCTTTCTGACTGCGTCCTTGTTAGCGGTTCACTGATTGACAGGGGCACTATTCCTCCCACTGACACCAATGATGGGGCACTATTCCTCCCACTGATACCAATGATGGGGCACTATTCCTCCTACTGACACCAATGATAGGGCACTATTCCACCCACACTGACACCAATAATGGGGCACTATTTCTTCCACACTGACACCAATGATGGGGTACCATTCCTCCCACTGACACCAATGATGGGGCATTATTCCTCCCACACTGACACCAATGATGGGGCACTATTCCTCCCACACTGACACCGATGATGGGGCACTATTCCTCCCACTGACACCAATGATGTGGCACTATTCCACCCACACTGACACCAATAATGGGGCACTATTTCTTCCACACTGACACCAATGATAGGGTACTATTCCTCCCACTGACACCAATGATGGGGCATTATTCCTCCCACACTGACACCAATGATGGGGCATTATTCCTCCCACACTGACACCAATAATGGGGCACTATTCCTCCCACTGACACCAATGATGGGGCACTATTCCTCCCACACTGACACCAATAATGGGGCACTATTTCTTCCACACTGACACCAATGATGGGGCACTATTCCTTCCACTGACACCAATGATGGGGCACTATTCCTCCCACTGACACCAATGATGGGGCACTATCCCTCCCACTGACAACAATGATAGGGCACTATTCCTCCCACTTACACCGATGATGGGGCACTATTCCTTCCACTGACACTAATGATGGGGCACTATTCCTCCCACACTGACACCGATGATGGGGCACTATTCCTCCCACTGACACCAATGATGGGTCACTATTCCTCCCACACTGACATTAATGGTGGGGCTCTATTCCTCCCACACTGACACCAATGATGGGGCACTATTCCTCCCACTGACACCAATGATGGGGCACTATTCCTTCCACTGACACTAATGATGGGGCACTATTCCTCCCACACTGACACCTATGATGGGGCACAATTCCTCCCACTGACACTAATGATGGGGCACTATTCCTCCCACACTGACACCAATGATGGGGCACTATTCCTCCCACTGACACTAATGATGGGGCACTATTCCTCCCACACTGACACCAATGATGAGGCACTATTCCTCCCACACTGACACCAATGATGGGGCACTATTCCTCCCACTGACACCAATGATGGGGCACTATTCCTCCCACTGACACCAATGATGGGGCACTATTCCTCCCACTGACACCAATGATGGGGCACTATTCCTCCCACTGACACCAATGATGGGGCACTATAAACTTGAACACTGACACCAATGATGGGGCACTATTCCTCCCACTGACACCAATGATGGGGTACTATTCCACCCACTGACACCAATTATGGGGCACTATTCCTTCCACTGACCTCAATGATGGGGTACTTTTCCTCCCACTGACACCAATGATGGGGCACTATTACTTCCACTGACACCAATGATGGGGCACTATTCCACCTACTGTGGGAGGAATAGTGTCCTACCATTGTTGTCAGTGGAAGGAATAGTGCCCCATCATTGGTGTCAGTGGGAGGAATAGTGTCCCACCGTTTTTGTCAGTGGAAAGAATAGTGCCCCATCATTGTTGTCAGTAGGTCGAGCTCTAATAGGAAGAGGTGGAGCCTAAAGAGGAAGGGGTGAATTTTACAGACAAAGGGGTGTACCTTAAAGAACAAGGGATGGGACACATTTAGATGTGGGGGGGTGCCCATTTTTAGTCTTGCCTAGGGCAGCACAAAACCAAAATACACCACTGACCTCATGGTAAGTTGACTAGATTTTCAAAATGAAATCCAGGTAACATCCTATTGCTTTTATTGGGGGTGGAGCGGGGGTTGGGAACATAACAGAATGCAAAGCACGCCACACTAAATGTTGGTTGTGACCATGCTAACAGTGGGAGGGGCCTAAGAGGGTATGATATAATGACACCTAGGCCAAACTGTGCTCTGAGTCAAGAGTGCTGACCCAGGTGTGCATTGCAGGTCACCGTCACAAGCAATGGCAAGGCAACAAATAATCCACAACCCTACTGACCACAAATGAAGTCTGCACAATTCAGGAGAGGAAGGACTGGGGCCACCATATAGTATTGCCATGTGAGATCAGCAATAAAGCTGGCCACACCCCAAAATTGGGGACTAACATTAGGGACACACCCCATTTTTAATAGCCAGATGGGTAAAATACTGGTCAAGTGGAAACCTTAGTTTCAGGTCACATTCTCAAAAAATAAAGAGCAAAAAGATATAGAAAACTTTATCACACATATATAAAGAAGATCTGGACTGGAGAAGCATGCCAATTAAAAGGAAGTAGAGAGCAAATGACTAGAGTGGTCTTTCTGCAGCTGGTCTGTCCCCCATTACTGACTTATCATGTTTTAGTCTGCACCGTGCCTCTGTGTGGGGGCTACATGGGTGACAACAGTGAACGTCCCTTTTTTGGTTGTGAAGCTGTTGGAATACAGTGTTCATGTATTTTGTGCAACAACTACATCAGTACTCAGTAGAGATATATTCTTCAACCAGTAGATGGCAGTGTTTATAAGTTTTTACTGTGTCTATGGTATATTCTAGGTCTTTTCTCTGAATAAAGTTTCCTGTTTCCTTGTTGCGGTGAAGCAGAAAAGCACATGTGGACTGGGCACTGTCTGCTCTGTAGGCCTATATACACAATTTCTAACAGATTACAGGCCAAGTCATAATCGACTACAGCAAAAAAGTGCAAGATACAGCAACAGAATAAAAAAAATGGCCAGTAAGGGCTCGTTCACGCTTGACTTTATTTCTAACTCTTGCCAAACGCCTCTATAGCGTTTGACAGGCGTTAGACAGGCTTTTGGGAAGCGTTTTTAACGTTCCTCGAACGCTGTCCAAATGTCCTATGCACGGTTTTGAGGCCAAGCGTTAAAACCGCACCACAGGCGCCTATAATGAAGTTAAATGGTTTCAACGCTATGCAACCGCCTCGCAACCGCCCCGCAAACGCCTGCCAGGTGTTTGAGGAGTGGAACCATAGACTTGAATGGGAGGCTTACACTCCGCCTGACTCGACATGAGGCATCCGTTTTGCCTTGATGCAAACGCGACGCTAACGCTTCAGTGTGAACAGCACTGTGTGCTGCCATGTGCAGAATTTTCATAGGCATTTGAGAAGCGTTAAAAATGCTTCCCAAACACCTGTCAGACGCCTTCTGATATAGTTAGTGTGAACATAGCCTTTGCTATAATAAGTAATTCTTTGCTATAAGAAAACTGAGTAAAAAAAAAAAAATACTGATCACTTCCCAAAAGTAGTACAATGTTACTATGGTAACATTATACTACTTTGGTCATAGTGAAATATGAAAAACATATCTTAAAAAAAGAGAAAAAAAATTTAATAAAACATATAAATATATATATATATATATATATATAAATCAATCAATCAATAGATCAATTTTCAGATATACCCCATAGTTTGTGAACTCTATAACTTTCCTACAGACTAAATAATACATACTAATTTGGGTTATTTTCTCCAAAGAAATGTAGCAGAATACATCTTAGCCTAAATTTATGAAGAACAATTATTTATTTGCAAACTTTTAGAACAGAAACAAAGAAAAACGTGTTTTTTTTTCAAAATTGTTGGTCTGTTTTTGTTAATTTAGCAAAAAATAAAAAACGCCAGCAATGATTAAATACCACCAAGAAAGAAGCTCTAGTTGTGTGAAGAAAATGATAAAATTTTAGTTTGGGTACAATGTTGACCGTGCAATTGTCATTCAAAGTGTGAGAGCGCTGAAACCTGAAAATTGGCCTGGGCAGGAAGGGGGTAAGATGCCCGGTATGGAAGGGATTGGTTCATCACAGGATTCAAACTTATATCCAGATCTTGGGGTGAAGCTAATAGACCCCTGATGTCTCCATAAAGAGGACCTTGTTACTACTATCACATCGGGGGGCTTGTCAGTGCATACATACATCAATACATGGTTAGGACATATGTACATATCTAAACACCTATTACACGTCCCTACACACACCAGAAGTGGAAGAAACATTTTAGGGCTGTTATTTTAATTTATGGGTTGCCTATTAGCAATTTTGGATATCTTCATTAATTGCCTTTCGCAACCGTACATAATTTACTAGGTTAGCTAATGCATACTAGAACTAAAACACCTAAATGTGGCCTGCATGTGCAAGTTTTGATAACCTCTGGTCATGAAAGGGATAAATAAAAACAAGAGGAAGCAATGAAAATGGAAAGATACCCATTTTTTTATTGTATGTTTATGAAAGTATAAACCTTTAAATTGTCTTCATGTACTCTGATTAAACAGAGAGTCCTTTGGTGAAATCAATTGGCCAAAAGTGGAGATCTAGCGATCCTCTCAGCCATTCACTGACACACTTTTGACCAACAGATGTCAAGCCTGCCCACCACGACAAGGTAGACTCTCCTAGGGCAGGACCTACACTAAGCTACACTAAGCTGCCCTACTCAATGCTAGTCATCGTTTTTCTAATGTTGGGTGTATGTTTGTAGCAGGCCTCATCCTATAATCTGTGTGTGCGATCTACTCTCTCCTCATTTGGTTGTCATCTCGCTAAAGTATGTAGCAGTCAGTTTATGTACAAGTGGACGTCCTCTGTTAGTGTAGGTCAGTGTATGCCAGTCAATGTGTGTTGACCAATGTGTGTCTGTAAAGAAATGTCAGTCCTGTCTTCACCTCGGCACATATCCATACTGCTTTGCAATCTGAAGTTCTTCTTCTCTTCTTTCAAAAAATCTTGGTCTTCCCGATTTGACAACGAAGGACTCCATCATCCTGTCCATCTGTGCGTACAGCTTTAACTTGAAGATCTCTTCTTTCTTCTCTGGTGGAAATGGTTTGGAGATTTCTGGGTTGATTGATTTTATGCCTTTAGATGAAAAATGAAATAATGTTTAGTTTGGTGCACAGAATATAATACTCAACATGTCAAGCCTAAAAATTGCAAACAACAAACTTCAGTTCCCTAAATTTTCCCTAGGTGACATTTTAAAAGCCTCCACAGGTCATCAGTTTAAATTTAAAGTGCTGTTAACCACTTCCAGACCGGACACTTTTACCCCCTTCCTGATCAGGGCAATTTTCAGCTTTTAGCGCTATCACACTTTGAATGACAATTGCGCGGTCATGCAACACTGTACCCAAATGAATTTTTTACCATTTTTTTTAGATAGATAAAGCTTTATTTTGGTGGTATTTATTCACCACTGGGATTTGTATTTTTTTTGCTATGTAAATGAAATGTCCAAAAATTTTGAAAAAAAGTGTTTTTTTATAAAATTTTGCAAATAAATAATATTTCATCATAAATCTTAGCCAAAATTTATTCTGTTATCTTTTCAGTAAAAAAAAAAAATCCAAATTAGTTTATAAGCAAAAATTATAATTTTTAAACATTTTTTTTACATTTTTATTTTATTTTTTTATATTATTATTTTTTATTTTTATTTATTTTTTTACATACTGTCACCCTAGCAGTACAGTGTCACCATGGTGACACTGTACTACTTGTGAGGGGTGATGAAGATTTTATTTTTTTTTTTTTTACACTGATTGCTTTTACACCCATATAGGATGTAAAAGCAATCATTTCTCTTTCTCTCTGTGTGCATTCTTGCACTCATTGAAAAGAACTGAGTGAGCTGTGATTGGTCACAGCTTGTCACATGGTACAAGGCTTTTGTGAATAGCCTTGTACCATGTGACCTCTGTGATCATTCACAGATTTCACACATAGTAAGCAATGATGTCAGAAGTGACATCTTGCTTACTACTTTGCATGTGATCACTGATTGGCCAATCAGTGATCACATGATCGGGACCTCGTACAGAGGTCCCGTCCGACGATTGGTGTTTCACTGTGTCCGGAGGACACAGCGGGCACCGGATCGCGGTGCTGCGCGCTCCCAGGGAGCGCGCACAAGCAGGGTGCGGGGAGGCAGTTTATAGACGGCCACCCGACCCTGCAGTGCCACCGTCCGGCCGTTTATATACAACAGCCGGTCGGGAAGTGGTTAAAGGCTATTTTTTTATAATTTATCTGCTTTGTGCATGAATATTGCACAGAGCGGTCCTTTGCCTCATCTTTGGCAGTCCCATATTGACGCTGTGCACTCCTTCATTTGAGTGCCCCCTTAGCAAGCAGTGTACTATAGGGGTACTCAAGTGGGTGTGCTCCTGAGCCAGACTGTATGCATCTATAGACATACACACCGGTAAGCCATGCCCTGGCTTCCTTCTCACTGGAGTTTAATTGACAGCAGCAGGAGGCTAGGGCTCCCACTGCTCTCAATGTCTCTTGTGAGACTAGGAAGTCAAAGGAGTGGTGCTGCAGACGGGACACTGCTGGAGTGGTGACAAAAGTCATCTAGGTGTTTAGGGACAGAGAGGCAGAACAAATAGTGGGGAGCTTCATACCTTAATGCAGAGAATGCACTAAGGTTACAACCAGATTGACTTTGGAACAACTTTAAATACATATTAACCACTTCCAGTCCGGACACTTTTACCCCCTTTCTGTTCAGGCCAATTTTCAGCTTTCAGCGCTATCACACTTTGAATGACAATTGCGCGGTCATGCAACACTGTACCCATATGAACTTTTTAGCATTTTTTTGAGACGGATAAAACTTTATTTTGGTAGTATTTATTCACCATTGGGATTTCTTTTTTTTTGCTATATAAATGAAAATGTCCAAAAATGTTGAAAAAAAGTGTTTTTCTTATAAAATGTTGCAAATAAATAATCTTTCTTCATAAATCTTGGCCAAAATGTATTCAGCTATGTTTTTAGTAAAACAAAATAACCCAAATTAGGTTATAACTAAAAATTCTAATTTAAAAAAAAAATTTACATTTTTTTTTATATTATTATGTATGTTTTTTTTTTTTTTTAACATACTGTCACCCTAGCAGTACAGTACAAAGAGCAGTAAAGCCTTGAAAGGGGTTCTAGCTGCTTGCTACCCAATCTGAAACACAGAAAAATGATTTGGCTTTAGATACACTGTTTCTGATACCCACGCCCCAACCCCGCCCCCCCTCCCCCCACACACACATGCTGTCTCTAATTCTGTTATACATCGAAATGTAAGTGTTTGTCCCTCTGTGTGATTATAGTTCCCATTTTCCAGGCCATTCCAGCTGGATTTGTTTGTTTCTTTTACCTCCCAGTAGTCCCTCTTTTGGAACCAAATCCATCTGTCCTGCGTTCCTCCATAGGTACCCCTCTTTTTGGACAGATGTGTAGACCTGTATAATAAATGCAATACTTGAAGTAACATTAAACCTTCATTTTTTAAAAAAATAAAAATAACAAACATATTATACTTACCTGCTCTGTGCAACGGTCTTGCACAGAGCAGCCCCAGTCCTCCTCTTCTCGGGTCTCCTGCTGGTTTGGACTTAGAAAATACAGCCAGTTCCCAGAAGACCTCCTGCTCTCTAGTTCCTATGTCACCTTCATCCATGCTAGCCTCCAGAACTTCTCCTGAGTTTCTCCCATCCTATGGAACTCTCTACCCCAATCTGTCCAGCTGTCTCCAAATCTATCCACCGTTAGACGATCCCTGAAAACCTTTCTCTTTAAAGAAGTCAATCCTGCTTCTACCTAGTAAACCGCCATTTATTTCCTCCATCAGCTCATCCCCCCCACAGCTATTACCTTTTGTATCACTCCACTCTTCCTCCTAGATTGTAAGCTCTAACGAGCCGGGCCCTCTGTTTCCTCTTGTACCAAATTGTATTGTAACTGTAATGTCACCTTCATTTTGTAAAGTGCTGCGCAAACTGTTGGCGCAATATAAATCCTGTATAATAATAATAATAATAATAATAAAGATGATGTGACCAATGAAGATGGTGGTGAAGGACCTGGCATGCGGTGGCTTTGGGCAGAACAAAGCTAAATTTGCTGGGCGGGTGTAGAACAAAACGTTACACTCACTTTCCCTGCTGTCTAGTAGATGGACCCATAGATGAGCTAAGATGCATTTCACGTGATAAAAGTTCATTGAACAGCAGGAAGACTGAATGTGGCTTTTCATGTGACTTCAGGGGAGAGAAATTGAGATTGGTAAAGCCCAGTTATTTTTTTCCTGTTCCCCCATCAGGTGTAAAAAAATAAATAGCCTAAGCTGCAAAACTCATCTTCAACCTGAACACTTGCTGCAGGTCATTGACTAACCCCAGGCTCACACTTATGCAGATTTCAGTGTGTTATCCAGTTTGCAAAAACACACTACAGTCCATTTAACATGGCTTCCTATGGATCTAGTACACATCTGTGCGTTTTCAGCTGGTGCTTTTTTTTTTTCTTAAAGGGTCAGGGACATTTTTTTCCTGCAGTAGATTGCGTTTTGCGTGAAATAGACTTCATTGGACCCGCACCAAAAACACAAGTGTTGCGGTTTTTATGCATTTTGCTTTTTTTTTTTGCTAATAGGAAAGTATGACAGTTCTGTTCATGTAGTGTGACTTTGATGTGACTTTGATGCTACTTGAGTGCCAGAGAGTTTAAAATTGCATCAAAGTCACAGCACATGAACAGAACTGTCATACTTTCCTATTGGCCAACAAAAATACCAAACATAGAAAAACTGCATCAAAAACACATTTAAAAATGCAAAATGCACTGCAAAATGGGCCAAAAAGACATACCAACTGCAACCTGCATATATGTGAACCTAGCCTTAGAAAGTATAGAAACCATTGGATCAGCATGACAGTCAAATATCATTTACAGAATTCATTCAGCAATGGCAGCCTATGTATTTCTCTCATTACAGGTTTCCTGGCATAAAGGCAGAGTCAACACTTACCTGTAAACTTGTAGAAGGCCTCTATGTCTTGTATAGATGTTTCGGGGAACCCCAACAGAGATTTCAAGAGCGGGTGTTCTCTATTGGTTCCTTCTTTCCATCTCTTCACTGGTCTCCCCTCCTCTGCAGATGATGAAGGATGTTGTGCTTTTCTCTTCATCATCATCCTTTTGTCCTAATTACAATGCACAGGGTTTGTAACCGAGGGATGTAGGTGTATGTCCTGTCTGATGGTATGTTACAGTACTGACCCCCCAACCCCAAAATACAACTTTAAATCTTAAAACAACTTTATTTATAGATATATTATCACTAAGTAACAGAAATCAAAGAACTGTAAAGGCAAACCCGATACAAACTGTCCCCTAACCCCCCCTCACAGCTGTAGCCAACTGCTCCCCCACCCCCAAACTCCCCAAACTCCCCAAAAACACCTAATCTAAACTTTTAAACAAATATCAATTCTATTAAATAAATACAATCAAAAAGAAATTGAAAATCGATAAAATTAATCAAGCCTGTTCAGCGATCCGGGTCTCTTCTGTCTTCAGACAACGATGCGAGCACCATCCAGCTCTGAAGGGAGAGTGAAGTGACAGTTGGAGCTGACCTGTGACAGTTGGAGCTGACCTCAGGTCACATGACCTCACCGCAGGTGCAGCCTGTTGCTATGGATCATTCTTCTTAGTGATCGGATGATTGGACCTAATAAATAAAAAAATATATACAGTACCTATATTGTATATTTTATATATAGCTATGTCTATCTACAGTATAACATTTTTTTTCCTCCTAGCTTTGGCTAGGGGAGTATACTATCTATCAATCTATATACAGTACTATATATATATACACACAATTTTTTTGTCTATTTTATTTCCCCCTAGGTTAGGGGAATATTTTTATATATTTATTTATTTATTTACTTATTTTCCCCTAGGTAGGATTGGACCTAATAAATAAAAATATATGTACAGTACATCTGTCTATCTATATACAGTACTATATATATATATATATATATATATATATATATATATATATATATATATACACACAGTATTTACTGGCGTATAAGACTACTTTTTATACTTAAAAATATACCCTAAAATTGGGGGTCGTCTTATACGTGGGGTATAAAATGTGAACCTTGAGTTTGTTTGGGTCAAGCTGGCTGGATGTGTGATAATACTGTACATACAGTATACTGTGCTGAACCAAGCTGGCTCAAAACAAATGTCCCTATGACAGATTAATCTGTCAGCCCGCTGGATGTGTGGTATATACAGTATACTGAGCCAAGCTGTTTCAAAACGTACCGGTACGTCCATACGGTAATCAGACCGCTGGATGTGTGTATGTACAGTAGCTGAGAATACATACAGTATACGATGGGCCAATCACGGCAAGCGATGTATTCTACTAATGAATACAAAGCCTGCTCGGATTGGCTGAGTCAGAGAGGTGAGCTGATGTCACAACCTCAGCCAATCCGAGCAGGCTTTGTATTCATTAGTAGAATACATCGCTCACCGTGATTGGCCCAGTGTATACTGTATGTAGCCTCAGCTACTGTACATACACACATCCAGCGGTCTGATTACCGTAGGGACGTACCGGTACGTTTTAAAACAGCTTGGCTCAGTATACTGTATATACCACACATCCAGCGGGCTGACAGATTAATCTGTCATAGGGACATTTGTTTTGAGCCAGCTTGGCTCAGCGCGGTATACTGTATGTACATTACTGCACATCCAGCGGGCTGTATACAGTTGCAAGAAAAAGTATGTGAACCCCTTGGGATTACGTGGAGTTTTGCATGAATTGGGCATAAAATGTGCTCTGAACGTCATCTAAGTCACAACAATAGAAGAACACAGTCTGCTGCACATAATACTACACAAACATTAGATGTTGCCATGGTTTAATTGCACATAACATGTAAACATTCACAGTGCAGGGAGGAAAAAGTATGTGAGGCCCTAGCTTAATAACTTCTCCCAGAGCTAATTGGAGCCAGGAGTGAACCAACCTTGACTCCAATCAGTGTGATGATATTGGATGTGTTGCTGACAGCTGTCCTGCCCTTAAAAAACACACACCTGTTTTGGGTTTACTGGTTTCAAGAAGCACTGTCTGATGTGAACCATGCCTCACAGAAAAGAGCTCTCAGAAGACCTACGATCAAGAATTGTTGACTTACATGAAGCTGGAAAGGGTTACAAAAGTATCTCCAAAAGCCTTGATGTTCATGTGTCCACGGTAAGACAGACTGTCTACAAATGGAGAAAGTTTAGCACTGTTGCCACTCTCCCTAGACGTTGTCGTCCTGTAAAAATGACTGCAAGAGCACAGCGCAGAATGCTGCATGAGGTAAAGAAGAATCCCAGAGTGTCAGCTAAAGACCTACAGAAATCTCTGGCACATGCTAACATTTTTTTTGACACATCTATAATAAGGAAAACATTAAACAAGAATGGAGTACATGGGAGGACACCACGGAGGAAGCCATTGCTGTCCAAAAAGAATATTGCAGCACGTTTGAAGTTTGCAAAAGAGCACCTGGATGTTCCATAGCACTACTGGCAAAATATACTGTGGACAGATGAAACCAAGATTGAGTTGTTTGGGAAGAACACACAACACTATGTGTGGAGAAAAAAAGGCACAGCACACCAACATCAAAACCTCATCCCCACTGTAAAACATGGCGGAGGGAGCATCATGGTTTGGGGCTGCTTTGCTGCCTTAGGGCCTGGACGGATTGTTGTCATTGATGGGAAAATGAATTTCAGAGTTTATCAAGACATTTTGCAGGAAAACGTACGACCATCTGTCCGCCAATTGAAGCTTCGCAGAGGATGGGTGATGCAACAGGACAATGACCCAAAGCATACAAGTAATTCAACAAAACAATGGCTGCAACAGCACAGAATATGCCTTCTGGAGTGGCCCAGTCAGAGACCTGACCTCAACCCGTTTGAAATGCTGTGGCATGACCTTAAGAGAGCGATTCACACCAGACATCCCAAGAATATTGCTACACTGAAACAGTTTTGTGAAGAGGAGTGGTCCAAAATGACTCCAGATCGTTGTGCAGGTCTGATCTGCAACTACAGGAAACGTTTGGTTGAGGTTATTGCTGCCAAAGGAGGGTCAACTAGTTATTAAGTCCAAAGGTTCACATATTTTTTCCTCGCTGCACTGTGAATGTTTACATGTTATGTGCAATTAAACCATGGCAACATCTAATGTTTATGTAGTATTATGTTCAGCAGACTGTGTTCTTCTATTGTTGTGACTTAGATGATGTTCAGAGCACATTTTATGCCCAAATCATGCAAAACTCCACATAATCCCAAGGGGTTCACATACTTTTTCTTACAACTGTATATACTGTATACTGTATGTAGCCAAAGCTACCGTATTACCGCACATCCAGCGGTAACCATCTGATTTGGAATTTGATCCATATGATGACTGTCTTACAAATGTATCACAAGATGTCATTCATGAACTTATGATGTCAGAGGATAAACATGATGAGGATTTTGAAAGATTTTAAGTACCGGTAAGTCATAACCATTTCAATGAAAAAAATCTAATGTTTTTAAATGGTGTTGCCTCGGAAGGGGGGTAGTCTTATACGGCAAGTATAGCCCAAAACCCAGTTTTTAACTGGAAAATTAGGGAGTCGTCTTATACACCCAGCCGCCTTATACGCCGGAAAATACGGTACTTCAGGTAGTCCCTTAGACCCCCTTGTCACAGAACTAAATGTTACATGCAGAAATCTAGTTTTGTTAGTATTTTTTATGTCTTGCATACCAAGGTACGTTTATAAATGTCAAGTTGGACAAGTAGTTAAATTAAGTTCACAGCTGCTACTGCAACTCTGAGCTTAGTACCAGCTTTAAGAGCCGGTGAAGGGCTTTTCAATAAAAGTGATTGGGAGGCTCTAAAGCCACCTGATTTTTTAAGGATCTCTCACAGTGGCTCCTGGTCTCTCCTGTTCCAATGGGGAACCCAGAACTGCAGGAAACTGCTTCCCCAGGAAAGCAGGTTCCTGGGGAACATCCATTCCCTCGTTCCCTCCTTCAGCTAACGACCTCAGAAGTGATATGTATTACGTCACTTTCATGGTCACAGTTGTAATTTCTAGGCTAATGTAGCCAAGAATGCAGCTAATCAAACACAATAGGTGCTTAAATAGTTGCACTGGAGGGCTGGAGAGACATTGGGGGTCTAATAAACTCCCAATGTCTCCATAAAGAGGATCATCACCTGCCTATGCTATCATGTAGGGGCTTGTTAGCCCACTTGTGATAGCAATAAAGTGAACTAATAAATCAATCAATCAGTAAATAGTGCAAAAACTAATTGTATCAAGTAAGTCTATCAATAGAGTGCTCCTTCCTCTTTATGGCCCAGGGGGTGTAGGTCTACTTACTTTGTCCTTTGTCTGTAAGCTGGTTCTTGCTCTTTGGGGCCAATGAAGTCCTGAGATTTCCTCCTTTCTAGCTCTTTTGTCTGTAGGTAAGTGCCTTCCTATGTGGGCCCCCTCCCAGGCTCCTACTCTCTAGCCTTTCACTTCATCTTCCACCTGAACTCTCTTGCTGCTGAGCAGGCTCCACCACATTTGTAGGCTGCTCTGGCCCCCTGCCAAGCCTCCTGCTTGGGAATTGGCCAAGGCCCTCCAAGTGTGCAGGCCAGCTCCTCCTCACCCCTGCCCACTGCTTCTAGAATCTTCTCCAATATTCTAGAGCAGAGGAATGTATCATGGAACTGGCTTGCAGAGCCTCTTAACTCTGACCAAAATTTGACCCAACTAACTATCACACCCAGGCTGCTACTCAGCTAGAGGGATGCTACAAAAGCAATTTATACGCACAACAATACATGGCTGTGCACCTAACTTTAGCTCTTGACAGACAATTCTCATGGAAACCTATCAGGGTGTTTGAATTTAAAATTTTTTTTGGTCTAACCCTCAACATGGGAGTTCCAAAAAAGAATGAATTGCGGTCATATTGGTCCATATACCCAATTCATCATATGCCCATGTTCTCTGCTGTTACATATATGCCCAAAATGGACCAGCAATGTACTGGTATGTCACTGGACTTTGAGTGGTTATACCGGGATGATGCCTGCAGATACAGGCATCATCCTGGTTTTGTTTTTTTTTACGGCTAATTAGCCACTGGCTTTTACAAACAACAGAAGTGATGCCCCCCCATCTTTTACTGCTTTCTCAGGCTCTCCTGTCCCACCGGGAAACCCGAGAATGCAGTCGGCAGTTCCACCAGCTGACCATAGAGCTGATCAGAGACCGGAATGGCTCCCATCATCTCTATGGTCTAAGAAACCAGAAGCTACGAGTATTCATTATTTCGGCTCCGCCAGATTTAAACAGCACTGTTTTAAATTTGGGAAAGCATCTGATCCTACTGATCTTGGTGTGATCGAATGCTTTAAGGGCGGAGGCGAGATCTAGAGTCTAACAGACCCCATAATTCTCAGAAAAGAGTACCTGACACTGCCTATTACTGTCACAGGGGATATTTACATTCCCTGTTTTGACAATAAAAGTGAAAAAAAAGAGAAGGGACAGTGTAAAAAAAAGAAAAAAAGCCAAATAAATAATTTTTAAAAAACCACCCCCCCTCCCTTGCTCGTGTGCAAAGGCAAACAAAAGCTTCGGTCCAGTGTCAGTATGTAAAAAAGAGATTTTGCCATGCATGTGAACTCACCTTGTACATCAGATCGAGAGCAGTAGTTCTAGCACTAGACCTCCTGTGTAAATCCACACTGGTAACCCATAAAGGCTTTTAAAGCATTGCCTGTGGATACAAAAAATGTACGTAGTTTGTTCCACAGGCATGCGCAATTTTAAAGCATGTCATGTTTGGTATCTATTTACTTGACATAACATCATCAAACATGTTTTATTTATTTGGGCAATATATTTTGTTTTTGTGCATTCAAATTCAAAAAAGTTTATTTTTTCAAAAACAAATTTGTTTAAAAAATCACTATTCAAATACTGTGTGACATAAAAAAGTTGAATCACCCACAGTTTTATTCTGTATGGCCTCTGCTTTAAAAAAATATGTAACGTGTGGGCGTTCAAAGTATCTTTCTAGCAAAATATGTGTACTGTGTGTATATATACATATATATATATATATATATATATACAGAAATACCTCAGTTCACGAACACTTCTGCTTATGAACAACTTGGTTCGCGATCAGAAGGGTTCGCAAAAATTTGCTTCGGTTAGTGAATGCTGCTTCAATTGACGAACATGAGGCGCGGCCATCTTCCCTGCTCTGACACACGGTTGTGACTTCCTGTAGGTGAGATTGTGGTCACAGACAGACACTGAAAGTGTACTGTGAAGATATTTACAGTACTGAGAAGCTTTTTGGTGTGCTTTTTAGCACATACTGTGCAGTACTGTACTGTATGTCCCTCTGCACACTTGCTGTAAAGCCTTTTTGTGTGCTTTTTAGCACATACTGTACTGGAGATCCAGTATGGCTTCAAAGAAAATTCAGGGCAAGCATGGTGGTAAGAAGAAAGTGCGGAGCAGTAAAGAAGGTGACAAGAGCAAGCATGTTGTTAAAAAGAAGGTGCAGAATGGTAATGAAGGTGACCAGAATGTGTAGAGTGGCAATGAAGGTGACAAGAATATGCAGAGCTGTAATAAAGGTGACAAGAATGTGCAGTGCAAGCATGATGGTAAAAAGAAAGTGGAGCGCGGTAATGAAGGTGACCAGAACGTGCAGAGTGGTAATGAAGGTAACAAGGATGTGCAGAGCGGTAATGAAGGTGACAAGAAAGTGTAGAGCAGTAATGAAGGTGACAAGAATGTGCAGAGCTGTTGTAAGGGAATTCCCGTGAGATGGCTGGTGAATAGATGTACGCACGTGCACACGCATGGTGAAGATTGGCGCTGGATGGACTATTTAAAAGATGCCTCTGCCTGTGCTGAGTGCTGACTGGTCTTCAGCTGTTCCCCCGTTTCCTGCTCGTTCCTGTGTGATTTCCTTGTTGCTGACCCGGCTTGTTTCTGACCTGACTCTGATTACTCTCCTGCTTGATACTTGTTCCTGACTTCGGCTCTGCTCCTGACTTTGGCTTGCTTATGATTTGGTACCTCGCTGTCCGACCCTGGCTATTCCTTTGACATTGCTCCTGTCTCCCATCCCTGCTTCCTGCCTTGCTCTGGTGCACACCTGGTGATCTACCATACCAGCTCTGCATATCACTACTGATCCTGAATCGGAGGTTCAGCAGTCTTCCAAAGTCTCCAACTGCAAGACCTGCAAACAACATCTGCTGGCGCTCTTGTCCCCCTGGTCTCTAGACACCCTCTGTTCCACTTCCAGTGGGGTCAGGGCTAGTGACACAACTGAGGCCGACTGCGTCATTTCAGTCTCCAATCAGATATGTGACAGCTGTAATGAGTGTGACAAGAAAGTGCAGAGTGGTAATGAAGGTGACAAAAATGTGCAGAGTGGTAATGAAGGTGACAAGAACATGCAGAGTGGTAATGAAGGTGACAAGAATGTGCAGAGCGTAATGAAGGTGTAGAGCAGTACACCTTCATTAGCGTAATGAAGGTGTAGAGCAGTAATGAAGGTGACAAGAATGTACAGAGCAGGCATGGTGGTAAAAAGAAAGTGCAGAGTGGTAATGAAGGTGACAAGAATGTGGAAAGCAAGCATGGTGGTAAAAAATGCATAGCAGTAATGAAGGTGACAAGAATGTGGAAAGCAAGCACAATGGTAAAAAGAAAGTACAGAGCAAGAATGGTAAGAATAAGGTTGTGAAGAAAATAACCATTGAGTTGATGAAGTAAATTGTAGAAAAGCATGATCATGGTATTCGTGTGATTAATCTGGCCTTGGAGAATAAGATGGCGAAGTCGAAGAAGAAAGCTGCCATCAAATGAGCTGATGTGGCAAAAGGAGTAACGATGTTACCCAAGCAGAGGACCCAAGTGCTAGAAGAGGTGGAAAATCTTTTGTTAGTGTGGTTGAATGAGAAACAGCTGACCGGTGATAGTGTTAGTGAAGCTATGATCTGTGAAAAAGCCAGGAAATAGCACAATGATTTACTGCAAAAAAAAAACCTCTACAAGTGCAGCAAGTAAAGAATTTAAAGCAAGTAGAGGGTGATTTGAAAAATTCCGCAAGAGAAGTGACATCCACAGTGTGACAAGACATTGTGAGGCTTCCAGTTCTGACAAGGCTGCTGCAGAAGCGTACAAGAAAACATTTGTGGAATTCATGAAGGCAGAAGGATATGTTGCTCAACAAGTGTTCCACTGTGATGAAACAGTCATCATAATGATAACAGAAATCACCCAAATGGCCCTGATCAAAAGTTTGCATACCCTGGAATGTTTGGCCTTGGTACAGACACACAAGGTGACACAGATGGGTTAAAATGCCAATTAGAGGTTAATGTCCCACATCTGTGGCTTTTTAAATTGCAATTAGTGTCAGTGTATAAATAGTCAATGGGTTTGTTAGCTCTTACGTGGAAGCACTGACTGGGCTACATACTGAGCCATGGGGATCAGAAAAGAGGGGGGAGGGATATATAGAGGGGGGGGGACTGAAGTGTATATGGGGGAGAAGGGCTCAACAAATCCCAGGTGCGGTCACCATGGTGATCAGAAACCATGTCCTTACGCAGCCCACTCACCCAAGACAATCAGCTCCGGGTGCCGGACAGCCAATCCAGCTCCAATATCTCTCCCCCCAAAAATGCCAGTTTCTCTTGCTCTCCACACACCATCATCCCCATGCACTCTCCACCCCCTTTCATAGCAGATCCTCTGCTGTGTGGAAAGGCTCCCCCACACTCCCCTCTCCCTCAGCACCAGCTAATCTGCACACCATGGCCCACCCCTCCTCCTCCCTGCCGGTCCCTACACGCAGCACTGGAGACAAGCAAGGAGGGGAGACAAGCACAGTCCAGCCCACACAACATGCCACACACCATAACACACACACATCAAAAAACTCAGCCCCAACAAGCTGCCCCACCCAGCAGCATACCCAGCTCCAGTCCCCTGCATGCGCAAATTCAAGATCTGCCATCTCCATCATTGAAAACAAAGCCTTATTAGTAAAAAATTGTCTCTTAACTTTTTAGCTGGCTCCTAGATTCAAAGCATATTTGTCAAGCCCTGGGTTAAACACTTTTATTTCTTTTTCTTTTCTTTTTTGTTCACAATAAAAAAAAGGCTTAGGCCAGACTTAAACATTTTGGACACCTTACCACACACATGTAAACATTTCTTATGTTGCATGTTAATGTGTGCTGTGAGAGGGTAGCCTATTCATTTTGAACATATGTTGGCCAACAATGTTCTTTTCAGCTTTTTTATACCTCAATGCATATTAAAGGACCCATTGATGACAATGGTAGTGCATGAAAATTCACATCAACATGCATTAGAAATACATATCAACATGTGTTAACAATGCATAAAATCCACTTAAAACCATGAAAGATGTGAACCTAGCATTAGTGTGGACTTCTGCCTCTAAACATTATTTACAGTAAAGAATTAGACCACCACTTCCATATTGTTCATACACCAGCCTCCAGCTAAATCCAGGGAATGGTTTTAAGAATACATTGTAGAATGAACTCTGGGAAGGTGTCGCTGAGGTATTCATAGAGTATTGTGACCTGTGTCCTTAAAGTGGTATTAAACCCAAAACCAAAAATGTAATATATTGCAGCTTACCAAACATTAGATGCTGCCGGTGCATTCATTTTCTTTTTTTTTTCAGGCTTCTTTCCCTTTGTTTTCACCTGGTGATCTGGCCAGAAACAGACCTCCTGTCTTAGAATGCCTTCACTCTGGATGGAGGAGCACAAGGGGCACCTTTTCACAGCAGCATTATCAGTTTGGGGGATAGCAGTGTTAGATGTACTAGCAGATTTCAATATTCAAACAAATTGAACCCAAACTCCATCTCACACCTTATAATCAGTTACAGCATTTTTTTTCCCTTTTAGGATAAAGGTTTTACATAAATAAATCAAAGCTGATCATTGAAGCATCCCTATCACTGTTAAATGGTTTGTCTCATCCCTGTGTAGCACCCTCCTAGTCAGGTGCTAGGATTTGTATAGTTAGGTTAAGTATTGCTGGGTTTCTCTGCTTAGCAGAGAGGCTCTTAGGAAAATCTATTCAGGCTCTCTGCTTAACAGAGTGCTGTGATGGATTAGTCAGGTCTGCATATGATGATCTGATGCTGCTGAGTTTGCTTTGAGTTCTGCCTGCTTTCAGGAAGCTATGAGAGCCTTCCAGAACCTGGAAGGGAACTAGGCAAATTAGCAGCATGAATATGGACACAGCCCTGGCCAATTCCAGGGGAGGACAGTCCCATTGCTTGCTGGAAGTGTTATTTATGTTCTAGGAGCAAATGGGTTTGGTGTCTTTCCCGGGAGAGGATTGAACCAAGCCAGGCCTGAGGCAGGCTTGCCTCGCCTAGTACTGGCTGCCATGCAGCCTCAGATGGGTCGAGCTGAGTACTTGAAGTTAGAGAGAGTGACTCTGGTTCTACAGTGAGCTGACAGAGCGGAGCTGTCTGTCAAAGCTCTGTCTGGTATCACTGGAGGGTTTCGCTTGGAAGATTAGAAGGAGGCAACCATTCTGTCCTGGGCCTTGTGAGTACTGACACTGAGGAATTTAGGGACTCTGTGTGCTTGTTACCCCTCTGGTGCTTGAAAGTCAACGTTGGTCTGACAATGAAAGGGAAAGGGTTGCTACTGCAAAGGACTTTGCTCAGCTATGTTAGCTTTGGGCTGTCACAGTCTGTCTTACTCAGGGGCGGACTGACAACTCATGGGGCCCCTGAGCAATAGGGAATCATGGGGCCCCTGTGTCCTTGCCCAAACTCAAAAAGCCTATGAAAAAGGTACCAGGGGCATCTCATGGGGCCCCCTACTGACCCCGGGCCCTCGGGCAGTGCCCAAGTTTCCAAATGGTCAGTCCGCCCCTGGTCTTACTGTAACTGGCTTGTACCTGTGGAGCTCAGCCCTGTAACTACTACTACTGTAAAAAGGGACTTTGCTCACTCCTAAACTACTTGCTGCTACAAATTAAATGAAAGTCTGCTATCTGCTTCAGCCAAGACTTCAAAACTGCTCAACTTAGAGATCAGATAGATGTCCCCAGTGTGAATAGTTCTAATTTTGGAGCATCCTACTACATTCTCTATCCCCATTCCCAGTTCTATAATAAAACTCCAAAAACAAACTTCCCGTGGACTGGACATTGAAGACAAGAGTAGGTGTGTGTGTGTATCTGGCTGTGGAAAATACATTGTGCCTGACTGCAGGGGGAACACCTGGGAAAAAAATACAAGAGGCCCTCATGAGGGTGGTGCTACACCTGTATCTGCAAGCGGCAATAAAATATATGTTTGGGTTTGGGTTTACTACTGCTTTAAAGCTCAGCATCACAGAAAACTTTGATTTAACTTTAGAGTGTGGAAGTGTTAGAACCTCTGTAAGTTTCTAAATGATATTTGTGCCCCCCTTGAGGGATATTTTCTGTTTTTCTTTGGCTTCTGTCATATGAAAATTAAGTGAGGTAATGATGAAAAGACTTAGAGATTTTAACTTGTTTGTTAAAATTTGTTAAATCAATGGGTTTAGTTCCTCTTTAAAGTGCTGTTTTACACTTGTTAGGGTCCGTTCACACGAACGTCGTCCATTCAATCACTTTTTTTCTTGGAAAAAATGATTATGTTTACATCAGATAACATCCCTCTTCTATCTAGTTCTGTTCCATTTACATTCGTTTACATCTGTTTTTCATTCATTCACATTCATTTTTCATATTTTTCTCTTTTTTAAAAGGCACAAAAATAGAGACTTGTACAATGAAAAAAAAAATAGACCTGAACAAAAGAGGGCAAAAAACAGATGTAAATGGCTAAATGGTTAGCACTTCTGCCTGGCAGTACTAGGGTTATTGGTTCGAATCCCAACCATGGCACCACATGCCTGGAGTTTGCATGTTCTCCCTGTTCCTGCATGGGTTTCCTCCGTGTACTCCAGTTCCCTCCCACACTACAAAGACATGCTGGAATGTGAATTGGCTCCTGTCTAAAATGGCCCTAGTGTATGAATGTAAGTTAGGGACCTTAGATTGTACACCTCTTGAGGGTTAGGGACTGATGTGAATGTACAATATATATGTAAAGCACTGCGTAAATTGATGGCGCTATATAAGTACCTGTAATAAATAAATAAATGGACTTTGTGGGGTTTATTTACTAAAGCTGGAGAATCCAAAATCAGACTCCCTTCTGCATAGAAACCAATCAGCTTCCAGGTTTCATTGCCAAAGCTTCATTGAACAAGCTGAGGTTAGAAGCTGATTGGTTTCTATGCAGAAGGGAGTCTGATTTTGGACTCTCCAGCTTTAGTAAATAAACCCCTGTTTGTTTACATCTGTTTGCCCATAGGAATGCGTTGTAGCCCATTTCTCATCTGTCTGTTGATGGATGAAAAATGGACAGACAGAACTCCAATGCAACTCCAACTGGCCTTAGGTGGTTAGGAAGGGATAAGTTTCCCAAAAGGGACACAGACAAAATAAAAACTCTACATGCATTCAACCCTTCTCCGCTCCATCCAAATCTGGCAAGAGATGGGCTTTGAAAATGGCCAGGATTTCCCAGCTGGAGTTTTGTGGGTGAGCTAGGAGCAGCCTGTGCTCTCTGTTTGCAAACACTGAGATTCAGTTGTAGGGCACCATATATAAGTTTATTACAAAAAAAGAAATTAATTTATTTTCACAATTAAAACATATTTTGTTAAACTAATAATATTCAGCTTACCTAGCCATTTTGCTTGTTTGTAGCAGGTGAAGAAGTAAAGCAAGCCTAAAACCCAAAATTAGCTTTTTACTTACCAAAAAGGCTTTCTGTATTAGGTGTTAAAATTGCAAATAAAATATTCAAGAATATAAAACCTTTCCTGCTTTGGTATGTCAATCAGTTAATTACATGAAGTACATGACACCATAGCTTGATTCAAAATGGTTTAACCTTATTTTGGATTTAACCAACCTCAAAATAGGTAAGGGAATGATTTCAAATGTTGTTTTTATTGGAACACCAAATATTAATGTCACACATTTTAAAAAGGCAGAATTTAATTGAAAAATAAAGGATGCCACTTTTCACATTGACACCAAATACCGGTATAACAAACCAAACCAAAAGGACATGAAAACTGATACTTTACAAATTCCTTGTGTTCATGTAAAGAGATGTTTAGCTTACCAAGGTAACTATATTATTAGAAAAACCCAGCGGAGCTCGAAGTAGATTGGTCAGATAATCCATCGATATCCATTTAGTGTACAGTGCATTGCTCCTCTGTTTAGATCTTTCACTGATGGAGAGTGGAGTTTTTACTGACTAAGCCCTGATTCACAGTGATGTAATTTCTGATGTGTTCCAGAATGCATGGAATCACATGATAAGTGAAATAACATGAGTTTCTGTGGAGGCCATTCACATATACAGTGCGATTCTGATGCATTCTAGAATTCATGCAATTGCATGACAAGTGAAATAACATGAGTTTCCAGAATTAATGGAATCGCATGACAAGTGAAATAACATGAGTTTCTGTGGAGGCCATTCACATATACAGTGCGATTCTGATGCATTCTAGAATTCATGCAATTGCATGACAAGTGAAATAACATGAGTTTCCAGAATGAATGGAATCGCATGACAAGTGAAATAACATGAGTTTCTGTGGAGGTCATTCACATATACAGTGCGATTCTGATGCATTCTAGAATGCATGGAATCGCATGACAAGTGAAATAACATGAGTTTCCAGAATGTATGGAATCGCATGACAAGTGAAATAACATGAGTTTCTATGGAGGCCATTCACATATACAGTGCGATTCTGATGCATTCCAGAATGCATGGAATCGCATGACAAGTGAAATAACATGAGTTTCTATGGAGGCCATGCACATATACTGTGTGATTCTGATGCATTCCAGAATGCATGGAATCGCATGACAAGTGAAATAACATGAGTTTCTATGGAGGTCATGCACATATACTGTGTGATTCTGATGCATTCCAGAATGCATGGAATCGCATGACAAGTGAAATAACATAAAATATAAAAAAAGCTGCGCAAAAAGTGAAAAAATGTGAAAATGAGCTGCTGGCAAAACAATCAGATCAGTTGTGTACAAATCATATAAATAAATTGCTGCACTACAACAGTATGACTCTCAATCCCATATCATAGAAATTCTTTGAGTAAAGTTGAAGTAAGTCCAAATTGTGAAGTTAAAGCAAGTCCAAATTGTGAAAATGACAAAACAGTCCCAGTGATTTATATGTGATTGTCCACCACGTGTCTTCAAGAAAAAGCTCCACCACCAGGTAATGGTAGGATTCTTACCAGAACATGTGGACCCGTAAATGATTTAAGAGTCACAAGCACATGAATGTAGGAAAGGATACCTTCAATCATGACATTGATGTCATTACGCTGCTTTCCGATAGTAGGAAGTGTATCGGTTCCCGGGACCGGATGATGTTTTATACAGCATATATTTTTCTACCTGAATGTGAGTGCTTTACTTTATCTCAGTGAATGTGCTTTTATGGTTTTATGCGATCATTGCTCCTTAGTTTTTTCTGCATGGTCATACTGAGAGGTTTTCATCGTGAGATAATATGAATGGGGAGAATTTGAAGGCATCCTTTCCATCCATTACTGTGGTGCAGCATCTTTTCCAAAAATTGAGGGATACGGTGGACACGCAGTTTTAGAATTATACATCCATGCGTTTGTGACTCTTAAATCAGTTAAGGGTCCACATGTTCTGGTAAGAATCCTACCATTAACTGGTGGTGGAGCACTAGTTTTATTGAAGAGTCACAAACGCATGGATGTATAATTCCAAAACTGTGTGACCAACGTATCCCTCAATTTTTGGAAAAGATGCTGCACCACAGTAATGGATGAAAAGGATGCCTTCAAATTCTCCCCATTCATATTATCTCACAATTAAAACCTTTCAGTATGACCATGCAGAAAAAACTAAGGAGCAACCATCACATAAAATCATACAAGCACATTTACTGAGATAAAGTAAATTACTCACATTCCGGTAGAAAAATATATGCTGTATAAAATATCCTCTTGTCCAGGGAACCGATACACTTCCTACTATTGGAAAGCAGCGTGATGACATTAATGTCATGATTGAAGGCATGCTTTCCTACATCCATGTGCTTGTGACTCTTAAATCATTTAAGGGTCCACATGTTCTGGTAAGAATCCTACCAATACCTGGTGGTGGAGCACTAGTTTTATTGAAGACACGTGGTGAACAATCACATATATAAATCACTGGGACTGTTTTGTCATTTTCACAATTTGGACTTGCTTAAACTTCACAATTTGGACTTACTTCAACTTTACTCACAGTTTTTCTATGATATGGGTTTGAGAGTCATACTTTTGTAGCATGGCAATTTATTTATATGAAGTGAAATAACATGAGTTTTCAGAATGCATGGAAAAGCATGAAAAGTGAAATAACATGAGTTTATATGGAGGCCATTCACATATACAGTGCGATTCTGATGCAATTTTAAAAAGGGTCCTGTGTAGTAGTTTATTGCAGTGCTGTGCGATTGGTAGCTACGTAGACTTGAATGGAAATTGATTATCTGTCCTAAGATAACACGATTCAAGTATGTTTTCTGCAAGTCTTTGCTTTGTTTCTTATCTCCCATCACTGGTCAATGTCAGCAGAGAGACTGAGAACGCTACCAAAATGCATCAGAATCGCACTTGAATCACTGAGCAACTACCCCTTGAAATCACACTGAGAATGGCAGGAAAATCGCACCACTTCTATGTGAACCTAGCCTAAAACACTGTACTTTATTTACTTCTGCTGTTAAAAAAACAAAACAAAAGTAACAAGGGAACTCACTTGCTTTGTTGAAATGTGGTGTCTATTTGCAGCCTCTATTTTCTATGCTTTATTATTAAAGTTGGAGTTCAATGATTTAGCTACCAGTTACCAACTCCACCTTCCTTTTGGGCAAAAATAATATTGCGCATTAAGTTTTAGAATAATTAAAGCTGATCTCTATCTGAACAGCTCATCATTACATCAACCCTAAAATTAGAACAAAAGCTGACAGTCCTCCCCTTTTTATGAAACAATCCTCTTTGTCATAAAGGATTAAAGCAGAACAAGCCAAGCTGATAAATACTTAGCCAAAATATATGAGAGATTTACTTGCCAAAATGTGGGTCACTCTGTTTAGCTACACTTGTGATTGAGATAAGTCTTTCACATTATATAGCTGAACTTTAAGTTTACAGATCATCAGCTTCTTATGGCAGTAAGAACAGAAAGTTTACAGATCATCAGCTTCTTATGGCAGTATCCAACCTCTAGCATTCTCATTGAATAAGCATCACCACCCTGAGTGAGCTTTAATTATCTTTTTAAATTATTTAATTGATTGGAGTTTTACTTTAATGGGAATCACTTAATAAGCTGAATTCCTGTCCAAAAAGCTTTTTATAGGAGCTGCCATTGCTAGACACCCTGTTTGTGCATGAATTCTAGGGCAGTGAGTGAAACACCATTTAATATGACAAATTCAAGGGGATTTACTAAAACTAGATCATGCAGAATCTGTTGCAGCTGTGCATGGTAGCCAATCAGCTTCTAAGTTCAGCTTGTTCAGTTAAGCTTTTGGAAGCTGATTGGTTTCTATTGGTTTTCAGAGCTGCACCAGATTTTGCACTCTCCAGTTTTCGTAAATTCCCACTTCCCCTTATGCCTTAAGCTGGCTATACACTAATAGCATTTCACTTGAAAATGATCACTTTAAGATCATTCATTACATTTTCTATTTGTTAGCAGGGTGCAATTGATGTTCATTTTTGGCTGCAGTGATGATAAAAATTTAAGCGTGGGATGGAAAATGTTTTTGGCCAACATATTTCTAGCAGTGAATGTGGTTTTTGTTCAGGAAAGTATATTTACTCTAAAATCCATTGATAAAACCAAACATTTTTTGAAGTACTTTCCAATTACATTTATCATGTCATCAAATGTTCTTATGAGTTTTTTTTTTCACGAATGCTCTTATGAACATTCATTTAAATCTCTACTAATGTATGGCCAGCTTAAGACATCTCAAAAAAGTTAGCTGGATTGATAGACTCTTTATAATAATTAGTTTTTTTAACGGACAGACCTGCAATATATGCGTCATGCATATACATTGGTAAGTTTTAATTTTTATCTTTGCTATAAAATGCAAATCAATTCAGAGATGTTTGGTGGCATTGTGTTCTTTTGCACATGCACTTTATTATTTAATTCCTTTTTTTTTTTTACCTGATGTAACACTGTTTCAAAATGCATGTAAAAGTCAACAAAAACAATGGCCACCTCTTTTTATATATATATAAATAACAAAAATAATATTTTGCTTCACATTCATCATTAATGACCATATACTGATTTTTTTATAAAGATTTAAATTTTAAGGCTCAGCCTTTTTTTATTGCTGCTTATGGTTCTCCATCCTGTGGTGAATTTCTTTGTAACAATAAGCAATTTTATTGACGTTCATACATAATTACAATAGATGCCAATGATGGAAATTGTTTTGTGATTTGCATGTAGATATAACAAATGACCAGAAGATGGCAGCAAAACTACACTACATTCTTATGGCCCATAGACTGTAATAACTACTACACACATAATGAAATACAGTTAATTAGTAATAAGTAAGTTCAATCATTTTAGTAGAATGTTGCTTATATTAAGAAAGAGAAGCTTTCAGGCTAAAGTAAAATAACAAACAACCTTTATGTACATCTCTAGTTCAGGTGTAACATACTTCACATTTACTCCAAGATGAGACATGTTAGCCAGGAGCTAGTAGGTAGCAAACAACAACACAACACATCACAAAGACAACATCACAGAATAATTAACTCCAGTAAATGCTAATTAATTATGAGAAGGTACTTTATGTACATTTTGTTAATAGTATTTTCCAGGTCTCAGTACATTTAATTGATTAAATTAATTTGGCATTTTATTCATGAAAAAAAATGTATTGATGGAAGTATCATATAAACGGTACTCATTTGAAATGTTATGCATTAAAAAGCCAGGTAAACGATTTTTGTGTTTTTCTGACTTAGTTTCTGGTTTTTAGACAAGTCTGCCAACTGGTATACGAGGTAGACACATGAAAGCCTGTGGTGTTTTACTCAGGTTAATGGGATTGCCATCCAGTCGAATATCTTCAAGGGATCTTCGAGCATATGAAAAATCTTTCATGTTGCAGAAAGTGTCTTCATGCATTTCCTGAATGTTGTTGTCCTAAAATCAAAATTATGCTCATAAATAATCTTCAAATAATTAAATCACTAAGCAATATAATTTTCTAAAAAACTGTTGCTATATAAATCCTGTATAGAAATAATAATACTACAGGGAGTTTTAGATTCCACAGGGATTGCCCAGGTATGGCACATACTGTACATACTTCCATTAATGATTTTTTATTTTTTTATAAGGATTTTTGATTCAGAACAGTTGTGGGGAATGACTGAGGAATGCCTATAGGCCACAGTGAACTTTGCTGCATCATTAAAACTAGACTGAAGCTAAAGGGCCCAGTTGCCACAAACCTCACTTATTCTCTACTGCTTAGAATAAGGTGTCCTGAGGTTTCTGGCAGGATCAACAGGCTTTTTTGCATGTATCAAACTGATATACCAAAACATATACAATATATTGCCAAAAGTATTGGGCCAACCCTCCAAATCATTGGATTCAGGTGTTCCAATCACCTCCATGGCCACAGGTATATAAAATCAAGCACATAGGCATGCAGACTGCTTCTACAAACATTTGTGAAAGAATGGGTCGCTCTCAGGAGCTCAGTGAATTCAAGCGTGGTACTGTGATAGGTTGTCACCTGTGCAATAAGTCCATCTGTGAAATTTCCTGGCTACTAAATATTCTACGGTCAACTGTTAGTGATATTATAACAAAATGGAAGCAACTGGGAACAACAGCAACTCAGCCATGAAGTGGTAGGCCACATAAAATGAGAGCGGGGTCAGCGCATGCTGAAGCGCACAATGCACAGTAGTCGCCAACTATCTGCAGAGTCAATAGCTAAGGACCTCCAAACTTCATGTGGCCTTCAGATTAGCACAACAACAGTGCGTAGAGAGCGTCATGGAATGGGTTTCCATGGCTGAGCAGCTGCATCCAAGCCTTACATCACCAAGTGCAATGCAAAATGTCAGGTGCAGTGGTGTAAAGCACGCCACCACTGGACTCTAAAGCAGTGGAGACGTGTTCTCTGGAGTGACAAATCACGCTTCTCTGTCTGGCAATCCGATGGATGTGTTTGGTTTTTGCAGTTTCCAGGAGAATGGTACTTGCTTGACAGGTACGTGACAAGTGTAAAGTTTGGTGGAGGGAGGATGGTGTGGAGTTGTTTCTCTGGGGTTGGGTTTGGCCAACTTTAGTTCCACTTTTCACTTTAGCTCCAGTGAAAGAAACTGTTAAGGCATCAGCATACCAAGACATTTTGGACAATTTCTGGATTCCAGCTTTGTGGGAACAGTTTGGGGATGGCCCCTTCCTGTTCCAACATGATTGCGCACCAGTTCACAAAGCAAGGTCCATAAAGACATGGATGAGTTTGGGGTGAAGGAACTTGACTGGCCTGCACAAAGTCCTGACCTCAATCTGATAGAACACCTGTGGGATGAATTAGATGACTGCGAGCCAGGCCTTCTCGTCCGACATCAGTGCCTGACCTCACAAATGCTTCTGGAAGAATGGTCAAACATTCTCATAGACACACTCCTAAACCTTGTGGACAGCCTTCCCAGAAGAGTTGAAGCTGTTATAGCTGTAAAGGGTGGGCCAACTCATTATTGAACCCTACGGATTAAGACTGGGATGCCATTAAAGTTCATGTGCGTGTAAATGCAGGCGTCCCAATACTTTTGGCAATTTAGTGTATTTAACAGACAAAAAAGAAGCAAATAAAGGAAATTTATTGTCATGAATTACTAATACTTAATTTGAATACCTGCAGGTCACAATTTTGTAATTTTAACAAAATCTTTAAATTACAGCTTTTTTGCTTCCTTAGAAATAGACACATGATCCCATTTATATAAAGAGAGAAACATCTGTCTTTAGAATGCATATTTTAAATGGTAAATGGCACACTAGTGAGGCCCCACAATCAACCCAACAATAACTGGACAAAAACTGATATGGATTGTGTCATTTGCAATGACATTAGATCATCAAATATATTCTATAACTTTAACTTCAGAGTTTAGATTACTGATTTTTTTTTTTTTTGCATTCGCTGTTTTTTCTCCAAAACCCCTTTACATGATTGTTGTTTGGATATTATAGTGTCTATTCTACACATGATAACCTTGGGTGTGTTTCACTATCACACACTGTGGGTGTTGGGAAATCCAAGCAAAAAGCCTAGTGTTGTCACTTTCTCTGCAAGGATTTGTTTTCTTTTGACTAACTCTTTTTTTGACTCTCTAATCACACTGCAGTGTGATTTCATGTCTAACCAAGGCCAACTGTCTTTTGCCATGCTCTCATACCTTTAGTCAACAGTTATGAGTGCTGCCCCCACCCCCGCATTCACATTTTGTAGGGCTGACTGCTGTGGTGTCTGTGCAATGAACAAACACCCTGAAATTCATTTTTATGTGAAGGTCAAACTGCAGAACAATTGTTAATCGTGTTTTAAACTCATGAGTGCCAATACAAGTAAAAAAAAAGCTGAACTGTAGTCTTAAAAATGCTTCCTCCACCTATCCTGCCTAACCTATATAAAAAGATCTGCCTACTTACCTACTTTTAATCAACTCTGCTCTGGCTATGTGATCATGCTGCTGTGTAAGGGAGCTCTTAACAACAACTCTGAATTCCGGTAGCTGTGACGTCAACCATAGGCTCTCATAGCCCAGCCATTGTCTGCACTCCCTCCTCTCCCCTGCAGCAGCTGCTCACTGACACAGGGGAGCTGGTGTTGCAGGATCATGTGACCAGATCAGAGAGGAGTAAAAATGGGTAAGTATACAAATCTTTTTTGTACAGGTTAACAGAATAGGTAGGAGGAAGGGGGAAGGGACATTTTTTAATGAGAAGTATGGGCAAAGCTTTTTTGTCCATACTTCTCTTCTGGGCCACATTGAGGAGTGTACTTACTTTTGCACTCCTGTGGCCCAGATCAGTCTTTAGCCCACTGTTGGATGACATCACAGAGTAACTCCAGGCTCTAGAATCACTCTGTTCTTTGTCTTATTGCTGGTGGAACCCTAAAATTTTCCTTAAGAATAGTTATAGTTAGGCCAGGGGCGGACTGACAAGTCATGGGGTCCCCAGGCAATAGGGGATCATGGGGCGCCTGTGTCCTCACCCACACTCAAACCACACCCAAAAAAGCCTATGAAAGGAACCAGGGGCATCTCATGGGGCCCCTTACTGACCCCGGGACCTCGGGCAGTGCCCGAGTTTTCAAATGGTCATTTTGCCCCTGAGTTAGGCTTTTCTTTCACTTTAAATTGTATGCAAACCCTAACAACAAACTTCTCCTATTTTCTCTCTTTATATATCCCATCAAAACCATACTCATCCACAAATATAGTTGGGTAAATGAGCATTGTCATCCTAAGACAGAAAGTGTGATACTGGTAAGTTCACCAGGTGAAAATAAAGGGAAAAAGCCTGAAATTGTATTGAACGTTAGGGTAAAAGCCAAAAACTATTGTACATGAAAATACATTGCACTAACTGTGAGCAGCATACAATGTGCAAGCAGCTCTTTGTCACACCTGACATTCCTAGTGTACTGGGCCATGACATATGTTTGCTATGTAGAATTCCTGTCCTGCTGCAGTGTGAGCTTCATTTGAACCTAGAACTGTTCAGCCTGATGCATGGCTTTCATAAGTCATGTGTGCCCTCATTCAATATTTCTTTTACTAAAATAGTACTGAACTATCTCCTTTGGGATCTGTGCATAATACCCTTTAGTGGCTCAGGGAACATGTTTCTGCAGGCCCATTATAATGTCAAAAAAGCTAAGTACAAAAACAACCAAATATAAAAAGCCTAGCCCTCATAGACCACACATTCTTTCCAAGACATTCACAGATGATTAATGATTTACCTGAAGATGGAGAGCCTGTAAGTTTTCTGGAAGTGGTATTGGAATGTGGTCCAGGTTGTTGTTACTCAAGTACAAAAGATGTAGATCATTCAAGTCCTGAAAAAAAAATCCATTTATTTTTAAAGCCAAGATGAACATTCATATATTTATTTTAGCACAGTCAGTAAAACTGTTTTAACGGTATACAATTTTATTTGGTTTAAAGAGAAAATATGTTTAAAGAGACTGGGGTTGATTTACTAAAGTACTAGAGACTGCTGACTTCAGGGTAAAGTCTTTTGAAACCCCCCCTTCCCAACCTACTTACATTCACCTTCTCAGGGATCCCCGACTGTTGTGTTGCTCCTCAAACCATAGGTAAGCTCCATGTCTGATAATGTCATGACTGGTGTAGTGGTCATCTATACTCCCCTAATAACCACAGATCTATCCCATTGACCTTACACACCAATAAAAACATTACAGTTACGCAGTTTTCACGTTGGAATGATATATATTTTAGATAAATGTATATATCGGCCACATCTTCAAAAGATTACACACCATAGACATTGATGTCCAAAACATACAAATACCGAAAAAAAAATCCCTCTCACTGATCTGTGATTTTACAAACCAACAATTGCTAAATTCCTCCAAAAACACAAACTTATGTATGTCTGAAGCCAATATTGCCTCCAACCACTCTGATTTGGGAGCTTACCAGGGCTTCAACCATTCCAAAAACCTGCAATAAATGTTATAAAAAGAACTGACATAACTAAAAAGACAACTTTTTTCATTCCTTTGGTGTTAGTGGGACTGGTAAGCCGACCCGTTTTTGTGCCGATTCTAACCCTTATCAATAACCTCCAAGCTGCGCCACTCTGTCAGCCTTTTTACTGCAATCTCAGTCATCCAAGGGACGCAGCTTGCTGTGATATTAATACCCACTACAGGAGAAAAATACAATCACAGTGCCCATACATGGAAAAAAAAGCAAGAGCACACAAACAGATGTGAAAACCATAAGACAAATGGAAACACAATTTGTTTTCCTTTCTTTCTTTTTTGACTTCAAAACAAAATACATTCAGGTAGAAACATGTATACGTACAAATGCACATACACTGATCAAACAGAATAAGTGAGGAGGGTGGCTGGGGACCTGTTTCTCGCTTCTCTAAAGGGGGACTAAAGCAATTTCTATTGCCTTCAGAGGGATTTCATCTGGAACCCGCCCCCCGTCTGTCTTCATAGGACACATTGGTCCATCTGCTCCCCCCATAGTGATGTCAAGATGTGTTAACAGCACAGAGTGATTCTGACATAGGGTGATGGTGTCATCCTCTTTCTTACATGACAGTGTGTGTCAGCAAAGAGCACTGGTGTGATAGATCATAAAGTGAATTTCCAATAAATAAGAAAAAATAATTCTAATGTTCTTCCAAGTGAAAATCAGTTGAAAATCATTACATTCAGTAGTACAGGACAATAAAGATAAAAAAGATGTGTGATTTCTACAGGGTTTAAAATATACCAAATATATATTTTGCAATGTATTTCTAAAACTGTTAAGAAAAATATGCAAATCCAGCTATTGTTGCCTTCTTTTAGGATGATGCATTGTGAAATTGCCCTGTGCTAAGTGCAGATCCACACTTTCTATACATTGAGCATTAACCTGCATTTGGTTAAGGTGAGCCCATTTATTATGAACATCAGAGATAAAATTGGACATGCACTACGTTTGCCAAAAAAAAAGCACACAGTGAGGTACACTTCAATGCAGGTACATCAGGTGTATGCTGGTTTAATGCACTGAGGTGACATGAAAAATTTAAAAGCAGTATGAGCGTTGCGGTAACGTGCATTAAACTCGTATTTCCACAACACCAAGGTCTAAATAGGCCCTCATGTTTTTACGGTTTAGATGGTTACTTTATACTTATTGAAATGTGATTACTTGCAGTACATTAAAATGGACATTAAATGACGGTGGTCTGCCATTCAGGGTCATTCACATGGGCAGAACACCTTTCTGGAACTGGTATGCTGTATAGCAGGACTTAGCTGGTGAGCAGGGCAGTCAGGGACTACATTTTCCAAGAGAAGTAGCGTGTAGGCGGGAACATATGAATATCAAAGCACAAGAGATTGGACAGGAGAGTGCTGGGAGTGACTGAAAGAGAAGGAGGTGTGCTGATGGCTGAAGTGCTAAACTAGGTTGCAGAGCCGGAGTTTGAGAGATAGGAATAGTGGAAAGAGCCTACTAACCACTGGTCTGCGATGCTGTCCAGCAGGCCAATCTGACTGTAGGAGACCTGACAGGACACAGAATTTGAACTGGGGAGTCCGTGGAATGACCCTGTTTGCAGAGAGAGACAGACCGCTATGATCTGCCGGACTACTTAATTGGGTGAGAGAGACCCGTTCATTCACTAAACAAGTGAATAGTGACAGTTAGCCATCTCAGCTATCTACCTACACATAGTTGTGAGCATTATTTATAGTTGCTTCAGTTTGTGGCCTAGTTAATGCAGCCGCCATCATTGAGATACATTTACATTACAGTTACTTGTACAAGCTGATCGCAGGACATACAGTTGCAAGTCAGGATAAAGCAATGTCTACTGAAGCAACAAGTTTCCCTACCTCAACAAAGCAGTATTCCCATTACTGTTAACTTTTGTCTTTGATGTACAAGGGGAGTTGTCTTTGTCCATAGACATTTATGCCAACTGCTGCTATTCATTACTTCAAGCTTGCCCGATATATAGTGCTTTAAAGGGAACCCTGCCTTAATTCGCTACCATCAAAGAGGAAACGTGTTAAGTCTCCTCTTGTTCCTTCACTATCTCTGTGTCACCGTCCCAAGGAACCACACACCTCAACTTCATAGCCCCAACGAGCGTGCAGAAGAAATTGAAGTGTTCTGAAAGGGGCAGTGCTCAATTTCATATGAGAATTCTTTTTCCTTCACATCTAATCCTTGTTATTTAGTTCTGAGGATCCACAGTGAGTTTACCTGTATCTTAATAGTTGTCTTCTGCTCACTGGGGATTCAGCAATCCCCTCAGATTGGAGGCAGTGGAATTTTTATGAAAGTAAGCCTGCTAATAGTTATTGTTGCTTTATGGTGAATGTTGTTACTTTTGCTCACAATTACCAAGAGTGGTTATATTTGCTGCATATATCAATGTCGTTTTGTTCTTTTTCAGCAAGTTACCTTTGATTCCAATATAAACTTCATATCGGTTTACGCTAACTTGTGTGTGAGTTCATTTTACAGTTGTGATTTACTTTGGTCACAAGAGCATGGTGGTGTCATCAGAGGTTGGATTTGCCACAAAAGGTTCAGACTGACAGGGAACCCAAAACAAATTACTAAGCAACCCTTAAGGGGGTAGCACACTTGGTTACCACTGTACTTTCAAGTTATAGGTTATGAGTTGAGTTTTAAATACATACTTTGAATGCCTCCTGCTTTATTCCTTTCCGTCCCAGTCTGTTTTTGCTGGCATCAAGGAAACTCAGAGAGTGTGGCAGCTCTGGAAGCTGTCTTATTCTGTTATCTAGTAGTATGAGCTCATCAAGCTGAGGCAAGCTTCTAAAAGCATCTTCATCAATATCTGATATAATGTTTGATGTCAAATCAATCTTCTGTAATTTGTCTAAAAGAAAAAAATGCTAAAATGGATTTCAAGCCTAAAGACTATTTGATGTAACAGACAATAGAATCATCTTAATCTCAATTTTTTAGTATAGTATTCAGAAGTCTTGTTTCCCAACCCTTTATATCATCTAATTATATATAACTGACTGTGTTCCCCACCATTTCTCACAGAACATTTTACTAGTTATGAACTAACTGGTCTTAGTGAACCCATTTTTATTTGAAGTGAGTACTGGTAATTATTTGCACATTTCACTAAATTCACTAGACTGACCAGAGGCTAATGGAACAGCAATTCATTTACATCAGGATACTTTATTAGAGGTCTCAAAAAAGTATTCTGGAAGCACAAAAGTTTTGAGTTACTGTATAACTGAACTTTGTAGCCCACCCCCTCTTGCAATGCAATGGTTAAATGCTCATTTTGTCTAGCGAGATAGAAATAAACACTATATGCACGTGTGTGATTTTATGTTACAGATCTAGTGGTTTGGTACCAATACCAACCCTATAGCTAATTGACAGAAGTGTAGGTGTTTATTATATGGCTCAGTCTGATATCCCGAATATCCGGATAATTTATGCAGACTGATTGGGGGTGGTTGAAAGGGGAGGCTCAAACTCAAGGTACAACTTGTTCTTTAGTGTTGAAGACATTTCAGAGCTTATCCAAGCTACTTCTTCAGTTCTAATGGATATAAGGAACATACCCCAGCATTTAAATCCCCATGAGTAACTCAGTGAACCTAGGCCAGACACCAAGGAATGTGTCAAGGTAAATACTGATTGTTCAAGAACTAAATAGGAGGTGTGACATTTATGGAATCAACCTGTTCTAATAACATAATTCCATCCCTTGGAGTGACAAGGCTTCACAAAGTGTTAATCTTTTAATTTACATGTCTGAAGTGTGAATTATTGTCAGGTCGTTGGGAACGAGATGTTAAAATGGCATTATATATGTATTGTATAACAGATGATGTTGAAGGTTTCCAATCCTGTTTAGGGATATTTTTCCTGCATTACCAGTGTGGATATAAATGCTGTGTTATGTTCCTTATGCTCATTAGAACATCAGAAGCTGCTTGAATAAGATGTGAAACGTCTTGAACAATGCAGACAAGTGCAGTTAATAGGAACTAATCACTTTAGCCAGGGGCGGACTGACAACTCATGGGGCCCCCGGGCAATAGGGGATCATGGGACCCCTGTGTCCTTGCCCAAACTCAAAAAAGCCTATGAAAAAGGTACCAGGGGCATCTCATGGGGCCCCCTACTGACCCCCCGGGCAACAGGGGATCATGGGGCCCCTGTGTCCTTGCCCAAACTCAAAAAAGCCTATGAAAAAGGTACCAGGGGCATCTCATGGGGCCCCCTACTGACCCCGGGCCCTCGGGCAGTGCCCGAGTTTCCAAATGGTCAGTCCGCCCCTGCTTCTAGCTACTCTATACCATAATCTGAATAAATGTGAACCTTCACAGAAAATCAAACATACTGTAGGCCATAATCAGATGTAAATAGCAGAAAGTAATGCAACATTATCATAAACCTAATATAACATAGCTTGTTAAAGAGGGCACCATATCAAGACAATGTATATCTGGGTCATTTTAGAAAATATTCTAAAACTATATTTGATGGCAAAAAACAGTGCTTTTAAAATACTGCATACTTAGATAAGAGAAATCGTTTTTGTTTATCTTGTTTATCTTGTTAAAACGTAAGTAAACATGTGTAGTGTCCTTGGGAAGGGGAGGTACTGAATCAAGGTTGTGATCATCACAGTAGACGGTAGTACGAATACATCCACACAGGATACAGGTAGAGACACCTACAAAACAAAGAGTGACATAAAACAGAAGCATAACTAATGAGGGTAACATTTTAACAAATAATTAAAATTGCAACGTTAGAGGCCAAATGAGTAAATTCAGTATTAAAATTGAAGTACTGCAGTTAATTAACAAAACGCTGAAGCAAAGTAAATTTTTTGGCCAGTGTAGAATAATGTAATTTAGCTATATTTATTTGGGGCCTAGCATAGATCAGTTTGTGAAAATACTAAATAAAATGCTGAGTTCCTTACAATTTTGTAAATTCACATTTTCTGATATGGACAGTATGCTGGGGTGTGTATTAGATGGTGTAAAGTGAGGTGTATTTTCGGTGCATAGTAAAATGTGCTAAGGGCATTGATGAGCAATTTGTGCTGTCTGGTTCTTTATCTACATACCAGTATAATCTCACCCCACAGCTAGTCTGAAAGACCCTCTCTCTAGATCTGTCCTGGAGAACCCAAGTCCCTTGTAGGCAGGGGCGGACTGACAACTCATGGGGCCCTCGGGCAATAGGGGATCATGGGGCCCCTGTGTCCTTGCCCAAACTCAAAAAAGCCTATGAAAAAGGTACCAGGGGCATCTCATGGGGCCCTCCACTGACCCCGGGCCCTCGGGCAGTGCCCGAGTTTCCAAATGGTCAGTCCGCCCCTGCTTGTAGGGCAAGTAATATGAAGAGGTGTTATATATCTGAGGAACATCTGATGAAAAGCCCCTTTTCTTAAATTTTTATGAAACCTACCAATCCATCATTTTGTAATTTAATATTACTAGAAACAACCAATTCATTTCAATTTAAAATATGGCAACCATGTTATTAAAAAAAGGATTTTTTTTACTCTGTTTACAAATGATCCTGTCTTTCAAAGGATTAGCTACCTGTTTTCCCAGCAGTCATTTTATTATAATACTAGGGCTGGTAAAATTACTAGCAGGCAGAATAGAGAGAAATCACTTTGTCCAGATAAACGTAAAAGGCAGCAGGTAGGGCTCTTGGTAATGAATGTAACGAAGTTTGACAAACCCTTAAAATGTACAATATATTACCAAGCAGGATAGTATGATGGAATTACATTAGGATATCTGTCAACATACCTGTTCCTAACTGGAATTCCTATCAGTGACCAATTAACAGAAACCTGCCATTAAAGAAATATACAGGCTGCCGTTGTATTGTTCATAGTTTAAAAATTCCAGGTGTTTGACTGTCATACTGATGCTTTGGGTTCAGTACTTTTTGAGTAAACTGACCTGGAATAAGTATAGGTCTGTCAGTTAGTAGTATTAAGGGCAGAGACAGCCAAGTAACTTGTATTTTTAGAGGGAGGCCTGCAATGGTCGCCCTCATATCCTCTTAATGGGTGTTGTTGGACTTTCATTAGAGCTGTACTACCAGAGATAGAAGGGGTTCAAGGTGTGTAAATCACTGTGCCTCAAGTAAGAGTTACGGCGCCAAAAGCCAAAGTCGCTCATATTTCTACATTTATCACTGTATTCAAACTTAACATTACCTGAAGGCAATTACTGATTGATACAGAGCATAAGCTGTCCAACTGTTGTCAGAATATTAGCCTCAGCACTATATTTTGCTGCATTTAAAGAATACGGTACATAAAACTATAATCAGCTAATATCCGTTATACAATATTTTATTTGCTCCTGTCAACGTATACATGGCTCCAACTTTGATGTTACTTAGTAAAATACAAAGATGTTAGTAACCATAACCACAAAATAATGTATTTAATATGACAGAGGTACCAGCCTGAACAATGTTTTTTAAAATACTATAACTTAACTGTTGATTAGGCCTTAACTTTGATATAGGTGACAGAGCAGTTTTAATGTCATGCTTTCAAAAACACTTAGCAGTACCATGTTACCAGAGTCATATCCACTATTATTTTATCCAAATCATGTTTCTAGCTGTGTCCTGTTGACTGAAGTGCCTTATGCAAAAGACTTGTCAGACATGCTGTGTTGACAATGCTACCATGCTGCAGGGTTCAACACTTCAGTGATTACCAACCTCCAACACTTAAATGAAGACCAGATACTTACTAAGCCTGGTTTCACACTATAGCGCTGTGAAAAATCGCATGTGATTTGAACAGGAATCGTACCCCATTTCTGTTCAAATAACATGCAGTTCTTTGCAGTTCAATGGAGCTCATTCATTTTGTATGGACTGAATTTGCACAGCACCCGCACGGAAAAAAACTTTTTTTTGCCTCAAGGGAATTGGATCAAATTTATTATTTATTTCAGGTAGTTATACAACACTGTCAATTTACACAGCGCTTTACATTTATATTGCACATTCACATCAGACCCTAACCCTCAATGGGTGTACAATCTAAGGTCCTTTACTCACATTCATACACATATTAGTGCCAATTTAGACAGGAGCCAATTAACCTACCAGCATGTCTTTGGAATGTGGGAGGAAACCAGCGTACCCAGAGGAAATCCATGCAGGCACAGGGGACATGCAAACTCCAGGCAGGTGGTGCTGTAGTTGGGATTTGAACCAATGACCCTAGTACTGACAGGCAGAAGTGCTAACCATTTAGCCACTGTGCTGTCACAAGTATCACCCATGTGAACCTGATACTTGCAATTGCACTGCATTTTGCGAATTGTTTTAGGGTGTCATTGATTTAACATTGACACCCATGGCAGATCATATGAATGGAGGGTGATTTCAATGTGGTGCAGGCAATGCTCAGGATTCACTGTGTTTCCCACACTGCAAATATGTGAACCAGGGCTCAATCTCCGATATTTTTTTTATTTGTATTTATTTATTTCAGGTACTTATATAGTGCAGTCAATTTATGCAGTGCTCACATATATATTGTACATTCACATCAGTCCCTAACTGTCAAGGGGTGTACAATCTAAAGTCCCTAACTTACATTCATACATATACATATTAAGGCCAATTTAAACAGGATCCAATTGACCTACCAGCATGTCTTTAGAGTGTGAGAGGTAGCCCATGCAGGCACAGGGAGAACAAGCAAACTCCAGGCAGGTGGTGCTGTGGTTGGGATTCAAACCAACGACCCTAGTACTGCCAGGTGGAAGTTCTAACCATTTAGCTACTGTGCTGCCCACACTAAAGGTATGTTTAGACACTATGGGGCTAATTTACGGAAACTGGATTGTGCAAAATCTGGTGCATCTGTGTATGGCAGCCAATCAGCTTCTAACTTCAGCTTGTTCAATTAAGCTTTGACAAAAACAACCTGGAAGCTGACTGGTTTCTCTGCAGAGCTGCACCAAATTTTGCACAGTCCAGTTTTTGTAAGTCAACCCCTAGGTGTCAGATTTACTAAAACTGATGTACTCAGAATCTGGTGCAGCTTTGCATAGTAGCCAATCAGCATCTAGATTTTATTGGCAAAGCTTAATTAAACAAGATGAAGTTTGAGGTTGATTGGCTACCACGCAGAGCTGCACCAGATTCTGAGTGCTCCAGTTTTAGCAAATCTCCCCCTAGATGACTGTCACCCAATATGGTTGAATATGGATCAGTCAAAAAATTAAGATTTTCCTATAATTTCCTCCTGATCTCTTTAGACATCCCTGGGCTGATTTTTGGGGAAAGAATATATGAGACTGATTTTCTTAGGCATTCACTATTATTTACTACAAATACGGTTGGTGTCAGAGATACAACTATGCACATTGGGCATGTCTCTATCTCTTCAATGTCATGTTAAAAATAACATTATGTACACATTATTGCACCTGTATATTACACCATGTTCTCTGCATTTCACTCTACCTCTGTTTTGCCTTCATCTACCCTCCAATTCAACAATCCCTGTGCTGCATGAGTAACAATCTTCTATACATTCTTTCCATAAATTACATGATGTCATAGTGGCGGACACATAGGGGTTTATTTACTAAAGCTGGAGAGTCCAAAATCAGACTCCCTTCTGCATAGAAACCAATCAGCTTCTAACCTCAGCTTGTTCAATGAAGCTTTGGCAATGAAACCTGGAAGCTGATTGGTTTCTATGCAGAAGGGAGTCTGATTTTGCACTCTCCAGCTTTAGTAAATAAACCCCATATGGTCAGGGGCGGACTGACCATTTGGAAACTAGGGCACTGCTCGAGGGCCCGGGGTCAGTAGGGGGCCCCTTGAGATGCCCCTGGTACCTTTTTCATAGGCTTTTTTGAGTTTGGGCAAGGACACAGGGGCCCCATGATCCCCTATTGCCTGGGGGCCCCATGAGTTGTCAGTCCACCCCTGCATATGGTATGAGAAGTATGGGCATCTCAGAAGCCCTGGGCCCCAGACAGTCACCTGGACCCAGGGGCAGACTGATAACTCATGGGGCCCCCAGGCAATAGTGGATCATGGGGCCCCTGTGTCCTTGCCCAAACTCAAAAAAGCCTATGAAAAAGGTACCAGGGGCATCTCATGGGGCCCCCTACTGACCCCGGGCCCTTGGGCAGTGCCCGAGTTTCCAAATGATCAGTCCGCCCCTGCCTGGACCATTCTAATAAAAAGTTGCCCACTATAACCATAGCTCTAGCAATATGAGTATATATTCTACCACTTTTTTAATGGATGCCTTATGCTCATTTGTATTGTGTGATAACTTAAAAAGCAGAATAGATGCTGTCGATTGACTGAATATATTTACCATGGCAATGTGAAAACTGGGCCCTTATGCTGAAGGGTTGATCCAGGCATAAACACACCAATGCACATATCTGATATACCAGGGTGATAACTTCAGGGGTTACATTTCTGGCATTCTGGTAACATTGTGATTTGTATCTAAAGTATCAGGACTATGCTAGCCAATGCAGACAATATGATCTGAGCTTAATCCCTCAAATTCATCAATGTTAACTAGCACAGAATCTAGAAACAGGAAAATGTACTGCATGCATATATCCTTATGCTATGCAAATGTAATGACCATTTTTCTCCTGACTGATGTTCTTTTCAAAATAGCTATACAATCATTCTTCAGCACTTTACATTTGTAGTTATAGGTACAAATGACAATTTGGCTTCTAAATGAAAATAATATAAGAAAAAAGGTGAAAGCAGAATAAATAAAACTGGACATCATTTTAAAATAATATACATCATTTTGACAAATGAGATTAAACCTAGACAGGATGGAATACATGCCTTCATTTGCAGATGCTTCTAAATCACAATGTTTAATGTAAGCAGCCTACTTTTACTGCTGTAACTGAACACTAGTGGCACAAACCTCCACTTGCTTCCGGAATATGGACTCCAGGAGACAAGGGTCCCTGTGGTGAAGAGCCATCAATTAATTTTGGTGTGGATTCTTCTTCTTCTTCAGTTTCTTCTTGAATGGGCTCAGGAGAAAGAATTGGTCTATTCACAACAGGCAATACTGTTCCAATTTCTATCTGGAGGGGAGAAAGCAGAAATTAATTAATCAGAAAATAAGAACTATAAACCCTTCTATTGCAGCAGAATAGTGTGTAAAAAACTACAGTTCAACACCAGGTGTCACTATACGACACGTTTGTTTTTACGTCCTTGCATAAACGTTTATGTTACAAAAGAGATCATTTAGCAGAAAATTTAGAGACTTGCTGCAGTCAGTAAGGAAAGTTTGAATAAGATGACTTTATATTACAGTATATACCCTTCTACCGACTTTTCACGCTAACATACAATTTCCAGCCTGATTGTGGAATGTTTTTATTAGGTGATTGTTGATTCGCTGCTATTTACTCTCCATCTGCTTATATTTATACAATTAGATTTACGTACATGCAACTGTAAAATAATGGGTATAACCTAATGCAGTGAGAATTCCTGGTAGCTTCAGTGCAAGAATGTCTGATTACTTTTCTTCCACATTTGTATTTATCAAGACCATCTCTGGGCAATTTCTTTTTTACTTGTGGGAACTCATCATCTGATATCATTGGGTCTACACTAAATTATTACCTCTAAAATGACATGAACTGGTCACATTAACACTGAGTATGGGCAGTATATGGATAGCAGTTAAGGTTACTACATGAGACTTCTATATAATACATAATGCTATTGAACTTTAGTTGTACATTTGTACCATGCAATACTCAAACTTTCATGAGTCACAAGTGCTAAGCTCAAAATTCTTAGATTTTATTGGGGACATGCAATATTTATTGTTCATGTAACATATTTTCAGTTACAGCAGTATCATATTAAACCTTACATGTAAAAACAGCCCATGTACCAAAGATGATTTGAACTGAAGATCATTACATACTAATTTATGTTTAACACAGAATACCTAAAGTGGAGTTCCAGTCACACTGTGAAAAAATAAAAATCAGCAGCTAGAAAAACTGTAGCTGCTGACTTTTAAAAAACAGCCACTTACTTGTCCCACGATCCCACGGTATCCTCCCTGCAGCCTGTTTCACCAGCCTTCTGGTGTTCCAGGCGCCGGCATATTCAGTGTGGGCATCTGGTTGTGACAGCTTGCGACTTCACAGTCGGGTGCCCACTGCGCATGCTTTTCCTGAATGGCCCCGTAGTCTTCTGGGACCTGTCACGTGTCCCAGAAGACTATGAGGAGGGAGAGTAGGAGGACAGCTTCTGCTTTTGATCGCCTAGGCGATCACAGCCGATGTGGAGACCTGTCAATTTTGGGTACCCGTTCCTCAAAGGTGCCAATCCTTAATGGGGATCGGGGGACCAGTCTTCAAAGTGGAACTTCCCCTTTTGGGTGGAGCTCCACTTTAAGTACAGAATTAATTCATGAAAACTAGGGCAAGCCCTAATGGTTTTTATGTGTATCTTGCCTTCAAAATGCAAGGAACCAATGCCCTGCCTTAAAGCACCACCCTAACATTTAACCATTCTCTACACTTAAACATACCTCCCAACTGTCCCTGATTTTGAGGTTCTGTCCCTGATTTGGAACAAAATCCCTCTGTCCTTCTTTCCTTCTCACTTGTTCCTCATTTTGGTCTGATTTATATAGTTGTATATAAAATTCACTATTTATCTTTCAAAAAGTGTTTTACAGTAGGGATGGTCTATATGTTCGAGTCAAACATATGTTCGACTCAAACATTGGATGTTCGTGTGTTCACTGAACACACAAACATCTGAGGCATTCGGCGGGCCGTTCGTCCGCACACCCCACAACGCAATGCGCTCTGGCGGTACATTGTAATCGGCCAATTGCCTTGAACAATCAGAATCGAGTTCACAATAAGAGCCATGACTGGCCAGTCTGGCCAGTCCAGTGACAATCATGGCTCACCGCAATTGGGAGGAGCTAGCAGTGGCGTCACTGCTAGCTCCACCCAATTGTGGATGACAGTTCTGACAGCTGCCAGTTAGGCGTACACAATTGGCTGGAGCTAGTGGTGATGTCACTGCTAGCTCCACCCAATTGTTTACCTCTGACTTGCAAATGTCAGATAGCGGCGAGTGTTCAGCAGGTGCAAGCAAGTTGGCGGGCGTGGGTTTTTTATTAAATTCAGAGAGTCAGTGGCGGTGTGACAATGCTGGACACCATAATTGGTGAGGGATTACAACGCTGGAACCAATTTTTTCTACTTTTTTTAAAATAACGAACTTGTCAAAAACAGTTTTTTTGTTTTTTGTTCAATAAAGGATTTTTTCAAAAGTCTGGTCTTTATATTTATTCACACTTTTAACCCCTTAATGAATAGGTAACGGTATAAGTACCCCTTACTCATTCACAAGGGGGGCAGCATCAGGGTGCCCCCTTATTTAAAGAGGTACCCTGATGCTAATGAGCCCCCCTGCGCACAGACCCCCCACAACCACCGGGCCATTGTTGTGGTAAAGAGGCCCTTTTATGGCCAATAACTTGCATAAAAGCCTTGAAAATGGGCACTTTTGAATTTACGAGTTCAAGTCCCATAGACTTGCATCATGTTCGATGTTTGTGGTAGAACTTTCTTTAGGTTTGAATGTTCTACCGCGAAGTGAACGGGGGGGGGGGGTGTTCCGACCATTACTATTTGACAGCGCTAAACCTTTCATCTAATTTCTAAATTGTTGCATTTGTAAACTTTAAAGCCAATATAAAGGAATAGTAGTGGTAAAAAAAAGCACTTGTGGGTTTAACTAATCATTTTTTGTCTAATTCTCTTTTGAGGAGCGTGGCAGGGGGTGTGCCCTATGTCTACATACATTTGCTAATAGGTGTCCCCCATTCCCATATCAATAAGTTTAGAGGTATGCTTAAAAGCCCAACTCCAGATTGGGAAGACCACTCACTGGGGTATCTCCCCTTCTCATTGGGGGAGTGTTATTGGCCTTATGGGATCATAGGAAGTAGGTTGAATTATGCTGGTTGTCACTCAATCCAGAAGAGCAGTGACTGCTGGGACTGGAGGATGGATGCATTGGCAGAGGCATACCTAGGGTATTTGACAACCAGGGCTGTATACCAGCCACCTGTATACATCAAAATTGTTTTCGGCAAAAAAAATGAAATTAAAGGAATATTAATAATTGGCAGAAAAAATGAAAACAAGGATACAATTATGCCATCTAAAAATGGGATTTATACATGGTGTTTGATAATGACAGTTCTACATGGGATTAAAAATTAGTAGTATGGTCCTTCAAACAGTGACTTGACAATACAAAATGGCAATCCTGATAACACACAAATAAGCATTCATATACACTACTCAGACAACAGTCATTACAATACGCAGGCAAGAAAATAAAAAATCATTACAATATATGACAACAATTGTAAATTCTTGTATCACAAGGGCAACAGATAGGCAATTGTTACAACATGTGGCAACAAGGGCAACAAATGGCCAATCATTACAATATACAGGCAGCATATCTAGGTAACCAAGGTGACTACCAATGTAAGAAGGTTCTTCCTCTCACTATCTCTGTGCCACTGACACCAAAGATGTTTGCTTGCCTCTGCATTTTCCTACTGGACACTAATGCCGCAAATGCCCATTACATTGACAGTAAGAAAGTGCAGAGGCGCACAAAAATTATTGGTGTCTGTGGTACTAGTATTCACTATGTCCCATCCATAACTTGGTAAGAGTTGCAGACACAAGAACAGCTTACTTGCTTTCCAAGTCCCTGCTGTGTCTTTTTATTCAAGTGCCAACAAAGTATGTTTCTCAGTACTCAATTCCTTTCTGCATTATTTACTGCAGAGAGCTACAAAGGATATTAGCAGGGAGTTCTCTGTTTAGTGAAATTAACCGGTTCCCGCCTGGCCTATGGCCTAAAGGCGGCCGGCAAAAACCCTCACCGCTCCGGGTGGACGCCATATGTTTGCATGCCCGCAGAGCCACGCAGCTGGCGATTTGTCACCGGCCGTGTACCTCGACCCCGTTGCCGGTACCAAGTGACCTGCTGTGACCAATCACAGCAGGTCACATGACAGTTGTATTCAATGGATGGCTTCCTATCATGCCATCCATTGTATACAAGTGTGGCTAGCTGTGAATGGTCACAGCCATCACATGCACAAGCTGGGCCAATCACAGCCCAGCCTTGTCTTGAGATTAGCTGTGGCCAAATCACAGTTAAGAAAAAAAAAAAAATCCTCAATGAATCGATTTCATTCAGGTAAATGCTTGCTTATAGCAAAGCAATTCTTAAGCAAATTATAAGCAAATTGTGTAAAAAAAAAAAAAAATAGATCACTTCCCTAAAGTAGTACAATGTTACTATGGTAATATTTTACTACTTTGGTCATAGTGAAATATGAAAAAAAATCTTAAAAAAAGAGAAAAAAATTTAATAAAAAATAATTAAAAAAAAATTATAACTTTTTGTTTCGTACTGTCACCAGTCAGTGTCCCTGATCATCGCCATGCCAGTTATATGATGACACTGTACTGCACTGGTGACAGTATGTAAAAAAAAATAGTGAAAATCATTTTTTTTATTTCTTCATTTCCGAAAAATTATGACAAAAAAATTACAACTTCAAAAAACTTGCCATGCCTGTTATGAAATACGTCGGACTGTCTACTTTGCAAAAAGGGATCATTTGGGGGATATCTGTACTGTTCCGACATTCTTGGACCCAGGAGCGGACTGACCATTTGGAAACTCGGGTGCTGCCCAAGGGCCCGGGGTCAGTAGGGGGCCCCATGAGATGCCCCTGGTACCTTTTTCATAGGCTTTTTTGAGTTTGGGCAAGGACACAGGGGCCCCATAATCCCCTATTGCCCGGGGGCCCCATGAGTTGTCAATCCGCCCCTGTTTGGACCTCAAGAAATTAGATTGGCTGTCAGTACTTCAGGATTGATCAATTTTCAGATATATCCCATAGTTTGTGAACTCTATACCTTTCCTACAGACTAAATAATAAATACTAATTTGGGTTATTTTCACCAAAGACATGTAGCAGAATACATCTTGGCCTAAATTTATGAAGAACAATTATTTATTTGCAAACGTTTATAACAGAAACAAAGAAAATGTGATTTTTTTTTTCTTCAAAATTTGTAGTATTTTTTTGTTAATTTAGCAAAAAATAAAAACCTCAGCAGTGATTAAATACCACCAAAAGAAAGCTATAGTTGTGTGAAGAAAATGATATAATTTTAGTTTGGGTACAATGTTGTATGACCGCGCAATTGTCATTCAAAGTGTGAGAGCGCTGAAACCTGAAAATTGGCCTGGGCAGGAAGGGGGTAAAAGTGCCCTGTATGGAAGTGGCTAAGGATTCAGAGAGTGAGTGAGCAGTTCTGTTACCTGTGGGTCCAAGTATGACAGAAGCCTGTCTGTTGTGCCCCCAGCCAGGTTCACACTGACAGACTAGTCACCCTGGTGCCCTCCCAAGTACACCACTGACTTTGGGAACTATAGATAGTATTGGTATAACCTGTATACAATATATAGAAGTTATATTCCCAAGGACAACTGCTTCCATACTTACATCTTACTAAATGTGTATAATAAATGTAATACTATACTAGAAAATATAGAGGAATTCTAAACTGAGATAAATACAGAGGGCTGCAAATGCTGATCTTCAACTGAATATGCTAGTAGCCTTGCTGTCAGTGGCTTATTGAGTCACTGATCCAAAACAACTATGCAGAGAAGGAAATTCAGAGCGAATGCAAACTTCTTGATTGGTGTTTGTTTCAACTCAATAGCTCAGATAGTATTGAAGTCTGCATCAACATGACAGCCAGAGAACTAGTATTTTCATAAAAGTAATGGCTGCCTCCGTATGTCTTAAGCAATTGTTCCTTTGAAGGCACCAGTACAAAAGGGAAAATTAGGGATTAATGGATAGATGCAGAGGCATACGGTATTAAGAAAAACAAAGGAATGTGACAAGAAAGACCTAAACAGAAAGACAAGATGAGGTTCAGGTTTGCAGTAACCATGGATTTGAGGTGAATCCTACAGGTTTGAGGATCGCAATCCCTGAGAATTTATGTGCATTTATATTCACCCGGGAGAATATTTTTTTTTAAAGTTATCTTTATTCATATGTTCACATTTCCAAACATACAAATTCTGGCAAAAACAGTCAAGTAGTCTTATTATAGCCTCTCCCAGAATTGTGGACAATACAACAACCCCAATTTACATACTTGAAGGTATAATACGAAATGAGAATTGGTCTTACTATAATAACAAATCATAGGAGTCTTGTACAAAGTTACTTACCATACCATTCACTCAATACATGATCTCACCGTCTCAGTTTGGTAGAGAGCATATAAGGAATGTCGTATTTCTAGACTAGAAATCCCCTTTCCATCCTTAGTAATCACATGCAAGGCAAAGCGTAATATAAATGAACGTAACAATCTCACATATATAACAGGTTCGTTCAGGTCGTTACATAACCTGTAAACTGGGTCTTGAGACAGCGCCTGGGGAAAAAGAAATTTCTTGATCTCTGTTCTTTTCCCCTTTTACCAAATGGGTGTAGTGAGTATCCCCTCTGGGTGAGGGGGATCGTTCCCCACAGCAGGAGGAGAGTCAGGTATTTTACTTTTACCCAGGGTGTTGGTCAGATTGGATTTGGCATACCAAGCAGTAAACTGAAAAGGGGTCATGAGGTGCTGTATTTCATGCAGCTAAAAAGTGTGTTCTATAAATGCCCTCCATCATGTGAAAAATCATTTAGTGGGTCTGAAATTCTGTACCAGAGTATCCCAGTTTTCCAGGTATAGAAGTGATTGCAGGTCTTTCTTAACAGTCACTAGGGTTGCCCTATGCGGGGAGATCCAGACCTTCAATAACACTCTCCTGGCAGATAAAAGACACAGGTGTATCCATGGGGGCAAAGACCTAGTCTGAGCAGCACAGGGTGCGTTTGTGGCCATGGGTGCAGCTGCACTGAATAGACAAATTAGCAGATCATTATGTATTTTTGTCTTAGTAATTCCAAAGATATATTGGATAATTTGATTCCAATAAGCCTGAATAGGTTTACAAGTCCAGAACCGATGGAAGAGGGTGGGTTTAGGGACCCCACACCAAGAACAGACAGCTGAGGACGGGGTTGAGGCATGCATCAGGGCTGGTATGAATGTCCTATGAATAAGTTTAAACTGGATCTCCCTCCATAGAGCATTAATAATAAGTTTACATACCGTATTGTAACCCTCCAGAATTTTATTAGTATCATCCAACTCCGGGATGTCTTTGGACCAGCCCTGAAATAGGGATTCAGTCCCTGGGGATGAGTTATGTTGCAAAAGTTGAGGATACAGTGAGGAGATAGAGTACTGATTCCGTTTTCTTGTGTTGTCAATCAGTGGGTTTGCCAAGTCCATCCTTCCTCCTCTTAGCTGCGATTTAATGAAGTTTGCCAATTGAAAATAGTAAAACATGTGATGAGGAGGTAGGTGAAACTGTTGGGACACCTCAGTGAATGTGCGAAGAGTGCAAGATCTAAGATCCAATAAGGATGCAACATCAGTTAACCCATTAGAGGACCAGGAAATGAAGGCTTCATGTGTCAGTCTTGGAAGGAACTGTGGATTTCCCAGTATGGGAAGATGTTTGGAGATGTTGTAAGGAACACCAGTCAGCTTACAGATTTCCCGCTATTTCCTGCTATCACAGTATCTCGGATGAGTGAGTTATGTTTCAGACGAGTGGGTAGCGTTTTAAGTGGTGCATGCAAGATCACAGACAAAATAAAGGGGTGGGCCAGGGCTGTCTCCAGGGTAAAGTTGGAATAAATAGACTTATGAGTCAACCAGTCTATCCCTTGTCTAAGAAGACAAGCCAGATTATATAGATGGGTATTGAGTAGACCCATTCCCCCATCACACTTTGGAAGATATAGTTTGCGGAGGGCAATGCGGGAGCGTGTCGATCGGCACAGATATTTTAGCAAGTATTTGTGTAGTGTCTGAATATCTTTTTGCTTGAGCAGTAAAGGTAGCGTTTGCAAAGGATATAGTAGTCTCTCAAAGGATACCATTTTTTAAAGATGACATCTACCGAAGAGTGCAATGGGGAGGGAGGTCTAATTCTCCAGTTCTCGGATGATTTTATCAAAAATTGGTGGAAAGTTGAGACGATACAATGATGCAGGGTCTCTCCCTATCTTGTTGCCCAGATAGGTGATGTGATGAAAGGCTATCTAGAGCAGAGAAGATTTCGCCCAAGACTGGGAGTGTGATGGATTTAGCAGGAGGATTTCACTTTTGGTGAAGTTAATGTGCAGACCAGAACAATCCTAGCTTCCTCAACACCAGGAATAACCACTGGAGATTGATATTATCAAAGGCTTTTTCCGCGTTGAGGGAGAGGATGGCAGTATCTTGGTCAGGGTGAAGTTTAGCATATTCTAGGGCCATGGCAACTTTATGGATATGTAAGACAGCTGATCTCCCCATGACAAACCCTGCATGGGCCGGGTGTAGGAGGCCAGGAAGGATAAACGAGTGGCGACAATTTTTGACAAAATCTTAGCGTCAACGTTAATAAGCAAAATAGGTTGGTATGCACCAGGGAGAGTGGGGTCTTTGCCTTTTTTGGAGAGTAGTTTTATAAATGCTGTGGATCCCGTAGGGAGGTAGGGTCCGTCCTGCCATATATTGTTGTAGACTTGGAGTAAAGTTTGATGTACAAATTCCTGAGTCAATTTGTAAAATTCAGATGAATAGCCATCAGGGCTAGGAGCCTTGTTGTTGGAAAGGTTTTTGATAGTGGTCAAAATCTCTTCTGAAGAGATAAGGTCATTCTGCGCGTCGAAGTGGGCCTGCGACAGATGGGGCATGTGAATTGATTTGAGGTGTGTCTCCGTCCTGTCCATATTCACCGGTTCCTCCAAATATAATTGTTGGTAAAATTGTGTCAGTAAAGACGTTATTTCTGGTCAAGAGTTTGTTAAATTTCCTTTAGTATCTTTGAGTGCCATGATATGGGTAGGGGTGAAGGGTCCGAGACAAAGATTAGCTAAAAGTTTTCCAGCTTTGTTCCCATATTTGTGGAATTGTAAGGATCGATAAGAATTTTTGGTCCGTTCCCTTTGAACTACCTATAACTCAAAACACTGCTTGGCCTCCTGCCATTTCCGTCTCGCGTCCGGCGATCTATTTTGATATAGCTCTAATTGGACTTACTGAAGGGCATTGCTGGCCTGGCAGAACTGGTCCAATGAGTGTTTCTTATACTGCGAAACATAGGATATAATTTTACCCCTCATAACTGCCTTAGCTGTTTCCCAAAATTAATTAGGATCGGTAATATGTTCCACATTGGTGAGGGTATAATCATTCCAAGCATTAAGGATAGAATGGTGGAAATCTTCGTTATTTGCAAGGTACAAGGGGAACCTCCATGGAGGGGGGGGGGTTTCTCTGGTTTTGAAATCGTCTATGGTGACTACAATAGGACTATGATCCGAGATACAGTAGCTATTTCTAAAATCTCTGAGTTTCGTACTGCAGGAAGAAGTGAAGATGAGCAAAAGAAAAATCAATAGTAGTGAATAGTAAGTAAATTCTCTATCAGTGGGGTGGGAAAGGTGCCAAATATCCGCCATGTGTAAGTGAGAGATAGTGTCTGCCAAGTGGGAGGAGTGAGTTCAAGTACATCTGGAAATTGGCCTTGAATGACGTGAGGCTTTGTCCTCAATGGTATGCATTAAACTATTAAATTCCCCACCCAAAAGATGAAGAGGTTCAGGGGAGCTCATGACCCATAAGGTAAGATCCTGGAAAAATGGAATACCTGGAGAGTTAACAGCATAGATATTTGTGAGTGCTATATCTTTGGATGCCATAGTTAGATAAATTGTTAATTTACGACCCTCGTGGTCTCTATCTATTGAGCGACGAGAGTAGGACAAACATTTGTGTAACAGGATGGCCACACCAGCCCTGCGACCCACAGTTGAGGAGCCAACCACTTCCCCCACCCATAATTTTTTGAGACGCTGAAGATCATGTTCTGGCAGGTGTGTCTCTTGTAAAAGGGCAACGTCTGCTTTTAAACGCTTCAGGTGTCGTAGGATTTTCATCCTCTTGCCTGGAGAACGAAGTCCCTTAACGTTCCAGGATATAACCCGCATGGTGCCGGGCAGTTAAATTACGTTATTGTCAGAAGAATCATTCCCAGGCATGAGGATGAGGAGTAGGGAAGAGGAAACACACACAAATCCTACATCTGCAGGGAGCGGGCCACCTGTAACAGAGAAATACAATGAGTAGGCTAACTAGGATCGCAGCCTGTTTCCTTCCCCTAGGATATGTACCTGAAATAGTATAGTGAGCAACGCAGAGCCAGACTGAGTATTAGAATGAGTGGATGCACAAAAACAAACAACAGGTAAAGCAGTAACCCAGAATCCAAAGATGTCTATGGACTTTTTTCCATGTGAGAAATATACCACAACCAAAATGTCTAGCTTCCAGAATCCCTTGCTAATGAGAAACTCGCAAAGGGAGACAAACAGAGCACCGGTAATCAAAGTGTGTGGAGCATTGCATCCGCACCTCAGCAGTGAAGCTGGAAATTCTTAACTCTATATCTTATATGATAGTATATAAGACAGTATAACAACACAATAATAATATGATATGATATTATAGCATATCATATTATATTATAAGCCCGACAGGGTTCTCCGGCCAGAGACATATATAGATAGGAAGGATACCTTCAAAATAAACGCAGAAAACATGGTGAACATGGGAAACATGTTTCACAAGGCACATTAAAGGCTGAGGAGAGCATACCCTCTTTGCTGTGAGGCGACACAACCTCACAGTTTCAAGTATTGCCCCGCTTCTTGGGGCCGGCTGCATAGCGTCCACGTTTGGAAGGGTGCTTCATTGTATTACTTTGGTGTTTGGTAGTGTTGGTTCCTACAGCGGGTGAATCAGCCATGGTATCGTCCATGAGATGAGTAGAGGCCAGGTCGCCAGCCAACATGGATTCCACATATTGTTTAGCTGCCACAGAAGTGAAGGACATCTGGTCTCCTTCAGGGGAAAGTAGATGCAGAGTCGCTGGATAGACTAGGAAGAATTTCAGATTATGTTGGTAGAGAAGAGAACAGGTTGGGGCAAAAGACTTGCGTTGTTTCAAAACTTCCACTGAATGGTCATTGAATAATAATAATTTGTGATTGTCCATGGAAAAGCTCCCACCCAAAACTTCAGGGATACGGTGGCTGCAGAGCTCTATTAAGGATGATTATTTATAAGATTCTCGCAGTCCTATAATGCGTAGGTTATTCCTACGAGATCTGTTCTCAAAAATTCTATTTTGTCAAGCAAAGATTGGGGTACCCCCCCCCCCCCGTGTAGTGATGGCTGTGTTTACCTGGAGAAGTTGCTTCTCTACAGATGTTTTACACCTCTCTGCTTCCTCCAGCCTATGTGTCTGACTGTGAATATCCTGTCATTGCTGTTTCATGCCTTGTTGCACTGCCTTGTCAACCGGAGGTGGGAGAATTTTTTTTTATGTACTGCATGGCCTTTGAACTATAGGCAAGAATGCTTAGAATGTTCAATAATGGGGCTTTTGAATAAGCAAACTCACTATAAAAGGGGAGGGTGGGTACACAATCATAGTGTTAGTGTATAGGAAGCTACTGTAGGGAAAGCTGACATTATTATTATTGTTTATTTTTCTTCAATTTTATTTTGTGATTGATTTGAGGTCAGCAGTTATTTTTAGCTGTTGTCCTGTCCATATAAAAAGGAATACTAGAACGTGCATCTAAGTGTAGAAAAAACTCACATTTATTGAAAAAAAAATAGCAACCTACATTTGATAAGGTGTAAAGCACCTGTTATATAAACATTATCCACTGGGGGCTGTCATCCAGACCACAACAGCACATATTCTGCTAACTGGTAATCCAGTCCAGATACTCTGTGCTTCCAGTGGCTAGGAAATACTGAGGAAGCCACGTGAGTCAGTCAGATAGCTAAAGGAAAATCTTGTATGATGTCAGATACCAGTGGGCTTGAAGTAAGCATATCAACATTTTTCGAGGCTGCTCCACCTCTTTTTCAAGCCTTGAGGCTTGCAAAAGAGGCAGAACAGCCTTGAAACATGTAACCATATGCCAGGCAGCCTCGAAATATGTAGCCATATGATATGCACTTTACTCCTTATCAGATGCGAGTTGCCAAATGTTTTTAGCAATGAGTTTTTGACTGCACTAAGATGCAACATCTGCTATTCCTTTTCATTGCTTTAAGCCTGGTACACACATTAAGCGTGTGAGAGAGGTCACCATGTGTTCTGACAGGGGGACTGCTCCTCTGCCAGGACACACGGATCAGCACTCACAGCCTATGGCTACCAGTGCTGATTGGCTACCCGTTGGATGCTGGTTTTCTTAGAGCTGATTCACACATGTGCAGTGTGAATTGAAGCTCAGGTTTCAAAGCTAATTGATACAGTACCTGTTCACAGGTTCACATAAGGTTTATGTCAAGTTCATGTCAGGTTCAGGACAGGATTAGCTCAGGATCTTATCTTGTTCACACATACGTGGTTTAGAAACAGTTCCCATAGAATATAAAAGCCTGGAATTGGCACCTGAACTGGACTGCACTGCTCAGAAATTGGGCATGACTCTTTTTAAAACCGCACTGAATCCGCACTGCCAGTGCACCGGACATATGTGAACAGGCACCATAGGAAGCAATGTTTTTTTGCATATATGTGAACGGGCACTCAAGGTTTTTTTACCTTCATTCATTTTATGCATGAACGTTAAATCTTTCTCTGTGCAGCAGCTCCCCCAGCCCCCTAATACTCTCCTAATCCCCCTCTTGATCCAGCGATGTGCACTGGAGTCTTAGTAATCCCGGGATTCCCTCTCCTCATTGGCTGAGACTGCCGTTGCTGTCAATCACAGCCAGCGAGCCAATGAGAAGAGAGAGGGGGCATGGACAAGCCACGGCTCTGTGTGGGAATGGACACACAGACCAGCGGGTGCCCCCACAGCAAGATGCTTACTGTGGGGGCACCCTACTGGAGGGAGGGGCCAGGAGCGCCAGAGGGGGATCTGAGAAGAGGAGGATCTGGGCTGCTTTGTGCCAAACCACTGCAGAGAGCAGGTAAATATGATGTGTTTGTCATGTTAAAAATAAAAAGCCTAATATCACTTTAACGTTGTTGGCCACATTTTCTCACAAAAATTCTGAGATCCACCGCCCCCCTATGGGTCATACAATATAAATAGGGGCTCTTCTGTGCCCCAGAAGGCTTTCTGCTAGTGGTCCAATGGAGGAAGTCTTGCTGAATTACTTCCAAAATGTAATCTGTAATGCTGCTAGGCTAACCAGGGTTTTCCTGAGGAGATGGAAACCTGGGGACTTGTTGCACTTTAGGGTACCTAAGCTGGACCAATTGCCTCCTAAGGATCCCTGCCAGCTATGAATTATATAGACTCTGTGTTACCTCTTGTGGATTTATTACCCATCATAGACCCTGTCTCTAATGGACTCTAAGGACACTTTGCTGCTTCAGGTATGACCACCCTATGGGCACTAGAGCACCTCTGTACAGGATATTATGTGAAAGCTGCTTACAAGAAAGGTTCCTGTATGTTTGCAACTGTTCATTGAAGACTGTTTGTGTTCTTTTAAATGCCTGTTTTGCAGTCTTTTCTCAAGTGGTGCATTGCATGGCGTATCCAAAGAGCAGGGCTTGTAACAAGGGGCTGTAGTTTAGGGAAGATACAGTAAATTTAGTCCAGCATACTGTAGGAATGCTGTCTGGTGTAGGCTATACTACTATTGCTGGGGACAACCGTACATGTATCATAGCTGAAGGCAGCCAAGCAGCCAGGAAATATATGACTTGGCTGAGGATGACAGTTACTCTGGTAGTGAAGGGGATTAGATATATGGCACAGTGTACCTAGGCATCCAGCCTTGAAGTCATGGGAGAGATGTAAAGAGAGCCCCTGAGAGAGAGAAGGAGAGCAAGCACATAGTTACAGAGTGAGGTTTCCATTGGTAATTGGACATGTCACTGGGAGTGATGTGACAAGTATTGCTGGGTTGGTGGATGCCAGAGCAGGCTCTGCGGTGCCGGTTCCTAAATCCTAAACACCTGGAAAGTGGTGTTTTATAACCATAGTAGTGTCTGGAGTGCTTAGAACTAGCAGTACAGTCAGTTAGCCTTGGGTTGCTAGATGGTTAAGTGTACTCATTGTGACTCATTTCTAAGGCTGGAGTTATGCCCTAATGCTGATTTTGGCAAGACCGCAAACTCCTGCTTTGAACCTAAGCAATTAGTGAGTGTAGTTGTGGTGTCCCCCATTAGGGTGCCTCAGCCCGCCCAAAAGCAGCAGGACCGGTCAATTTCGTGTGGCAGTCAAAGCAGGCCTTTTACTGTTTTTTAAAAAGTATGTGTTGCTGATAAAACTACCTGAAAAAATTGTTGTCACTGTATGTAAACTAAACTAATCATAAAAGCCAATTCCATAGACAAAATATGTGCTGCAAGTGTGCGCTGATGCTAAGACTGTCTGTGAAAATTGTACTGTTCCATAACATTCCCCAAGTATGTTATTTTACGAATTTGTGTATTTTCATTTTATTTTTCAGTATGTTCCCCAGCTTCCCATGCCTTTTTGACAGTAATTTGCCTATTAGCCCTAATCATGGCTGGAATTTAACAACAGTATTTGTTACTTCCTTCCCCTTGAGACTTCAGCAGAATTTGCTGCTAAATTAAGGTACACAATTTTCTATCAGGATTCTACGCACCCTTGGTGACTCAAAACCAAGCATATTCACCTATTCCCAAAGACTAAGGATATCAGAAACTAAAATGCCTTAACAACAGCATATTTAATGCACATGTGCAGGGATTATGAACATTTACCCACAAGCATTCCTCTCCCCCTCTATATCATATCCAAACACTATTTTTTCTTTTACCTTCCCTATAGGGAGAAACAACTTTTTTTACTCCCATTGCCATTATCGCTAGGCTAGTAAAATCCATGAAGGGGCAGCTGCTGGGAGCTCCGGTCCTACTGATCTAGGCATACCCCCAGAACTATAGCTCCCAATCAGTGCAGGCAGAGTCTTGGGAGTTAATGCTAAGAATGCTAATGCTGGCGTGTTAGCACTGAAGGGAGAGGCTTCCTCCTACATCAATGTATATGTAGTGCCGGGGTCATACTTTAACCTAGAGTATCTGCGCATTATACCCTTTTCTCCCTGAACAATCAGTAATAAAAGATATTCTAGGTTTGTATTATAAAAATGACTGGCTCCCATTCTTCACAATCCCATAATCTGTGGCCAGGGCCCCTCCTGAAAATTGAATATCAGCTCTTTGCATGCCTCTGGATGGTGCATTTGCCTTTGGGGGGTTTAGAGGGGCTTCAATTGTATTACTATTATTATTTTTCCCCAACATATACCTTAACACAGTTCAATCAAACCTAACAGACCACTAACACTATAAGAACTGCTGGTTCCTTGCTGTGTTACACCAGGCTCAATGCAGAAAATTAGGCAACTCACCTCAGAGACTGGAACTCCTTTTTCTTTGATTTATATATAACACATGGAGGTTGGCAGTAACAAAAACTTTACAACAGTTATCTTCACCAGACATCTAAGCCGATTACCTAGACTTAGTCTACTGGCATACACTTTATGCTAGTTGCCTGACACACTTCTCAACAGGACTGCTGTCTCACACATCTTTTATGTAAGTGACATATATGTGACAGTATGAACTGCTGCTCATACACCTATCTACTGACAAGTACACTGCTTTTGTGAGAAAGGACACACATTACACCTGCCCTTGCAATATTACCCAAGCAAAACATGGGGTATCGCCTGTAACAGGTAAGGAAAATTAATAAATGATCAAAGGGTAGCTTTAACTTGAACATGTATGAACAGGTACTGAGTAGGATAGATAAAATAGTGCAGCGCTAAAATTATGATTAAAATCAAAACAAGGTATTAGACGACAAACTGATAGTAAAAGTTCAATATAAATGACAGTCTATGTGACTATAAGGTGCCAGGTGACTGGTTAAAATTCAGTGGTGGTGCTCCGTGAAAAATGGCAGAATTACGTACTCACCAGATGCGTAATAGTTATACGCATTAAGTGTCACATCCAGGGTTTCCTCATCAGATATAGGTCTGGTCAGGGCTTAGGTGGTCCTCCCTCAGGGTAGTAGTCAGTAAATGCCCAGTAACAAATTACTCGGATCCAGGTAACCAGAGGTCCCTTTAAGGGATAGGTAGAAGAGGCTGCCTGTTTACAGGATAACTTCCTTCTCTGGATAGGACTGATGGATAGGCAACTAGATCACAAAAACGGGCTCTGCAATTAAATACTCCTCAAAAAGGAGTCAGGGAAGGGTGCCCATGGAAGTTACCCTGTAAGCAGGCAGCCTCTTCTATCTATCCCTTAAAGGGACCTCTGGTTACCTGGGTCCGAGTAATTTTTACTGGGCATTTGCTGACTACTACCCTGAGGGAGGACCACCAAAGCCCTGACCAGACCTATATCTGATGAGGAAACCCTGGATGTGATACTTCATGCGTATAACTATTACGCATCTGGTGAGTGTGTAATTCTGCCATTTTTTACGGAGCAGCACCACCGAATTTTAACCAGTCACCTGGCACCTTATAGTCACATAGACTGTCATTTATATCGGACATTTACTATCAGTTTGTTGTCTAATACTTTCTTTTGATTTGAATCATAATTTTAGCGCTGCACTCTTTTATCTATTCTATTGTAAGGTTTATGTTGGTTACCTTGAGTCCTTAGCTGCTGATTGGATAGCTCTCACTTTTACATTTTTATTATTAAGGTACTGAGTAGGATTAACAATGTAAACAAGGTTAAAATAACAAAAGGGTGTGTATACAGTATAGAACAATGTTAAACTGATTATAAGGCCCCATGTACACGGGACACTTCTGAACGATGGAAACTGACTGCTGGAAAACATAGGTTAAAAAACGTCTGTTTAGCCGTGTTTGCATAACGCGTTTATGTGCATTTATGTGTGTTTTAAAGATAAGCACAGGAGAACCTCCCAAATGCCCAGAATGCACTTAAAAGTGGTAAATTTTTAACTATTTCAGACTGTTTCAGAGAAATACAGAGAGCAGAAGCAGAGAGAGCAGTATGTGTTAAGATTAGCTTAGGTGTGAGTAGCTCATTAACATTTCTTTTGTTTCTAAGGGTGGGAAAGGTGCCTGGTGGAGTGAGTCATTAAGGCCACCTAACCAGGGGGTCTTCATGAGGAATTTGAGGTGTGAATGGTCATTAACATATCTTTTGTTTCCAAGGGTGGGAGAGGTCTGAGGTGTGAATTGGTCATTACAATGTGTGAAAAGCTTGGTGGGAACATCCTGTGTTCAGTGTTTTGTCCATTTGAGTACCTTGAAAACGCTTTGCATGCATTTTTCATGATCAAAAAAGGCTCTGGACAGCATCAGGAACTGGAAGAGTTAAAAAATAATTCAACCGCAAACACTTATAAACGCAATTTGCTGCATTTACAAGCATTTTGCGTTTGAAATGCTGATAAAATCAACTGCTGAATGCAAGTTTTCTGCATTCAAAAAAACGACTGTAAACTCAAATGACTGTAAACGAATGTAAACGAAGATGTGTACATGGACACATAGGAAAACATTAGGGTGAGTTCAGGAGCTGCTGAAAAAAATGCTGAACAGCTTCTAAACGTGTTTAGCAGCCGCAGTGTACATGAGCCCTAAAGCTGTACAAACAGAAGCTCATGAGACCAATGTCTCTGTGACTCAATATAGATACTAGGCAGCACAATTTCTGTAAGGCTTTGTAGCCATAAATACTAGAAAGTGACCACAGATTCCCTAAATGGCACAGTACAGAAACAGCTACATGTGTCCAGCCTCTTTGACAGCAGTGAAGTCCGGGGTAGGTCTGGGTACACACATGAAAAGCTGGAAGGATTTCTAGACTGGCATCACAGGTGAGCAGCTAAAAGAGTCCCTGGGCTAGTAATACAGACAGGGAGCTGGAGATGCAGGACCCTTTCACTAGAAGTGCTGTAGTCCAGTAGCCATTGGAGCAATGCTCCTTGCAGCAGCTGGGCCTTCCATAGATGCTGAGTGATATTTGGTTCCTGCCCACTGGCTGAGCACTGGAACTAACAGTGAAAGACCATACACCAGAGTTCAAATCACATGCCCAGCCTCTACTTTATAAGCTACAGTCTTTCATTGCTGCAGAAGGTGGGAAACAAGGAAATGTATGTTCCCTGGGCATCTCCAGGAGCTTACAGGTTGTGGGAACCCAGGGGACTGTGAAGACCCAAGCGATTGTGGAAAAAGGAATTAAGGGAATTAAAGCAGACTGCACCTACATCTGAGCTTGGTGGGTCAATGTGTCTCCACTGCTAAAGCTATCATAAAAAGCACATAGAGGCATGCCTCTTTTTAAAATACTGATACTTGCAAACTGGAGTTGACAACCACTGATTTTTGATGCCTTATTGATATTGCTATTAATGTGATTCTAAAGGTTGTCATTTTTGTTTTAAAAAATAACAAACAAGTTACACTTACCTTCTTTGTGTAATGGTTTTGCATAGAGCAGCCCCTATCATCTTCTTTTTGGGTCCCCTGTCGGTGGTTCTGGCTCCTCCCCTCTGCCAAGTGCCCCCAATAGCAAGCCTCTTGCTATGGGGGCACTCGAGCAGGCTCACTCCTGAGCCACACTTCTGTGAATGAATGTCCATTCACACACAGAGCGCATCTCTCCTTATTGACTCACTGGCTGTGATTGACAGCATCAGGAGCCAATGGCTTCCACTGCTGTGTTAGCCAAAAGGAGAGAGATCAGGGAACCAAGGAGAGCTGCAGCTCTCATGCACATTGCTGGATTGAGATGGGTTCATGTGAGTATAAAGGGGGGCTGAGGGGGGAGCTGCATCCAGAAGGATTTTTACCTTAATGCATAAAATCAAGGTAAAAAAAACTTTCTGTCTTTAGAACCACTTTAACTTTCAGTATGGCCCTTTCAACATGTACCTTGTCATTTCGGTCATAGGTTTTTAGTGGTGTTGATATGCCAGTGAGAACTGTCCTAGAGTTTGCTCTTATAAATTTTTATATAGTAATGACTAGACTTTAGGAAAAAGCCAGTCTGGAACACTGTGTTTCCTTGTTAGTCCCTGCCAGCTTTCTGCTTTAGCCATCTTAAAACATAATACTGACTCCTTGATGAACAATACCTTGTATTTCAGAACAGTACTTTTTATCCATTCTTGAAATGGCTCCAGTTCTCTTTTACAAGATGTATTAGTCATTTAGCATCAGTCTTCTCTTATGTTTCACACAAGCCTTCTCTATAAAGAAATATTACCTTACCAAAAACAAATATTAGGATTATTCCCCCATAACTAGCGCCAGTGATATTTTTTGTCTGACATTTAGGATTCTTTGTGTCAAAAATTGGAGTGTGTACCCAATAGGGGGCAGACTGGCTAAGCAGACGTTTGTTATAGCAGCTGGAGATAAGCTCTTAGAAGGATCTAGGAGTAGGAGGCCATCTTGTTTTCATAATTAACAATGCATGATGTAGGCAAATTATACTCACTGTTCTGTAAAGTAATCCAAAGTAATGGACTGAATAAAGGCTGTAGACTAGGGTCTGCTGTTTGATGTGAGTAAAATGCAATACCTAGTGTGACAGGTATTGAGAGAGCTGTGCAGAAGAAAGCAGTTCCGATTGTGGTGGCTCTGCTCCAGCTTAAAGTTGTGGAGGTTAGGTAAAAGTATGGTAGAATACAAGAAAGAAGTGGACAGATTGCTATGCGATTTTTTGTTTTTTCTTACAGGTAGATTGAGAACAGGAGCGGTATAAGTCCAGTCTCGATCCACAGTTGGCTTGGTGCATGCATGCTGTTTCACAGGCGCATAGTGTGAGAGACTTCCACTTAAAGGGAGGAACGGGGAGCGTCTCTGTTGCCTAACAATGCATTGTGGAGGAGGATTCCCATTCACTGGGAAGATCATTGTGCTGCTGTTTCTCTTTCCCTGGATTTTCTGCAGCTGAGAACAGAGGGTATATGATCACTTATAAAAAAAAAGGTGAAAAAAGGTATTAATAATATTGTTTTTTTTAATATTTATAAATACAGTCTCTTTAAGAGTCTATTCGCACACAATGTGTATATGGGTAGGGCTTTTGGGAGATGTAGTTCTGGAGATGTGCCTAAATCAATAGGAACTAAGCTCCCAGCAGTAATACAAGCCGTTTGTCGCTACATCAACAAGGTAAAAGAAAAATGAATGCTGAGACATGCTCTAGAAGGGGAGAGGGAGGTTTGGTAGTAAATTTGGGTAATGCCTAGACATACACTCATAGGCACATGACACTTTGTCACTTGGGTTTCTAATTTTGACTTCAAAACAAGAGCTCTTTATTACAAAAATAAATTATTATGTAAAGTATTAGTTTGTGAAGAGAATATGATGTACTCACTCTGCACAGTAACCTGTGAAAGACTCTCACTGACACAAACAGCCAGAATCAGTACTCCCAACATATACTTTATGCCACCCATGATGAATGTTGCTAGACACTGAAATATATAGTATATATTTATTAATACATATATACTAATTTGGTGGTGACTTCAATTAGACACCTAGGGAAAGATTAACCACTTCATGTCCAGACACTTTCACCCCCTTCCAGTTGAGGCCATTTTTTAGCTTTCAGCACTGTCATACTTTGAGTTACAATTACTCAGTCATGCAACACTGTACCCATATGAAATTTGTATAATTTTTTGGAGACAGATAGAGTTTTCTTTTGGTGGTATTTTTTTATTTTTGAAAAAAAAAAAGAAACTTTTGAAAAAGAAATTTTTTTCGCTTAGTTTTTGATATATAATTTTGCAAATAAATAATCTTCATACATTTAGGTCAAAATGTATTCTGCTACATTTTTGGGGTAAAATAACCCAAAACAGTGTATATTATTTAGTCTTAGTTATAGAGTCTGCAAAGTATGGAATATATATTTGAAAATTGATCTGTTGAGACCCTAAAATGTCAGATGCTGGTATGATGTATGTCAGTGATCAGGGCGCTGGTATGGGGTATGGCAGTGATCAGGACACTTGTATGATATATGGGGTGATCAGAACGCTGGTATGGGGTATGGCGGGGTTCAGAAAGCTGGTATGTGTTATGGTTTAATTAGGATGCTGGTATGGCCTATGGGGTGATCAGCACAATGGTATGGGGTATAGCGGTGATCAGGATGCTGCTGTGGGGTATAGAAATGATCGGGATGCTAGTATGAGTATGGTGGTGATCTGGGAGCTGGTATGGTGTATGGTGGTGATCAGGGTGCTGGTATAACATATGGCGGTGATGAGGGTACTGGTATGGCGTATAGAGGTGATGAGGGTGTTGCTATGGCATATGGCGGTGTTTAGGGATCTGGTATGTCATATGGCAGTGATCAGGATTCTGGTATAGCGGTGATCAGGACAATGGTATGGTGTATGGTGCTGTTATTGTGAGCATTGGGACAGGTGACAGGAGCTGGCTGCATTATTTATTATTCTAACACTGTGGCAGTGATCGGAGACACTGGGGTGGCTGGCACTGCATTCTGTGAGTGTCCATGCAGACTTACAGGCTTCTGTACACTCACAGGCTGCAGCAACGGTTCTCTCTGCTCTCAGAGTGAGATCAGAGAGGGCCAATCTTTACTTTCACTTTCATACAGCGGTAATGTGATCTGCTGTGTCTGAGTGACATTCGGATCAGCAGGCTCGCGCGCTCTGGGGGCCGCACAGGAGTCGCCGATGTGAGCTGACATACAGGTATGTGCTAGGATTAGATAGGCAGAATTGGTTGTGTTTTTGATAGGTAAATTTAGTTGTCACTCTGTAGTTAGAGTGGCTGTAATTATTTGGTAATAGCATAGATAGCTCACTGTACTTGGTGAGCTGTGATCATTTAGTTAGGGGTGTTCTGTGTGCTCACTTGCTGCTAGTCAGCCTAGCTTCCTCTGTATCCAGGAAACTTGAGAAGTTTCTGGATAATAAGTGTGGAGTTATACAGATGGTAGCATGAATATTGATACAGCCTCAGCCTATCCCAGAAAGACTGGCTCTGATGGCATGCTGGGTAAATGTATATATTCAGTGAGCACTCTGGGTCTTTCCTGTATAATATTGTCCAAACCTGGGAGTGGGCATGTTGCCCTCACAGGTAACTACCGCCATGCAGCCTCAGGTGGGCAACATGAAGACTTGAATGCTGAGACCCAGATTCTGCAATGCTGATTGAGGGACTGTCTTGAAAATCTGGTATGGTATCACAGAGGAAGACATCCAGTTGCTCTTGGGCCTTGTGAGTACAACCATCCTTAAAGGATCTTAGAGAATGTATGCTGTTTAACCTCCCTCTGGTGCTAGAAAGTCAGCTGTGGGTCTAGCAAAGGTAACACCGGCAAGTGTTCCGAAGAGCTTTGTCCATCTGACCTACTACTTAAAGGGACACTACTCTGGGTCTCTAAAATGATTACTATCACTACTACTACCATGGCCTTAAGCTGAAGTCCACTGTTTGATTCAAGCAAGAACTCCAATACTTATCCTGAAGATTAGATAAAGTCCTCAATGTACATAGTTCCTATATTTGGAGTATGCCACTCATCTCCCTCATCCCTATCCAAGTTCTCCAAAATAAGAAAACAACAAAAAACAACACCCTTAGACTGATTATTGGAGAAACGTGTGAATGAGCCTATGTGCCTGGCTGTGGGGCTAATTAACTGGGGAGGACCTGTACAGTATTCTTGCGGCTCATACCGGAGTAGCACTTCATAAACAAAGAGGGGATTGTTTATATAATAAAAATGAAGATACTGAGGAGGCAGAATATAAAGTCAGGGGAAAATAAATGTTACTCAAGTGATAGTAGAAGATGGAATTAATATGTTTAAATAAATGACAATGTTAAAAGATGGAAACAATTATATTGTTAGTAAAATAATATATTAGCAAAATGTAAAATACACAAAATAAAATGGTAGAGGTATGGGGATGTGAGATATTGAATAGGGCATGTGAAACATGAAAGATATAGTGCTATGAGAAAATATATATTTTTTATTCTTTATAGATATATACATATACATAAGACTAGATGCTGGAAGGGGTGCACAGAATGACTGGAGCAAGTTTTGGGCCACAGGAGCAGGATGCAGACTGGAGAACATGATGATCAGAGGCGCAGGCTCTGCATCACAGGCACAAGGTGAAGGCTAGAGTACAATGGGATCTCAAAAGCTGGATACAGGATGGAGAACATGAGGACCACTGGAGGTACAAATGAGGTTAGAAGCAGTCTCTTAAAGGGTGTGCTGCTAATCTCATTTTGTTACCTGTATAAAAGACACCTGTCCACAGGAGCAATCAAACAATCTGATTCCAATCTCTCCACCATGGCAAAGACCAAAGCGCTGTACAAGGATGTCAGAGACAAGATTGTAGACCTACACAAGGCTGGACTGGGCTACCAAACTATCGCCAAGCAGCTTGGTGAGAAGGTGACAACAGTTGGTGCAATCATTCACAAATGGAAGAAACACAAAACAACTGTCAGTCTCCCTAGGTCTGGTGCACCATGCAAGATCTCACCTTGTGGAGTGTCAATAATTATAAGAACAGTATGGAATCATGCCAGAACTACACGGGAGGATCTTGTCAATGATCTCCAGGCAGCTGTGACCACAGTCACCAAGAAAACAATTGGTAACACACTACGCCGACAAGGATTGAAATCCTGCAGTGCCCGCAAGGTCTCTCTGCTCAAGAAAGCACATGTCCAGGCCTGTTTGTTGCCACTGAACATCTGAATGATGCAGAGGAGGACTGGTTGAAAGTGTTGTGGTCAGATGAGATCAAAATGCTGCCTATTTCCCCAAGAACACCATCCCAACTGTCAAACATGGTGGTGGAAACATTCTGCTTTGGGGGTGTTTTTCTGCTAAGGGGACAGGACAACTGCACCGCATCAAAGGGACGATGGACGGGGCAATGTACCATAAAATCTTGGGTGAGAACCTTTTTCCCTCAGCCAGGGCATTGAAAATGGGTCGTGGATGGGTGTTCCAGCATGACAATGACCCAAAACACACGGCCAAGGCAACAAAGGAGTGGCTCAAGAAGAAGCACATTAAGGTCCTGGAGTGGCCTAGCCAGTCTCCAGACCTTAATCCTATTGAAAATCTGTGGAGGGAGCTGAAAGTTTGAGTTGCCAAACTTCAGCCACCAAACCTTAATGACTTAGAGAGGATCTGCCAAAAATCCCTCCTGAGATGTGTGCAAACCTGGTGGCCAACTACAGGAAATGTCTGACATCTGTGATTGCTAACAAGGGATTTGCCACCAAGTACTAAGTCATGTTTTGTGAAGGGGATCAAATACTTATTTCCCTCATGAACATGCAACTCAGTGCATCATTTGTTAGACATGCATTTCTTTTGAATTTTTTGCTATTCTGTCTCTCAGTATTACCATACACCTACATTCGATTTTTAGACTGATCATTTCTTTGTGAGTTGGCAAACATTCAAAATCAGCAGGGGATCAAATACTTATTTCCTTCACTGTACATGGACAGATGTGCTGCAGGAAAGTGGGGGGGTGGGTGGCAACTTAATATTTACTTAAGGGTAAGGCTTTACCTACTACTATCATGTTTTCTGTAAATCAATTTATTTGTGATTTAACTCAGTCAGAGGTGTTAAATTTCTCTTTCCTTCAGTGAAAACCTCAGGGGTGAATTTGTGCATATCCTCCCCCCACCCCTTCCCATTCTCAGTGTATTATATGTATAGATGATGCACCTTCCACCTCTCTTGTTAATGTTTGCTAGTTGTATTTTTTTATTGGGTGTGCCTATTCTTCATGTATCGACAATGCACAGTGGTGTTTTTGTGCAAAGTATAATTCGCAGGACCTGACATACTGGCATTTTCCAGTTCCCTGAGGTTTATATACACTTTGCATCAAATACATCAATGTCCATCCCTGCTTAGTCACTTCTAGTTTTAAAAATGGAGAAGATTTAAGCAAGAGAACTATTGGAAAAAGTGATTGCATTTCAAAATTAACAAGTTACAACAGTTTTTCACACATTAGTGACCAGTGCTGGAGACAGGGCTGTAGTGCTACCCCTGCAAGAGCCGCATAGTAGATTTGTTTCTCTGTACTTCTGCCTCGACTCTGAGAACAACCTCAGCCCCACTGACACACTAGGGTTAAAGTTGTAGTAGAATGCACATAAATGAGTCAGTAAAGGATTTCGCCAATCACAGTTCACTAGAAAATATGTTCATTAGGCTTTAGCATAGAATGGAGTAAACCTGGTAATCCACAAAATCAGCAATACGTATTGGGATTAGAAAACAGCAATGATAATCATTAATGTGAAAAATCCTCTGTTAACAGTAGACTATATCTACTTTAGAGTGTGTTCTATATGAATGGCAGCGATGAAATTTAAAAATCCCTAAAGTGGACAGCAGACAAAGTTCTTGTGAAGCAGGTATCCGAGTGAAAAGTCTTTACTCCTAGTTCTTCAGTCGGCTAGAGTTGGTGCCCAGTCTTTATGGTGGTGCAAATGAATACAATCCCACTAAATTCTGCTAGTTAATACTGCTAGTTAGATATCCAATCCCTATATGCTCAGTCGGTGCTGGCAGCAACAGGTTAATGGCAGCAACATCCTCTCACCAGTCCAAACGATACAGCAACAAGGGTCTCACTGTTCAGATGTCAGCTCACTTCTGGAACTGTCTGGAGTGACAACAGTCCTCAGCACATGGCCACAGGCCTCTGGCAGGTTAATGTGCACACAGGAGCAGTGATGTGCACACCTCAGGCTCTTTGCAGCATAGAAAGAGTTTCTTGGTATTCAGAGTGAGAAAGAACTCTCTCCTCTTATACCCAGCTTGCATTGTGAATTGTAGTCCAATGGTCCATAGACTGCTATAGTAAAGTTTATTTCCCGAATTTCATCTCCCATGAGTCTGTGCTGACCACCATCAAGTCTCTAGAGGTCCTTTTGCTTGTCAGCTTCCCCTGGTGGATGGAAGTGAGGTAGTGTTAACCAGCTCATTCAGCTGAAGTCCATTGGGAGTTCAGAGTCCTACATCACTCTCTGTCTCTAGCTAAGTACCTGGCATTATGTGTACCTCTTCAGGTAGAAAGATGGAATGGCCGTGCATCAATATGAAAAATATTCCAGCCAAAAAGAAACACAACCTATATCGAAAAGGATCACATACCACAACCTTATCATGATTTTAGAATGTCAGCAACCCCTTCTGAAAAAAAAAAATACTTATATAGGGGTTATAGGGTCTTTACACTCTTAACAGACAAGCATACAAGACATAATAATAGCGGTTCTCCAGTATAAACAAATATTATCCAAGTACAAAAGACGTGTATTCCTACTTGAATCTTCATATGCTTTTGTATTTCTTCCAGATCTGTGCAGTAATCCAGTGTGACACTTTCCCTCTGTGCAGCAGCCTCCTGTAAAGACCAGTCACTGCTATGCTCTGCCATTGTGCAGGGTGACTGGTCTTGCATCCACCCCCTGTAGTAGGTTTCCAGTAGTTTTCTGCAGGTAGCCTGTAATGGGTGGGCTTTCTGGGCCCCTCTCATAGCACTGTTTTCTGCAGAAGCTATGTACAGAAAAGTGATGTCACTGCCAATTTTACAAGGTGATATTTGGGTTTGCAAAGGCATTTGGTGCAAGGTGTTTTTTTCATCTGTTGCGGCTATTAAGAAGATACAGTTTTTGTGCCAGGAGTTTAGCTTTAAAGTGAAAATCAACTTTGCTGAAAAAAGTACAGTTTTCTGAATATAAATAGTATACACTGTAAGATATTTAGCAAACTTCATTGTAGATAATGACCTTGTCCTGTTCTCCTTATATGATCAGTTATTCCACTAACTTCTTCAGATTTCCTAAAACATGCCTCTAAATGGAATCCACTGCCTGTTACAGTCTCGCAATCAGTCCAAAAGTTCCAAAAGAGACAGTCTGTATCTCAGCATTCTTTCCAGACTTGTTGAATCCTTCTCAAGCATCTAACCAAAGAGGAAAATTTTCTTGTAGCAAACCTAAAGAGTTTAAATATAGTTTCTGAATTTACCGTATGCTTTTTGCAGGTTTCTGGGGAAAAACAATAAGTCAATCACACACTAACAGTAAATGAGATTCCTGGAAGTATTCTGTATATAAGTGTAGTGATACCCCCGAAGGGGCTGCTTACGTTTGTTCACTCCGCCACTCTGCCTCTCAACCCCAAGAACTGTCTCAACCCCAACAGACACACCTGGCAATAGTGTAAGTGCAAGGACCAATGAAAAGCACACACTTTATAATAAAACACAGAGATCAGCTTTACTGTCAGACCTCTATGGGAAGTAATAAACATTAACAACAGATATTCGTTAGGTGAATCAAGAGAACAGCAAATACTGTGACCGAAAGCAATATAGCTCACGTTTACACTCAGGCTGCTTTCAGGGGATTCCAACCGTGAATAACCCCAAGAGCAGAGGCAAACACTTAAATGGCAACCTCAAAGTGGATTTAACTTCTCTACATCAATTCGGCTCTATGATGTCCAAGCAGGAGGAGAGCAGAAGAGTGACTCTCTGTTGTGTCAAACTTCTTCCTTCTAACCCCTGACACCACAAGCCCAGTAGACAAACACTGTACCCAACTGATGCTTAATAGCTACTTTCCAAGGTAAAGCTATCCCCTCACACACCATGCAATATAGAGGCCTGAATACACATGCGCATGCCCGTATGGCCCCAGTAACTTAAGTCACTTGGTAACAGGATGAATCTTGGGATCTTCAGCTAGCCACTTTCGTTGGTGCACTTAAACTCCTATGGTAAAGTATAATTGTAATCCCGTGGCCGTATTTGTATAGCAAAGCAAATATTGTGTCTGTTTAGCAGGGCCATTTACACAACCCAGTGCCTGGTGAGTGTGGGCAAGTGTAATGTCTCTGTATGTTGCAGTGTTCCTGTCATCTGCCAGTGGGCAAAACCCCTCTCACCAGATCCTGTAACTAAGACCCAAACGATCGTCCTGGAAATGACAGGCTCCTCTGGTCATCTCACGATGAGCGCTTCTGTATTGTAGGTCGACATCTCTCAGTTTGGATGTTCCCCGACTGATGCCGATAGCTCAGCATGCTGTGAACTGACCCCAAGCACTCCTCTGCTAGGTCCAGACTGTTCGCTTGCCACATGCAGCATACCTCCCCTCAGGAAAAAGCAAGATGGATCCCTTCACTCTGCTCTCACTAAGCATGAAGGCTTTTGAAGTTCTATTTCTTTATCAGCCTATCAGGCTGTTTCTGTTCAAGACTGCATGTTCCACAATGCTTTGCAGCTGCACCTCCTGCTTGAGAAAGTCCCTGTCATTGGCTCCTTTAATGGCACTTCTGATTGGCTCTCTCTCTATTACAGTCTGAGATGAGAAGGGGGGCTGAAATCCCTCACTGCCTTGCCTGTGTTCAGTCCAAGTGTCAGGTTTCAAAGGAGATGCCAGTCAGCAGATTACAGCAGTCACAGATAGGGTTAATTTCCCCTGCTACACAAGTATATAAACATTGTAGAATATCCACTGTGTTACCATAGCTGCAATTTTTTAATTATTTGACAGTCTGAAGGCTTCATAAGTCATAGAAATAATATATTATTAAGTAATTTTAATAATAAATTACAAAATGACTTGTGTAGCAATCACACAAATTATTCCCTTTTTTTGGTGAAAGTTTAATTTTTCTTGACCAATTGTTACCAAATTCTACTCAATATGCCAAATATTTTTATAGAAAAATACTCTCCCTTGTGTAACATTACCCCCATAGTAGCAACAGGAATACTATACAGGTCTTCCCCAAAAGCACATGGGCTCATTCACACGGTTCTTCAATGACCAGTTTAGGGGTGTTGTTTATGTTGTTTTTTTTTCTTTTTGGAGAACTTGGATAGGGTTGAGGGAATTTGGAGGGGTATGCCAAAAACGAGAACTATGTACACTTGAGGACTTTAGGTAGTCTTTGGATAAGTAATGACAAAGGCCCTGCTTGAAACAAACAATAGACTTCGGTTTTAAGACAGAAGTAGTAGCAAACTAGAGTAGAGTCCTTTCAAGTAGGAGATTAGTGAAGAGTATGTATAGCACCAAAAAAACCAAAAAATTATAATAAATCTTAATACAAAAAGCAGCTAAAACCTCACCCTCAAACAAGGTAAAAAGTGACATAAAATAGAAAAAAGGTAGAGCTCTAACCAAATAATCTATATTCATAAAAAATCCTCAACAAGAAAAAAAAAAAAAAATAAATAAAAAAAAAAAAAAAAAAAAAATATATATATATATATATATATATATATATATATATACACTCAGAAAGTGAAAAAGTGTATCAAAAACAAAACTATAATCTTAATTGCAAATATAAACTAATTAATAATAATCAATATGCAATAGGGAGGCAATTTTGCACAAATGCAATAGGTAGGCAATCTTGCACAAATTCAAAAAAGCCCGCTTAGGTGTCAGTTGACCCTGGAGTGGAGCCTTGGAGTGACCTCACCACACCCAGTGAGCTGTGGGTGTCAGCTGACACCTAAGCAGGCTTTTTTGAATTTGTGCAAGATACACTGTCTAAGCTAGTGTTAGCTTTGACACTACGGAATGTGAGTGTAATACATGGACTGTTTTTATGAATAAAGTTACCCTACGATTTTACACTATTAGTTTTTCTCTCTCTTTTATGAGTTTTATGTCAAGAAGATATTTATGTTCATTGAATCGCCTCCCTATTGCAGGCTATCAATCTGCAGATCGTTGGTCCAGAGCGAAAGCATGTGTGCTGGTTTATAATTTGACTGGCATGTTGCTCTGGTGAATTTATTTAATTCATCTGTTGGTGGATTTTTCACATTTATTTTAAGAATTAATAGTTTGGAGCACTGAAGTTAAAGTTTTTTTCTTAATTATATCGTACATTGGAATTTGATTGACTTGTAAAAAGTTTTTTTTTCACATATTTTTTATATTTAAGGACATTATTATTGGACACTGTTTTTGATAGATTTTTATATATTTTTTATGACACTGAATTATGTATCAATTCATTTATATTTGCAATTAAGATTATAGTTTTGTTTTTGATACACTTTTTTTTCACTTTCTGGGTGTGTGTGTATATATATATATATATATATATTTTTTTTTTTTTTTGATGATGATATTTTATGAATATAGATTATTTGGTTAGAGCGCTACCTTTTTTCTATTTTAAGTAGAAGATTAGATAGATAAAACTCTTTGGAACACCAGCTGGTGTCCCCATTAGCTAGAACCGCAGTTGACTCCCTAGCACCAGAGAGATTTTAGTTGCACAAATTCTCTAAAATCCTTTAAGGGCTGTCTGTACTCACAAGGCCCAAGGACAGATAGCTTTCTTCTGTGATGCCAGACCAGATCTTCAGTAGATGGCTCCTCAGTCAGCTCTAGCAGAACTTGGATCTCAGTATTCAGGCCTTCAGTTTGCCTACCCGAGGCTTACGGCAATAGATCCAGCAGTATTGCCTGGGAGGGCAGCATGCTCCCTTGAGGCTGGTCCAATCCTATACAGGAAAAGACCCTGAACTCTGTGTGATCAGTGAATATATACAGTTACTCAGCATGCCATCAGAGTCTCTCTCTCTGGGATAGGCAAGGGCTGCCTATCTGCATAGCTCCACACCTATTATCCAGAAACCTCTCAAACTTTCTGGATACAGAGAGAGCTATCAGGCTGGCAGCAACTGAACAAACTGAGCAGACCTAACTAGCAGAACACATCAGTACTGATTACAGTGTGCAAGTTATGCTTTTACTTACTTTACTAGCTTTAGGCCCAGGATATTTCTTATGATGTATTATTTTATGGTGACGTTATGGCGGAAGGCCTCAGTTAAAAATAAAAAACATGAACAAATTATGGACAAAAAAGTTTTCAATGGAAGAATTGGTCACAAAAACAAAATTAGAAAGTAAATCTCCCTTTTAGAGGCACGGACAGCAATGCCAACAACAATGGTTCAAAACTTCTCACTCTATCCTAAAGTTATTAAAGAAACATTTAAAGTGAAAAGATATTTACATGATTCTACAGCTGATAAAAAGTCGTATTTGCCACCAAAAGATCTAAGTTAATAATATAAAGAGCTTTATAAAGTAAGTTATGTAAAATGGTCTGAAAGGAAAAGCTGCTTGCATCCTAAGTAGAGATAAGCAATCCAATCAAAATGTGCTAAGCAGTTGAATTGTTCTATCTGCACCCAAAATGTAAAATACCTATCTTGTGAAATGCTTTATTATCAAAATGAGGTTTCTGGTGGTTTAAGAGTTTTTCTTTGTGTTAGGTATGTTGGCTAGAACTGCAGAACAAGCCGGAGAGCAAATTAATAGCACACAGTCTGCAGACTAAATAGTATATTAATAATATATTGCTTAGAGTCATTGACAAAGCAGAGAGAAATCAAGAGATTAGCCACGAGCATCCTGCTCAGCTACTATAAATAAATGTTACCTTTCTAGAGAAGTTCAGAAAGGGACAGAGCAGGAAGTCAAGACTCAAGTGCACAAATGAAATTTTAGACACATTTCAGAGAAATTCACCAAGTAGGTCAAACCAAGATAGGGCAGCAAATACAAGCAAGATGTATGTAAGCCTTTTTTAAACACACCGCTACACAAAAGTGTAACTGTAGGGGCCTATATCATTGAGTATGGTTGACTTACACTATCTGCAAGAGCTTCTGTCATTACACTGGTGGTCAGCAGCCTATGATGCACCTGGTAACATTGGTGTGATTGGAGTGGCACCGCCTAACCCCCTAGAGGCATGGTTTATGTTTATGTGCTCTGATTAAAAAAATATTTTCAAATGCAACAATTTTAAACAACTAAAAAACTAATAATGCAATATTTATTGACCAGGAGAGTTTATATCTGCCCAATTCATGGACAAAACAACAGGGCAGAGCTGAGGGAAGAAGGAGGTGTGCCTGGGGTGATTGTGAGCTCAAGGACAGGGTAAGAGACACTAGGTTGCCAAAACCTTGGAAGAAAGGGCTTGGACAGCTGGCACTGTGTATTGTGACCCTGTGAATCAAACTACACAAGAGTTTGCACAGGAGAGTGGATGTCCCACATGCGGCTGTGGAGAATGCTGTCAGGTGATGAGGCTATTGCTTTGGTGAGAGGACATGAGGATGCTATGATGTGTCTGTGGTTGAGTGAATTCCCAAAGGCCATGCATTGCTGTTTTTGTGTTGCTACATTGTGCTACTGACTGCTGAACCTAATAGAGACAGCGTGCTGTACTAATATTTCGGTGCCACTGAGAGAACTTTTTGTTGTTGGAGAATGCACTGCTGTGGTGAAAAATTACTGTTTTAGAGGGGTCACTTCAGAGAATGACTTGTATTTTTTAATGAATACAAGGTGAATACAAGCTGTTTTCTCACTGGACAAAGAGGAGTTAAGGGCAAATGATATACCCTTGTCCAATAAGAGAACACTATGCATTCATTGGGAAAAAGTTATTCTCCAATTAGTGGCAGTGCACAGTGAGAACCCCCTGCTCAACCAGAACACAGAGGATCATGGCTATTGCTGTATGTAGTGTGGGCCACTGCAGTGGTTTTAAGCATCCCCTTGGGCCCTTCAGATATAAAATATGAATAAATACATCATGCCTAGCTGGACCAATGTGCAGTAAGTTGCCAATAAAGATTATTCCTGGATTTGACTTTACCAGAAAGTGGGATTTTCTTTATTTAGTGTATAAACATTAATTTGATATGAGATGGTTGAAATAAGGGGCAGAAGATGTCTCAATCTACCTTCATCATCTCATCAGAGACTGCCTGGCATTCATTGAAAAAAGTACAAGGCATTCTCTGAATGGCAGTGATATCAAGAGAGCAACCCCTATGTTCAGTGTACAGACGGTAATCCTCTTGGCCAGAACCTGGGAGATCACAGCTATCACTGTATGTAGTGTGCTCAACTCCTCCCCAGAAATACAAGTACGTTGGCAATAAAGATAATTTCTGGAGTTTGGCTTTAAAAGAAAGTTGCAAGGGGAAACTTATTCTTTATTTAGTGCTAGAAAATGTATCTAAACCAAACAACAAAAATATAATATACTGTTGTTTACTATCCCTTAGATATGGGGGCTGCACTAGTATCTTTTTTTTTTTACTTTTCCTCATTATTTTTACCTTGTGATCCTGTCATATAGTAACAATGCTCACTCACTGCATGGTATCTTTGGAGAGGCACCAAAGCACCATTGTTATCCTAGGACAAGAAGTGTGCGATAACTAAAGAAGACCCTCCCCTCCATTTTCATAACATGTTTTGTTGTCCAAAGACGGAACTCAGATGGAGCTAATAATGTTGTCAAAGCAGCATTATCAGCTTACTGCAGAATGTTATGCACTCTGGCAGAATTAAAAATGTATTTTTTTTTCTTGTTCAGCTTATGTGTACAGACATTCGAGGTTGCAAATGTCAAGATTACATGAGTTAGCAAAACCAGCATAGGCTAAGATATTGGGATGTACAAACAGAATACACTGCAGTCAAAATAGTACCATATTATTGAATCATATTTCAGAATACAGAGAAAAACACCCAATGAGGGGATGTGGAGGGGGATTAATGAAAAAGGAGAAAGGATCAGGGAAGACCTGGAGGGAGATATAGTGAAGGGAAGGGGCAGGAAGGGTGGGATGGGAGGGTAGGAGAATCTGAAAAGACTGCAGGGAATGGCCCCATCACAGATGGAGTAAATGTGTGTCAGAGCCAGAAGATGCAAGATGCTCAGCCCAGGCCTGCCAACTAGTCACCAAAGATGTAGTCATGGTATCAAAGTGTTTGGCCGTGATCTTCTCATGAAGCAGCATTTGGGTAATCCTGGATCTGGTCTCTGCCAAGTTGAAAGTAGCATAATTTAAGGCCCTGCATACAGTATTTTTAGAAGATGTATATATAAAAAAAAGACTATCAGTCTAAATCAGGGGTGGCAACTCGTCGATCACGGCATGATGGGTGGATAGCACCCTCAGCTTGTCAACCCACCATCAGGAGAACCTTGGTTACAGTAGAGCTGCATACAGAAGCAGTTGGCTTTTTATTCCATAGAGGAAGGATGGGCCCCGCTGTGGAGTAAGCAGGCGGCCCCAATTGCCCATACTGCTGCTCTAGTTCCAACTGCAGTGCCCAGTGGAGTGATGTCAACTTCCCTTTGCTTCTCTGTATCCCTGCCTTAATAGGACCGGAGCATATACTTTTGGTGCCAGTAGCAGCTGCAAGGGGCAGAGTCACAGTAGAAGAGATCTGGTCTGCTGTTCTTCACTCCTCCCCGCTATTGCCTTCCTGTGTTACCTATTGTGTTCAAGTCAGTGCACTTCAATCATGCAAGTGAAGATGATGCAGTAAGAGGTGTTATGAAGTGTGTAACACTATCTGTAATAGAGCAAGCAACTATTATAGTGACCAGGGGTGGACCGACAACTCATGGGGCCCCCGGGCAATAGGGGATCATGGGGCCCCTGTGTCCTTGCCCAAACTCAAAAAAACCTATGAAAAAGGTACCAGGGGCATCTCATGGGGCCCCCTATTGACCCCGGACCCTCGGGCAGTACCCAACTTTCCAAATGGTCAGTCCGCCCCTGATAGTGACTCAGGACAGTAAGGGCACATTTACACTTGTGCAGTGTAGCTAGCTGCAGTGGCCAGGGGTTTATGTGCTGTTTGTGGCCACAGCAGGAATTATACCCCCGGTCATACTTGGTGGACTTAATCCCAAGTGCAATTCAAGTGCATGGGGTTGCTCTACATGCACACTGCAACCTTGTGAAGTTCAGCAACCAAGGGGTTAAAACTGATGGTGAGATGTTTGACAGGCAGAGAGGAGGTGTTGTATCACCTCCTCACTGCCTCCTTTAACCCATTGGATGCTGCACAAGTGTGCTGCAACAGCATGCATTGCAAATGGTTACAGGCCACTGGTACAGTGGATCCATTCACTTGAATGAGTCATAAATGGCAGACAGTAGCGCCTGCCAAAAGTGACAAGGGGTATAATTCCTGATGTGACATGTGTACATCTTTGACTGCTGCCTCTGCAGCTAAAGGGGGTAGTGATTGGAGGCAGTAAAACTGTAGCTAAACTGTGGGGTTTTACCCCCAACATCATGTAGGAACGAGCCCTAAGGTGAGATCACTGAGTGCATCTAACAGCTCATTAACAAGTGCAGCAGGCACTTCCACTCCTCTGAGAAGCGATCCAAGCATGTTTGACAAGCACTGAGGAGGTGACATATTGCCTCTTCGCCACCTGTTAAACACATCTGAAAAGCAATCCAAGTGTGGATTGCTTTTCAGAGGGGTGGCAGTGCCTGCCACACTTGTGAACTAACTCTAAAGAAGGGAAAAACAGTCTGTGTAACAGTGGGTACTGGCAGCTGGGCACAGGGAACATGTCAGGATCTACATTGGATCATACATGTTGACAGCCTCTGCCTGAACTCTGTAATACTCCTAAGCTGTGAACTCTACATTATTTACTACTGACCCTTGAACATTGTGTAACCTACTCTTGACCTCTGCAGTCTGCTTTACTAACTCCTAACCTGTGAAATGTTACTTACTCCTGAAATCTAAACTCTGTGTTACTTACTCCTAGCCACTGCACTTTGTATTCCATAGAATTTCAATCTGAACTATGCATTACTTGCTCCTCACCCCTACACTATGCTAACGAAAATGTATACTTCTCTGACAGGCTTAACCCAGCCCAGCTAGTCAAACAGAACCCAGTCAGCCAGTCCATAACTCAGCAGAGGCAGAGATCAGTTCAGCAGGGTCAGAATTCAGTCCAGCCAACTGGGCCAGAGCTCAGACTAGCTAGCCAGGCCAGAATGGGACTAACCAGGCAGGCTAAAACTAAGTCTAGCCAGCCAGGCCAGAACTGGGGCCAACCAGCAAGGCCAGAACTGAGACCAGCCAGCTAGGCCAGAGCTGAAACCAGCCAGGCCAGAACTAGGACCAGCCAGTCAGTCCAGAACTCAGGACAATACTGGGACCAGCCAGCCACACCAGAACTATGACCAGCCAACCAGGCTGCCTTACTTTTTATGGCCTTGCTAGGTTCTCTCACTGTACATGGTGATCTTTGTTGTACAGGTAGATCTTCACCTCTTGAAGGTTGCCTGGTTTAAATTGTGGGTTAGTAAGATTAGGTGGTCTCAAATTTAGAAATGCATATTTTGCTTATGAGGTTACAGTAATAATTTCATAAGCATATCAAATATCTGCTTCCAGAATTGTGTGGCAACAGGGCATAACTATATGTGATATAATGAACAAATCTGCCCAAATCCATGGAAGCATTCAAAGTAGTAACCCAGAACATGGGACACAAGATATTATCAGGTAAGGAGTTTAGAGTTTGTTTCCACCGCTTAAATATTAAACAAGAAAGGTTTTGTGTTGCCAATATATATAGGCCAAATCTGCATCCTCCAGGGTCTTGCCTGGGTCTTGAAACAGAATTCTTGAAATTCTGCAGGGGTATCCAGGTCCAGAGAGAATGCAGGATTATACAACAAACATTTTTATGGGGTGAAAGGAGGACCCCAGAATACATAACATTGTCCGATACCATGAGAGAATGTTTCAGAATCAGATGTAGGATACCTGCTTTATCCATGGGATGGAACAAAAGGAGATTTTATATATTAGTCAGGTTACAATAAGCAGCTTCCAGGACAACCCAGATTGAGACTTTCTAAAGGGCATGATATTTACATAGTCTGGCTAATTGGGCTGCCTGAAAACACTTAGTCAGATTAGGAAGGTGCAGACTTCCCTGTCTTGTTAAGTTGAGTCTTTTAGTTCCTCCAAACAATAGAAAGGATTTATAGTTTATTTATATTGTAGGGACTTGAGTATACATTGTAATATTGGATAGAGTAAAAACAGTTCACTTAGGGCAGTGTTTCTCAACTCCAGTCCTCATGGACCCCCAACAGGTCATGTTTTCAGGATTTCCCTCAGATGAAACAGCTGTGGTAATTACTAAGCCAGTGAAACTGATCAAATCACCTGTGCAAAATAATGGAAATCCTGAAAACATGACCTGTTGGGGGTCCATGAGGACTGGAGTTGAGAAACACTGACTTAGGGTATGACACAGGCACCAAATGTAACTTTTCCCCAGGGAGCCCCACAAAGTCTAGAACTTGGAAGGAAAGGGGGAGGGTCACAATGACCACCTCCCCTCCCCCTTCCCCAAGCAAGGGACATAACTCAGATATATAAGAGATCATGATAAGAACCACTAGGTGAGGCAGTTAAAACATCATGCAAAAACATAAATTATTTGCTCTAGACGTTAAGAACCACCTTACCCCTCACAGTATATAAGTACCAACATAAATCTGGCACTGCAATGCAGGGGAGCACAGCATGCATCTGTCAACAGACTCTACTTATATTTTAAAGAGCATTCCCAGTAAATCTACATTGATGGGGATGGCATATACAGTAGATCATGGGTAGAAGGCATGAGCATGGAGGCTCACCCAAAACGTATTACATTAAACAGACAGCAATGAATCTTTAGGTTTGCAGTCCCCACCAACATTACAAAACATCCAAGGTTGAGGAAGATTATAATCACAACCCTATTATGCAATGCCAGGATGGCCTGAAAAGATTCATTTAGACAGCCGACACTCTTACAAAAGGGAAGAAGATGAAGCAGAGGAAACATGGCCATAAGCTTACATAGAGCATAGAGATATAGTAGGTAACATGCATGTATGCAGAGCAAGGTATCCCGCAGGATGATAATATAGATGAGTAACTCTCACAGCCAGGGTGGCAATCACATCTAAGATAAATGAACTGGAGAAGTTTAAAGGAAGTCATGATGGGCCAGGTAATGAGATATACCCTTGTATGTCAAGGCAGGAGATGGCATTATTAGCTAGTAAATGGTCCAGCATTGGTTGGCAAACAAAACAGTCAATTACCAAGTACAGGAGGGTAGTTCAGGAGATCACTGCTAACCAATAGGATCAGTGAGATAAGTGACTGTCATGCCATGCAGGTTTAGGTGAAGGATCAGGGTTCTGGTCCATGAGTGTAGCGGAAGACTCCTAAAAGTACACTGGAGACCACTTTGTGTAGTTAAAGCTGGTCTGGGTTCCATCTTCCAGTGGATACAGCTTTAGATCTTCCACACTGTCATGCATGCCTTCATGGGTGATGCAGGTATATTTCTTTCCCCTACAGGTAAATTGAAAGGCTAAAGAAAAATCCTTTGTATATCTAATTTGAGGTTTTATGAGGATTTGGTGGTATGGTTTCAGGCTCCTGTGCTTATCAATGTATCATGTGTCAAGGTCTTGAAAATTCTGATAAGCATGCCCATGAAGGAATAGAGATGCTATATCTAGCAGCAAGAGGCAGGGTCTCTTTGGTCTTGGAATAGTGCAGCTAAACAATGTCTTCAGGGAGCATTTGGTGAAGACCTGGCTGATGCAATCAAACTCTAATTGTTTATTAAGAATGGAAAAAAAACAAGTTCTTCAAAAAGGGCCATCACCATTCAGTGTAAATGTAAATAACTCTCCAGAAGGCCACAGATACAAAGCATGGACCATCTGGTCTGATTTGATAGGAGATAAGTGATTACTTGATATTCATTCAATCAGGACCACTTTAAACTCGCTATGCTCTGTAACAGTTCCACCCACCCTACACACTCATTCTGTTATGTGGTAAGTAAGGCACTTCATTAGGGAAATCTGCATTTGGGTTGTTGATATGATTGCATTATCGTGGTGACTGCTTGCACAAACCTTGTCCTGCCAGAGTGTTTAAATCTGCAACGTCATGCAGGATTGTTATTACTGGCAAAAACTTCTGAATGTGATTTTTCCAGTGAGAAAAAAAAACTAAACGCAATATTCCTAATGCACACATTCCTGCAAATGGCTATTTGGTATTGCTTGGTGTTGTGAAGATCACAGGCTGGCAACTGTGGACAATCCAAATGAAGAAATGTCACCAGCACACCAAGGATTCTTCAAAATGGGTTCAAAGCTTTAATTTGTGGTCAGATGGTAAACACAAAGCAACTGCTCCAAAATGTTGCCTTGTGTTTACCACGTGACCACAAAATAAAGCTTTGGACCCATGTTGAGGAATAATTGGTGTTCTGCTGACATTTCTACACTTTTTCAGAGGTTAATGTCTGCCATCATAAAAAAGAGTATATACTCCAAAAGGCAATACCTATTAGACGTTCTAAGCGAATTACACCAGTGTTGGTCGAGGTGATTATAGCCGTATTTGTGCATTTATGTAGCATTTGTACATTTATGTAGCAAAATGTAGCAAAGGATCTTATGTTAGCGAAACAGGACAGAGGTTGCAAACAAGGATGAATTTGCACAGACATACCATCAAGGAACATAAAGAAGATGACTTTTGCACACCTGTGGGACACCATTTCGCACAACCAGACTACACTTTGGGAGACCTCAATATTTTAGTTCTTAAAGGAAATTTCAAATCCATTCAGGAAAGAAAAACATTTGAATTAAGAATGATAATTCTATTTGACACAAGAGATAACGGCCTTAATTTGGACATGGGATTCCTCAATCATTATCCAACAGTTTTATGACTATCACTTGAAGCATGACTCCCTCTGTGAGTGTTGTCTCCCCCCCCAGTCTTTGCTTTTGATGTGTCTAATCTCTTGTCTCTTTTTTTTTTTTCTTCGTCCCCCACATCTTTTCGAACATTCTGCTAAAACTTTGTGAGTAGTACTGCTTAGACCTTGAAGAAGGGGACATTCCCCGAAAGCTTGTCCTCAAAATTGTATGCTAGTGCCAATAAAAAAAGTATCACGGACAGTACCAGTGTTGGTCAAACCCTAAACATGGCAAGTCATTTTGTTCATCTCTTTGCTGAGAATACTTTTTCTTACAGTACTTCAGATTTCTCATGAACTCCATGAAAGTTTTCACCTTATTTATAAAAAGGTAGTGAGGCCAGTACAATGAGAAATAATGCAATCATACAAAGAAATGCTCAAAGCTGCAGGTTATTTGAAAAAATAATACATTTTTTTTGCAGCCAAGAGGAAGCTCTGCCAGGGCTTGGTGATAGAAAAGTCAAGCACCCAGAACCCCAGACAGAACTTTTACAGTATATGTAGTTTTGGTGAAATGGGGAAAAACATCAACTCTTACTGTCAGAGTATTATTTATGTGTATGACTCCATGATACACATTTATCTTGTCTCTTTGGGGTTTATTTACTAAAGCTGGAGAGTGCAAAATCAGACTCACTTCTGCATAGAAACCAATCAGCTTCCAGGTTTCATTGCCAAAGCTTCATTGAACAAGCTGAGGTTAGAAGCTGATTGGTTTCTATGCAGAAGAGAGTCTGATTTTGGACTCTCCAGCTTTAGTAAATAAACCCCTTTGTGTCAATGACCATTGTCACCGAGACAGGAAGTGAGAAGAAATCTAAAACTTTGCTGCAGTCTCCATCACAGGAGTATGAGGATATCATCTGTTCTGGTGACAGTTGCCACTGATAGGGGTTTTCTCACACTTTAGAGATATTTCAGCTTGCTTCCTATCAATTTTCTGAGGCAGGAAGTGATTGTAAATTTTTCAAATAGGGTAACAGACAGCAATAAAAACCTGACAGGGGCTCTGACCATTACCTACCACATTCAAAGCTAAAAGTTTTGAATAAAGTTCTGTTTTAAGAGTTAATCTAAAGTGATATGCTTTCCTTCATGTTCAAGTTATGGTAGGTTGAAAACAGAGAAAAATCAGAGATAAAACTATTTTTACCATCACTTCATTGCACTGGTGATATACAGCAGTGTATGATGTCAATATGCTACATCAATTAATCAGTTACCTTTACGTCTGCCACTTCCATTTCCCATAACAACATTTTCTTAAAACACAGTTGCAACTTTTCTTTTCCTGAGTTTTGGTTTATACAGGCACCTAAACTAGGCATTGTTTTTCTTGCTATATAGACTCTCTATGCTTTTATAGACTCTCTATAGACAAAATGATATTGTGTTATGTAAAACTGATTTTGATGCCTGTACGTTTATATATATATATACACACATTTAGTTGTAGATAATACATTTTAAAAGTTATATTTGCAAATTTAGAACAAAAAGAAAACATTCACAGTGTGTCATAAAACAAAAACCCAATATTCTGAGAAACATATCAGGACCAAATACATAACAACCCCAAATTAAACAGGAACACATGAAACAATTTTCAAAAATAGCTGGATAGAAACAAATGCATGATAACTTGTCTGGACTTCATGTATAATTTGCTATAATAGCATGCTTAACACTGCCCCATCACAGCCATAGGGGTGTGGCATTAAATGTTCACTAGGATGTTGAGGTTAAAAAGAGGACAGTACATTCCCATCCACCCTTTCTTTTTTTAATTTCCTATAACAGCAGTTAACTTTCAATTTATTGCTGGGACTAACTGCTAACTTGAATCAAATGCCATAAGGCCATTTATGTCCCACATATGGTCTGCAGATTCAGGATTTTAGACAACACTGACTGATTGTGAAGAGGCATTGTGTAAATATCACACCACAATGTATATTTACACTTAGGTACATTGCCCTTCAGCTTGGCTGTGCTAATACCATCTCTAACTTCTAGTTTTGAAACAGATTTACAAAGTGTTCAAGAAAATGATAATTGAATGGTCAGTTTTAAATTCATTTTAACTTGTGCAATGTAATAGTCATTTGTCTGTTTTTACATTTGTTGAATTTCATGTCAGTAATTATTGTTATTGGTTAAATTTGGGAAAATCAATATTCCCTCTTAAATTGAACTGCACATTTATTGCAAGTTATTTCCTGTTATCTTAAATAGAAAATACATATGGAGTAATTAAATTAATAAAAGATGATTTTGTTTTAGGATCTGTGTTTTAGTTAAAACAGACATGCAGTATATCCTCTGGATACCTTTTTTGTATAAAACATATCAGTCCAAATGACAGTACAATAAAAAGAAAAAGTAACAATTTCTTATTTGTTTCCATTTATTCTTCCAATTCTGAGCTTCCTAGGTGCAGGTAACAAATTACTTTTATAGTCCCTACTAAGGCTCCATTCACACCTGAATGTAGCTTTTTTGCACATTCTTTGTGCATTTTGTTGCATTTTTTTAATGCGCATTTTGTTCAGGCATTTTGGGGCTTTTTGGAGTTTTGGCGTTTTTGTATTAGCCAATAGAGAAAAATTTCATCTGTGTCATCATTTGTTGCCATGCCAAGAAAAAGCTCTTAATCGCACAACAAAATGCGCTAAAGCCCATGAAAATGCACAACTTGTGCATTTCCATGTATTTCCATGGGAATGAAAATGCACTAAAATGCATCAATCTGCCCAAATGGAGCTACATGAGTAGGTCCAAAACTTTTTGGAACTTCAGGCTTTCTGCTTCAAGCAACTTAGAGTGGAGATTTAAACCATCTCCATAGAGCAGGGGTGTCAAACTGGCGGCCCTCCAGCTGTTGCGAAACTACAAGTCCCATCATGTCTTATGGGACTTGTAGTTTTGCAACAGCTAGAGGTCCACCAGTTTGATACCTGTGCCATAGAGTAATAATGATTTTTTTCTCCCTGAGCATTTTGGAGCTTCGAGGTTCATGCTGCAAAATGCTCAGGTGTGAATGGGGCCTAAAGGCTCGATGGTGACTTAAGACTTGGCATCTCTGGCCAATCAGAGGCTCTACCTAAAGAATGATCTTTTGCTTTGTCAGATATCACCAATCACCATGTGGCCATTTTTTTTTTTAAGTCCGCGGAGGTGCGAAAAAACAAAAAAAACGGTAAGTGAACAAAAAACGTGCAAGTGCAAAACACAAACACAAAAAAGTGCACTTAGGGGTGTGCTTTAGTCCACCCCCCGAAGGGGTAGGACCTCTACCCTGATCCCCCGGGGAATGAGGCTCCTGACAGGGACCACCTAGCCAAAAGGCCTGGCGGACCCTTTTCCTTGTGGCTAGCCAAAGCCGACCACCAAGTACTAGGTCAGGGGGTCTCCCGAAGAAAGACCCTCCCAGGAACAGGGGAGGAAGGAGCCAAAAGGCCACACATCCTCCCCCTAAACTTCAGGGCAGGCCCAAGGACCCACACCCTACCATCCCTGAGAAAAAAACACACATAAATGAAAGGTGACAAAACGTGGGAGAGTAAATAAATAAAAAGTGGTCGTGCAATTGTGCACTGGCTAGGCCCTGAGGCCTGTAGCATAAAAATTGCCCTGGACTTAGCCAAAAGGACTAGCCCTAAAAGGCACAGTGCAGATAAAGTTTTTGAAACAGTGATCATGTGCACTTTTCCCACCTCCATGTGCTACTGAGAGCACCCCTGAGACAACCACTCAGAGGGCACTGCTCCGCAGACTCTCTGCCTCCCGGCCCCTGGCCAGACAAGGTGGATCCATTCAAATCAGGAGGAACTAGGCCCCTCCGGTTTTCCCAGGGGAATTACTCCTGGGCCCCAACTGCCTGTGGGCACCACGGTTTCTGTTCCAGCCGGTACTAGCCTTCAGAGCCCCCATCATACCAGCAGGGGTATTATACAGCCAACCATCCTCACTAAGAAGCAAGAATGACAGCGAAGCACCCCTACTGGATACTGATAAGAACAGATACTACACTTGATCTTAGCCAAAAGGCCATTGCTCCAGAATTTGTTCACATGTGGTTCACAAAATAAATAATTTAAATAAAATAGGTATTTGACAGCTGTCTCTTGCTGTTTTCTCTACTGAGGGTGAGGAATGCAATAAAGGAAAGTTCTCTAGTAGGTATTAATAAGACACATATTTTCTCTTATGTGCATGTCCAAAGAGGACACAAATTCAGAAAACAGGTGAAATTACTTTAGTAAAACAGTCACATAGTAATTTTTGCATTGTGAAGCTCATAAACAGCAATTTACAGTAGCAAGGCAAAACTGACAGTTAATAATGACAACCAATCACATATCAGCTTTTGTTGAAGATGTTTCTGACTGCTTGATGTTGGTTACTACCTTTTTCATATTTCTCTATATTCTTTAACACTTCTTTGTGTCTGGGAAACCTGCCCTATGCAGCAATGACACATTTAAAATAAAGAATAAACATATACCTCTCCTTGATCGATATTAGTGTTTTCATCATAGTCGTAAAGATTATAGAGTAAGTCAACTTCATAGGCAGCTGTGTCATAGTTGATGCTATCCGTTGGAGGAGCAGATACAACTGCTTTAATTATAAAAAGTCCCAGGAATATATTTGCAAATGTCTTCATTCTTCAATGCTTTAAAGGGAAACAACAGTATATAAGAAGCTTAAAACATTAATGCCATAGCTTAAGGCGGTTAAATTTAATGTGTTTATGTAAACTAGACCCATGCCCCAATATATCTGAAGTATGTGATGCTATGTCCAGACAGAACTTCAGGACTTAGAAGAAGCATTGAGAAAATCACACAGTAGCATTAATTCAGTGACTTTCCTTCATATAAATATACTCTCTCATAGAGTTTGGATGTATGCCACTGAGTATACAAGTCACGGTGCCACAGACTGGGCATCCAGCATCTAATGGAACATGATGCCCTTTTTACATAATGTTTGCTATTATGTATTTGGCTCTCTGGTACATTATCAGACATAAATAATTAGGCAAAGCCTAATGCAATGCGTATGTGCAGCAATCCAAAGCAGCTAATCAGAAACCATTTTTAACTGATCTAATGACAGTAAACTGCAAAAAAACATTACTGAATTGGCCTTTGAATCCCACACCTACAGAAATTCATAAGCTAATGTGTACATCTATTCCGTTCTTCATGTTTCATCCCTATTGTAACATTCTATCAAAATGATTGCTTGTGGCCTAATCCATAGATGTAACTCAATGGAAATACAAAATGACAATGAACAGCACCCCTACTGGCCATATCAGAAATCAAAATGTCAGACTTGCCACCTAAAAACTCTGTTGGGCTTTGATGTATACAGTAGAAATGATTATGTCTTCAAATGAAGAACTACCCTTAACACATCTTCTCTTCAAAGCATGTTATAAATTGATTATCAACTTATATTGTATTCATTTAATTAGTATATGAATATGCAAACTTTCATTCAAAGGAGATCTATTTGTCACTGGCTAGCTTTACGTAATTAAGCATGTGACGTGTGACATCTCTGAGAATGACAGTACTCTTGAAGAACCTATCTGTTGCATAGTGCAATACACTTGTCCTATTCATCTCCAACTCCCAGTAAACTTCAGTCCAGAAACATTACCAATTCATGTGCAAGAATGCACTGACACACAAACTAAATTTCAGTGGCTTAAAAGAAAGAAAGTCTTTATGAACCAGCTTTAGGCATGAGGATATGAAATTCCACTGGGAACTGAGAACAGTACAAAGCTCTCATTTATGTCAGATTCTCAAAGATACTTTATGCTGTGCACCCATCAAGACTACCCTGCTTAAATTACCTATTTGCACTGCAAAAGTGTCTTAGGCTGGAATAATATTTTGCAGATTAAATATTTTCATTTGGTTATGCTACATATGAAAGAGTGTGTATATCTGTGAAATATTTGTAAAAGTGTATATAATCCGTGAAATATATATATAAAATTTACTATAAGAGAAATTACAAAAAACATTATGACTAATGATAAAAACTAAACTTTTAAAACTTAAATTTCTAGCTTTCAGAATAGTAATAATAATAATAATAATAATAATAACAACAACGGGTGGATAATAGTTGGCATATGTACAGTTTTATTTGAATAATTCCCTTATATTAAATATTTGCTATTACAGTTTTTGTTTTGTGCAGAAAATAAAATAAATATTCTCTTAATATCTAATGACACTAAATACATATATATATTTATTTATATCAAATTACCGAGTATACAGGTAACAATTTAATAAATATTAGGGTCTATAAAGTCCTCAAGTACTTCACATATTTTACAATATCACATCAAACACGTAAAAATGTGCGAGGTAAAGTAAATGCAAAAAGGGAGACAGCAAGAGAGAAACTTACCTTGGCTCCTGACTTCTGGAATGGCAGCAGGTTAGTTTCAGCACACTGCAAGTGGTATGTGACCCGACCAATTAAAAGCCATATCTCAGTCTAGGGGAGGGTGGTACCTTTACTTGTTAGTATCAAGTTGGAATTCACTCCATAGTAAATGTCTTTGGATTTGTGTTTGCTAGAATTAGTAGTATTAATGGTCCTCTGTTTATACTGAAACATGATGTCCACTATGCATTGATATTGGTTTTCAAGTACCAGATGTCTCAGCTTGAAGTTTACTTTGACATGTGAATGCTTCCATTGTGTCTCTTGGACCTGGGAAGTTTGTATATATGTAATTATGCTACAACTGCAGTTTACACAGACTTTTAGAGAACATTGAAAGCAGCAAGCAACAGGAAACCCAAACAGTCTTTAAAGTCTTACAAATTACTTTATTTATCTTTGGTTTGTTTTTGTGTTATACTGAAATATTGATCCGGAAACATAATCAACATTTTGTATAGGCTTGTTATTTAAACATTTATTCCTTTCAGTATATTAGTAAAACAATATTTTTTTACGTTGAAGTAGAACACTGAGATCCATAGTTGTCTAGCTGTTGCGCAATTATTTTGTCAACCTTACCCTAAGCTATTTACCACAACTGGTATTTTCAGTTATTTAATCTGAGAACATTAAACTTTTAGCTGAAAAAATTAAAACAGAAGTATGGGTTTGAGAAAAAAAACCAAATCTATATACTCACCTAGGTAAATGCAGCATTGATCTGATCCTGCATCTGTTCCCCGCCATTCTAAGACTGAGAACTGAACGATCAGCGGTCTTTGGCCTTCAATGAGCAGAGAGCCGGTGACTGTCAGTCATAGGGGAGTGACTACACAGAGACTTGCCAGCCTGTCAGTACAGCTACCTGTTATGTGGCAGATCTCCAAACAAGCCAAAGGTGGTAGGTCCTGCTCCCAAAATCTCTCTAGTCAGAATTTATTAAACAGGCCAACAGTAGAAAGTCATTAAAGCAGTATTAAATCCAAAATAAAAAGGTATTCTATTGAAGCTTAACTAAAACTACTGTACCTATTGAAAAAAAGTCTTAAGGTCCTAAGCAAATTAAAAAAACTTTTAAAAGATCAAATTGTATGCAGCCACTGGCTTAAAAATTCAAACTACCCACAAAGACATGAAATTTGCGCTCCAAAGCCACCATTTGCACCAACCAATATACATATCACAAAATATTAAGAAAAAGTGGTAAGTGAAAATGCTTATCATAAAATATACAAAGTTTATTGCACAAGCAGAATTAAAAACATTGCCAGATGTTAAAAGCCACCCGTATCTTGCTCTGAGTTCACAGACTCAGAAGAAGAAGAGTTAGTGGTACAAAAGGGAATATATACAACATTTCACTAATAATATAGTAATATAAATCAAGGCATAAATTATAATAATATATATATATATATATATATATATATATATAACAAAGCACACAAAATATAAAGAAAATATTAAATAATATTAAATTAGATAAATACCCAGCTGAGCCCTCAACCCAGTGACAGTCTGTGAATAAGTGTCTGTAAATGTAGTAAAAATCAAGATCTGTAATGCAGAAAAATCTTAAAATCAGCATATATTCCATGCGCAACTTGAAACGTGATCACCCTTCAAAATCTTCCTCCAGCTAGGAGAGTACATTGGGACTGCTCTTAGGACAAAAACACTCGTACTACCTAGGAGAAAAAAGTAGGAATTGGGGTGAGAAATGTAAAGAAATAGAAGAATAGAATGTTAGATGAAGGAGTGGATTGTGTTTTTGGTGTGGGGAGAGAAGCACAGGGTCTTACACAGGAAAATGGGTGTGGTAGAGACAACACTTCAAATCACTGGTCAAAAAAGAGAACACAGTTTGTAGGAGAAGAAGGAGGAACAGACATGCACTTAGGTTTGCACAGAAACCCCATGAGTATTGTTAGAATGGAAGGGATGGGGACAGGGAGCACTTAAACAGACCGGCACTACAAACGGGGACTATCTTTACAACACCATATCCAGATGAATATGGATTAGATCAATTTCTGCCCAGCAAAAAATGAATTGAAGATTAAAAATGTGTGCTCCCTAATACTTTCCAGGGAGCAGGAACTCATACTTTCAAAAGGAATATGTTTTTGTCTGACTCTGAAAAAAAGTTTGCTTCAAGGCTGTCAAGGGCATTTAGTTTTTTGTATGTAGGATTCTACTAAACATTTTTCATTCTTGAAAACAAGGACTCCCCTGGGTGTTGTCTCGGTTGAGTAGACATGAATACCAAACTCTTAGACATCTGGTTGACCTCTGGGAAGGACACACAGATAATTTGGTGGATTTTTTTTTTTACAGTTATTCTTTGATTTTGCCCTGGAGATATAGATACTCATTGAGAGTTAGAGCAGGTTACAGGCCACCCAAAATGCTTTCATATACCTTTCCCCTGCTAATGTATGGAGCTATGGGCCAGGGAAGGGAACCAGAGAAGAGAAATACTATAAGAAGCTACAGCCAGAGCCGTTACTGAGGCTGTCCACCACCAGACTACAGTAGGAGAGCGAAGAGCTGCCATTGGCTGCAGCTGCCAACTGCAGACAGACACTCAGCCCCCAGATGAGGAAGGACTGCTGGGAGCTGCAAGTCATGGTGAGGAGCAAAGTCCCCAAGGAGGAGAGACCATGAAGGACTTCAAGTCCCAGACACTCAGTACTCAGAGGATGAAAATAGTACTAGGAAAGGTTGCTGCATGGAGTCTCATGTGGAGAGCCAAAGAGAGATCTGGGCTGCTGAAGCTCCTAGAGCTGCTGAATGCTGTATCGCTGCATGAGACTGCTGCTGCCATGAGGCTGCAGGTGAAGGACGATGATCCATGTTTGGCAAAAAACTGTTTTTGGTTTCCTTGCTCAGCTGGGACGTTGCTGAAGCTGTGTTGTCTAGACCTGCACTGCTCTAGGACTGCAAAGCCCAACAAGCTGCGAGAGAGGACAACTCAACCCAGCACATCTGCTGCTTCTTCTGGGGTCATGGTAATATGTGCAGGACTACTGCCATCACTCTCAGAGAACACAAGAGGTAGCCTGCTCATGTATCCTGAGGAAGGATACTTTGCGACATAGTTCAGAGTGGTGAGGGGGCTTTGACCATTGTCTTTGCTATACTCCCACTTAAAAAGACAACATCGCCCCTTTTTAGGAGCCCCAAATGATTCTCTGAGGAGTATTCCTCCTTTCTCATTGGAGTTGCAAAAAACTCTGTTTAGAGTTTAGAGCTCTATATGTCTTGAGCACTAATGCTGACCACCAACACACCCCTTAAATCAGGGCCAAGAAGGTATAGACTTTGCCTCTTGAACCAGTTTTCAGGTGACCTTAATAAGTGGTTTTGTTAATAGCACCTCTGTAGCCCATGTTATTGGTCCAACTGTGCAGTTGAAATCCCTCCAAAGTGGGGGAAAAAGCTACGCTACTAGTAATCCAGAACCCATCAAAGAATATAGATAATTAAATGTAATGCCCTCCGGGTTAGCTAGACAGGCTGTTTGTTTGTTGTTTTTTTTAGATAGAGGCTGCATAGCAGCCTGGGATGAGTCAGCCTGGGAGTGAGGTAGTAAGGTCACCTCAGGGCAGGCTGGGAGGCTCTAACAGGTCAGGACTTCTGGAACCCTTCCACTTTTCCAGAAACTTGGAAACTTTGTGGAATAGGAGAGGAGGCATGAAGGAGGTCCAGATCTACATGTTTGAGGGACCTTGGCAAGTCCCCTGGCAGGAGGCTGGGCATGGTGACCAAAAGAACCCTTAAAAGTGGCAGAGCCTGTGCAGCAGGGCAGTGTCGTGTGAAAGATTTAGGAAGACTGGAGTGTGGAGCCTGGGAGGGGGCCCCAGGGAGGGAAGCCTACCTACAGGCTGGTTGCTGGACAAGAAGATCTCTACTACCTCAATGTCTTCTGGGGAGGACAGCCTGTGTAGTAGGGAAAGAGCCAGCCCAGTGTAAGGCCTGAAGGTAGTCACCAACTCACTAAGCTGACAGGAAAGGACAGTATGAGTACTCTTACACTCCCTAGGCCAGATAAGGGCAGAGGGCACTCAGGTGTAATACCTTACTAGCTCCTCATCTGGACTGTGCCATTCGCAGCTCTTGGGGCCCCTTGCCCAGGAATATCCTCAGTGCAGCTGAGTGTAGAGAAGGAATCATCCAGGGTCTGAGGAGGCACACCGAAAGGGCGTTAGTGCTCCTCAAGAGAGACTGTTGCTGATCCACTTTTTTTGTACATACAGGTAGTTGCTGAGATGTTGTCCTCAGGTTATACAGTTCCTTGGGCATCCCATATACCCCTAGACCCTATCCAAGTACTTAACTCCTAATAAAATCACAAAACTAAGCTCAATACTAGATACAGATAAGAGAGCACACCAATAGGAGGACAAAGACATTGCACAAAAATCATGATAAATGATCCAGTCTTATCTGTATCTAGTTGATAATGTTGTTTAAAGTTGTCTCACAGCAACTAGTGATGATTGAGCGAGTGTGACCAATCAATGCCGGTCCTCTCTCCGTGATTTCCCTTATATAAGTGCGTGGTGGCGGACTTACACCTTTTATCCCTGATGACATAATTTGTGATGAAACTCGTCGGGTGGAGCTCGGGCGTATGTCACCATGCATACGTGTATGCTCGGAAGTGGGAACATGTAGATGGTTTTAGACACACAGCGCTGTATTTGATCTTGAAGCATGCAAGTGCATTTCTTTGATTTAATAAACCTTTTTAAGTGATTTTACACTATGGGAAGATTTCTCATTTCATGCACATGCCACTTTTATGCCTGACAATGCATACATTGATGGTCAATACGGAGTGGGCAAACGTTATTTGGTTGGAGTAGTTGCTTAACCTCTTCAAGCCTGCCAAATGCAAATGTGTGGCCTCCCAGCGTCTGGGCCTAGACGCCGAGCGGCCGCACATTTGCGTTCTATTAAAAAAGAACATATGTGCTGAGAGCGCGTGCCCTGCGCACTCCCAGCACACATGTTCAGTACTCACAGAAAGGTCCCAATCTCCTCTTTTGATCGGGACTGTCAGGAATGGACTTGCCAGTAATGGTGGGACTCACCTGCCTTGTGGGCTGCAGTACCAGGGCTGGCCAGCGGGTGCTCCCAGCAATCAGAGACTCAACCCTGCAGCCAGCCAAACACCTGAAGCTGATTATGCAGGTGTATTTAAGGGATGGCCAGACCTGCAGTCTCTGCCTTGGTGTGTGTTTTTCCTGGGCCCTGTATCTTGTTACCTGCATCCCTGTCCCTGTCCCTGTCTCTGTCTGACTGATTCGTTGCTGACCCTGCCTGATCCGGACCTCTGCTGACTTCTCCTGTTTTATCCCTGGCTTGTGACCCCGACCATTCTCTGCCTGACCCCCTGTTCCTACCTGCCCGATTGTTATTGACCCGGCCTGCCTGACAACGCTTGCATTGTATGTATTGTTATCTGTGGGTGATTTGGTTTGGTTCGTTTGCACTGTATTATGTTTTAGTATTGCACTGCGTTTATGTATTGTTAGTGTTAATGAATTATATTGTTTATAACATATCTGAAGCCTGCGTTTCCCTGCGTCAGTTCACATACCTCTGGTCATACCCTGGAGCCCTGACATTACACCAAGGCCAATCCTGACCAGAAGTGGCTGCACAGGGAAGCCATCTTGGCTTGTTGCTGGGAAGGATGGATCTTGATGAGGTTGTGTATTTGTCGCTGCTGGTTTTTGATGACAGAGAATATGCTTATCAGGCTCTGAGGGATCAACTGCTAGAATGTATACGGATCGCTCATGTTCTAGTAGATCAGGGCACAGAGTTCTCTGAGGTGCAGCCATTGATTTAGGTTTGTGTAGAGTTGGCTTCATCTGGTACCCCTGAAAGCAGAAATGACTTTTGCCACCATTTAGTGCAGACCAGGTAGAGTCCCTGGTATGGTTATTAGAGGATGATGTGGATTGCTTCTTGGAGCATTATGCTGCATGTTCACCACAGGTATTAAGGGATTGTATAAACACAGTGCAGTCTTTGGTCAGACAGGCTTTGTGTAAGCTGAGCTTTGTTCAACCCATACTGCAGACATGGTCAGACTTGTTGCACCCAGCCTCAGTCAGCTTGCAAAAACCCAGTCCTGCTTCTAATCTATTTCTTCAAAGCTCTATTCCTGCATTCCCAACAGCACCTCCAGTTACAGCCCAGTATACCCTGCTATCTACCGCATGTCAGTACCCTGTTCCCACTCGCTGCACCTATCCTGTCTTTAACCCTGTAAAGAAGCCCTCTGTAGCAACTGTTCCCTCCCCTGTTCCATCCTCCAGCTCTTCTCTGTCTCCAGCTGCTCCATCCATTTACAAACCTGCGCTTTCTTACAGTGCTTCGGTAACTAAAACCAGGAAAAGGCGAAAGTTCTTTCCAACCAATACCATCCTGCCAGTATCCAAACCGGTCAGCCTCCCATCTGAGAACCTGCCTTCCGTGGTGCAGCCTGGTGCCTCGGCGCCCACAATTCAGCCTGATGCCTCTACCCAGCCTGATGCCTCTACCCAGCCTGATGCCTCTACCCAGCCTGATGCCTCCATTCAGCCTGATGCCTCTACCCAGCCTGATGCCTCCATTCAGCCTGATGCCTCCATTCAGCCTGATGCCTCTACCCAGCATGATGTTTCTACCCAGCCTGATAAACTGATCCAGCCTGATGATTGCATTAGGCCAGTTGACCCGATGCCCGCTGTCGAGCCAGACGATCCAATGCCTGATGACCCAGTGCCCGCTGTCATGCCTGGTGACCCGATGCCCGCTGTCGGGCCAGACGATCCAATGTCTGACCCAGTGCCCGCGGTCATGCCAGTTGACTCGGAGCCCACTGTCGTGCCTGGTGGCTCGGTGCCGACTGCCTTGCCAGATGACGCGGTGCCTGCTGGCGAGCCAAATGACCTGATGCCTGGTGACCCAGTGCCCGCTGTCATACCTGGTGACCCAATGCCCGCTGTCGAGCCAGACAATCCCATGCCTGATGACCCAGTGCCCGCTGTCATGCCTGGTGACCCGATGCCCGCTGTCGGGCCAGACGATCCAATGTCTGACCCAGTGCCCGCGGTCATGCCAGTTGACTCGGAGCCCACTGTCGTGCCTGGTGACTCGGTGCCCACTGCCTTGCCAGATGACGCGGTGCCCGCTGGTGAGCCAAATGACCTGATGCCTGGTGACCCAGTGCCCGCTGTCATGCCTGGTGACCCGATGCCCGCTGTCGAGCCAGACGATCCAACGCCAGATGACCCGGTGCCCGCTGTCGATCCAGACGATCCGGTACCTGATGACCCGGTGCCCGCTGTCGTGCCAATTGACTCAGAGCCCACTGTCGTGCCTGGTGACTCGGTGCCCACTGCCTTGCCAGATGATGCGGTGCCCGCTGTCGAGCCAAATGACCTGATGCCTGGTGACCCGATGCCCGCTGTCGAGCCAGACGATCCAATGTCTGACCCAGTGCCCGTGGTCATGCCAGTTGACTCGGAACCCACTGTCGTGCCTGGTGACTCGGTGCCCACTGCCTTGCCAGATGACGCGGTGCCCGCTGGCGAGCCAAATGACCTGATGCCTGGTGACCCGATGCCCGTTGTCGTGCCTGATGACCCGGTGCCTGCCGCTCCGCCTGAGGGCCCGGCGCCCGCCACTCCGCCTGAGGGCCCGGCGCCCGGCGCTCCGCCTGGGGGCCCGGCGCCCACCGCTCCGCCTGGGGGCCCGACGCCCATTGCTCCGCCTGGGGGCCCGATGCCTGTCGCTCCGCCCGGGGGCCCGGTGCCTGTCGCCCCTCCTGGGGGCCCGGCGCCCGCCGCTCCGCCTGGGGGCCCGGCGCCCGTCGCTCCGCCTGGGGGCCCGATGCCTGTCGCTCCGCCCGGGGGCCCGGTGCCTGCCGCCCCTCCTGGGGGCCCGGTGCCTGCCGCTCTGCCTGAGGGCCCGGTGCCTGCCGCTCTGCCTGAGGGCCCGGTGCCTGCCGCTCCGCCTGGGGGCCCGATGCCTGTCGCCCCGCCTGGGGGCCTGATGCCTGTCGCCCCGCCTGGGGGCCCGACGCCTGTCGCTCCCCCTGGGGGCCCGATGCCTGTCGCTCCACCTGGGGGCCCGATGCCTGTCGCCCCTCCTGGGGGCCTGGCGCCCGCCGCTCCGCCTGGGGGCCCGATGCCTGTCGCTCTGCCTGGGGGCCCGATGCCTGTCGCCCCTCCTGGGGGCCCGGCGCCCGCCACCCTGCCTGGGGGCCGATGCCTGTCGCTCCGCCTGGTGGCCCGATGCCTGCTGCTCCGCCTGGTGATCCGGTGTCCAGCCCGATGTGCCTCTGCCCGGAGTCCAGCTCGATGTGCCTCTGCCCGGAGTCCTGCCCGGAGTCCTGCCCGATGTGCCGCTGCCCGGAGTCCTGCCCGATGTGCCTCTGCCCGGAGTCCTGACCCATGTGCCTGTGCTCGGAGTCCTGCCCGATGGGCTGGTGCCCGGAGTCCTGCCCGATGTGCCGGTGCCCGGAGTCCTGCCCGATGTGCCGCTGCCCGGAGTCCTGCCCGATGTGCCGCTGCCCGGAGTCCTGCCCAATGTGCCGCTGCCCGGAGTCCTGCCCGATGTGCCTGTGCCCGGAGTCCAGCCCGGTGTGCCTGTGCCCGGAGTCCAGCCCGGTGTGCCTGTGCCCGGAGTCCAGCCCGGTGTGCCTGTGCCCGGAGTCCAGCTCGGTGTGCCTGTGCCCGGAGTCCAGCTCTGTGTGCCTGTGCCCGGAGTCCAGCTCGGTGTGCCTGTGCCCGGAGTCCTGCCTGGTGTGCCTGTGCCCGGAGTCCTGCCCGGTGTGCCGCTGCCCGGAGTCCTGCCCGGTGTGCCGCTGCCTGGAGTCCTGCCCGGTGTGCCGCTGCCCGGAGTCCAGCCCGATGTGCCTGTGCCCGGAGTCCAGCCCGGTGTGCCGTTGCCCGGAGTCCTGCCCGATGTGGCTCTGCCCGGAGTCCTGCCCCATGTGCCTCTGCCCGGAGTCCTGACCCATGTGCCTCTGCTCGGAGTCCTGCCCGATGTGCTGGTGCCCGGAGTTCTGCCCGATGTGCCGGTGCCCGGAGTCCTGCCCGATGTGCCGCTGCCCGGAGTCCTGCCCGATGTGCCGCTGCCCGGAGTCCTGCCCGATGTGCCTGTGCCCGGAGTCCTGCCCGATGTGCCTGTGCCCGGAGTCCAGCCCGGTGTGCCTGTGCCCGGAGTCCAGCCCAGTGTGCCTGTGCCCGGAGTCCAGCTCTGTGTGCCTGTGCCCGGAGTCCAGCTCGGTGTGCCTGTGCCCGGAGTCCAGCTCAGTGTGCCTGTGCCCGGAGTCCTGCCTGGTGTGCCTGTGCCCGGAGTCCAGCCCAGTGTGCCTGTGCCCGGAGTCCAGCTCTGTGTGCCTGTGCCCGGAGTCCAGCTCGGTGTGCCTGTGCCCGGAGTCCTGCCTGGTGTGCCTGTGCCCGGAGTCCTGCCCGATGTGCCGCTGCCCGGAGTCCAGCCCGATGTGCCTGTGCCCGGAGTCCAGCCCGATGTGCCTGTGCCCGGAGTCCAGCCCGATGTGCCTGTGCCCGGTGTGCCGCTGCCCGGAGTCCTGCCTGATGTGCCAGTCTTTGATATCCCGCCAGTTACCAGACCCGGGCGGTGGAACATTTTGCCCAGCTAGGACTGTTTGGAGCATCCTGAGGCCGCTCATTGAGGGGGGGTACTGTCAGGAATGGACTTGCCAGTAATGGTGGGACTCACCTGCCTTGTGGGCTGCAGTACCAGGGCTGGCCAGCAGGTGCTCCCAGCAATCAGAGACTCAACCCTGCAGCCAGCCAAACACCTGAAGCTGATTATGCAGGTGTATTTAAGGGATGGCCAGACCTGCAGTCTCTGCCTTGGTGTGTGTTTTTCCTGGGCCCTGTATCTTGTTACCTGCATCCCTGTCCCTGTCCCTGTCTCTGTCTGACTGATTCGTTGCTGACCCTGCCTGATCCGGACCTCTGCTGACTTCTCCTGTTTTATCCCTGGCTTGTGACCCTGACCATTCTCTGCCTGACCCCCTGTTCCTACCTGCCCGATTGTTATTGACCCGGCCTGCCTGACGACGCTTGCATTGTATGTATTGTTATCTGTGGGTGGTTTGGTTTGGTTCGTTTGCACTGTGTTATGTTTTAGTATTGCACTGCGTTTATGTATTGTTAGTGTTAATAAATTATATTGTTTATATCATATCTGAAGCCTGCGTTTCCCTGCGTCAGTTCACATACCTCTGGTCATACCCTGGAGCCCTGACAGGGACCTTTCCTGATCATGTGACCGCTGTGACGGCGTGTCACAGCGGTTACATGACCCTAAACCCCGCTCCGCCTCCCGGCTTCTGAAACCCTTAAAGGGCCTGGAGGCACCGGCGCAAAGGGGTTAATGATCATTCTTGAGCTGATTTTGACCACTCTATAACATGATGGTCAGATACAAGCCTTCTTTGAGCACGGAGTGGGGTGATACCTGTTTCAGACAGATAACGTTTGGTCATCTAGCAATTGTAGATTCACGTTTGAACCTTTGATATTTTCAATTTCTTGGAATTGGGACTCACTTTCATTTTCCATTTTTTATCTTTATATTGTATTGGAAGCAATGTCACATCTAGCTTTGCTGATACAAAACATGTTTAAATTGGGAAGCACTGAACATCTACAGGACTTGTCCTGGATGCCTGGCAAATTAGTAGATACAGTCGTACCTCGGTTTACAAATTTAATGTGTTCTCGGGGACATTTCGTATTGTGAAAAATTTGTAAACCGAAACTTGGTTTCCCATAGGAATGCATTGAAAACCAATTAATCCATTCTGGAGGTCAGAAAAAAGTAAAAAAAAAGTATATTATCTGTTCAAAACTCTTTATAAAGTGCACTTTAAAGGCATAAATACTGTACAGGGACATGTTAAAAAATTTCCAGAATGGCTCCAAAACTCAATGCAAAAACTGCTCCAACACCTCCATTCTCGATGCCACGTGCTACACACAGACTCCAGCATGCATGGGGCCGGTGCTATAAACCTCCCAGGCACAATTCATCCTGGGGAAATTCCGTATTGTGAAAAAAATCATAAATGCATTGAAAACAATCCACTCTGGAGGTCAGAAAAAAGTTTTTAAAAAGTCTTATCTGTTCAAAACTCTTTATATAGTGCACATTAAAAGCATGGGGCCGGTGCTATAAACCGCCAAGGCGCAAAGCATCCTGGGGAAATTTGCTTCGTATTGCGAAAACAATTAGTAAACCGAGGCATTATTTTCAAAGGATTTTCATTTGTAAACCAAAAACTACATTAACCGAGGCGTTCATAAACCGAGGTACGCCTGTACTTTGAGGCTGATTTACAATTATTTGAGACAATAAAATGTGTAAAGATTCACATCAGTTATCCAGTCATGTGATTATGCAGCTCTTTATAACATAAGGGCAGACAGTAAAAAATAAGGGCAGACACCTAACAACTGTACATATATTTTCTCCATCAGCTCACACCCCATAGTTATTACTTTTTGTATCACTTGACCCTTCCCTTTTAGATTGTAAGCTCTAACAAGCAGGGCCCTCTGTTTCCTCCTGTATTGAATTGTATTGTAACTGTACTGTTTGCCCTTACGTTCTAAAGCACTGTTGGCATAACAATGTAAATCCTGCAAAATAATAATAATAATAATTAAAGTATAACTACAATACAATTTAATACAGTAGGAATCAGAAGGTCCTGCTAGAGCTTACAATCTAAAAGGGAGGGTTAAGAGATACAAAAGGTAATAATTGTGGGGGATGAGTCGATGGAGAAAATAAAAGTTAGTGAAGGTGGGATAGGCTTCGTGAAGAGATAGACAGAGTAGAAGATAGTCCGACAGAGTGGTGTGGGGCATTCCAGAGGATGGGAGAAGCTCGGGAGAAGTCCTGGAGGCGAGCATGGGAGAAGGTAACAAGGGAGCTAGAGAGCAGGAGGTCTCTAGAGGAACAAAGAGAACAATTAGGTTGGTATTTTGAGACTAGGTTAATGATGCAGCTGGGGACAGAGTTGTGGATGGCTTTGTAAGTTGTAGTTAGTATTTTGAATTTAATTTGTTGGGTAAGTGGAAGCCAGTGGAGGGATCGGCAGAGAGGGATACAAAGTGGTTGGTAAGGTGGATGAGTCTGGCAGCAGTACACATGATGGACTGAAGGGGGGATAACCTATGTAAAGGTAAGCCAGTGAGGAGGGAGTTGCAGTAGTCAAGGTGAGAGGTGACAAGGGAGTGGACTAGGAGCTTTGTGGTATCATTGGCTAGGGAGAGGTGTATTTTAGAGATGTTGTGGAGGTTGAGGCAGCAGGCTTTGTACATTGATTGGATGTGGGACCAAAAAGAGAGTTCAGAGTCCAGGATTACATGTAGCACCTTGGCACGCGGGGATTGGTTGATAGTTGAGCCGTAAATCTTGACAGAGAAGTCAGGGGAAGGGGCACATGGGGAGGACATACTTTATTATGAGCTCGGTTTTGAGTAGATTGAGTATGAGGAAGTGGTGTGACATCCAGTCTGATATGTCTGTTAGTAAATTAGTGATTTGTGTGGAGACTGATGGAGTGAGCTGAGGTGATGGGTAGAGAGATAGATTTGGGTGTCATCAGTGTAGAAATGGTTTTGGAATCCATGGGCTATTACTTCACCCAGGGAGGAGTTGCAGATCAAGAATAGGAGAGGACCAAAAACAGAACCTTGGGGCACCCCAACAGAGAAAGGAAGAGGAGAAGAGGAAGTAGAGTTGTAAATGACACTAAAGGTGCAGAGGGATAGATAGGATGAAAACTAGACATGTGAAGTTCATTTTTTCCGAATCGAAATTCAGATGAATTTTCCGTTATTTGGATGTATCCGAATTCAGAATTACAACAGTAACGAATTTAAACGAATCTGAAATAGCAAAACAAAATTTGCCCGAAATTCATATTGATTCAAATTCGAAAACACATTCCAAAACAAATTAAAATTCGAAAACACATTTGAAAACCAATTTGAATTTGAAAACAAGAATAGAATAAAATGGAACATAAAATAAAGAAATAGAAATGAATAGAATAGAAAATAAAATAAATAGACAAGAATAGACTAGAATAGAAAAGAATAGAGGAAAAATAGACTGGATAGAAGGGGTTGAGCAGATTAAAAAGATGGAAAGGTTGTGCCATGTCCAGGAAGATAGGATGGAGATTTATAATAGGAAATGGGAGAATTGGGAAAAAGCTAAGTTATATATGAAATATAGGAAAGATTAAAGAAAGTAATAGGAAAACTGCACTTGCTGAGATAAAATGATGTAGAGAAAAGGAAAAGCAGGAAGATGGGATTTGGGTGAGGGTGGAGGAGGGGGGAGGGGGGGATTTTGGAATAAAGTAAATAAAGTAGAAATGATGGATACTATAGTGTATAAATATATATATATGTTTGTATATCATGATGTTGAAAAGTATTTAAAATGAAAATCAATAAATATTTAAATTATAAAAAAAAAAAAGAATAGAGGAAAAATAGCAGAACAGAAAATAAAAGAATAGGACAGAATACAGTAGAAAATAATAGAGTACAACAGAACAAAATAGAATAGAAAATAAAGGAATAGAAAATAATAGAATCCACTAGAATAGAATAGAAAAGATTAGAATAGAAAATCAAAGAATAGAATAGAAAAAATTAAAATAGAAAAATGAAGAATAGAATAGAAAAGAACAGAATCAATTGGAATAGAAAAGAGAAGATTAGAATAGAAAATCAAAGAATAGAATAGAAAATAATAGAGTAAAACAGAGCAAAATAGAACAGAAAATAAAGGAATAGAATAGCATCTGTTAGAATAGAAAGGAATAGAAAAGATTAGAATAAAGAATCAAAGAATAGAACAGAAACAATATAGTTGCCTTCCGAAATTCAAATTTTAAATAGAATTAATTTGAATTTGAACAGAATACATTAGAATAGAATATAAAATAATAGAAAAGAATAGAAGAGATTAGAAATGACTAAAATACTTTACAAAAAATTGTAAGCTGTGCTATGGTGACATGAGTAGTGATAAACAAAGGCACCATGAAATAGAAATTTCCAATATGGTCACGCAACTCTTCATATAGCCCATATATCATCAAAAGCACATATGGATTGTAACGTTAGAATTAATATTGAATCCGTTAGAATTATTATCAAATCCATTAGAATTATGTTAGAATCTGTTAAAATTATTTTCGAATCCGTTCGAAATTTTGAATTCAGTCGAATTAGAAATAAAACGAATTCCAAAAAAATGAATTCAACAAATTTAACTATTCGAACGAGACAAAATTATTCAAACACTGAATCGAAACGAAACAAAAAGAGTACAGTCATGAAGACCAAAGGAATAGAGTTTTTTGAGAAGGAGGGAGTGGTTCACAGAGTCGAAGGCAGCAGAGAGGTTCAGGAGTAGGAAAAGAAGTACAGAATAGTGTCCATTGGTTTTAGCCCTTAGTAGATTGTTTGTAAGTTTTAGTAGAGCAGTTTCTGTGGAGTGTTTGGGGAGAAATCCAGACTGGAAGGGATCAAGAAGTTTTTTCTCACTAAGTTGGTCGCTCATTTGGTTGTAGACCAGACGTTCAAGGAGTTTGGAGGAAAAGAGGCAAGGAGATGGAGAATAGGTTGTTAAGATTGGTGGGGTGCAAGGAAGGCTTTTTAATTATGGGGGTTACTAACGCATATTTTAGAGAGTTGGGGAAGATGGCAGAAGTGAGGGAGAGATTTAAGATGTGAGTTAGAGAGTGTAGGAAAGGGTGACAGTAGCATTTGCGAGGGAACAGGGTCAAAGGGGCAGATTGTTAGGTAGGCATTAGAAAAAGTTTAACAACCTCATCTATAGTAGTGGAGTTGAATGAGGGAAATGCTGAGTTTTGAGACTTCTGGTGTCATCTGTTTGCCAAGGTTTTGATCAGAAAACCCCTGTTTATTTATTTCATCTGCACATGATTGGATAATTAAAGTAAATTAGAATGCATTTTAGTGTGTTTACATCCTCAAATCCTTTATCAAAAATCAGTCTACTAATCGGCTTTATCATGTTGTGTGAGGTAAAGTGCAGGGAACCATAATAAACATTTAACTCCCTGTCCCAAGGGGAAGTATAGATGGTATCAGGCAAGTCATCAGACCCAGAAAGGTCAATCCTTGCTAAAAGATTTTATATATATATATTTATATATATATATATATCATTAGATAACAGCATACAGGAGTCTTACAGTATAAGCTGAATATGAACACAAAGTGATAGTAACAGTAATAAAAGTCTCTTAGAAACTAGTATAACAACAGATAGTTGCTGTATATACAGCTCTGGAAAATACAGAGGCATAGAGCAAAAAGAATGAATTAGGAACTGGCCAAGATTCGAACCATGTATGGGCAGGCTGAATGTACCCAAGTTGATCGATCAATCAACTTTGGTACAACCAGCCTGACAGATTTTACATGCGATTATTGCTAGTGGCTGTTATACAAAGGCTCCAAGGGAGGGATTCCTCTGTCAACACTGGATGTTTAGATGAGGGAAATGAGGTTGCAGGAAAGAAAATTGCTCCATCTATGGACAGCCTAGTACCCCTCTGCTATGATCACTGATGATCTTGGTTTACTGGTTCTAACTTGGAATAATTGAGATAATGCAAAGATAACTTTAAAGTAGTAACAAACGCGTTGGGAAAAAAAAGTTTCCTGCTGCAAGGTAGTCATACTGTGCTATTATGCATTGCATACTAGCACAATATGAAGGACTTATCTTAGAACAAAGCCCTCCAGCGGCGCTCTGTCACTGCTGACAGGGCGTCCATCTTCACCCGGTATTCCTTCCGGGTTCCCGGGCTGCGGCTGCTTGAATGGCTGAGCCGCCGATGACATCACTCACACGCATGTGCGCAAGAGTTCCAGCTACGGCACACAGCTTTGAAGGAATGGCATGGGTATGCCGTTCCTTCAGAATGCATGTACTGATGTCTCCGGCTGCTGCTCTATAGAATGTCTAAAATCAAAACTACTCTGCACATAAAAAATGGCTTCTGCTCAACATCTCAGATGCAAAATATTTGAAATATAAAAGAGAAAAAATCTCATTTGTAGTTAAAGTATTGAAAAGATCATTGACAGAAATAATGAACTTTTATTAGTTAAAATAACACATAAACATAATTACATAAACCCAAAATAAAAGAATGTTATGGGTCAGAGGTAGTGACCCTGGATCCAATAAATCAAATGTCATCCATACAATACAGTGTACAATACACTGAACATCTGAATAATGCTGGTTGAAAGTGTTGTGGTCAGATGAGACCAGGGGCGGACTGACCATTTGGAAACTCGGGCACTGACCGAGGGCCCGGGGTCAGTTGGGGGCCCCATGAGATGCCCCTGGTACCTTTTTCATAGGCTTTTTTGAGTTTGGGCAAGGACACAGGGACCCCATGATCCCCTATTGCCCGGGGGCCCCATGAGTTGTCAGTCAGCCCCTGGATGAGACCAAAATTTAACTCTTTGGCCTCAACTCGCCGTGTTTGGAGGAGGAGGAATCCTGCCTATGACCCCAGGAACACCATCCCAACTGTCAAACATGGTGGTGGAAACATTCTGCTTTGGGGGTGTTTTTCTGCTAAGGGGACAGGACAACTGCACCGTATCAAAGGGACGATGAATGGGGCAATGTACCATCAAATCTTGGGTGAGAACCTTCTTCCCTCAGCCAGGGCATTGAAAATGGGTTGTGGATAGGTGTTCCAGCATGACAATGACCCAAAACACACAACCAAGGCTACAAAGGAGTGGCTCAAGAAGAAGCACATTAAGGTCCTGGAGTGGCCTAGCCAGTCTCCAGACCTTAATCCTATTGAAAATCTGTGGAGGGAGCTGAAAGTTCGAGTTGCAAAATGTCAGCCACAAAACCTTAATGACTTGGAGAGGATCTGCCAAGAGGAGTGTGCCAAAATCCCTCCTGAGATGTGTGCAAACTTGGTGGCCAACTACAGGAAACGTCTGACCTCTGTGATTGCCAACAAGGGATTTGCCACCAAGTACTAAGTCATGTTTTGTGAAGGGGATCAAATACTTATTTCCCTCATAAACATGCAAATCAGTGCATAATTTGCTAGCCATGCATTTCTTTTGAATTTTTTGTTGCTATTCTGTCTCTCAGTGTTACAATACACCTACCATTCGATTTTTAGACTGATCATTTCTTTGTGAGTGGGCAAACATTCAAAATCAGCAGAGGATCAAATACTTATTTCCTTCATGTATGTTTCATTAATAATTACATTCTACAGATGTATTATTATTGATTGGACTGAGAGCTCTCACAGAAGAGGGACACATATAGAGAGTAAAGAAATGCAGGAAAAAGAGTGGCCACTAAAAAATGCAGCTGCTATATTGGTGTATCTCCACCCTGTCCGTTGCTCATCTTGTGTAAAGATATGCTGGATAAGCCATAAGGATCCAAGATGTAATGGAGATCAAGGAATGAACTGCTAGACATGGAAATAACAAAGTAGTGATTTCACTAGATCAATTGCAATGAGCCATCCTTAATACATGTGTATGGTTACCCTGTCAGAAAAGGAGCAGTTGAACGTAATCCAGAGGAGGAAAATAAGACGTGAAGACTGCCTATGGATGTAGATCCACTTTCATATGTATAGACAGATACCTCCCTCATACATAAAGCAGCTTGGAGCTATGTATGCTCCTGTGTAAGTAAGCATCAATAATGCAGGTGCAAAAAACAAGCACATATCCCATCGATGGTGCAATGAAGATGACCACATATCATTTCATAAATTCAGAATATAGTCCCTTTTTTCAAGATGTCAGAGAAAAGTATACTTATCAGTCCATGGTACATAGACACATTATAAATCCATGTGTGACCAATGACCCCGCCTGACCAGTTTCACTGGACCCCCCCCCCCTCCGGCTGCATCAGAGGCTGATATCAAGTTCGAGTCCATCTGGCTATTTAATGACTCAAGATGACAGCTGCGGATGAAGTGCGCATGCACGGTGCGTACTGGCATGATGCCCACAAATTGCGCCAATCCCAAATCTATGACAACTTTGAAACCCGGAAAATATCCAGAGGTTGGCTGCTGGGTAAGACACTTATACTTTTCATGTGTTTTTATGTTTATGTCCTGTGTTATTTACCTTTAAAGCAACTAATGAAATGTTTGACTATATAGGCAATGCTGGCTACCCATGCTTGCCATGGCTTCTCACTCCACTGTTGAGACTGTCCACAGCTGCTGAAAATAGATGCCAACTGAGTCTAATGGTAAACTCAGATCTGTAAACAGCATAACTTTATATCTTATTGGCTTTGCAGCTGAAACATTTATCATAATATAATTACAATATTATAGTTATTACAATTCTTTAGAATGTACACAATGTGGGTTAGTTTTTTCATTTCATATGTGCAAGGCACTTTATATGATAGAATTGAGAAACATATTCCCCATATTGGAATGAATGATGTTAGATTTTCTTATCCTGAGTCTAGCATTTCTATATACTTTGGCAAATATTTGTTTAAAAACGTATACGGGGGGGGGGGGGGGGAGGCGCTCGTGAGCAGAGATTCAAGATGGCTGCAAGCTAGTCTTGCTCCTCACAACCTGGCATTTAGACTGATAGCTTGGAGATCACAACCTCCAGGGCCACCAGGGCCTCGACCTCCCAAAAAATGGACTGGAACCTGGACAAGCTATTCTCACCAGACGCCATCTTGGAGGCCTCAAGTCTCTTCATCTTGCCACCCTTGAGGAACTCACACCTATTGAAAGGATGGAATTTGATCAAATTTATCATTCCCTGGGCCCCAAAAAAACTGAAGGTCCGCCACATGACATCATTATCAAATTCATTTTCTACTGCACCAAAGATAAACTCTTCTGGGCAGCCAGGGATAAGGCGAATATCGTGCTCCAGGGCCACCGCTACCAGCTGTTCGAGGATCTTGCCCCCTCCACCATGATAAAGCAGAGGCAGATGAAACCATCTACCACTGCACTACTGCAACACCAAATCTGCTATCAATGGGGCTTTCCCTTTCAGCTGGGAACTTTTTGTCAACTTTGTTTATGATTTCTGCATAATAATAATAAATTGTTCTTCCATTCCCGGTCTCTCCCTCTCCCCCCTCCTATCCCCCCCCTTCCCTCCCTTCTCTTTACCCGCCCTCTCATCCCTACCACACTAGTGGACCTTAGCTCCTAATATGAACCACTACATAGATGTCATTAACCCAGGCCCCCAACCCTCCGTTTTTTACTGGGGGGAGTCGGTTCCCGGCCGTTGGCCCAGCTTAAGGGTCTTTTTGTGTTCCTGTTTCTCCTAGCACCAGGTCTTTATGACTCCTTTATGCATTAGCACCTGTTTACCTACTGTTATTGCTTAAGTTTGAGTTGTACCTAACATCTTTGGTCTATGCACATTTATCAGTTGTAAGTTGGAGACCTGGGATCGCCCCAGCGCTTCTCCCTCCCTAGTTATTTTTACCTCTTTGCTCACCAGCACACGGGCTTATCAACTTTGGATGGGGGAGACAGGATTGTCTACCTCTTGTCAACTAATAACTTCTTTCCCACCCAAGCATCTTCATGTTTTCTTAAGTAGCAACTGCCATGTGTCTGGTGGTAGAGTTCTCTCGCAACAAACGTCCTACACGTGGTTCCCTTCTCAGAGTAGTGTATGTTATCCATTTTCCTCTTTTTCTTTTTGTCTTTCAGCACTCTCTGCCTTTCATCTCTCCCCCCTCCCTCTTTACCTACACTGTTATGTCCTGCAGGCCTGGACTCTCCCCACCACAGTACCATACCCATCTGTAATGCCCAGTCCCCTGGTCGGGCCTACTTTTATATCGTCCCCACTTTCTATCACAATGGCTAATGTACCTCTGAAGATTTATTCACATAATATACAGGGCTTCAACTCACCTGTAAAATGGGAAAAAGTGTTCCACCATCTCAAAACCAGCCATAGTGATATAGTAAGTTTACAAGAGACAAGGTTTTCCTCTTCCTCTTCCCCCAGATTTCTCCCTCCACATTATCCCATCTTTTTTCTAGCCTCAGCTCTTGAGAAGTACCGAGGAGTGCTGATAACATTCCACTGTAACTTTCTATTCTCTTGTGCCAAAGAACTTGCTGATCCTATGGGCAGTTACCTACTACTCCAAGGCACTCTCAACGACCAAGAGGTTACCTTGGTGTTCTATTATGCCCCCAACCGCTTTCAAAACAATTTTTTCTCCCACCTTCTTCAAGTGGTGGTGTAACCTGTTAAGGACTTTACTCCTTATGACCCTGGCCTGGAAGCCCAAATGCACTCCCTCTTTCAGTCACATGGCTTGCTAGATGCCTAGAGAGTGCTTCATCCTAGAGGTCAAGAATTCACTTTCTATTCTCACCCTCATAACAGCCACTGCAGGATTGACCACGTTCTTGTCCCCCTATGGCATTTTTTCCAGTTGAGAAAAATCGCCATCGCAGCCTCTCCGTGGTCTGACCACAATCCACTGATCTTTTCCTTCTTTATTTCAGACTTCTCCCACCCTACCTTCCATTGGAGACTCAACAACTCCCTTTTAACATCTCAGGATTCATGTGCTGAGATCCAAAGTCGCCTTAAATCTTACTTTACCGACAATGTCGGCTCTGTCACCTCTGCAATCACCCATGGGAAGCCCATAAGGCTATTCTTTGGGGACAGCTGATTAAAATAGCCTCTGCAAAGAAGAGAGCAAAAGAACAGAGGCTTAAGGAACTGACTATACAGCTCACCTCCCACGGAAGTAGGCCAACTGGCCAACTGGCAGAAGCGTGACTCTCTGGTCATGAAATTAGATCTCCTGGTCACAGACCAGTCAGAGAAAGCCCTTAGACGGGCCTAACACAAAATTTATACTTGTGTGAACAAACCGGTTACAATGCTGGCCAAAAAATTTAATTCATCTAGGCATCCCAAACAGGAATCTAACGTCGGACCCCGCCAAGGTCGCAGCCTCTTTTGCCAACTTTCTGTCTTCACTATATGAGAAACCAGCCCCCTTTTCCATGGACCTTGCAGATCAATTCTTCCAGGATCTTCATTACCCTTCTCTTAGTGAGGCTGCCAGGGAGCTGCCGGAGATGGAGCGAGCCATCAAAGCTATTCGCATCTCAAAGGTTCCCGGCCTGGATCACTTCTCAGGACTATATTTCCACAAGTTTTCCTCTATTCTCGCACTATATTCTAGCACACTATTCATATCACTATGCTTCCCTAATCCTCTGAGGATGCAACCGACCCCCAGGACTTCTGACCCATTTCCTTGTTGAATGAGGATGTGAAGCTCTTGGGGAAAATATTTGGCCCCCGAATTAAAAGGTACCTGCGCTCTTTGATCCACAGGGACCAGGTGGGCTTTGTTCCCGGTCAACAGGCAGGAGACATCAGGAAGGTGATTAATTTAATACATATCTTAAACCACCGCAAGATCCCAGACATCATCCTCTCTCTTTACATCTACAAAGCCTGTGACTCCCTCTCATTGGACTACCTACGATATGTCTTAAGACACTGGGACTTTGGTAACTCCATCCTTTCCTGGATTTCAGCTCTCTACTCCTCTCCTTCAGCTTGCATAAAATATGTAAGAATGCCCCCTTTTCACCCATTCTATTTATCTTAGCTCTCGAACCCCTAGCCATTGCACTCTGGACAGACCTCAACATCTCTGGCATTCCCTATGAGGGTATTGAATACAAAGTAAACCACTTCTTACGCTAACCAATCCCTTAATCACTCTGCCTAATCTGCAGCACCTTCTCTCCCGCTTCTCAGAATTATCTGGCCTTTAGGTTAATCCTCATAAAATAATGGAAATCAAAATCTCCCTGTCTCTCAGTTCTGTTTCACATCTCAGACTGTGTTATCCCTATCATTGGGCAAACTCCTCCCTAGACTACCTGGGAGTCAAATTAACCCCTTCCTACTCCACTGTATTCTCAACTAACTACCATCCACTTCTTTGGACCGTCACTTCTCTGATGCAGACATGGCAATTTCCCTCCCTATCATGGATAGGCCTCATTTAAAATGACCATCCTCCCAAAAATGTTGTATTACTTCTGGACTCTGCCCATCCAAATACCTTCCTTCTTCTTATGCATACTGCAAAACGGGATTCTGTCTTTTATCTGGGCTTATAAACACCCCAGACTATCTCACTTTACTCTGTTTACCCCCAGATTAAGAGGAGGCTTGGGAGTTCCTAATGTGGTGAAGTACTACAGAGCAGCGCTAATCTCTCAACTCGCTCTGCTTCATTCCACCACGGATGTCCCACTGTGGGTACTTTTGGAACTCCCCAACTGCGCACCAACCTCTGCTGTGGCTCCCTCACAGGCTATGTCCCTATTCACTCAGCCCTTTAATGCTCCATAGCTTGAGAGTCCACTATTCAGGCAACCACCTGTCCCCTTTCCTACCCTTCCTGCCGCTGTTCAACAAACCTCTCTTTCCCCCAGGCCAGGAACAGCCGGCAATGTTCACATGGTAGTCGTTACGTGGTTTCACCCAGGTCTGCCACTTTCTCACATCCTGCACCTTCCCTTCTTGGTCTTCCATCTGTAAGGCTCATGAAGCACTGCCAGTAGAATTTTGTGCTCAACTTTGCCATTGGGTGACTTCTCTGAGATGCAACTCTACATTTCCCTTTTAAACTACGGCCTTTGAACATATCTGTTGGCATTCCCCAGGAGCCTCTGGCACTATCTCTCTAATTTATTCTTCTGTAAATGCTGTTGACTCTCCTTCTTTTACTTCCTAGATCTGGGAACCCCCGTTGACCCTGAAGACTGGGGCAAAGACTGGTCTTCAATATCAAAATGCTCCTTTAACACAACCACAATGGAAGCAGTATTCAAAGTTCTTTTGAGGTAGTATTGAATCGCAGCATACACCACGCCATTGAACCCCATCTATAGTGATAGAGGCTTCAGAGATTGCAGTCAACATGGTGATGTAGTTCACACTTGGTAGTCCTGTCCATGTCTCGCGGAGTTTTGGTCCAGTGTTTTCGGCCTCCTATACACCATATTCCATATCACCGTCTCCAAAGAAGCTAAACTGTTACACTGCCTGATCCAAAGTTTATTCTCTTACCAACGAAAACTTACCAGCTACCTGTTTATTGCTTTTAAACTCGCCATAGCCGAGGCATGGAAGAAACCATCAGTGCCATTTCAAGCAGTGAAAACCAATTTAACAATCCTGATGTTACATGAAAAAATGTCCAGTATTTTACATGACTCCCGTGCTAAATTGTTAAAGATATGGAACACCTGGTGATCATATGCCCTTTCTACCCTGTCCCCACTTGGTTTTGACTCTTACCCAGGCCTGCAAGAACATTCACTGTCCCTTCCTCCTCTCCCTCCTTTTTCTGCCCTCCTTCTTCCCTCTTTTCTTTGTTTTTCTTCTTTCCCATCTTTATTAGATATTAGCATTTGTGTCCTTTCCATACTTCCTTGCATTGAGCACCCAGGCCCTGAGCCTGGGTCATTTAAGCGGACCTACGGCTTCTGAGGATATTTTGTAATGTTTAACAATGTTGCAGTTGACATTGCACATGCTTTCATTACTTGTCCTTTGTTCCATACCTCTGCTTCCAGTTGTATTGTCTTACTGCATGCAACAATAAAACATATTGTATCAGAAAAATTGGTCCTGGGCAGTATAGTGGCCTAGTGGTTAGAACTTCTGTCTAGTAGCACTAGGGTCATTGGTTTGAATCCCAACGATGGCACTATCTGCTTGGAGTCTGCATGTTCTCCCTGTGCCTGTGTGGGTTTCCTCCGGGTACTCTGGTTTTCTCCCACAATCAAAAAACTTGCTGGTAGGTTAATTGGCTCCTGTCTAAATTGGACCAGTATGTGTCTGAATGTAAGTTAGGGACTTTAGATTGTACACTGCTTGACGGTTAGGGACTGGTGTGAATGTACAATATATATATATGTAAAGTGCTGCATAAATTGCCAGTACTATATACAGTATACAGTAAGTACCTGTAATATCAAATAAATAATGCTTTAACTTTCACGTTCAATAAATATCACAATAGATAAAAACATGCCATGTATGTCCAAGACTATTATTTTTATCTTGGAACCTTGAACACATATAGTTCACAGTAAAATGATTTCAATACTTGGCGGGGACCTTTATTGCTACCGTTGAAAGAAGTGAGTTCTCCTGAGACATAGATTTTAAGAAATGCCAGACCATTTACAAGAACCTCTTCAATGAGGTACAGATTCACAATGTTATACTCTCAGGTCATGCACTTTGGAACTATTGCAACAGTCAATGAACTCTAAAGAAATTGAGATGAGATCTCACATCATTTGGCAAGAGTATATCCCAGGCAAAATGATGAGAATGGTAGCACAAAGGGAGCACATTGAGTCAAAGGCAATGTAGCAATCATGATTCACAAAACCTGAGCCTCCAAAGGACAGCATTAACTTTCTGCTCAGATATTGGCTCAGCAGTGCTGTGAATAGAATTTTTACATGTCTGTGATGTCACCAGGCAACAAATCAGTTCAATGTACTGTGTCACTAATCAGACCTGCTCCATAATTATACGTATAGCAAGACAGATAGCAGAGGCTCTTGTCTAAGTATAGCACTTCCAGCTTAATGGGAAAAATACTGGCATGAGAGATGGCCATTTAAATGGAAGATATGCAGGAGACCATGACAAGTGAGAGATATAACCCTAGGGTTCACTTAAAGAAATAACCTTCCTTATATGATTAAATATATATGTTGTTGAAAAAAAAAGTAATCTTCTCCAAGGAAACTTTGCAACACGATTAAGCAATAATTTTGCAAAGTATTAGCTGCTGCTATTCTGTTGAAACTGATAAATGAATTCCAGTCACTTCTTACCTCCTGAGTACTAATAAGTAGTATAAAATGTCCCTATAAGAAGTCAAGACATCACATACGTAAGATATGTAGTGCTACCCTGCAGGCCTCCTGACACCTGTGACACTCTGGGTTCAGATATATTTCAACAGCATAGAATAATAATGGAAGAGAGACAATTCTTTAGTATGGTACAGTTCATAGAGGCCCCAACTAGGACTGACGCTTTACTGGACCTGGTAATCTCAAACCATGCAGCGCTTATTACTAATGTCCATATAAAAGAACATCTGGGTAGCAGTGACCATAACATGATTTAATTTATTGTTAGCTGTAAACAACAAGCACATACGGGAAAAATAAAAACACTGAACTCTAAGAGCTCATTTTCCAAGGCTGAAAGCTGCTCTCCAAGAATTAGACTGGGAGGGAATATTGGCATTGATGAACACAACACAGAAAACACACTGCAAAATATATTCCCAAGAGCAACAAGTTTAAAAGGCTAAAAATCAAACCTATGTGGCTTATGGACAAAAATTAAAAAGCCATAAATAATAGAGAAGAGCTTTTATTACATATAAAAATGAAGGAACGCTATAGTTGATTAAACATTACAAAGAATATAACAGAATACGTAAAAAAGAAATCAAGGCTGCAAAAATGACAGATTGCAAAAGATAGCAAGACAAACCCCCAAAAATTCTTCAAATATATTAATAGTAAAATGTTCCGATCCGAGCATGTAGGCCCTTTACAAAATAATCTAGAGTTGGTGACTGGGGACAAAGAGAAGGCAAAGAGAAGGGGACAAATACCTTCTTCAGCTCTCTGTATACAAAGGAGCATGGGGGATCTCTTGGTACTGACACAGCTCCAGATGATCAACATTGGCTCCCAATTGATATGATCCAAAAATATTTAGACAGAATAAAGGTGAATAAAGCACCTGGACTGGATGGCATACACCCATGGGTCCTTAAAAAAATTAGTTCTGTCATTTCAAAACCATTGTTTCTAATTTTTAGGGACTCTTTAATGACTGGCATAGTACCACTGGTTTGGTTTAAGGCCAATGTGGTTCCTATATTTAAAAAGGGATCAAAATCTTTACCAAGTAATTATAGACCTGTTAGTTTAACTTCTATAGTTGAGAAGATACTGGAGAGTTTAATAAAAGACCACATAGATGAGTTCTTGCTCGAAATAAATATTTTAGGCAACAGACAGCATGGATGCGTTTCGCGTAATAACACATTTTAACTGATGATGATGATGATGTCATTGGTTATTAGGATGCTGGCAGCTAGAAGGTCATAAAAGTGCACAATGAAAACCTGTAGCTTTGTGTACTAAAAGGCAGGATTGATCCACCTGCTTGCTTGTATACAATTGTTGGGCATTTTGCCAGGGCACCCCTGAAGAAGCCTGAAGGCACACCAGGGTGCCTGGGCACCCTGGTTGAGAAAGGCTGGACTAGAATAGAAAATAATAGAATATAAAAAAACAATAGGCTAGAATAAAATATAATAAAACTATCTTCCAAAATTCAAATTTTGAAAAAAATAAATTAGATTTTGAATAAAATAGATTAGAATAGAATAGAAAAGTAAAAACAATAGAATAGAATAATAGTGAAATTCAAATTTTGAATAGAATAAATTAGAATTTGAATAGAATAGAAAAGAACAGAATAAAATGGAATAGAAAAAAACCAATAGAATAGAATAAATAAAAAGAATATAACTGTCTTCCAAAATTCGAATTTCAAATAGAATCTATTCAAATTCAAATAGAAAAAACAATAGAAAATAACCATCTTCGAAAATTCAAATTTTGAATAGAATCAATTTTGAATTCAAATAGATAAGAGAAGAATAGAAAACAATAGAAACTAAGAGAAAATAATAGAAAAAAAACAGTAGAATAGAATAAACGTCTTCCGAAATTTGAATTTCAAATAGAATACATTCGAATTTAATAGAATAAAATAGAAAAAAAAATAGAAAATATAACCATTTTCCAAATTTTGAATTTCAAATAGAATAAAGTCAAATAGATTAAATGGAATAAAAGCACGCCAAATTAAATATAAACACGCCAAAAACATGCAAATCTGTCCAATTTGAGCTACAAAAGTAGCTCCAAAACCTTTTTGAGATTCAGGTGTTCTGCTTCAGGTGGATTGGAGTGTAGATGTGAACCGTCTCCATAGAATAATATTGATTTTTTCCCCCTGAGCGTTTTGGAGCTTCCTGCTAGGTATGCTCAGGTGTGAATGGGGTCTCAGAGCTACACATGCTTAATGGTTTTTGGAGTAGTCAGTGCTATATATGCATAATGGTTCTTGTTTTTCAAATAGGCGTTGGGATATAATCTAGCATATCTTTTGATGTGTAACATCCAATTCTCAAATTAGCTGCGTGTTTTTCAGGCAGCGTTGTACTTTACTCTATACCACACATTTATATTTTTTTATTATTTTTTATATATTGGCAATTATTATGATGTTGTTTGATTTTTTGTGATGGTGTATATTTCTATTGCTTTTCAGATATTCGGAGGAAATTGTTTGCTGAACCTTATATGTCCAATTATTTTCAGTTCGCCATGGCCCATGACTGTCTGCTACTACTTATTTAAATGTAAGTGTTTGATGTATATGGATAAACGTATTTAAGTTTCAGTCTAAATACACACTGAAAATAACCAGTGTCTTTATAAATTTATTCATTAGCCTCCATCTGCTCAGAGGGATCACCAAAGAGGTTCATTTGCTTGCAGGACACCAAAGGGTTACCATTAAAGCCTTTGTTTTTAACTGACATATGGTTATGTAAGGCAAGTATGGCTTTGACAAAGAAAATGAATGACATATGAGAAAATAGCAATATATGTTGTACATTTTTACATGTACATTTTTCTTGTATGAATTACATGCGTCAGGTTTACACTACTTTCTTGAATAAAGCGCAAGCTTTCCCATCAGTCAAATGTAATTGCTAATACCATATTGTCATATTATGTAAAAAGAACCTCTTTATGGTTTTTAAAGATTGAATTCACTAAAATGTTAATTTATTATAATTATTGTTCAATTTTGGTGCTCGGAAAGTCTCTATTTCCAAAAAAAGTATGCTTGTCAATGCCAAAAATGGCTTTGTAGGGTCTGACAATAGGTCCAAGGATTTCATCCCGATACATAATGGCAGTCAGGGTGCCATTGTCTAGCCTGTAGACGTCTGTGCGTCCCTCCATGGATATGCCTTCTCAGACCTTCACTGACCCACCACCAAAACGGTCATGCTCAGCATGTTACAGGCAGTATAACGTTCTCCACGGCTTCTCCAGACCCTTTCACGTCTGTGCTCAGGTTGAACCTGCTCTCATCTGTCAAAAGCACAGGGTGCCAGTGGTGGACCTGCCAATTCTGGTGTTCAATGGCAAATGCCAATCGAGCTCTATGATGCCAGGCAGTGAGCACAGGGCCCACTAGGGGACGTCAGGCCCACGGGCCACCCTCATGAAGTCTGTTTCTGATTGTCTGATCAGAGACATCCACACCAGTGTACTGTTGGAGGCCATTTTGTAGGACACTGGCAGTACTCATCCTATTCCTTCTTTCACAAAGGAGCAGATACCGGTCCTGCTGATGGGTTAAGGACCTTCTATAGCCCTGTCCAGCTCTCCTAGAGTAATTATCTGTCTCCTGGAATCTCCTCTATGCTCTTGAGACTGTGTTTGGAGACACTGCAAACCTTCTGGCAATGGCACGTATTGATGTGCCATCCTGGAGGAGTTGGACTGCCTGAGCAACCTCTGTAGGGTCCAGGTATCACCTAATGCTACCAGTGGTGACACTGACCCTAGTTGTCTGAGCAAGTCATCTACAGTTTGTATTAGCTTTTATTTTATATTACACTGCTTTACCTCTTTACTTGGTGATGTCTGAGGTCAGTCTACATGTATTATTGTCATCTGTTTTAGAATTGATTTGAAACTGACTCTGTACTGGCATTTTTTTACACACCTATAAATAGAAACAAATTGATTGTTTAACATGTATGCATGCCAATATTTTAATGTAAACATACTTCAGATACGTCTTCTTGGAACTGTGAGATTGGTGAATTAAATCTCATTATGTTTATGCAGAACCTCTCTTACATATTGCTTTTTGTATTTTTTTTTAATTTATGGTCTTTCAAATCAAAGCATTGATTGTTGTCTCTGTCTCCCACTGAACTTTTTTACTTGCTGCAGCCAATCTTTGAAATGGCTGGTCTAGTTGGACCCAATGGAAGAATGCTGCAGGTAGCAGGTGAGCGTACTATAAGAAGTATCTGTCTGGGATCAGTGTTGAAATTCAGTGCTCATGTATTTTGTACAACAACTACATCAGTATTCAGTAAATATATTACTTAACTAGTAGATGTCAGCAATTATAAGTTTGTAGCTGCATCTATGATAAACTCTATGTCTTTTCTTTATAATAAAGTTCCTGTTTCCAGTGAAAAAAGGAGATAACACATGTGGACTGTGCACTGTCTGTTCTGTAGAGCTATTTAGAGAATCTCTAACAGGTTATGGGCCCAGTAGCCCAGTCATAACCTGCTACAGCAAATATATGCAAGATACAGCAAAGAAGACTGCAACAAAATAAAATCAAATGGCCAAAGCTTTAATTTGTAAGCCTGAAAAGCCAGAACTACCAGTCTTGTAAATTCAAGAAGAAAATGCTGCTAATAAGAGAAGGTACTTAGAAATGTATAAATTAAGTCAGGTCAGAACAGCTTTCAGATGAGTGGATAGAGAAAGATCAGAATGCTCACAGCACAATCTCTTTTAGCTTAAAAAATTATCAAATCATACATATATGTAAGTGTCAAACTGCTAAAGAAATGCATGAAAGAGTTAATCTCCGCAATAAACTGTATTTGAATAGAAATCTGTACCAAACCAAACTGGTGAAAGGCCAGGATATACAGGTCTACATAAGGCAAACCTTGGAAATGGTTGAATGCCTGAGTAGTATAGGAGAAGAAATAAAAGATTTTAATGTCGCAGCACTATTATGCAGTCGTTTACCAAAAAGTTATGAAACGTCACAGCACTTAATGCACGTTGAGATGATGAATTGACATTGGAATATGTTAAGGGCAAGCTTATGGATAAATATAAACATAAAAAAGCAATAATAGTGACAGTGCCTCTGTTGCAAAGTCTGATTTAAAAATGAAAAATAGAATAAAAAAACAGTAGCATGCAACAAGAGACATGTAAATTCTTTGTATTAAAGAAATAAGGTAATTTAAATGCAGATTGCAGAATATGTTATGTAAAGCTAGAATGCAATAGCAAACTAAATAAAAAAAAACCAAAAGTGTGAAGGAAGAAACTGATTTTTCTTCAGATAATGAGTATACTTTTCAATCTGAAAGTTGCACCTCATCTTTGCAGGCATGGTGTGTTGATTCAGGAGCTGAGTCACATGAAAAATGACAGCAATTTCTTTATTTGCCTTAACCAGAGAAAAAAATCACCACAGCTAATGGGCAAATAATGGGATTGGAAGGAATAGAAGACAGTTTTCTTTACTGTCCTATTTCCCAGGGAGTCACCAGAAAGATACCTGTGAAAAATGTCCTGTATGTCCCTGCTCTTGAAACTAATCCTTTGTCAGTGAAGAAGCTCACAAAACAAGGCAATGTATTGGCAAAGATGACAGTTGTGCCATCACAAAAGGGGATATCTTACTTGCAGATGAAATGTATCAGCTGAACTGCAATGAGGTGGTTAATACTGCCAAGGAGGAAAAACATTTAAGCTGCTTTCACACACAGCGCAGCTGCCTTGTGCACAGAAGTCCCAAAAGAATTAAGAAAATAACTGAGAATGACTATAAAAGTGGAATAAAAATGAGTCCATGTGATCAAACAATTTAATACACCAGCTGTATAAAAGGAAAAAATGACAAGATAAGCCTTTCCAAAGCAGAGTAACAGCAGAGCTAAGAAACCCCTGGACTTAATTCATTCAGATCTTTGTGGTCCAATGGAAATTTTGACTCCAGGAAAGAAAAGCCATTTTTCTCACATTTATAGATGATTACTCCAGGTATACTACACTATTCCTGTTACACAACAAAAGTGAAGTACCAGAGAAACTTGAACAGTATTTGGCTCAAGTAAGCAAAAATTTGGCAAAATGCACACAGACAATGGAACTAAATATACAGGTGATAACACACAGGCATGGCAGAAAGCATGGCATAATATTTCAAACTACTGTACCATACAACCCAGAACAAAATGGGGTTGCAGAAAGAATGAACATTACTCTGTGTGAGAGTGGAAGAACCATTCTGTTTGATGCAGATGTGCCAACCACATACTGGGGGGAGGCAATTATGACTGCATGCTATCTCCAAAATCAACTACAAGGGGAGTCAACTGAAGGGACTCCATGTGAACTGTGGAATGGAAAAGCTCTGAATATGAACCATCTCAAAATTTTTGGAAGCAAAGCCTATGTGCACATCTCAAAAGACAAAAGTACAAAATTAGATGCTTGCGCAAAGGAAGGTGTACTTGTGGAGTACAGTCAATCTCAAAAGGGAAACAGATTTCTACACCGTGACACAAACAAGGTAACCATCAATAGAAGTGTAATTGTCGATGTAAATTCAGTGTGTTCAAAATTTCATGATCTCAATGCTACACAAGCAACACAGCAAAGATGTTTGGCTGGGATGCCTCCACTGCTTCTGGTGGATTTCCTGATTGAAGCCTCTTGTTGCCTGGTTTCCTTTTTTTACAGTATTTAGATTGGCTGCATTCATTTTTATTTTTGTGTCACTTTGTTGCTTTTTTTATGTGATACCGATGTGGAATTTCCTTCAATTTGAGCATCTGTTCTAAACTGGGAATAATGTAAGGAGTATTTGTTGAGTGTTGGAATACATTGTTCATGTATTTGTGTGCAACTACTACTTCAGTACATCAGTGTTATTGTTCAGTATAGAAATATTCTTCAACCAGTAGATGGTAGTGTTTATAAGTTTGTAGCTGCATCTATGATAGAACTCAATTATTTTCTCTGTAATAAACTTCCTGCTTACTGTTTGCAGGCAGATAAACACATGTGAACTGTGCACTGTCTGTTATGTAGGGCAATATACAGAATCTCTACCAAGCAGCCATAGGCAGCAGTGGACTGAGTCTTTATTTTGATCTTCAGTCCATTTTTTTAAAATTTGCTTAAATGATAAACCACCATGGGTTTGTAATGTGTTCTATGTGTTAATGAGTTTCCTAGCTTTTTTATCTCTTTATTTTCTTATTAAAATAAATGAAGTTTACTGTATGCGGCTTTCATTTTCTGTATTCAACTCTGCAAATCTACTAGAAAAAAATATTTTTCCAGAAAAAAAAAACTTTGTGGTATATTTCCAGTCTTTCAATATCGTTTTCTAGCTGGCCTAAAAAGTGGATATATTCCTAAACTAATTTCATCATTCATCCATCCACCCCATAATTAAGGTTATTGTAAACCCATATACACAGTAAATGTGCTTTCAGAACTATTCTGTGCTCACAGAATTAAACTGAAAGACCTGAACATGTCATCTTTACATCATGTAACATGGGCATGCTGGAAGCCATTTTGTTCTTTATATTCTATTTTCATGGTTTCTGAACAAAGATTCTAACAGCAGACATTCTTGGTTTCTTATAGCATGCTTTCCCAGGTTGTAAATTTGGGGGGTATGGTAGTTCCAGACAGCCTGATAGATAAGGACTGAGCATAGTACCAATTTGCAAGATTAATTCAGGATTCCATGTCTCGATTGAACGAAGATGAAGAACTATTTACAATGATTGTTTTCTTCCATGAACATCTGAAAAAGAGTTTATATTCAAAGTTACATTGCATATGGTGTTATTATTATTTGACAAGATTATTTTAATCAAAATGTCAATTGTATTATTATTATTATTATTATTACATGAAGTGAATACTTGCCTAATTAAGTAATTTGGGTTTTATATTACTATCTCAATCTCCATATATATATACATTTTATCTATATTAATTGGTTTTAGCAAAATACATATTGGTATATATTTTGGATATTATGTTTTCAACATTATAAATAATTCATTTTGAGTTTATTATATTACAATATCTGTATGCTACAGAAGTTAGATAATTAAGAAATCTCAGTACAAATGACCTCAGCAAATGTCTGTAAGATGTATAGAGAGAAATTTTGTTATAATCGCTTAGGTAATACATTATTTTAAGTGACACTGGTCCCAGTTTGCCTAACCAGTTCTGTCAAACGAGGGACTACTTCTAAAATGTATAGCATTTCAACCAATTGAAGGTTAGAAGTCAACTACTGACATGGAACCGGAGGTTGTAGGAAAAATCCAAAATTATTCCTAATTCTTTACAGCCCCTTCAGGTAATTGGGATAATTTATTAAAGAACATGATACATTGGTTGATGTCATAATTAGGCAAGATAAACTTTGCCTGCCTAGGTTTTTTTGGGGGGATAAAAGTTAGGAGAAGGACAAATGAAGGGGTAGACAAGGGACAATAGACGGACATACACAGACAGAAGTGAGCTGACCAAAAGCTGACATCACTGATACCATAGAATCTATATTGGTAATGTATAATTTTCATGTTTCTACAGGAAATGTGTGCTCGCCTTATATCTCCAGCTAAACCGTTCAGTCTGATATTGGCTATGGTTAGCACTGGAGTTGATTTTAAATAATTTTAACTGCAGTATAAATTATCTTCATTTCAATTCTCTGAGGGGGAAGATTCTCTTTGAAATATCCACAAAGCTGATTTCAGCTTCTAGTCAGTGGTTTAGTTGGGTATATATGACAATACAGACAACTTAGTGAACATTTGTTCTTGACCTCAGATAGATTCTAAGCTTATTGGATTTTCTTGTGTATGGTATTCTAAATCAGTTCATGTCACTTTGAGCTTTGCCTATATGGTTGTAGAGAGATCATGTGGTCAATTTGCATAGCCATTGTCATATTTTACTGAGTTATTGATAGTTTACTGCGCTGCATTTCTAGACAGTTGGTCCTATTTCATTAATATTTGATAATATTGCTGGTTTGAATTTGTTACAATTATCTTTGATTAGATAATTGAAATGCTAGTTTGATTTAGTTATTATTTATCATCACCAATTATATTTTATTACCATTTTTGCACTGATTTTTATTATTAATAAATATACGTATATTTTTACACATTATTGCTTTTTATTTCGTCTTCAAATTAGTGCAAATAAAGAACTTGGATTATCAGTTGATTTATGAAAAATAGTAGGAAATCGCCTTAATTCCAGATCCCTGCCTGTTTTCATAAATTATATAGTGATTTTTTTTCAGAGCTAAAATCCTGACAGTGCATATGTGCAAGGATTCACTATGTGCTGTGTGTCAAGATAGATTTATGGGTGTCTACTTTCAAAAAAACCTTTTTTTCTCATTTACACCTTTCAAGGAAAACAGACTTTTAGATCATATTACTCTACTTGTAGCCATATAGGATAAATATTAGCAAACAATAAAGATATAGAGATGTTTACTAGAAAGAAATACTGAATGTTTAAGTGTTGGAAACTATTGCTATTCACACAGAAATATCAGGTTGAAACATCTCTACATTAAATAGGCAATGGTAACCATTCTCCATTAAAAAAGGAAACGATTCATTCTGTAATTAGTTATTCCATCTATTGTAGTTTCAGCATGTTTCAGCAGTACTGAATTCATGCAAGAACAGGAAGATTTCTCATTCTCTCTTAGTTGCAATGAGATAACTTTTCCATATGTGCATAAGACCCAGTTCTTCTAGAGTTAGACGCATGCTAACTTGCTTGCTGGTTTTGTATGCCAAACAGGATTTAAGAATGCACCTGATTTCTCCTTCTAGATGATAGAGACACAGATCATTTTTCCTGCTGGGGCTTACTGTCTGAGAACCGAGCAAGAAAATTCCCTCCAGTCTGACAGGGCCATTATCTGTAGTTATCCCAGTTGCTTTAACCACTGGCTTTTAGTGTGTCTGGGTCTTATTTACTGTCTGAAAACCTGGCAAGAGAATTCTCTCTGATCTGACAAGGCTATTAAGCTTTAGGTTTAAAAGAAGAAAACATTTGCAACTGCTGTATTTTGAAATAGAAAAATATCAGCATGTGGCACTGTACTGGGGATGGGTAAATAAACCTATTTCTGAGATCCACCCATCAACACTTTGCACAGCTGGTGGCTCCAAGTCCTAGATGCCACTGACAGTTATGGTCTCTACTACAATAAGGAACCAATCAGAGTAGTTCCCAAGCATGTGATCATTTTGTCAACTATGACATGATTAAATGTAGGTTGGAGGTTTAACTAAAATAATCCTGCAAATGGTACTTCATTTGCCACTGCACCTGAGTTTGACAGGGCTGATCTGTCTAATACTGAAAATGCCAAAAGCAATTACAGTATTAGCAAAAAATTGTTTAATTTACATTTTTACACATCTGTATTCCTATCATTTAAAAAAAAACAAAAAACACAACAAGATTTTTATTTAAACAGTGTACCAAACAAAAGTTTTAAATGCTTAAACACATACATGCACACACACACACACACACACTCACACATACGCACACAAACACACATATATTGTACATGACTTCAAGGATGGGTCCTGGACAGATGGGGTAGCAGGAGTCTCAGAGTTCAACAGATGCCTGGAGAAACTGTTTGTGCTACTGAGAACTGCTAAGAGATCTGTCTCTGCTAGAAATAGTTCTTTGAAATGTGATACCCCTCCTGCAGGTAAAAGTCCTGAGTCAGTGAGACATTATCTAGTTTTTATATGTTGAAGGCAAGTTTATTTTGTTTTGCTATTGTGCTGGAGAAAACCCTTCTTTTTCTGTTGGCTGCTGGCTGCATTATTTTGTTAGGCTTTTGTAAAATAAAGCCATATATTTAAATATTAGCAGAAAAAACAATACAGGGTGCACTCTACTTGTGCATTAACGCTAAAAAAAAAAAAATGTATTAGGATGCAAAAACATACTCACAAGCCATAAAGGTCATAGAAACAGAGACAAGAAGTCAAAGGTGCCAATCGTGGACAGCATGCATCCTTGGATAAAGTGCAAATGCATTTCGGGAGTCGAACTCCCTTTCTCATCTATTGCTCTGATTAAGGGAGTTCGACTCCTGAAACGCGTTAGCACTTTATCCAAGGACACATGGGGGTTTATTTACTAAAGCTGGAGAGTCCAAAATCAGACTCCCTTCTGCATAGAAACCAATCAGCTTCTAACCTCAGCTTGTTCAATGAAGCTTTGGCAATGAAACCTGGAAGCTGATTGGTTTCTATGCAGAAGTGAGTCTGATTTTGGACTCTCCAGCTTTAGTAAATAAACCCCATGCTGTCCACGATTGACACCTTTGACTTCTTGTCTATGTTTTTATGACCTTTATGGCTTGTGAGTATGTTTTTGCATCTTTTTAATAAATTTTTGATTTTTGCATTAATGCACGAGGAGAGTGTTCCCTGTTTTGCTTTTTTCTGCTAGTATCAAGATTCCCCAATCTATCAAGGGCGCACCTCAGAAAATGCACTATTCCATTTTGAGTGCAGCGAGAGAGGTTTGAGTGCCGGTTTCTGGTTATTGTTGATATATTTAAATATATATACAGTATATATAAACTTTATTTTGGTATGCAAATTAATTATAGATTTAATGTTAAATTAACTAATGCATGTCGGAGCTGCAGACCTTGGCTTGGACATCAACGCATCTAAGACCACGCATCAGAAAAGGGTTAAAGCTGACATTGCAGTCCACAAAAACTAAAGCCAGCCAAACAGCCTATCCAAGTATGGATAGGCTGTTTGCACACAAGTTGATCAACTATAGCTGGCAACACTAACCTCCCTTACAACACTTCCCCTCTCTACAACAGCAGATCATTGCAATAATGAGATTTTTTTCGCTACAGTTGGGTGAGGGTGGTGGCTGGATCATGTCTCCTCTTATATGATCCAATCCTCACTTGAAAAATAATATACGTATTTATTTCCGAAACAAATAAAAACAACCCTTAATATTAGGCCCATCCGGCACACCAAATTCTCTGAATTACATTTATGTTATTTTATGAGTATCAAATGTTCATGCAGGAATGCAACATGTCATGTAAAGTTTTTGCAAATGCAGACTTGTGCTTGCAGCGCTATAGAACCAACTTCTGACTTTCCAAACTGACTCATTCTTTCTTAGTGCTACATTGACATTGTGCTAGCTAATCCTTTTCACTTTTTTGTCCCTCAATGTAAAAACAAAAGGAAAAATGTTCTCCTAAGTTGCAAACTAAGTTTTGAATACCACTCTATAATATCCTGGTAGTCAGGAGCCTTGGTTAGTAACATTTTATGGCACATATTTGGGGTAGCGCAATTTAAGTAAACTCTATATCAGGGAAGATTAAAGGTAATGTATTAATTTCTAATGTTTGCATTTTGCCTATTTAAAATGAATTAAACAAAAATCTAGACAACCATATCTGACAGCTCTATCTGCCCCCTTTACAAAGATGTAAAATATGGTGGATACACTTCAAATATTTTTTGGAGCAAAATGAGTTAGGAGCCTTCACGGAAATTTTTGTTCCAAGAAAGCCATTCTTCTTTGATGCCATTGACACATTACAAATAATCCAGTCAGATTCATCTGTTGATTCTTCAAGAGCTGAATGTTTTCTGATGGTGACAAGAACGTACTTTTGAAGCACAAATTGACCATAGCATTCCTATGTAACATAACTGTTGTTTCTCAAGTACATTTTTTCTGCTTTCTTTCCCCCATTTCATTTATTCTTAACTTAAATGCGTCCATTGGGTTTCCTCAACTCTACCCTCAGATATCATTGGTTGCCAAGAGTGATGTGCCCAAAATTGTTAGAACAGAACTAAATAGTCACTGAAATCACGCTAACCTGATTATAACTTCCAGTTATACATATTATAGCACAAGCGTAGATATTATATTATATACAAGCGTAGAGTAAATATACTGTATTCAGAGACAGACTTTCATACAGTATGGTCCATTCACAAATTATTTAAAAAATTGCAAATACTTTAGCATATAAGGTTTGTAAACATATAGAATGATAAGATATAATATACCAAAATTATGTGAATTAGCCCATGTAAGTAATCTGCTGTTTTTTTTTCCTTTTTAGATGCTTAGGTAAATTTATACTTGGAGGCACTTTGATAAGAAAACTATCCCTCACTGCCATCCTTGTGCCTCAAAGTCTCCACTAATACAGGATAAGCTAATGGTGGTAACAAGCATTAACAGATAATCTGATAGAAAACAGGCTAAAGGAGAGCAGAACACTTTTTTGGCTTTGTTATATGACACTGATTCTTTATCCCCTGTGGCCTATGTAGCACCTATTAAACACTATAGTGAAAAGGAAAACATAGTATAATGTTTGCTGGCATGATCTACTTTACCAGCAAATAAATTCAAATACAACAAAGGACAATGACTGAAAAAAATGTCTGAGACGCACCTGTATCAGGATGTACTCAGTGAAATCTGGTCACCGCCCCACTCTTTGCTTCTGCGGTACAGTGGACCCTATAAGCAATGATCTTGCATTGTGCAGCTCCACTTGGCAGTTGTATCCCAATAAGATCCTTTAAAAGGCACAGCCTGATATAGACAGAGCTCAGATGAGTGCTTAAAAATTCTTCTACGCCTGTTCTTATTGACTCTGATGGCCATCAGAGCTTAACAGTAGCTATACTTGAGGTGTGATAAGGCATCAGACTCACTCACTAGTATTAGTAAGCTGGGTTTTTTTGCTAATTGGGGATTTCTCATCTCTAATTTATTACCACATGATCATACAGTGTTATAGTAAAAAGGAGAATATTGAATTATTTTCTTCTAGATTTTAATTTTTTTTACATTGTATGTTTCAATTGTGGCCATCTGTACCAAAAATATCCAAAATTAAACAGAATAAGCATATACATAATAACGTCATTATTCTGTTGATTTAACTATTGTGGTGCATAGTACCCATGTAGGCCATGGTTTGAAACACATAGTCAAAGTAGTGTAAGTTGGGTTAAGGCTAAAGAAGAAAGTTTCATTTTTAATACAGATGAAAAGGTTTCCTATAAAGAAATGCATGGCTTAAATCTAATTATAATAAAAAAAATAAATCAATAAATGGCTTGTGGAGTTGGATGGATATCTAAAAAAACAAGAAGTCTCACTTTAAAGGAAAGTGCTGTACAGCTAATATGTTAATTTCTCCTCTGGTTCTGTAAATTTAAAACATCCTGCCCCACTCATCAAATCCAGAGTTCTCCATAGACAATATAGGCTGTGATACTTCATATTGCTGACTGTGAAATAAAAAAATCAAAAGGCCTGCAATCCTCATTGTTGCTGTTTTTGCATGGTTTGTGTCTTTTTTTGGTGGAATAGTGTACTGCACACTTACAGTTTACCCACTCTGGGTCTCTACACCAAGGACTGAACTGCTAGCAGGCTAGGGTTTCAGCATTGCCTACTCTTATTTTTGCCAGTTCTAGGTGTACTGATACAGAGTGGGCTAATATTTTCATTCATTCTCCGTTCCTATTCTGTGGTGTTATAATATTGGATTTGGTTAGTGAGATATTGAGCCTACTCAGCCTAGGTCATTATTCTGTTGATTTATCTATTGTGGTGCATAGTACCCATGTAGGCCATGGTTTGAAACACATAGTCAAAGTAGTGTAAGTTGGGTTAAGACTAAAGAAGAAAGTTTCATTTTAAATACAGATGAAAAGGTTTCCTATAAAGAAATGCATGGCTTAAATCTAATTAAAATAAAAAAAATATCAGTAAATGGCTTGTGGAGTTGGATGGATATCTAAAAAAACAAGAAGTTTCACTTTAAAGGAAAGCGCTGTACAGCTAATATGTTGATTTGTCCTCTGGTTCTGTAAATTTAAAACATCCTGCCCCACTCATCAAATCCAGATTTCTCCATAGACAATATAGGCTGTGATACTTCATATTGCTGACTGTGAAATAAAAAAATCAAAAGGCCTGCAATCCTCATTGTTGCTGTTTTTGCATGGTTTGTGTCTTTTGTTTGGTGGAATAGTGTACTGCACACTTACAGTTTACCCACTCTGGGTCTCTACACCAAGGACTGAACTGCTAGCAGGCTAGGGTTTCAGCATTGCCTACTCTTATTTTTGCCAGTTCTAGGTGTACTGATACAGAGTGGGCTAATATTTTCATTCATTCTCCGTTCCTATTCTGTGGTGTTATAATATTGGATTTGGTTAGTGAGATATTGAGCCTACCCAGTTGAATGAGATGACGGGGGAGATGGCACAAGGCAATTAGCATAAGGTGCATGAATGTATAAATACAGGCCTGCCTCTTATTCTAATGTCATTGTGTTGGAGAAACATTATATTTGCAGGTGCTATAGGTATATGTTTGTAAGTTTGCTGGATGAGTTAACCCCCCCACACCTCCACCAACCCAACTAATTTAAATTGTGTTAGAGGAGCTTTAGCATTAGCATCTTGGAAAATAGAGAGACTCTTATATATTCTGCACAGGGTCCTAATTTGTTATCTGAAAAAAAAAAAAAACATACAAGACATCCTCCTTTTAAAAGTCACAAATAATCACCTAAGGAAAAAGTCACTTTAAGGTTTAAGTTGATCTAACTTTTTTGAAACGTTATGCTTAATGTAGCTTTCAATACTTAAATCACTACAGTTTGCAAAAGTCTGAAACAAATAATAAGATCAAGTGGGATTGGTGGTTGAATTTCATTTCCATCCAGTCGCAAATAACGAAGACGGGGTCCGAGAGGAAAATGAGAGTCAAATTCTTCTCTTACTTCATTGGGACAGTTAATAGTTCCGTTAATATCTGCAAAATAGAAATGTGCACAAATAATTTGATACAAGTGATTAGATGTTTCATAAGATATCTAAGAAACTATGACATTTATGATGTTTAATGGTGAAACATGAAGTTTACCAGCATTGTACACTTTTTTGGCTTGCTGCACTGTAAGATTTGTTCAATGTAAGGAAACAAACTAAATAATTTGAATCATTTGAAAGCAAAAGAAAATGGAACACAAGTGCATTAGAGAAGAGGTGCGGATTTGCTGCTACCATGAGTTCACATCAAAACCTGTATATTTGCGGACCCAGCAAAATAATGTAAGTTTTGCCCATAGTAACGCCCTGACTGTCCTTTAAACTTAAAATGTTACTAAACCCATGACCCTGCATTCATTATATCAGGTCTCACACAGTACACAGAATATGGAAATGCAATTATTTTAGTAAATATAAACGGCTAAATACTTTTTCTCATCAGCAGTAAATTGCAGTCTTGTGACTTCTATCAGTGTCCAGCTGAGCACTGGTTAAAGCTTGTAGTAGTTTTCATTCTCCTCTGACTGTCCTCTGAAGCTGCATAAACCCTGTCCCTCTTTCTGGATAGCGCTTATTGGCCCTGTGCCGATCACATGCACCCTCCCAAAGAAAAAAAAAAGATCAGGGAACTTTTTCTGTATTTCTAGCGCATAGAGAAGCCCATTGAATTGAATGGGCTGCCCTACATGTGATTTACATCTTTCTCCACCCCATCCGTACACCTTTGCATCCTAAATTTCCCTCCTAACCTCTGTATCCCAAACCACCCCCATCTTCTTCACTCCAACTCCCCACCTTAACTCAACATGCCTCCTCTGCACATCTTTGCACCTTCCTTTCTTACTTCTGTACATCCCCTCTTTGTTGACCTGTGCACCCCAAACTGTAATTCCTTTTCTGCCTACCTCTGCATAGCCCCCCTTCACTTTGCTTACCTGTAGAACAAACTGATGGCAGGTTCAGTGACCACAGTTGCAGGCAGGACCTTCAACCATGCCCGTTTACCTTCTCAGTGGGCAGCATTCAGCAGAGGTGATGGTGGCTGGAACCTCAGGGGGCATACTATACATATGACTGCTGCATTGCTGCCATTATTTACATATGAATGTCGCTTCTATTTGCATATGAATGGCACTATTTACATATGAATGCCGGTTATTTACATGTGAATGCTGATATGGCTTGCACATCTGCCCATGGCAATAGCATAAGTGACAGCACTTCCCACTGAGATATGGGGACACAGCACAGGATCAAGACTTTAAGGGACAAGGGAATTTAAACAGATGGCAAGTATGGGCTAGCTGCTTTGGGCCCCACAACAATGACTGGGCCCAGGGCAGCTGCCATTTTTTTGCCCCTCCTTAAAGACGACCCTGATTGATGTCTGTATTTGATATGTTATTAGAAAAGATGAGAGCATGAGAGTCCAGGTAAGAGTTAAATATTTATTAGACTCAGCCACATATATGGAACCATATTGTTCATCAGTGAACTAAGAGACCATATTCCAACAAGCAAAGTGCACATATGTGATCAACTAGTCTTTACTTCATTGGTATAAAAAGGGTCACAAGAACATCCAAATATGAACTAGTTAAAGTGTTTGTAAAGGCTCTAGGTTTTTTACCTTCATGCATTCTATGCATAAAGGTAAAAAAAACTTCTGTGTGCAGCAGCCCCCCCCCCCAGCCCCCCTAATGCTTACCTGAGCCCCATTGCAATCCAGAGATGCGCACAAGAGCCTCGGCTTTTCAGAGACTATCTCTCCTCATTGGCCATTGGCTCCTGCTGCTGTCAATCACAGCCAGGGAGCTAATAAGGAGAGAGAGTGGGTACGGCCGAGCCGTGGCTCTGTGTGTGAATGGACACACAGATCAGTGGCTCAGGAGCGAACTTGCTTGTGTGCCCCCATAGCAAGCTTTTTGCTCTGGTGGCACTCGGCAGGAAGGATGGGCCAGAAACGCCAATAGGGGACCCAAGAAGAGGAGGATTGGGGTGGCTCTATGCAAAACCACTGCACAGAGCAAGTAAAGATACCATGTTTGTTATTTTTTGTGAAAAAAAAAGCCAGGATTTGCAAACATACAGTGTATGGCTATTAAACCGACCAAAGTTTAGTTATCCACTCCTAACCTGTATTCAATGTTCTTCTCTTCTATCCTTCCATACTCAAAATATCCCTACACTGAGGTGCAAAAAGTTTTCAAAGCAATGGCAATAATTATATTGAAGTAGTACTGTATATTGGAAAATCGACTGTTAAAAATATGCAAACTGTGTATTTATTGATTCAAGTCTACTTTACTTCGGCAAAGGGTAATCTAAGTTTTAGGGTTAGAGTCTCTTTTTATTGATGTCTGTGCCCCAGCTGAGAGACTGACCCACCGTTTTAATTTTGGTGACTTTTGTACAAAAAGTGATGGGAAATCCCCCCTCCCTCAAACAAATTGGATTGTTGTGGGAACAGGAAGGGAAAAACTTCCAATGGAGAAACCAAGAATATCTCCTCTTACTTCCTGCTGTGTATTTTGGACAGGAAGTGAAGGGAAATCTCCCAGAAGGGTCACAACAAATTCCTGATGGGATATCAACCAGTCCCTATTCTAGGCAAAACGAAAAAAAAAATTAATTCTTAAGACACTTGAATTGTCTGCTTTTCACCCCCCACCATTTACCTCATCTTGTCCATGGATGAAGAATTAAAGATGAACACTTTGAAAATTAAAGTAGACATGGGTTTAAATCCATACAAAACGTGCATATTTTTAACAAAATATGTTGTGCTATGGTGTTCAACCCCTATATTCAAAATTGAATATTTTTACTGTAATCTGGGATACTCTTCCTTGGAGATAGGCAAAAATCTAACTGCCTTTGCCTGGAAATGACCTTGAATCTATGGTCACTCAAAGTGAATTCTAATAATCTTAAAATTCAGATCAGAGAGTGTGCTGTTCTGTCTTTTGACTTTTTTTGCATCATATAATTATCACTTGCTACAGTTTGCTGACCTACCTCAGAGACTTAATTTGTTTTATTTTACCTCTGTTATCATAGCATATTAATATGTAACATAACATCTATTATACTGGAGGAAAGGCAAAAGAAAAGACTAAATTAAAACATATTTTCTGCTAATAACTATTCGGAATTTGTATCTGTCAGCATCTATTTTGTCATCTAGGCAGTTTAATGAAGGGTCTGGAAGATTAAACAACTTTGCGTGTCTTTTTCTCATAAAGTGCTGGCAAGGCTGTTCCTAGCCATTCTTTTGCCTGTGGTAAACCTTGAACCCTCAACTTGAGCTTTCTGCTATAACTATAAAAGCATATGTGCAATGTGCCATTATAATGTGGGGAAAGAGAGTTTGATTGATGAATGTAATACCTATTTCTTAGTGTCAAATGGCAAGAAAGTTGCAAATTTTAATTTTTCACAAGTAAACCTGCAATTGGCAAAGGATTAATGGTAGTTCTTTGCTAGCAATTGCTGCCATTTTTCAAGAAAGTGTTGCTATGATACCAAAAATATTTTCCACATTACCAGAGTATATTACTTCTTACTAGAAGGATACCATTCTAGCACACGTTTGCTACTGTTGTGTTTTACCAGAGACTGCTATGAAAATTGTCCATTACCATGTAGACCCATATAAAAGTTGCATTGTATGACAGACCTCTGCCTGCTCTTTTGATTAATTTATTGTTATAACCCTCCTCCTTGAAGATGCTGGAATTGTTGAGCAAGAATTGCAACAAAAAATTTGAAGTCTTTGAGAGCATCAGTGAGGGTTTACAAAACAGATCACCTCTGCTACAGGTGATGCCTTTTCAGAAGGACACTGTAAATAGAAAATTGTATCCTATGGAGGACAGGTGGCTAGACAGTTGACAGTGAGTAACAATAAGGGATGAGCTTCCAACACTCAAGCTGTTGAACAAACTGACCATATTTGGCCAGGTTGCCCATACAAACCTGTCATTTAGCAGTGGTAGCTTTACTGCTGCTACATGACAGATTCATGGCCAATTTCCAGCTGCAGATCCTGAGAGATGTCAGTGACCAAATATGGCAAACATATCAGGTGGCAGATCTTTGTGGCTGCGGGCAACATTGCAGGTGGAGGGCCATTATAATGGCAGATCATCATAATAAATGCTAGATCTACATCGGTCAATGAAATTATTCACAATAGATTTACACTAGGGGGGATTGTTTACATTATTTGAATGAAGCAATTGGTAAAGGACTTTTTCACTCTAGGTTTGTGTACCTTCTGCTCATTCCCCTTGGCGGGCAGATATCTGGTAGCTCCCTTATTATAAATATGACTTCAAGATTCTGATAAGCCCCCACTCCACTTTTGGGGGAAAGGATGTGGTGATGAGCTCTTTGTCCACTCAACATGAAGATACAGTGTCTGAAGGGGGGGCGGACTTTGCAAGGTACTTTCCCAATGTTGAATGCCATGTGGTCAATGACATCATTCAGGATCCTTTGCCAATTTGTTTACGAACACCATCACCACTGAACATAGATCTGTCATTTAAAGGCAGTATTTCTAATGCTGCATAATTCCAGATCCCCGTCCAGCTGCTGTTTTTAAACAAACTGGCTGGGAATATCTCATTTAACCACTTGCCCTCCTGAGGATTTACCTCCTTCCTGACCAGACCATTTTTTGCGTTACGGCGCTGTGTTACTTTAACTGACAATTGCGCAGTCATACAACACTGCACCCAAATGACATTTACATCCTTTTTTCCCCATGAATTAAGCTTTCTTTCAGTGGTATTTGATAGCCTGTGCAGTTTTTATTTTTTGCATTATAAGCCAAAAAATTACCGACAATTTTGAGAAAAAAAACAACATTTTGGACTTTTTGCTATTAAACATGTCCAGTAAAGAAATTTTAAAAATCAAATTTCAGCATAAATGTATGCCAAAATGTATTCTGCTACATGTCTTTGCTAAAAAAAATCCCAATATGTGTAAATTAGTTGGTTTACGTGAAAGTTATAGGGTTTACAAATGGTGGTATAGATACTGGGATTATTTTTTCTACTAGTAATGGCGGTGATCAGCGAATTTTAGCGGGACTGAGGGACTGCGGTGGACATTCTGACACTGGGGGGGAACTAACTTGGTGTAATTGACATCCCCAGTGACACCAATACAGTGATCTTATGCTGATGACACAGAAATCTATCTTTCTACTCCTCACCTCACCCCTTCAGTCTCCTCTCGCATTTCTAAGCGACATATCGGCATGGATGTCACTCCACTTCCTCAACCTCAATCTTTCCAAAACTGAGCTCTTAATATTCCCTCCAGCCCTTGCCCCCTCCCCTGAGTTCTCCATCAAGATCAATAACACAACCATCAGTTCCTCCCCTCATGCCAGGGTGCTAGGTGTAATCCTAGACTCCCATCTGTCCTTTCAGCCCCAATTCCAATCACTGTCCAAATCATGTAGACTTCATCTCCACAACATTTCAAAGATGCGCCCATTCTTAACCTCGAAAACTACTAAGCAACTTATTCATTCCCTTGTTATCTCTCGCCTTGACTATTGTAACTCCCTCCTCATTGGCCTACCTCATCGCAGGCTATCTCCTCTTCAGTCTATCATGAATGCTGCTGCCTGACCCATCCACCTTACTAACCGTTCTGTATCTGCCACCCCTCTCTGCCAATCCCTCCACTGGCTTCAAAACATTCAAAACATTAACAATAACATATAAAGCCATTTATAACTCTGCCTCAAATTACATCACCAATCTTGTCTCCAAATATCACCTAAATCATACTCTCCGCTCCTCGCACGACCTCCTGCTCTCTAGCTCCCTTGTCTCCTCCCATGCTCATCTCCAGGACTTCTCCAGAGCTTCCCCATCCTCTGGAACTCTCTACCCCAATTTATCAGACTATCGTCTACTCTGCTCACCTTTAGGCAATCTGTGAAAACCTATCTCTTTAGGGAAGCCTATCCTGCCCTCAGCTAATAATGGAATCTTCTACTCTTCCAACCAGTCCATCCACCACAGTTACTACCTTTTGTACCACTAGCCCCTCTCTCCTAGATTGTAAGCTCCAAGGAGCAGGGCCCTCCTATCCCTCTTGTATTGAACTGTATTGTTGCTGTATTGTCTCCCGTTATATTGTAAACCGCTGAGCAAACTGTTGGCGCTATATAAATCCTGTATAATAATAATAAATAATAATAATCAGTGCTAATAAAAGCACTGACACTGTACTAATGGCACTGGGCAGGAAGGGGTTAACATGAGGGGCGATCAAAGGGTTAACTAAGTGCTGGAAGTGTTTTACTAGGGGGTGGAGGGTGTGTGCTTTACTATAAGCACACTGATCGGGATGGCTGTGCTGTGCTCAGCCATCCCAAGCAGTGTGCTTGAGCTGTCAGGGAGGAAGACTGTTTGTAAACAAAACAGTCTTCCTCCCCGTCGGTGATTGTTGGTAATCACCGGGTGCCGGCAGGTAATTACCTGCCGGGACACGGTGATTGACATCCGCGGCTGCGAATGTCGGTTCAGGTAGGGCGGCTGTGTGTCTTGCGCATGCCCCCTATCTGGAAATGTAAAATCATGTATACATAAGTGATTTTGCGCACAGGTGTTGCTGTGGAGCAGTATATCTGCTATATGGTGGCGTGGAAATGGTTAATCAAGAGTTTTCATGGTGACATGGAGGTTTATGTACCAAATGATGTATATGCTTGTAAGTACACAAAAACGTCTGTGAAAATCTGGCAAAATGACAGAAGAAAATAAATACTGTATATTTTACTAAATGTAACAATTCTGTGTTTTTATCCATATTTTGGCTTCTATGATTTACTGTTGAGAGACTACTGATCCAAAAAAGTAGAGACTATTCCAAGTTGGCTGTTATATTTTTACATTGTTTTCGTATTACATGCTTGGCCCACCATTATTTAACGCATGCATTTATTTATTTCCTTTAATAAATTGACTTTAGTGTATTTATGCTGTATTTACCAGGCGCTTTTGGTTTTTGAGGTAAATACCGCATAAAGGGATAGTGAATTTCCATTTTCAGCATCACATTTGATGTGTCAGATCACCTAAATACTGCATGCGATCTGCTTTAGTGAATGGAGCCTAGAATGATATACAGTATATATTCTTTGCAGGCCTGGAGCAATTACACTTTTTGTCCTAATCTGACAGGTTTACTAATACTTCTAACATTTTGGTACTAGGCAATGCGGTTAACATTCCAACCCTCTTAAAACATGCATTGACTGGGTTTAAAAGTACTGTCATTTAAACTAAACAAATAAAATTGTCAGCCTACAGTCTATAGAAGCTCCATAAGCACAGTGATCTGAGGGGGTTTCTTCCATATTCTTTCAATTCCCTTTCAGCAGGTGGTGTTTTTGTAGTATGAAAAATAGCCTGCAGACAAAAAATATCAAAGCACACATTTCTCATTCAGCCCTGTCAAACATGAAAAGATCCTAGAGTCCAAGGGACATTACCTCGTTTATATCCAGCAAAAGTTAACGCTGATAGGCTACTGGTGATATTTTTTACTCCAAGATATATTTGCAGGTGGTTTTTTAAAAGGTATAAATTAAAAACACATGAATGTTTTTTTGCCTGCTGAAACCCCACAGTTTGTTTAACATATGTATAACATTATGTATATTCTAGCCAGCCATCTTCTGTGTGTACTTGCAGCAATAAAATTCAATAAAGCATTGGGTAACCATTGCCTGATACTACCAATATTGTCATCAATAATAGACTATAATGATGTGTGTTTGTTGTCAACCTACCAAACATCCCTGATATGATAGATATCAGGAGAAACTTTGGTTTCAGTGTTAAGGCCTGCCACAAGATGACACAGGCACAAGGGGCATATACAAAGTGCACAGTAAACATCTATCATGGTTTATAAAAGCATACAACTGTTTTCTAAGACTGAGATATTGCCTGCTAGTCATCCTTTTTTCTAATAGTTTACAGCCACCATGGTCAAAAGTTCATTAGGTCTATTACCATCACATACCTAGGTTGACACTGGAATAACTCTTACCTTTCCCTGCCATCTTCCATTCACGAGGGATGGGAAACCACCACAATTGGGAATGTTGATCTCCTGGGTCTCCCAGAGTTCTCAGAAGTTTCCCCTGCTGACCTCCATGTCATTGCAAGAGACAGCAGAGATGTGGAGGTCAGCAAGCAGCACCAGTGAGAGCTGCAGGGACCCAGGAGATTAACCTTTATAAAAGTGTTGGTTTTTCTGTGGATATCAGAGGACCATTCCTCACAAATGTTGGTCAGCACCACAGATAACAAGAAAGGGGAATGTGTACAATATTTTATTACAATTTGCCGACATTTAGAACATTTGGTATTGTATAAGGGTCTCTTTAAAAGACAGTACACACCTAAACTAAATGTTGCGGTAGAGGTCAAAAGATGACCAAACAAAATGAAAAAAGAGATGCTTTAGGGCAGGGATGGGCAAACTGCGGCTCTCCAGCTGTTGTGGAACTACATTTCCCATGAGGCATTGCAACATTACAAAACTGACAGTTACAGCTATGACTTGCAGAGGCATGATGGAACTTGTAGTCCTGCAACAGCTGGAGAGCCGCAGTTTGCCCACCCCTACTTTAGGGAAATAACTTAATAAAGTAAGACCATAGCAACTTTTTGCTTTGCCTGAGTGAATATCTACAGTAAAGACTCATTAGGATTGACAACTGCTTTAAGTGTTCCAGAGGAAGGGCACATACCCCCTTCCCCCCAAAACCTGAAAGTATTGAGCCCTTCAAAGCCTCAGGCAGGTAAACAGTATGGTGAGGAAGTGGTAAGCAGTAAGTATCAGTGCAAAGGGGTTAGGTGACAAGATTAATTGAAACATAACTTTCAATTTAACAGAATTACATTCAATGGTATTGGTCTCTAGAATAATCGATGACAGCAATACTCTTTAGTTATAAATATAATTATTCTGGGAATTTGTTTAATGTCATAGCTGTGCTTTAGAGCAAATATATATGTATTAGTTTCTTAATTTCAGCACAGGGCAAAAACATGTAAAAGAAGCTGCTGAATAGAATAGTATCAGCCGTTGGCATCAGGCCTAATCACTATTTGGGTATAACAGTGTCAAAGGTAGGGTCACAATAAGGAAAACAGAACAGCAGCAAAAAATATGTCACAATGGAAAAGTATCAACTTCAAGGCCTGAGGCCCATAAAACTTCACACACATTGGATCAATAAAACGATCAAAGGACCCACACTGAATCCAGTAGATTGACTGACATAATTCACCAGAATGCTGCGTAACATATTAAAAAGGCAGAAGAAGAAAAAAAGAAAAACAAGAAAAAAGGAAAGATGGCGACTACTATGTGGACATAGAATAAAGAGAGAGAAAGGTAGGAAAGAAAAGAGAGTGTGAGCGTGTCTTGAGGGGCCTAACTGAATAAACTGGGGGGGGGGGCTACCCAAAATGGGAGTAGATTAAAAATTTGTGTACCAAGCAGAGCGAGAGAAGCTAAGAAAGGAGTTCCAAGTCAGAATTGGTATGAGGTGGAGGCGGAGTGTCCTCAATAACACTCTTGGGGGTAAGAAAAGCTTTCACATTATCTGACGTGGAGAAATGGATCCAAATATACCATAGGGTAGTGAATTTCTGGAATGTATGATTGTCTAATGCCATCATCTCTTCCGTGTGTAAAATATTGTTCATCATGGAGCCCAAGAGCATGGAAAGTAGCACTATCTCAGGGGTGGGAGGATTCAAAGACTTATCATAGACCCTAGTGTAAATGGCAAAGGCTTTTCTCCAAAAACGTTTGTATCTTAACGCAGTCCCATCAGATGTGTAACCCCTCGCAGAGTCACATCTCCAGCAGGTGTTAGATGTAGATGGGAACATCCGATGTAAGGAAGAAGGGTTCCTATACCACCACAAGAGAATTAAACATTTTTTTATAGCTTTTCTTTAAACAAATTGTAGAATGGTAGTCTTATAGTTCTAGCACTTGTCAAAATGGCTGATGTGTCTAAGAGTACATTGGAGCTGATGTAAGCTCATAAGTGGTAAATAACGTCACCTAAACCTCTGCTATAGGATGCTGTTTTTTACAGTGCAAGGCTGCTTTTTAGCCTCAAGATGCACAGATAGAGAGATAGATAAAGAGGTGCGGCTCCACCTTTAGAGGCAAAAAATATTATATTTAGTGCAGAAGCCATGTTAGGTAAGTAAACAAGTCTAAACTAGACAAGAATATGTTAGGCTATAAATGTCAATAATACCAAATGTGCACTAAATTAAATCATGGCATGCATGAAATACAGCTTTAGTGGCTACAAAGATATTTTAAGCTTCGGGGAGTCAAGATTTGTAAATATTCTATAGATTAGGCTATTTATATTATGGTATTAGAAATGACTAATGGGTCATAAGAATTAGCTCATCCTTTCTTAATGATTACATACACTCTAAACATAACTTCTTCAAACGTGTATCTTGATGCACAACCCTACCCATCTTAGGTGCTTGTAACATAATCCATTCACCTGTGTGAAGAACCTAAAATGTATTGACTTCACAGTGCTCAGAACTACATATTGATAATATGGATTGTAACAAAAGTCTTCAAAGGTGTATTATGATGCACAAAGCTAACCATCTTAGGTGCTTGTAACATAAACCACTCTCACCTGTATGGAGGATTCAAGCTATATTGCCTACATTGTGCACAAAACTTTACACACACACACACACACACACACACACATATATATATATATATATATATATATATATATATATATAAAAATACATGCTGAATATATACTATGGAGTTGGTAAATATTTGTATATAACTTGTTAACATTAGGGTTGATTTACTAATAACAAATATGCTGATCACTTTGCAAGGAAAGAAGGTGCTTTGCAAGAGAATTTGCCCCAGAACTTAGTAAATGAGGTGAAGCTCTACTGACTTCTATCATCCACTCAAGTACTAACAAAAATGCAATTTTTTTTTTCTAGCATGTGATTGGGTATTATTTGCAAAGGGAAACTTGACCACATTCACTAAGCTTTTGGGTAATGTCCCTGGCAAAGTGCAACTTCGCCTGAAAAGTGAGCAGACTATTTCCCTTTAGTAAATCAACCTTGTCTCCCAGTGGACCTCATTTTTCATGTTTCAACATCAGATTCAATCTTACAGCTAAAAAAAAATGAAGGTTTTAATCTTATTGATTGTCTGGGGAAATACAACCAATTTTTTGTTTTTTTTATGAAGGAGCTCCGTTTTAAGCTAGCCTTAAACCTTGTAGTCCATAAATAAGAGTGAAATAAATCATATTAAGTATAATTTGTCATATAGTTTAAAGCGGTTACAGCTAAGTAATGCTCTGATAATGCTTTTATCTGCCTATTTTTCCAGATGGTCTGCACCATCCTTTGTCAGACTCTTTTCAGAGTCAGCATCTATATGGACCTAAAATTAAGGCTCGAGGATGATGCTCAAGGCTCAAGGACTCATAACAATGCTTTATTCTTACCTGCAAGAAACTAATGACATAATTTCCAAGAAGCATTCACAGTTCTCCATTCAGGCAGAAACTGGTCAGTCACTTGAATATAGCTCAAGAACCGATTTTCAATTATAAATATTCAGTAGTTTTTAATTATGATGTATATTGTGACATAAAATGTGATCCTGCAGATTTGTAAAGGTAATGATAGGTCTGCCATAACACCTGTTTCCAAAAGCCTCTCATAGAAACACATATTTATATCAGAAGCCACATACTAATTCCAAGCAGTAAAAATTAGCCAATATAACTTCAATTCAAGAGAAGGTTATTGCCCCCGGAATTAGTATAAAGACTGTGGGGAGAGTTCCGGGGTGAAGCCTGAACATGGCGGCACGGGAGAGTGTGCTGTAAGCACTCCTCGATAGCCTCCCCTGAATATCTTCCCTAGGTGTCTCTCTCAGAGAGACCAGCGGCACCGGAGGGTGAGCGGAGACTCACCCGGTGGAAGAGGGAAGCCTTGGTGGTGAGCCTGGAGCCTGGCAGGATCCTGGAGAGTGACGATCGGGGGGTTCCCTGGGAATCCTCACGGCGGCTGCAGAGGAGGAGCAGGAGCAGGGTTGCCAGGGAGACGGACGGAGCGGCGCAGCGGTGAAGACATGTGGGCAGCCATGAAGGAGCCTTGGAGCTTCAGGAGAAGGAGAGGAGAGACTGCCTGTCAGCTTGACGCTCCAGCACTTGGCGTCTGGGTGAGCTGGTGAATTAGCGGAGGTGGGGGGAATGCAGCCACACTACCTCCAAACTACACCACCCCCAACTTCAAATCCCCTCAAATCCCCCAACTGATATATCGGCATCGTATACATCATATACATATATATAAAGAGACCCATAGGAATTCCCCTAAGAGAGCACGGCTACAGGAGAGGACTACATTGAGGAAGACACTCCAACATGGAGGGTGAGTGATAACTGTGATATCTGTGGGGTTTTTTGCAACTCTTTATGCATTATCTATAAACTGGACTTATGCTCTTGAACCTGATTTATATTGGATCTCCTGGTGCCTCTAAAAAAGACATTTTATCAAACATTGAGTCTGAAATAAGGATATAGGGGATTCCTAGGGAGGGTCTGAAGACCTGGAGGAGTGAAAGAGGAGTTCCGAAAACAAAAGTAAAGCATTAAAAATCAACATGAAAGGAAAAAATACTAAAGGGAGTGGGTCTAAGAGCTCCCAATCTAGTACAATTAAAAAGTATGTATCACAGGGAAATTTGACTCCAGAAAGAACGTTGGGGGTAAGTGAAAAAAGTGAATTGGAAATAAGTCTGGATAACAGCCCAAGACTATCCCTGGGACCGGTATATAATAGTCAACAATTAAAGGAAGGGACTGAATCAAGAGAATATGAAAGAGATCTGCAAATACCTAATAAAAAGGAAATGGTGGAGATGTTCAAAAATCTGGAAAAATCAATAAAGCAAGAGATGGGGACAATTCGGGAGGAATTGCGGCAAATGTTAACTAGGGTGGAAGAAATAGAGGAAAAGGTTCAAATTCATTCCCAAGTTGTCCCAAAATTAGAGAAATGGATAAAAGAAGATAGAAAAGAACAGAAAAGATTGCTTTTTATGATGGAAGAACAAGAAAACAGAGAAAGGAGAAATAATCTTAGAGTAAGAGGAGTCCCAGAGTTGGCAAAGGGGGAAGATTTAAAAGAACTAATCGACAAAATATTGAGTTCCATAATGGAGAAACCAGACGTGGAGACGTTTAAATTGGATGGAGTCTGTAGGATAGGAAAATATCAACAAGAAAAAAGATTAGAAAAACCAAGAGATATAATTGTTAAATTCCATGATTTTGTAGATAAAGAAGAGATATGGAAAAAGATCAAAGGAAGAACAAGTATTGCATATGGTGGAAAAGATATTCAAATTTTTGCAGATCTAACAGCAGAGACCCTGAGAAGAAAGAGATCACTGAAACCCCTATTAGAATTGATGAAAAAGCATAATGTGAAATATAGATGGGGTCGTGCAGTGAGTTTAATCGGTTGGAGAGATGGAATCACAGCAATATTAAGATTCCCAGAAGATATGGAAGACTTTTGTGATAAACTTGGTCTGCAGAGAATAGTGATACCGGGTTGGGAAGTTGAGGAGGGAGAGTTATGTACTTTTGGAGAAGGAAAGTGGCAGCTGGTCAGAAGAGGAAACAGAGAGTTAATAGACAAGGAGACACCGGGGAGGAGGGGGGGAAGGTGAGCGGTCATGGGTGGAGCCGAACCCCTAGGGAGGGATCAGTGGAGGATCATGATCCAAAGGCAAAGGAGGCCTGGGGGGGGAGTGAGGGGAGGGGGATGGAGGGGGAAGGGGGTGGAGGGGAGGGAGAGAATTGGGGTGGGAGTGGGGATAGAGGTTTTTAAAACTGACATCTTGTATGAAAGGAGAGGTATGGGGAAGGGGAAGAGGAAAGGAAAGGGTAAAATAGGAAGAAGACAAATAAAATATGGAGGAAATACGCTTTGTAACCCATAATGTAAATGGATTAAATTGCCCAGGTAAAAGATTTAGACTATATAGAGAACTACAACATAGAGAGGCCTCAGTTGTTTTTTTGCAGGAAACACATCTAGAGTTAAAAAAAAATATCAAGTTAAACTCTAGACAACACCCGACATGGTATTACGCAGATTCCCCAGTTAAGAGAGCTAAAGGTGTAGCTATAGGATTTGCAAAAAATATTAGATTTGAACTGGAAGATAGAAAGACGGACCCGGAGGGGAGGTTTCTGTTCTTGAAAGGTAAACTACAGGACATAGAATGTACGCTTGTAAACATATATTGCCCTAATAAGAAGCCAGAGATGTTTTTGAAAGGGGTTATGAGAAGATTGATGGACTTTGGAAAGGGATATCTAATAGTGGCGGGAGACTTTAACATATGTATGGATCCACAAATAGATACAACATCTAGAGTACAGAGAGGGGAAAATAGGTCCATGGGATTATTGAAAACGGTGATGAAAGAGTGCCAATTGGTGGATAGCTGGAGAATTGTTAATATGAGAGATAGAGATTACACCTTTTTCTCTAGTGTACATAAGACATACTCTAGATTGGATTATATTTTGGTGGACCATCAACTTGTTGAGGATCTGGTTAAAGTAAAAATAGAAGCAATGACTTTCTCGGACCATGCACCTGTAGTATTGGAATTAAGATGGGGAGGGAAGGTGTCAGGAGGCCTATCATGGAGGTTGAATGAGACACTCCTCATGGATCCAGATACTGACCGGAAGATCAGGGAGGAAATAGAGAGGTTCTTTGAGGAAAATGAAACAGGGGATGTATCACTAGCTACAGTGTGGGAGGCACATAAAGCATATGTAAGAGGAATCCTTATTGCGATTGGGGCGAAGAAAAAAAGGGAAAGACGAGAGAAGATCAGTGGGCTTTTGAAGGAAATAGCTGAGATGGAACTCCTACATAAAAATAACATAAGGAAAGAGATAGAGCAAAGAGTGATAAAAAAGAGGGAAGAATTAGAGAAGGTAATGGAGGAAGAAAAAATTAGAACTTTTAATAAGATCATTGGTGAAAGATATAGATGGGAAGATAGATCAGGAAAATATCTGATGAGAGCCCTGAGGAGAAAGAAGAATAGGAACTATATAGATAAAATAAAAAACTCCAAGGGAGAGTTAGTCCATTCAACCAAAGACATTGCAAAGGTATTTAAAGATTACTACAGTAAATTATATAATATTGCCCCCAAGGATGATATAAATAAAGATAAAATGATAAATATTGAAAAAAGAAGGGATTATTTAAGAAATGCAGGATTACCAAAATTAAGTGAAGAACTATTAAACTCCTTAGAATCTGAAATCACACAGGAAGAACTAAAAGTAGCATTGAAAAGCTTTAAGACGGGAAAAAGCCCAGGTCCAGACGGGTATACCGTGAGATATTATAAAAAATATGGAGATTTACTGATACCCAAGTTAAAGAGATATATGGAGGCGTTGGGGGGAGAGATGGAGATAAGACAGGAATCCCTTCTGGCACAGGTGGTCTTAATATATAAGGAAGGTAAAGACATCACACATTGTTCAAGTTATAGACCGATATCGCTATTGAACGTAGACACGAAGTTGTATGCAAAAGTATTGGCGAATAGGTTAAGAGATCTGATGCCAGATTGGATACATGGAGATCAGGTGGGCTTTGTTAGAGGAAGGGAGGGTCGAGATAATGGGTTGAGATCCCTGATGCTTATACAGAAAAGTAAAACGGAAAAAAACCCAGTAGTGTTGCTCTCGATAGATGCGGAGAAGGCGTTCGATAGGGTTAACTGGAGCTTTATGTTAGACACACTGCAGATCCTGGGATTGGGTAGTAGGATGAGAAAGTGGATTGGAAAGTTGTATGGAGGACCGGCCGCGACGGTAATGGTAAACGGAGAGAGATCAGAGACCTTTTCTATGTCAAACGGAACCAGACAGGGATGCCCACTTTCCCCACTGTTGTTTGTTTTATCATTGGAACCCCTGTTATCAACAATTAGGAAAAATATAGATATAAGGGGAATAAATGTTGGAAAGACAGAACATAAGATAGCCGCTTACGCGGATGATTTATTATTCTATGTTGGAAACCCGAGGATAACACTTCCTAACCTAATGAAAACACTGAAGGAATATGGGGAAATGTCAAATCTAAAAATCAACCCGAGGAAAACTGAGATATTAAATATAAATCTTCCAAAGAGTGAAAAAGAAAATATACAGAGAGAGTTTCCCTTTATATGGAAAGATAGAGAAATAAAGTACCTGGGTGTGAAACTTACTCCCTTACAGAAAAATCTTTATAAAGCTAATTATATCCCAATGTCAAACGAAATCAGAGAGGAATTGAGGAAAATGGGTAGTGGAAATCCTACCTGGCTGGGACGTATCAACCTGATAAAAATGGTAATTCTCCCGAAGATACTGTATAAATTTCAGATGATTCCCATTAATCTTCCAGAGGTGTATTTTAGGACAATTAAGTGAATGGTAATTAAATATATATGGAAAAATAAAAAACCTAGGATATCATATGAAGTGCTAAGCAGAAGTAAAGAAAAGGGGGGGTTGGGAGTACCGGACTTTAAAAGATACCACAGGGCAGTCATTTTAGCAAAAATTTTGACTGGACACATAGTTCAAAGAGCAAACATTGGGTCACAATAGAAAATACACTTAGTAGAAAGGATCTGGGTAGGAGTGTATGGGTGCCACCACAGTTTAGAGAATTAGAGGAGAGCACGAGTATATACACGAGGATTGTAATAAGGGAGTGGGATAAAATGCACAAACAGAGGAAATGGGATTTTAATTCACTATTAATGTCACTAAGGAATTCAGAGTTTTTCCCCCAGGTAAAGAGGAAATTTCAGGCAGATGGATTATGAAGGAAGACGCTCAGCTGAGAGATGTAATGGAGGGGGTAAACTTAAGAACACTGGAGGATCTGAAAAGGGAAGAGGGAAGGATTTTCACTAGGATAGATATATGGAGATATAATCAACTGAAACAATTTGTGGAGCAATTGACGAAGCCCCTTAGAACTAGGAAAGAGTGGAATGAATTTGAGAAATACTTAGAAGACCGAGGGGAGGGGAAACACAGCACTGCTAAAGCATATAAAGCTCTCACGGATTTAGATAGTAAGCTTAAATTAAAATATATAGAAAAATGGGAAAAGGATTTAGGAGTGGAGTGGGAAGAGCACACACAGAGGAAAATACATAGAATGGTACACGAAAATATTAGCATGCGTGAGGTGGAAATGAATTTTAAATGTTTGACAAGGTGGTATCTTACACCGGTGATAGAGCACAAGATGAGTGAGGAGAAGCAACCTTGGTGTTTGCGAGGGTGTGGAGGGTTGGGCACGATGTATCACATATGGTGGGAATGTTCAAAAATACAAGTATATTGGGAAAAAATTAGAAATCAAATCACAATTATCACTGGAATAGAGATAGGACTGGACCCTGAAACCTGTCTTTTTCATAATTCAATATTACCTGGAAATAAATATAAAGAACTGGGTATAATGTGCTACTTAAATGCAGCAAAAAGTCTGATTCCTAGATTTTGGCGTAAAGTTGAGGCACCGAGGGAAGAGGATTGGATGAATAGAGTGGACCAGATTGCTAGAATGGAAAAACTTTATTATATGCAGGAAGATAGGATGGTGACATATCATATGAAATGGGAGAAATGGGAGGAGTTCAAAGTAAAGGTAAAGGAAGGTACTGAGTAAGTAAGCATAAAGAAAAGGGAAAGAGAGGATAAGAAGAAAGGAAGGGAAAAGAGGAAAGGCCAAGGAAAAGGAGAAAATATAGCAATTAGCCTGTCTTTCTTTCTTCTTCTTTTCCAAGCCTCGGTATCCAGAGGATGTGAGATACAAGTCGATCAGATAGATGTCAGGGGTATATTGAAGCGGGGTGGGAGGTGGGAGGGTTGAAAGGAAGAGAGTTATGGGGAGAAAATGATATGAAATTAGTGTTTTATGAGCTTTTTGTAATGTTATTTTTTACATTATGGAAATGTGTATCGTTTTACTTGAAAAATAAATAAATATTTAAATAAAAAAAAAAAAAAAGTATAAAGCCTGTGATTTAGGGAATGGCTGCTTCCATTTGAGGCTTCCCAGGCAGGTGTGTCTTTATAGCACTTTTCCTACAATAAGTAAGCTTAGGTGGTTGGCTAAAGCCCAAGTTATTGAAAATATGTATTTCAAATCTTTCTTACTAGAATAAATTGACTGAGGTGGTGCATTGTTATACATAAACCATTTACAACCATGCTAAGACCAGATTTTAGAAACAAATCATTAGAAGCCAATCAGGTCTTCTTTTATAGTGGTAGTAAAGTTCAATTCTAACTTGTACCTACAGGTAAGCTTATAATAAGACTTAACCGTTGGTACAGTGAATATCTCCTGAACTTGCACAGTTTAGGAGACATTCACAAGGGATGCAGCTGGCGATGTCACTGGCACATGCACTCTGAAGGGATAGCATAACTGTGCCCTACCTTCAGAGCTCTGTGCTGCGGCCATGATTCCCGTGCACATGCACGGGAGTGACATCATCGCGGCTCAGCTTATCACACAGTCAGAGTCCATGAACCTGAAAAGAAGACTGGATGAAGATGAAAGTCCTAGCAGTGATGACAGCATACTGCTGGAGGGCTTTGTTTTAAGTAAGTACAGTTAGGTGCATATATATTTGGACACAGGCACAATTGTAGTTTTTTTCAGGTATTTACTAAAACATATTCAAGCTATAGTTATATAATAGATATGGGCTGAAAGTGCACACTCTCAGGTTTAATTTGAGGGTATGTACATCTAAATTGGAGGAAAGGTATAGGAATTACAGCTCTTAAGAATAGACACCACCCCCCGCCCCCCGCTTTTTCAAGGGACCAAAAGCAATTGGACAATTGAATCAAAAGCTCTTTCATGGCAAGGTGTGGGGTACTCCTTCGTTATTTCTTCATCAATTAAGCAGATATAAGGTCTGGAGTTGATTCTAAGTGGTATTTGCATTTGGAATCTATTGCTGTGAAACAGGCCATTGCAAGGCTTCAAAAATGAAACAAATCCATCAGAGAGCTAGCAACAACATTAGGAGTTGGCAAATCAACAGTCTGGTACATTCTGAGGAAAAAAGAACGCACCAGTGAGCTCAGCAACATAAAAAGGTATGAACATTCACGGAAGACAACAGTTGTGGATGATCGTAGGTCCTCTCTATGGTAAAGAAAAACCCATTCACAACATCCAGACGAGTGAAGGACACTCTCCAGGAGGTGGGTGTATCATTATCAATGTATACAATCAAGAGAAGACTTCACAAGAGAAAATACAGAGGGTTCACCACAAGGTGCAAACCATTCATAAGCCTGAAGAACAGAAAAGTCAGATTAGACTTTGCCAAAAAACATCTAAAAAAGCCAGACCAGTTCTGGAAAAGCATTCTTTGGATGGATGAAATTAAGATTAATCTATACCAGAATGATGGGAAGAAAAAAGTGTGAAGGCTTGGAACAGCTCATGATACAAAGCACACAACGTCATCTGTAAAACATGGTGGAGGCAGTGTGATGGCATGGGCATGCATGTCTTCCAGTGGCACTGGGTCATTGGTGTTTATTGATGATGTGACAGAAGACAGAAGCAGCCGGATGAATTCTGCAGTGTTTAGAGAGATACTGTCAGCCCAGACTCAGCCAAATGCAGCAAAGTTGATTGGACGGCGCTTCACAGTACAGATGGACAATGATCCAAAACACACTACAAAAGCAACTCAGGAGCTTTTGAAGGAAAAGAAGTGGAACATTCTGCAATGGCCGAGTCAATCACCTGATCTCAACCCAATTGAGCATGCATTTCACTTGCTGAAGGCAAAACTAAAGGTGGAAAGACCCACAAACAAAGAACAACTGAAGACACCTGCAGTTAGAGCCTGGCAAAGCATCAGCAAGGAGGAAACCCATGTCCATGGGTTCCAGACTTCAAGGCAATCATTACCAGTAAAGGATTCTCAGCAAAATATTAAAAATGAACATTTTATTTATGATTATATTCAATTGTCCAATTATTTTGGTCACTTGAAAAAGGGGGGTGGCTACTCTTAAGAGCTGTAATTCCTAAACCCTTCCTCCAATGTGGATGTACATACCTTCAAATTAAACCTGAGAGTGTGCACTTTCAGCCCATATCCATTATATAACTATAGCTTGCATATGTTTTGGTAAATGCCTGAAAAAATCTAAAATTGTGCCTGTGTCCAAGTATATATGGACCTAACTGTATGCCATAATGTTCTAGTATGCGGTGCATACTAGCACATTATAACATTAACTTGCTAAAATCATGTTACAAAGTAGAGGGTTGGACTTAAAGTGGAGCCCCACCCAAAAGGGGACGTTCCGCTTTAAGGACTGCTCCCCCACTCCCCATTAAGGATTGGCACCTTGGGGGGTGGGGGGGAGCGTGTACCTGAATTTAACAGGTACCCGCTCCCACTTCCAGTCCGATCGCCTAGGTGACCGGAAGCGGAAGATGTCCTCCCCCCCCATAGTCTTTTGGAACACGTGACAGGTCCCAGAAGACTACAGGACCATTCATGACGCACAGAGCATGCACAGTGGGTACCCGGCTGTGAAGCCGCAAGCTGTCATAGCCAGGTGCCCTCACTGAAGATGCCAGCCTCCTGGAATACAGGACGGCCAGTGAAACGAGCTGTGGGGGACACACCGCGGGACCGAGGCACAGGTAAGTGGCTGTTTTTTAAAAGTCAGCAGCTACAGTTTTTGTAGCTGCTGACTTTTATTTTTTGACAGGGTGAGTGGAACTCCGCTTTAAGGAGTACTATGCAACATGCAATAATATAGTTAAAATAAAATTTTTATAAGTCATTACAATAGATTAAAAGCATACAGTATTACCAATATAAAAGAACTGTATTTAAACAGTTTTTAAAGGAATGGCAATAGTAAAAAGAACAATCATCTATACCAGTGGTTCTCAACCTTTCTAATGCCGCGACCCCTTAATACAGTTCCTCATGTTGTGGTGACCCCCAACCATAAAATTATTTTCGTTGCTACTTCATAACTGTAATTTTGCAGTGGGAGGACTAGCGCCCCATCACTGATGTCAGTGGGATGAATAGTGTCCCACCGTTGGTATCAGTGGGAGGAATAGTGCCCCATCATTGGTGTCAGTGGGAAGAATAGTGTCCCATCATTGGTGTCAGTGGGAGGAATAGTGCCCCATCATTGGTGTCAGTGGGAGGAATAGTGCCCCATCATTGGTGTCAGTGGGAGGAATAGTGCCCCATCATTGGTGTCAGTGGGAGGAATAGTGCTCCATCATTGGTGTCAGTGGGAGGAATAGTGCCCAATCATTGGCGTCAGTGGGAGGAATAGTGCCCAATCATTGGCGTCAGTGGGAGGAATAGTGCCTCATCATTGGCGTCAGTGGGAGGAATAGTGCCCCATCATTGGCGTCAGTGGGAGGAATAGTGTCCCATCATTGGTGTCAGTGGGAGGAATAGTGTCCCATCATTGGCGTCAGTGGGAGGAATAGTGTCCCATCATTGGTGTCAGTGGGAGGAATAGTGTCCCATCATTGGTGTCAGTGGGGGGAATAGTGCCCCATCATTGGTATCAGTGGGGGGAATAGTGCCCCATCATTGGTATCAGTGGGAGGAATAGTGCCCCATCATTGGTGTCAGTGGAAGGAATAGTGCCCCATCATTGGTATGAGTGGGAGGAATAGTACCCCATCATCGGTATCAGCGGGAGGAATAGTGCCCCATCATTGGTGTCAGTGGGAGGAATAGTGCCCCATCATTAGTATCAGTGGGAGGAATAGTGCCCCATCATTGGTGTCAGTGGAAGGAATAGTGCCCCATCATTGGTATGAGTGGGAGGAATAGTGCCCCATCATTGGTATGAGTGGGAGGAATAGTGCCCCATCATTGGTATCAGTGGGAGGAATAGTGCCCCATCATTGGTATGAGTGGGAGGAATGGTGCCCCATCATTGGTGTCAGTGGGAGGAATAGTGCCCCATCATTGGTGTCAGTGGGAGGAATAGTGCCCCATCATTGGTGTCAGTGGGAGGAATAGTGCCCCATCATTAGTATCAGTGGGAGGAATAGTGCCCCATCATTGGTGTCAGTGGAAGGAATAGTGCCCCATCATTGGTATGAGTGGGAGGAATAGTGCCCCATCATTGGTGTCAGTGGAAGGAATAGTGCCCCATCATTGGTATGAGTGGGAGGAATAGTGCCCCATCATTGGTATGAGTGGGAGGAATAGTGCCCCATCATTGGTATGAGTGGGAGGAATAGTGCCCCATCATTGGTATGAGTGGGAGGAATAGTGCCCCATCATTGGTGTCAGTGGGAGGAATAGTGCCCCATCATTGGTATCAGTGGGAGGAATAGTGCCCCATCATTGGTATCAGTGGGAGGAATAGTGCCCCATCATTGGCGTTAGTGGGAGGATTAGTGCCCCATCGTTGGTGTCAGTGGGGGGAGGAATAGTGCCCCATCGTTGGTGTCAGTGGGGGGAGGAATAGTGCCCCATCGTTGGTGTCAGTGGGGGGAGGAATAGTGCCCCATCGTTGGTGTCAGTGGGGGGAGGAATAGTGCCCCATCATTGGTGTCAGTGAGGGGAGGAATAGTGCCCCATCGTTGGTGTCAGTGAGGGGAGGAATAGTGCCCCATCGTTGGTGTCAGTGGGGGGAGGAATAGTGCCCCATCGTTGGTATTAGTGACACAAATGATGGGGCACTATCCCTTCCACTGACACCAATGATACTTACCTTGCTGACCCCTGCTCCAACCTGGGCTCGCTCTCTCCCTCTCCCATCTACAGCCTGCATACCTGGCTGCAGCAGCAAAATTTGCACTTACCTGTCAGCTGTCTTCCTTCTCTGGCCTCTCTCTTCACTCGTTCCTGCAGCTCCCTCGATCTTCTTCGATCTCCGCGCGCTGCCGCTCGGCTCCTCCTCTCCAAGCTCCACCTTCTCGCCGGTGATTGGCCGCCTGTGTGCCTCTCCTGAGCTACAGTTCCGGTGGCCAATCAGCGGCGAGGAGGCGGTGACAGGGGCAGCATATCATCCCGCCCACACATCGCCGGAGACAGCAGCGGTGTCTCGGTTCCTAAGACCATCGTAAATATGTGTTTTCCGATGGTCTTAGGCGACCCCTGGGAAATGGTCGTTCGACCCCCAAAGGGGTCGCGACCCCCAGGTTGAGAACCGCTGATCTATACTTACCTCCCTGTTGCAGCATTGGTTTGATGCTGCATCTATTTCCCACCATCTCTAAGCTCGAGAATCAAGAGATCACATGACCACTGACTGCTCAGTTCTCAATCTGCTCTGAGCAGAGAATGGTGACTGTCAGTCACTACTCTGTGTGCTGCCCCTCTAGCGTTCATTGGAGTTCCAAGCTTTGGAGGGGGCGGGATCAGCTGGCTCAGGCTGCTGGAGGTACACTGAGAGACTGAGCAAGTTGCCAGTCAAGCATCTGGATGGATCCTGACATTATTGTCAGGATCCTTCCAGAGCCAGGAGCGGCTCTGTGAAGTCTGACGGCAGCAGACTTTAGCCTGCTGTTGGCTGATTCCTGGTCACAAGAGAGCATACTGTAAGTAAGTATACTCCTGTGATTCAGAAGATAAGTATGGCCAAAAGAGCTTTGGCCATACTTCTCTTTTAAACCCTATATTAATTTGGACTTGTGCTTCACCTCTACCTTCCACTGACCAGCTCAGATATGATGATGGTATCATATTCAGTTTACCCTTGTATAGAATATTGTATATCCAGTTATACTGTATCCATTCAGCTGTTGCTGGCAGTCCCCAGACTGCTGACAGCACTAAGTATGTTATTATATCTGGACATGCAATGTTCTCTGTACACATGGTAAAGTGTTACTAAACCCAGGATTCATTATATCTGGTCTCCCACAGCACACAGAACATGGAAGTGCAATTATTTTAGTAAATATAAACTGCTAAATACCTTTTCTCATCAGCAGTTAGAGCAGTCTTGTGACTTCTATCAGTGTCCAGCAGAGTACATGTTAAAGCTTGTAGGAGACGTTTTCATTCTGTTCTAGGAAGATGCAGGGCCCCTGACCTCTGTCTGGACAGTGATGATTAGCCCTGTGCTGATCACATTCACCCTCCCAAGAATAAAAAAAACCTCTCTAGCAATACACACGAAACTGAGCATGTGCAGAGTGACTCCACACGATATGGCTTATCAGCAGATTAGAGAGGAACACTGGAAAAAGGGGAGGACCAGAGAAGTCAAGATCAAATAGGTACATAATGCAGAGGATTAACCCCTTAGGTTCCACAGTGAGTATAACAAGCATGCTTTACTGCATATACAGACTGATTTTACTGTTGTTGGTTTAGTAACACTTTAAATTAAGTATGATACTATAGCTGGTCAGTGGAAGGTGGGGGTGAAGCAGAAAAAGGTCTAAAATAAGATAGGGTTTAGAAAATGTGTCAATACAGTTCTTTTTATTGGGGATATTGTATGCTGTATGGTGATGAGTAATCAAAAGTATGTTTTAACTATATTATTGAATGTTGCCTGGTACTGTCCAGCCCTCTAATTTTTTTCATTTGTGGATGTGGTATTGGTAACTGCATCTCACTGCAAGTATCATTATATAATTGCTATCATTAAAAGCCTCTGATGAGGATATCTGCATATGTAAAACCATACAATTTTCATTACTTGACTATAATATGCTTTTCTATAATGTTCCAGGCATTCAGTAACATGACAGTACATCATGTGTTCTCTCTTGCTATACTTTTTTTTTGAGAATGATACATTGATGAGATATTAAAGTGGCTGTAAAGGCTGAATGTTTTTTTTACCTTCAGCCTTTAACAGATATGCAAAACATTATAGTAAAAGCTACTTACTTTGGTAACACAGAACAAAGGCTCCCACAGATCACAGAATGGCAATCTTAGCTGGAATTATGTTAGGTCACGAAACACTATCATACTGTATTCTGATGGGTGACAAAAGAGTTAAAGTGTAAGTCCAGCCAATATGTTTATTCTGAGTTTTGGATAAAGTGAAGATAAAGTTCCATTAAAGAGATTACCACTTATTTGCTGTCAGAGTGACAAAGGTTTCACCAGACAGGAAGTGAGGAGAAATCTGCAACAGCAACATATACAGCGGTAAAAATCTGACAAGTGATATAGTCTTCCCTTACTCTGCTAAAAAAGAAAATTAGTTCTGTCTTTGATACTGTTGGAGATTTTCCCTCACTTCCTGTCTATTGAAACCATTGTCAGCAAGACAGAAAATGAAGGAAAGTCTTTAACAGAACCCTGGAGAGAATTAAAAATCTGATATTGGCACTATATCTTTTCTAACTCTATCCAAAGCTAAAAAAAAAACTTACACTTTGACAACTGTTGTTTAGCCCAAGGTTTATGAAAATGCCATAATGAGAGCAAAATAAAACATTTAGTAACAACTTTCATAAACCATGCATTGGCATACCTGTATCTTTATATGGACTAGTCCTACAGTTTGCTTTCATTGCTAAATCATACTATATGAAGTTGACTTACTTTTTATCTTGTTGTGATCAAGATGAAGACGCTCCAGATGACCATTGACAGTTGGCACAGAAGCCAGTTCATTGTATGACAACTGCAAGTCTAACATAGAGGTAATATTAAACACATTTGCTGGCACACCCGAATCAGATAATTTGTTGTAGTTTAATCTAAGAAAAGCTATTTTAGGTATCTTGTTAAAGTAGTTCTTAGGTATAGCCTCAATGTTATTGTTATCTAAATACAATTGTATGGTATTAGTAGGAAGGCCTGTTGGCATTTTCTTGAGTGAATTCTTGGCCACATTCAATTGCATTAGGTTCTTGAGTCCTGTAAGAGCATCAGCTGGAAAGGAACCATCTGTAAGCTTGTTATGATGTAAGTCCAATAGGGTAAGGTTTTCTAAATTCTTAAAAACACTTTCTGGAATCTTTGAAATTTTATTCCTTGCCAAACGAAGTTGCTCCAAAGTGTTTGGCAATGGTGCTGGTATTCCATCTAATTCATTGTCCTCTAGAAATAAGTAAAGTAGGTTCTTCATATTCTTAAATAAATTCTTCTCTATCTTTTTGTTGGTAAGCTTATTTTTGTTCAGATTAATCCATCTTAGTTGAGTAGCATTCACAAATGCTTTCTCATTAAGTGTCTCAATAGCATTACTATGTAGATATAGGTACCAAATTCTCGATGGGATGGGAGGCACTTCTTTCAGACCTTTACTGTCACAATATAAAGCACGTGGGAAGTTAGGTGGACAAAAACATTCTTTGGGACACTCAAAGGCAAGTAAATGAGAAGGCTCCAAATCATAATAGTCATCAGCTTGCGTATTAGAAAAGGTGAAGATGAAAAGCACCAAAAAGTATATAGAAATTCTTAAAATTGCTTGTGTTTCCATTGCCAACCTTAAAGAAAATGATAGGATTATTCAGGGTCACAAGAGAGTGACAGAATATTTCCAGTTATTTAATATACATTTTTCATTTCCAATATCAGGTTACGGCTGTAAAATCCTGTTTAAAGATGGTATTGCATGTAGGCCTTGTGACATTTCTGTCATCCAGCATCATGGGATGTATCAAATATGGGTATACATCAAATCCCATACAGAGGGCCAGATGTTTTAGTGTTTTACATCATATTCAAGCTTAGTTACTAAGAACTAGCTACATCATCTCAGTTAAAATATTTCCATAATCCCAAAAGGCTAACAACACAAAGCTCCTTTTTGTTCTGGATTTCTACAATCTTCTGCAATGTGTAGGTAGTGAAATTAGCCAAATGGGAACACTGAAAACACAGACTGAGTTGTACAAATCAGAGATCTTTTCTCCAATCTATTCATAAAACTTTCAATTCTTCAATATAAAAAGTCATCTGTTTGGGATTACGTATGAATATGTTATGCACTAGCATAAAGGATCAAAGGCCATTTAAACAGCTGCTCCTTTTGTATGCTTCTCAGACCTTGAGAGTTCTGTATGAGAATCCCTGCCCTCAAGCAATTTGAATGCTCTTGCATAAACAAAAAATGTTTAATCATCTCTTTCAACATATTGTTTTAATTGAATTAAATTTTTAATAAAGAAATTGACCATCTCTGCTAGCTTGGTTATTTAAAAATCAAGCTGAACTTTTTTTTCTACCAAAAAATTAAAGATGTCAAACATTTTAACAGAAGCAATAATAATAATATCTATATGCATATGAACATGCTAAATAACACTATTTTAATCAAAGTTTAAGGAAATGCTTAATAAACGTTTCAGAAAAGTAAGCCAGTACAGAAAATCAAGTTGAAAACTGCTTTGCTTTTTCAGTGTTAAATTCCACTGATGTAAGTGATGCTGAGCTCAAAGCCTCTTTGCTAACAAGTGAAAACTGTATAAAGTATGCATAAACTAAGCACACATTATGCACATCTATAAAATATCGCTGAAATACTGTACAAGGCAGCAAATGACAGTTGTACGTATCATTTTACAAGACAAACAGCTACAACTTGGACACTATCCAAAAGCATTAAATGCAAAAGTCTAAATAAACTTTGGAGCAACTAATCAACAAAATATCCACAATGAACATGCTCATATTTTTAGAAGAGAATTTAGAATATCATTCATAAAAGAAATGCATATCATTTGTAACATGTTAAAAGATTTATTACCTTTAGCATGCAGATAGTTGTAGTTCTTCCTCACACTATGTGATGCCTGTTTGAATTCACCTTAAAGTGGAAACTCTTGGCTCCTAGCAGATTGTTTTCATCCTGTCCTTAGAGGTTTAACTGCCTATTACATCAACTGAACTCTTCTCCTTAAACTCACAGCCAGTCTCCTATGTTACAATTTAATCACAGCAGTTTGCTCTAGAGCTCATTTTGCTGATGTCTGAGCTTCAAGCTTACCTCTGATTTCCTGAATCCCCAGTTGTTTTGTGTTGCTCCCTGGTCAGACTATGACTGAGGTAAAATGCCTAAGTCTATGAATGCTGCCTGTCTAATATATATGCACCAGTGACTACAACAGTTAACCCATAAAGCATCTTTAGACACTTCAGCACCTAAACACCACAAAGGAGGATACTGCTGGCTCATATAAGTTGCTAGAGGGCACAGTGCTCTAATCTGCATTTTCATTTTGGAAATGCCACAAACAATTTTAGGCATTGTCAACATATTGAGTGGTCATGCATACTTTTTGTTGAACATCATATGCCAAGATGCGCATGACTAGGAGGAGATCATTTGAACTGACCTAAAATTTGACAAATGATATATAATAAATCTAATAGTATTAAAGTTATAGATAGTTGTAGGTGACAAACAGTTTTTGAAATGTGTCAATGTTAATGACATTTTGTATCATTTTAATGAAATCTTAAATATTTTATTTGGCAAAGGCGAAAAGAAGAAAAAAAAAATTACAAAAACAGTTCAGCTTTTCCTGTCTTATCATTGTTTTACAGCAAATATGTACATTTATACATATAGGTTTTGTATGAGTATAGAAATATATTGGGAGTAGAAACTGACAGGAGTAACTGGATTAAAGAAATATATTGGGTGTAGAAATTGACAGGAGTAACTGGATTATAGAAATATATTGCATGAAGAAACTGACAGGAGTAACTGCATTATAGAATTATATTGGGGCTAGAAACTGATGGGAGCATCGAGAGAGACAGAGGAAGACATTTTTCTAAACAGCAAGACAGTCCATCAAAAAATTATAGCTGAATCAAAAGATGAACATTATTTTGTTGTGCACTCATTGCTGATTACCCCTCCTTGTAGAGGCATAGCTGACTGTTTCCATGCTGTGGCATGATGTCTTAAACCACTTCAGAAGTGGTGCATTGGTGTTCAATTAATGGATTTACCCAAATTCTAATTTGACCGGGATTAATCTGATTCCTAGCCACCAATTATTAACTGTGGATCCCTAATCCACCAGGAAGTTCAATCTGGTCAAGTAGTAACCTAGTAAAACAGTTTGATATTAGATAGTCACAGTCAACTGGACTTGCTTTGTATGTTGATGACATTTCCCTATATGTCGAAATGTAATTATAATGAGGTGGATTCACAAACTTTCACACCCTTCTTCATGTTCCTGAACAATCAATAACTGCTTTGACACATTTAATAGTGTTTGGATTAAAGTGACGAGTTACCTGTATGGCTATGAATACTCCTGAAGACGTCCATTTGTGATGACGTTTGATGTCATTCCTGCTTGTTGGAGCAATCGCCTACACCAAGTGAGATAGCAGGTGTAGCACAATGACCTTATACAGTGCATGCTTTTCTTCAGGTGCGGGTTTAGCACAATTAGTGAGTATATTGGGGTTTATTTTAAACATTTTAAGAAACAGTATTACGCTATATAGGCTTTTGTTTCCCTTTTAATCATGACACTCACTCCTCATGTGATGGTGTGGACATTTGAGTATCCACAGGACAACAGGGGTTTGCAACACCTGCTGTGGAGCCTGGAATACCTATTAAAGTGGAACTAAACTGCATCTGAACACAAATTACCATAAACTCTATTTAATTCATTTATCATGTTCAAAGCCAATTCCCCCATCCATCCATGTCCCCATGCTTTATTTTGCTGACAAATCACTTAAAAAAACACCCTCTGGAAATTCTGGCCGTGGCCATCTTGAGTAAAGGCAGATGATTCATATAGCATTTACTTCCTAGAATCCATCTATCCTTAGCTCAGGCATGCAGGCAGGAGGGTGTGCTTAAATGAGAAAACCCATCCTCCCCTCCTGAAGACTCCTGGGATGTATGACATCATTTATCTAGGAATGAAAACCAGGAAATAACTGAAGGAATGTAAAAAAAAGTTTAAAACAAGTTAATATGATATATTTTCCTATCTATTTACTAATTCTAGCAGCAAAAGTCAACAAAGAGTCAATGTTGATTGAGAGAATGAAGTTCCACTTTAAGGAGTAACAAGCGTGCATTTTGACCTTCTTTATTATATAAGAGGTCAATGACATCTGGTGAGTACTGGTGGAATTGGGGGCACCATGTGATTACATCAAGATCACAGATGTGTGGTTTGGAACAACACTTATTTGTTTGAAGTGCAGTTTCCATATAGAGCTAAATATTCATTTGGACTTTCATAGCACTTTGCAGAGTACTGTTGAATGCGGATTTCATAAATAGCACTCTCTAAATATGTAGGGATCAACTTTGAACTTGCATATACATAACCTATGTATGTTTATACAATTGCTCAGTGTGCTGACTGGTACTGTTGGTTAAAAAGCACCCAATATTTGGAGACATCTTTGAAGCTGAGATGCACATGATTTAAAATATTGATCCTTATTAGTAGTGCTGCAGTTTTTCATTTATTTTCATGGGATTAAGGTGACTGAGTTACATGTATGGTGATAAATGCTGGAGTTCCTGACATTCTTTAGAACTGAGTAAGCTGCTTGGGTTAGTGGCACAACATCCTAAACATTACAGAACTAGTGCAGTTAAATGTTACTAATCCTCAATTTCTTATACAGGTATTATTCTGCTGCTTATTTGCCCCTTTATTGCTGACTAGTTATCCATATCTTTGTAGTAACTTAGGGTATAATAGCACTCACTCACATAACTAACCTAATAAAGAAGTAGGAGTGCATGCTGCTTGACTGAACTAGTGAAAGGTAAAAAGGACCCATGCATGAAAAACCACCTGGGAGAGCAAGTCTCCACTTCTTGGTTGATGATTTGGTAGATGTTTAGATTTTCTGAAATGTGCTCATTTCTAGTTGCCCATGGTACAAGTATTGTCACTGTGGATATTGTTACATTGAACAGGGTTGTCACTGACTGAATATATCAGGGTACAAAAACAAAAGATGCACCTGTATGGGCAAACAAAAACATTCAGTTGGCACACTTTGAGTTCATAAAAGTATCAGGCTTAGATAATATAACATCATGCCATGTACATGTAAATAGAAAAATACAGGGTGTAGGTTTGCCCATAAACTAGAGTATTGACACCTCGAGAGTTAGTACTATTTCTGCTAAGGCCATTAATTTTTCAATGCTCCATGAGAGAGAGAACTAAGTCGTCTACTTTGAATTGGTGACAATGAGAGAATTAATTGTGGGTCTCCTTTGGAATGGTGAATTACTGTTAAAATCAAATATTTGTAATTTGAAAATAATTTCAGATGCAACCTGTGGTGATAAATGTAGCATTGGCTTTATTTTAAAATATAGATATTGCTTCTGGGGTTTGAATTTGCAATTGAGGAATAGAAAATCAAGATTTTGAATAAATGGCAGCGAATGGTGAACATGTGGTTGAATGTTCATGACAAATGTGTTTAAGAAAAGCAGAAAGTCTTCTGACACTGGCAAAAATTATCAATGAAACAATAATTTGTATCTTCATAAATATGCACCTCTGTGTTTTTCAGGGAAGTTTTAAAATAAGATTCACCCCTGTTCTTCAGCTCCACAGGTTAACATTTACTACATTGCACAGACCATAAAATGTATCTGCCAGTTGGATGAAAACAAGCTGAGAGAAACAATAGGATAATTTTCATTGGCTGCTATATATCATACAAATAAACATACACACATTGGCATATGGTGTAATTTACAAATTATGCTTTGAGTCATGTATTCATATTGACATTAACCAGTCACAGAGACATAAATCTTACACACTGACCTAAATGAGCCCTAACTTTTTTTGTCCTCTTTGTGCTTGTCTAAGGTAAACAATTACAGATGAGCAAATAAAACAGATTATTCTGTTACACCCAGCACTGACCATTCACTGTTAGATGGAATCTCTTGCAGGAAGTGTAGACTAGACCTAAATCCTTCCTCCTGATGAAATGAATAGGGAATATTCATGGCATGGAGATCGATCACTATGTTTAGCTTGAATGAAAATCAAGAAAGTAAAGGGAGCTTTATGAAGGATTCAGGGAAATGCAAATGATGGTTCTTGCAGGCCATGTCTATTTGATCAAAATGTCTGAAAAAAGAAAAGTATTTATTCTTGCATAGTCATACTGACCTTGAAAATTACAGTTGAAGAATGAAAATCTGAAACTTGTTTCTACTGGGAAACAGTTTTAATGTTCCACTTTTTGATAAATAATTCCAGTCATATACTAGTCAGTATTACTCTGCCAGTGATGACTAGAGCTTACTTTTCCAGTTCGTTAAGAGCTATTAGTAAAATTCTTCCATTAGGTGTGTCTTTCTTCCCATACCTAATTTCACCCCATCCTATGGAGTATTTTAAGGTGTAACAAACATCTCAAAATAAAATGGTTTAGAAATTTGGTACCGTGATAAGAGATACTTATAATATTACCAGGAATTAAATACTGGCTTTCCCAGCATAAATTTGTTGGTGAAAAATGCACCATATGGCCACAAACCATATTATACTAGTTACAGTTATTATTTACCAGAAAAACTTAATATATATTATTTAATATATTCTTATAAAACATTGCTATAATGGATAAAGACTTTGCAGTTTTCAACCTAACCACATATACAGTGAGGATTGTATATGATAATTTGCATAGCTGGCATATTGGCATATATGTAAAGAAAAAAATAGTAAACACCAAAAACAGTCAGGCTTATTTAATTCTTTTTTTTAGAATTGGAAACATTAATATGTGTAAAATATTAATAAAACATATTATTGGTAAGACATGTAAATATTTCCTTACAGTTAACCTGGGTACACGCACATTAAAAATCGGTAGGTTCAGCAGATGCAGGCTGAATTTTGATTTGTGTGTAGCTGTCTCTGTCCTCCCTGGCCTCCCTGTCCTTTACAAAATACAATGGACGCATAACAGACCATTAGCATTCCCTTGCTGGGTCCCTGGCATGTGCTGTTCATAAAATTTTAAGTCCTACAGAGCCAGAAACGATCCTATGACTTTAGCAATGGTTCCAATGTTCTGAGCAATACACTGTCTTGCAGAATGGTCTGTATTTACCAAAAAGTAATACCTCAATATAAAGTGCCAACCTAACTTCCAGACACTCCATTTCAACTATTGTATAGTTACTCTCTGCAGGGGTTCGTTTCTGACTGGGGGTATGCTATGGATGTTCTTCCTCAATAATTTTCTTGGAAAAAACTGCTCCTGGGCCAACATCAGAGCCAACTGTACAAGAAATTCTTGAATTAAATTGGAGGTGGTTAATGCTGTCTGTTTTTGTACACCATACAACCTTCTGCTTTTGAAAAGCTCTTTCGACCTTGTTGGGCACAAACCTCAGCTAGTATCCTACAATCTCAAGAAAGACTCTATAACATTTTTTTTTTACAAAGGACGGGGGCACTTTTAATTGCTTCAATCTTGCCCATCTTTATGACCCCCAAACAATGCTGTGTTCCAAATATTGCGCTTCTTCCAGGCCTGTTGCACTTTTTTTGGATTGACTCCTAACATGGTCTTATGAATGGAATCTAAAAAACCACCTGAACCTTCTGTACATGGGAATCCCACGACTGAAAATGACAATATTATCTTTATATGCCAAAGAATGGCATTTGGGGGGTTTTAGAATAGGGTCCATGATTCTTTGGAATGATGCCATGGCCCTATATAAGTCAAAAAAGAGGATCATGTACTCGTACAGTCCATATAGTGTCAAAAAAAGCTGTGTTTTCCTTTGCTCTATCTGTTAAGGGAATTTTTCCAATACCATTTAGTAAGATTGAGGGTGGTAATGTACCTGGCAGAACCCAACTTTTCTAGCCACTCTACCACCTGGGGCATGGGATAAGCATGACATATACATATTTAATTTAGTTTCCAGAAGTCATTGCAGAACCTCTCTTGAAATAGCTTTTCTCTTAGCTACAAAAACCTGATAAGGATTTACCTTTCCTTAATGTGAGGTTCAGTCACAATGCCACTGTATGTAGCACTACCCTCTTAGGAGTCACTGAATTTTAGGTCCCCCTAAAGCTCTGCTAAGCCAGGCAACACACATTTTCTTTCACACTTTACATTCAGAGTCAGCAAACAGTCCTTGAGATCAGTTTTGTGATTTTATTAAGGGGTTTCTAACTTGGATAGGGCTGAGGGGTGTATGGGATGCCCAAGGAAACTGCAAACTTGAGGACGACTATGTATAAAAAATGTGGATGAAAATAAAGAGCCTCCAAAGCTCTCTTGTGCACCTTGCCAGACCCCAGATGAATCCTTCTCCTCACCCAGCCGCACTGAGGGCATTCCCCGGCAAGGGGACGCAGAAGCTATCAATTTAGCCAAACAGTCCCAGATGAGGGCTACTTGGGTTTTCCACCTGACCGCCCTCTCCCCCCATCTGGCCCAGGAGGTGTCACGGCACTCACACCATTCCTCCTGTCAGCCTGGTGGGCTGGGGGCTGCCTCCAGGCCCCTCTCTGGGCTGGCTCCCCCACCCCCCGCTGCTCAGGATGTCCCCCTTGGAAGACGGTGGTGCAGTGGAGGGTCCCTCTTCCAGCACCTGCTGTAGGTAGGCCCCTTCCCTGGGCACCCTCCCAGGCTACACACTCCAGCTCCCCACTCCATCTTCCACCAGACACTCACTGAACTCCTCCCCAGGCTCTGCCACATTTGAGGGTTGTCTTGGTCACCATTCCCAGCCTCCTGCCAGGGAATAGTCAAGGTCCCTCAAACATGCAGATCCAAGCTTCTTCCCCTCCTCTAGAAAGAGGTGGGAGGGCTCCAGAAGCTCCGATCTTCAGAAACTCCCTAGCCCGTCCTGAGGTACCCTCACTACCTCATTCCCCAGGCTGGCTCATCCACAGGCTGCTACTCTGCCTGTAACAAAAACTATCTGACTAACCTGGAGGGCATTACATGTATATTACATTAGTTTGGCCAGGTAATGCTCTTGCTTTTTCTCCAGTCTCATAGTAGCCTTGGCACTGTGCCATAAATATACTTTGTACTGTGGGTATCAAAACTAAGACTGTCTCCTGGGTTAAAGTTTTTTTATTTTAGCAGAATGGTTAAACTCTGGCCTGTGCCTCATGAAGGTGTTGCATATTTTCTTGAACTATGGGCCACTATGCCACTACTATTGCATTCAACCAGTGCTTAAATGTGACTTCTAACTCTCATGTTTCCTGGGCTATATCCAGGCGTTCTCTAGAACATCTGATATTCAGTGCAAGATTTATAGTTCTAAGCTTTTTGTAAATACTGGGCCGGAAGACTGCTTCTCAATTTACTATTTAGTTTATTTACACTTCTAAATGACCATCCAACACATGATAATAGGCCAGACCTAACACTATCCTTGTGTGAAACTGGGGAATGCCAGCTGCTTCACAATTTGTTTCCATTCCTTATTTATGCCATACAGTTTTGCAAAATGGGAGTATACCGGGCTAACTTATGGCACTTGTGATATCTTGTTTATCACCGTTACATTTACAGTTTAAAAGGTATTTGTAAAATTGGGATCCAGCAACTGTGCAGTCCCAAAATAATCTCTTGCCAGTGATACTTCACTTATTTCTGGCATTGAGGCTATTTCCTCTGACTCAGCAACCATGACCTCTAGTGGAAAATTGTCAGGCACCTATAACATAGCATTGCCAACATCCCCCTCAAGTTTAGGCAAAATAGTGACATCATTAATTTCAGAAACATTTCTGGAACTGGTTACCTGTCCCCCCAATTCCCACTACACTGTGCAGTGAGTTCTTAACTACAACCTTGACATGCTTTACGATTACATTAGGAATTCCCCCTAAGAGCACCTTTGGGTAGTCTTTAGTGAAATGGTACAACATTCTCCCATTTAGTTTGAGCCAAGCTTGGCAGGGTCCAACAGATTTGTACTGTCCAAGTGTTGAGGCTTCCAGAGTCTAATAATTCCTCCACTGGATCCCTTTCCACAGCCAAAACTCGCAGGACTGATGTCATCGCAGCTCAGCCAATCAAACAGCAGCTGTCCGCGTACCCAGAAAGAAAGACTTGGTGAAGATGGAAGCCTCTTGGAGCTGTAACAGCGGTCCGCTGGAGGGCTTCGTTTTCAAGTAAGTCTTTCATAATGCTAGGATGCTCTTAACTTGCAGTGAGAAGTTTTTTTAGATTTATTTGCAGTTTACTACCGCTTTCAAATGAAAAAAAATGTACAACACAAAACAGGTTTATTCAATGTAGCAAAGAACAATATGCAGCGGTAGGGTAATACAACCAAACAGTATTCTTTACTGTTAAAGTGTTAGTAAACCTATGACCCTGCATTCACTACACCTGGTCTCCCACAGTACACACAACATAGAAATGTAATTAGTTTAGTAAATATAAACTGCTAAATACCTTTTCTCATCAGCAGTTAGAACAGTCTTGTGACTTCTATCAGTGTCCAGCAGAGCACTGGTTAAAGCTTTTAGGAGGAGCTTTCATTCTCCCTTGATTTTCCTGACCCCTGACCCTCTGGATGCGTGCTGACTGGCCCAGTGCTGATCACATGCACTCTCACAAGAAAAAAAAAACTTTAGCAATATACACCAAACTGAGCATGTGCAGCTTGCCCCCAAGGCTCTGTTCTATCAGCAGATAGATTGTAGACAGCAGAAGAAGAAGATCAGAGAAGACAGGATCAAACATCCTTTTTACACAATGCGAAGGATAACCCCTTAGGTTCCGCAGTGAGTATAACAAGCATACTTTACTGCATATCCAGACTGATTTCACTGTTGTGGGTTTAGTAACACTTTAAGACTTATGTAAATTAAACTCTGGTTACAATGAGATAGTAAACTTTGCACAAATGTGCCACAAGTGGGTACTGATGATGCTGCAGTTTTAATTAATTAGGTTTTTTTGCCAGTCAACATACTCATGACCATGGATGAGCATCTAAACAGTGGCTGATCCCTGCTTTTACAGAAATTTAGCATGGGTTTTAGCATTCACAAGCTGTCCATATGACTCCTCACAAAAAGTTTCAGTAGCTCATCAAATCTGATTTATTTAAATACAGTTGCTTAATGAGAGGAAGGCAAACTTTTGATATGTCAGAAGACATCCCTCTTGAAAATGAGGGACACTGTAAACGGTTTTTTTCTTAGACTGTCTGCAACTTCAGATAGGGAGCAAGTAGACATAAACCATTTTATAGTATTGTAAAGTAAACTAATAATGTTAAATATATAATTTTTTTCGGACATGGCCATTTTTAATCAACTAATAATTTACCTTTGTCACAGCCAAATGGAGTTTAGTTTGGTTCTTTAAGGAATACAAAAATAAACCTATCTGTGATGCAGTCAGTAAAAATCTACTAAAACCGTAATATGAATATGTAACTAATGTAGTCAGTACTTTTTTTGTGATAAATATATTTGCCCTATCTCTGTGCAAGCATACAGTACATGTGCTCATAGAGGCATACAGAGCACTGTGATGGTCGAGGTAATGAATTCCAGGATATGCATAAATGTTGTATTTTCTAGCTTTGTTGTTTTACTAACATAGGAGTCTACTAAAGAAATATCACATATGACTTTTAGATGAATAACGAAGAAGCCTTCAGCTGACTGAAGGAGTCTTGTTTCTCATTGAGACATTACACAGTGACATAAAATATTTGTCTACTAGTCAAGGAAATGGCACGTCATCATTGGCAGTGAATAAAAGTCACCAGGGAAAAGTCCACATTATTAAGAACAAGACTGTCAGGTGATTTATAGAGTACTTGACATGCCCCTTTAACAAATGTAAAGTTCTCAAAGATGGCAGTTTAGTGATGCTGCAAGTAGTTTCTCTGTGTTTAAGTGTTTGAAGGACAATTATCATTATATAGGCTTGAAAAATGTGAAATAGGAAAAAAAATAACAGGTTTTACCAAATTAAAGGATCTAGCCTTCATTTATTTATTTGTTGCAATTCTAATATTTAAAGTGAATGTAAACCTCCAATCCATCTTTCAGTTCGATTGGAATCATGCCAAAACTGTAAACCGGTTTCTTAAGCAAATATTTTTTATGCCTACGTTACAAAGTTTTTTTATTCTGAGATCTTGCCAGTAACAGTACTTCATGTTTAAGGCTGACAGTACTAAAGTACAAGGTGAATGGAAGGAACAAAGTGCTGAATGATCATTTAGTAGTTCATATATCCTTTATTCTTGATAGCAAAGTCACAACCATTAGAAAAGGAGGCAATGTATTTTCTTTTCTAATGGTTTTGACTTTGCTATCAACAATAAAAGATGTATGGACTTTTAATTGATAATTTGGTGCTTGGTTCCTTCCATTCACCTAAACTCTTCTGGTAGGGTAGGCCCCACTTCTGTGGGTCCATTCCCTCACTTTGGGGTTGATTTACTAAAACCGAAGCATATAACATCTGGTGCATCTGTGTATGGTAGCCAATCAGTTTCTAACTTCAGCTTGTTCAATTAAGCTTTGACAAAAAAAAAAACTGAAAGCTGATTGGTTTTTATGCAGAGTTGCACTAGATTTTGCAGTCTCCAATTTTAGTAAATTGACTCCTTTGTGTCTAGTGAGTAGCTGAGATTTATTCGACAAGAACCATTGTCAATTTACATTTTAAGAAAAAGTAAGCCCCAGGTACAGTGTCTCTTGATTAGGGTATAAGAGATGATTTCACTCTAACACCCACTCTTACCCAAGTAACAAAGATGACATAACACAGATGGCCCAAACTGGAGTTTAATGGCCATAGCCACCCTTTATTGACAAATTTTATAAATAACATACAAACATTCAGTACAATATGAATTGGGCCCCAAGTCCCTTATAGGCATGTCTACTTCAAGCACCTGCTTAACTGAAAAAAAAACAGTCCTCAAGCCACAAAAAGCACAGACTCGGAGACAACACCAATAATCCCATATTCAACCCAAACAGACTAATGGGAGCCATACCTAAGATGGGTCCCTTCCAATGCACATTTCTGCCCATAATAAAACACATACAAGGACCTTGTCTCCCACTAGCTGCTTTATCAAATCCACTCAACAACGTAATAATCCCCACAAATTACAAAACATCCTAACTGAAAGGAGAGTGGGAAGGTGAGACGTTTTCCCAACACAGGCTATCTTCCAATGGAACAACTCCCAAGAACCTCCTAATGACAATCTCCAATCTCCTAATGACAACCCTCCAATCTGGTAAGTACCCTCTGATTCCTGTTTACTTTAACCTACCCAAAAAACTTTTCCTATGTCAAACCCCTTTTAATACAGTTATGTCAGCCCTGCATCCAGGCTTCCCCTTTTTCTTACTCTAGGCCTAGCTATTTTTCTTCTTGCATAGCAATAAACTACTGACTTGCAATTGGCAGCAGCATTTGCAGTCTGCCAGCTCATTAGTTTGCAGTTGGGCTGCCTATCAGGTTTGTGCAAGCTTCCTGAAGACTTGAAAAACAGCCCAACGACCACCTGAAGGAGCACACACAGCAAGTTGACAACTTTGCTGCCAATTGCAAGGCAGTGATTTTGCATTGTCAGCCTGAAACAGGAAGTGCTGTTACTGGCAGGATCATAAGAAACTTTGCAACATCCACAAAAATAGTTTGCCTAAAAAACTGTATGCAATGAGGCATGATTCCAGACATAATGAAAAATGGATTAAGAGTTTACATGCAATTAAAAAAAAATAGAAAACCCTAAATGACTTTTAAAAAGCTAAATGTGTATTCGAATATGTTTAAGAAACAAATTAAACCTTGTCTTGCTGAGGTAGCATGAAAAACCTTCTCATTGTTATGAGTGTAAGGCTCAGTTCACACTGTGCGTTCTGGTTACGGGTGCAGGAATCGCATCGGTTCCTGCACCTGCAACCACCCACAGCCAAATTGACTTGCTCTTAGGAGACACGCAGGGTTGCGATCCATTCTGAATAGCACCCCCATGCATCTCAGCCTGCAGTTTGATTATGGGTGCGGGAATCGCAGGGGAACCGCATGGTCTTTTTTCCCCTGAGGTCGCATTTCCAAAAAGGTGCATGCACTTGTTTTCGTCTGGAAATGCAGGTACAGCAGCCCATTCATTGGCTTCTGTGCCGAGCAAATGCAAAGCGAGTGTGAACCTGGGCTAAAGGGCCATCGTATATAGATTATAAAAGTAGTTAATGCATTTGAAAATGTTTCAAGTAAATATATGACATTGTTATCAATAATCCAATAGGAGAAAGCTATCAACGGTTTGCTTTTTTTTTTTTTTGCTTTACAGAGCAGATACAGGAACAGTACAGTGCAAAGTTATAAAAAATTTTAAATATTAAATATCACAATTTCTATGTAATTAAAGTGCTTGTACATGTATATTGCAGCTGTGAATTTTATTAGCATCTAGTATAGTATTTATTAGCTTTTAGTTATAGTGTTCTTTTAAACTAAGGCACATCAATTGAAGGAGTAGATCTATAAGCATACTGTATGTAGGAGTTGTGAGCCTTGAATAGTTGATGGTCTAATATTTCGCTGTAAAACTGACTGCTGTTCATACCTATGCATAAAGGTAAACTGACAATCTTTGCTTTAGGCAAAGTATATTAGACGTGAGATAGATTCCACATGAGAAAATGGCTAAAAATAAAGCACATATACTTGAGTCTTCAGTTTCTGGATATTCTCTGATTTCTAATAAAATCCATTTGCTGCGAGTTTTGTCAGCCGTGAAAAATTTATGTACTTAATTTTCCCACTTTTATTGTTTTAATTTTCTCACTGTTGCCGTGCCAAGAGACAAGAGCGGCAATATGTATAAATGCAGGTCATTTAGTGGCCCACAAGCACGAACAAGTCAATCTGTGATTCAGACATAGCCAACCAATTCTTCTTCATCACCTGCTGCTCTGGCAGTAGCTGCATAATATTTTTCTTGAATGTATTCTCTCATCTTCCTTCTGGCCAGCCAAGTTCCAACATGACCTCTTACAGCTGTGATTACATTATGAATAGCCAGATTTGAGAGTTAAAGTGTTACTAAACCCACAACAGTAAAATAAGTCTGTATATGCAGCAAAGCATGCTTGGTATACTCGCTGTGGAACCCAATGGGCTAATCCTTCACATTGTGTAAAAAGGATTTCCCTGATCCTCCCCTTCTTTTACTGTCCCCAATCCCTCTGCTAATAGTACAGAGCTCTTAGAGTCACTCTGCACATGCTCTGCTTGGTATGTATTGCTAGAGAGTTTTTTTTTGGGGGGGAGGGTGCATGTGATCAGCACAGGACCAATCAGCACTGTCCAGATAGAGGGCCAGGGTTCATGCAGCCTCATAGGACAGTGAGAGAATAAAAACTCCTCCTATATGCTTTAATCGGTGCACAGTTGGCCAATGATAGAAGTCACAAGACTGCTTTGTACTGCTAATGAGAAAAGGTATTTAGCAGTTTATATTTTTAATAAAATAATTGCATTTCCATGTTCTGTGTACTGTGGAAGACCAGATATAGTGAATACAGCATCATGAATTTAGTAAAATTTTAAGCCGTGTACACAATTCAGTTTTTTCTGAGATTGCTGTACTAAGCGATGTTAGCATAGCGATCTCTCTCTCTGTGCCTTTGTGTTCTGGGAGGGGGACTGCTGATAGGATGCTAGTTTTCCAACAGGTCCCTTTGACAAAAGTCAGTCTTTGGACAAGCTTCTGTTGAAGGACAGCTGTATACACAGACTGAATGTCGGGCGGTTCCTGCTGATCCAGCCGATATTCAGACCATGTTTACCCAGGAGACATATTTCACTTTATGGACCTGATTAATGTGTGTGAAGTTAGGTTAATTGCAAGGAAGTGAACTGATTGCCACATCCTATACTGTTCAGAGGGTTTTTAAAACCAAAACACATTTTGCCCCATTGTGATATTTCATTTGATGGGGTAATCTTACTTCACTTTTTATTACCTCCAGCACATCACATAAATATGAATATTTAAATATACAGTATTGATGTAGCAGGTGCCACCTATATCATTATGCCTTTCAGGAACATTGATTACAGATGAGACTATGCTTAAGCCTTTTCTCCATAGTGCCAAGTACTGGGATGGCTACATCACTTTCTGTTAGCAAAGTGGATTCAGTCTCCCTGATAGCAGAGGATTTTAGGACCTTTAGTCCTATAGCAAATACAACCTGTATTCCTGCTGATTGAACTACAACCTTCAGAGAGCTGGCAAACAAGAAGGATGCTGGGAAAGCAAATATATACTACAGCAAGGGAATGGCTCCCTCTCTCTTGATGCAGGTTTCTCTGGTGCTGAACACAAAGGGACTGCTGTTCTCCTCCATAGACAGATTGCTGGCCTACTGCTTTGGGACTCTGCACATCAATTCAGCAAAGTAGTGACACTGATCACCACACTGGGATCACATCAGCTTCTCTGCATTGGGACTGTCACTGTCTGGTCTTCACACAGCACTCACCATGGTGACAGACCATCAGGCGGTAACTCTACACATCCCTGTAAACAGCTAAGAGCCTGGGCAAGAACTCTTGTTCCTATGAGGCCGTTCTATTCATAGGGATGGTGAGAGGGCGAATGTCCAACCTCTTTCTGTAATCACTCTAGAGATGCTGCATGCAGACACCTTTACACCTCATTTGCCAAGAGACATTTGCTTTCAGCAGTACCATGGCATATCTGATTAACTTCATTGAATTACCAGTATTCACTAATGCTTATGGACCCCACCATTGCTAGCAGAAGACAGCGGATACCACCATATCATGAACTTTAAACATCGCAGGACTTACAGTCAGGTCCATAAATATTGGGACATCGACACAATTCTAACATTTTTGGCTCTATACACCACCACAATGGATTTGAAATTAAACGAACAAGATGTGCTTTAACTGCAGACTGTCAGCTTTAATTTGAGGGTATTTACATCCAAATCAGGTGAACAGTGTAGGAATTACAACAGTTTGCATATGTGCCTCCCACTTGTTATGGGACCAAAAGTAATGGGACAATTGGCTTCTCAGCTGTTCCATGGCCAGGTGTGTGTTATTCTCTCATTATCCCAATTACAATGAGCAGATAAAAGGTCCAGAGTTCATTTCAAGTGTGCTATTTGCATTGGAATCTGTTGCTGTCAACTCCAAGATGAGATCCAAAGAGCTGTCACTAATAGTGAAGCAAGCCATCATTAGGCTGAAAAAACAAAACAAACCCATCAGAGAGATAGCAAAAACATTAGGCGTGGCCAAAACAACTGTTTGGAACATTCTTAAAAAGAAGGAACGCACCGATGTGCTCAGCAACACCAAAAGACCCGGACGACCACGGAAAACAACTGTGGTGGATGACCAAAGAATTCTTTCCCTGGTGAAGAAAACACCCTTCACAACAGTTGGCCAGATCAAGAACACTCTCCAGGAGGTAGGTGTATGTGTGTCAAAGTCAACAATCAAGAGAAGACTTCACCAGAGTGAATACAGGGGGTTCACCACAAGATGTAAACCATTGGTGAGCCTCAAAAACAGGAAGACCAGATTAGACCAGATCTAAAAAAGCCTTCACAGCTCTGTAACAACATCCTATGGACAGATGAGACCAAGATCAACATGTACCAGAGTGATGGGAAGAGAAGAGTATGGAGAAGGAACGGAACTGCTCACGATCCTAAGCATACCACCTCATCAGTGAAGCATGGTGGTAGTGTCATGGCATGGGCATGTATTGCTGCCAATGGAACTGGTTCTCTTGTATTTATTGATGATGTGACTGCTGACAAAAGCAGCAGGATGAATTCTGAAGTGTTTCAGGCAATATTATCTGCTCAAATTCAGCCAAATGCTTCAGAACTCATTGGATGCCGCTTCACAGTGCAGATGGACAATGACCCAAAGCATACTGCAAAAGCAACCAAAGAGTTTTTTAAGGGAAAGAAGTGGAATGTTATGCAATGGCCAAGTCAATCACCTGACCTGAATCCGATTGAGCATGCATTTCACTTGCTAAAGACAAAACTGAAGGGAAAATGCCCCAAGAACAAGTAGGAACTGAAGACAGTTGCAGTAGAGGCCTGGCAGAGCATCACCAGGGATGAAACCCAGCGTCTGGTGATGTCTATGCGTTCCAGACTTCAGGCTGTAATTGACTGCAAAGGATTTGCAACCAAGTATTAAAAAGTGAAAGTTTGATTTATGATTATTATTCTGTCCCATTACTTTTGGTCCCTTAACAAGTGGGAGGCACATATGCAAACTGTTGTAATTCTTACACCGTTCACCTGATTTGGATGTAAATACCCTCAAATTAAAGCTGACAGCCTGCAGTTAAAGCACATCTTGTTCATTTCATTTCAAATCCATTGTGGTGATGTATAGAGCCAAAAATGTTAGAATTGTGTCCATGTCCCAATATTTATGGACCTGACTGTATGTCGCAATCTCTAGTTAAAGGGACCTTTTTACTTCTAAGGCCATTGCTATTCAACTTAGGGTACTAATATCTATTTATGCCAGAGTATACATTTACATAATTCTCTGTATGCCCTGTTGCCGTGCCACTGGCATAGAGGGAGCTGATAAGTCAACAAGCCTTTTCTTCCCCCTCTTGCTGCTGGTGTTGCAATTAAATAGTTGAAGCATACTACTCGTGACTGTAAAACCTGTTAAATATTGCTAACTGATTATTCCTTTTTTAGTAGTGTTCTGCTTTTATGCGTTAACTGGGTTTGTATATCCTAAACCCATTATTCCTGCAGCCTACTCTTTTGAACAAGTCTTATATAGAGGTGAACTGTGTCTTTTGCATTATTCTATACTGTTGAAATATGCCTGTACCTAAAGTGTAAGAGGTGTTGGGAGGCTTGCAAGCTCAGGGCAACCACAAGCATTATATATATATATATATATATATATATATATATATATATATATATATGGCCCTGGTATAGATCTGGGAGGAAATACCCCAGGACACCATCAGTCGTCTCATCATTGTCAGGCATGCATACCAGCACATGATGGCCATACAAACTACTGAGTACTATTTTGAGTTGCTGCAATGAAATTTCAGCAAAATGGACTAGTCTGCTGCATAATTTTTTCACTTTGATTTTTGGGGTGTCTTTGAATTATATCCTGTCTAGGTTGATAATTTTCATTTCCATCAAACAATGGGGCATCCTTATGTTCCCAACACATTACCCGGTCCATATCAGTATAGATATCCAGAATCATATTTTTCCCTATTGAGATGTGATGTGTTTTCAAAGTGTTCCTTTAATTTTTTTTGAGCAGTGTATTGTTACAACAAATTCATTCCTGAGAATATCTTGTAAAGCAAAAAAGGAATTTTTACTATTCCTCTAACATAAATTTTACAGTACTAAGATGTGAAATAAGATGGGACCAGATGTTAAACAACAATGGAGCCTTTTTTGTCTTGCCATGAAAGCCTCTGTAAGATATTTGTTAATGTACTTATATAGCACCAATAGATTCTTCACTGTGTTACAGAATTCAATGAACTATTTAGGTAAGTAGTTGTTACTAAAGAGCATTACAACCTGTCACCCACACTAAAGACATACATATACACACACACAAAGGCATGTATAGATTTAATAAATGCAATTTGCTCCGATGAAATCTGAACTGAGTGTCATTAAACAAGAAAAGCAAGAATGCATACTATTGAGGTGCCATGTTGCCACAATGTAGACACATACAATAATAATTCCCAAAAACACAAAAAATTATGTCTGACTTCTGCATATTGGTACAATAACAAAAGCAATTAAACACGTAACCCACATTCCCTAAAAACCACATCAAACATATCAGGTCAAAACAAAAATGTTTGTATATTTTTCACTCCCACATTAAACACAAGCTTAATATGCTTCTATAAAAAAAGATACAGTAAAATGTATGTGAACTCATATTAACCTCGACCTGCCCTGATTTATGATTCCAAGTCCTCTCAGTAAAGTGATGTTTTAACCTGGAATTGTGTCAGATGCTAAAGATGTTTCAGCAAATGGAGCCCCTGAATACAGCAGGTATAAGCAACATGAGCGGGGGGGGAGAAGGAGAAGTGTAGCACCCTCCTAGTCAGCTAGGGCGAGCTAGACCTCAATTGTTGGCTAGGAGGGCTGAGTAGCAGCCTGGATGTGATAACCAGCAGGGGTCAATTTGTGGTCAGAGCTAAGAGACTCTGCAGACCAGCCCTCTGAAATTTCAACCTGCTGTAGAACTTTGAAGAAAGGTCTAGAAGCAGTGGGTGGATCTGAGGAGTGGCTGATCCGCACTTTTGATGGAGCCTGGCCAATCCCCAACAGGAGGCTTGGCAAGGGGCCAGAAAAATGTTTAAAAGTGAGTGAGCTTGCTCAGCAGCAGGGTAGTTTGGGTAAAAGTCAGGGAGGATGAGAAGCTTAAGGCAGGAACTTGGAAGGGGGCCCAAATGGAGAAAGGGGCTCATCTACAGGCAGTGGAGCATGGAAGGAAGAAAGCTAAGACCCTCACAGGCCCCCAGAGCAAGGACCACCTGTGCAGCAGGGAAGGAGAGGCCCAGCTAGAAGGCCTGGTAACAGCCACCGACCCACCAGCAGCACAGGAGAAGACTGAGTGAGTAAGCCTGCTTCCCCTGGGCCAGATAGGGGAAGGAGCACTCTTTTGGGAATCCAAATTTGCCACCTACTGAAACTGTCTTATTTCCTAAAGCGACAGGCGTTGGATCCCCTTACTCAGGGATTCCTCCAGACAGCTGGGTAAAGAAGAGGATTTATCTAGGTCTGGGGTGGTACTACAGGAGATGCTAGCTCTCCAAAAGAGACTGTTTGCTGTAGAGACTTATAAATAGTTACAGGAAGTTGTCCTCGGTTTCTCAGTTCCATTGGGCATCCCATACACTCCTTGCCCCATCCAAGTTGAACTTCCCCTAATAAAATCCAAAAACCCAAGCTCAATGACTGGCTACTAACTCCTGGATACAAGTCTGTGAAAAATATGTGTTGCCTGGCTGTACAGGACTATTGGGGGACCCAAATACTCAACAACTTCTAAGCAGGTTGTGCTACATGAGCATTTACACTTTACTTGGACTTAGATTTGGAAATTTAAAAATGATAAAGTCTTTTCAAACGGCAGAGATTCAAAAGTGTGCTGACAAGTTATTTTCTTCAGTGAATGGTGGAAAGTGTTCTATGCATTCTGTAAAGTACTAGTTAATATGCCAGTGGTATAAACAGAAAATATATACAATAAATAGGTATTAGTATTAATACTGATCTACCTATTGAGATTTAGATTTGATCTGGAATATTTTAAGGGCTAGATATGTAACTACAATGCCCTGTGTTCCCCCCTAATATTTGATTTACTTTTTCTGGATCATACTATGGTACGTTTTTAAAACAGAAACATATACCGTGTGTATGATTGCTCATTGCAGATGCTGAGTCCTGGTGTTGCAAACCAGCTGATTAGGATCTGATATAAGTCTTTTCTATATATTTCCTAATAAACTGTCCTTTAACAGTCTCAAGACCATTGTCCAACGTAAATGTAGCCCTATTTTTATCTCTGACCACTATGCCATTCTTTCCAAAAATCTGAAAAATGCTCATTCTATACCCATTAACCTTTCTGATGTGGCTCCATTTTCTAACTTAGAGATGCGCACTCTGTTTATGTTGCAGCCCTAATTATCAGACTGATAATTTATTTTCTGGAGTACCTAATTGTTATTATTATGTCATCTCTAGACTGCAACGATGTATATAATAAAAAGGTTGTAAAGTTTGCATTTTATTTTCTAAAATAACAAACATTTTACACTTACCTGCTCTGTGCAATGGTATTGCACAGAGCCTCTCGAACCTCATCTTCTGGGGTCCTATGTTGGCATTCTAGGCTCCTCCTCTTCTCAGTGTGCCAGCATATGGGGGTGCACCTGCAGGCTCACTCCAGAGCCAGGCTTTGTGCTTCTATAGAAGCACAAACTGTGGCTCAGCCCCACCCATGACTCCCTCCTCATAAGATTTGATTGACAGTATCAGGAGCCCATAGCTTACGCTGTTGCCTCTCTGTTCTGTAAATGCAAGGAGAGAGGAGAGATCCGCTAAAGATGAGCACAGCACTGGATCAAGTGAGGAATTATGGTAAGTATTTGAGGTGGAGGGAACAGGCAGTTTTTACCATAATGCAGGGAATAAATTAATGTAAAACACATGTCCTGGCTGTAAAACCCCTATTAAACTAATATCTACTCTAACCCTCTAGGCATTCAAAATGTATTGGGAGACTTCATTTAGTGTCCTGACTGATTCATATCAGATTTTTTTAACCAGCAAAATTAACAACCATATTACAACATAAAATGTAAGTGAAAATTTTGTTATCATACATTTATTGGTGTACTTGTCTAAAGGAACTTAACTAATAACCTAACTCCACTTGAATATTTTATTTTTATGAGAGGGTTGTGTGGTTTCTCTGTTTTCCTCATGTCAGCAAATATGTAACACAGAGAGAGAATTCCTATGTAGACATGGATAAAATTTGCAGAATAGCAACAAATTCTAATGCCACGTATACATAATCATATCTTTGTTCTGATACAATTTTTGCCCAAAGAATCAGTAAAGTCCTTTATATAAGCTACATGGTTTTTGAACAGATTTCAGACCTTTTCCTGTTTTTCAATGTCAAATGTTATGTTTCACTACTTTATAAAGTTGTTTCAAAGAGAAAGTGAAACCATTTAGTGAACTGCTAATGCTATCCTGCAAATAAGGCAAATGTGTTTCAATTTGAAAGTCCAATTGGTTAATCAAAGTTTTTAGTAATCTCTTTAACCTGCCTTAATCACTTGCCTTCCGGGCACTTTTACCCCCTTCCTGCCCATGCCAATTTTCAGCTTTCAGTGCTCTTTGAATGACAATTGCACGCTCATGAAACATTGTACCCATATGACATTTTTATGATTTTTTCACACAAATAGAGCTTTCTTTTGGTGGTATTTAATCATCACTGGGTTTTTAATTTTTTGCACTGTAAACAAAAAAAGAGCAAAAAAACGTTTTTCTTTGTTTCTATTATAAAATTTTGCAAACAGGTAATTTTTCTCATTCGCTGATGTGCGTTGATGAGGCTGCACTGATAGGCAGCACTGATGGGCACTGATAAGTGGCCCTGATGGGCACTGATTGGCGGCACTGATGGGCAGCACTGATGGGTGACACTGATGGGCACTGATGAGGTGGCATGGATAGGCAGCAATGATGAAGTGGCACTGATAAGTCGGCACTGGTGGGCATTGATGAGGAGGCACTGATGATGCTGCACTGATATGCAGCAATGATGGGCACTGATAGGCAGCACTGATGGGCACTGATAGGTGGCACTGACTGGCAGCACTGACTGACATCACTGAGTGGCGGCACTGTTTGGCAGCACTGATAGGTGGCATTGATGTGTGGCACTGTTGGGAACTGGTGGGTGTCACTGCTGGGCACTGGTGGGTGGGACTGATGATCATATATATGTGTTAGAATCCAGCATGCAAGTCTAACATGAAATGATTAGTCCCCTTTCACAGTCATATGAGATTGTTTGTGCTGCAAGATTTTCTTCAATTCTCACCACATAACAAAGTTGATCAAATATTCCAATTCTTAAATTGATCTTGCATCCCTCTTCTTTTTTTCTTTACTTCTTAAAACGACTCTCCCAAAAAAAAAAAATATTCATATAGTGTAGTACTCCTGATAGCGATAAAACACTTATATTGCTATTGTACACACACTCTTTCCACCTTTGTGATCACCGCAACCCAATGCTTCATCCACCATTGGTGTTCCATCACCTTATAAATCATGCACCTTACCATTCTCCTATAATCTGGAGCATAGCAATCTCATAAACCGCCACTTCCACTCCTGTGTTTGCCTTTGTCTCCACTTGTTGTTATGTCATCCATATGCAACCAAACATAGGCAGACCATAGTGTAGTAGAATAAAATCCAAACTATTTATTATTAATAAAGCACTTACAATGTGTAACGGAAATCCAGCACACAACACCTGGGCTGGGACCTGTTCCAAGATGGTTCCGGTATGCGTTTGACATCACTTACTGACGCGTTTCATCATTATGACTTTATCGAAAGATGTGTATGTCAGACGTGCAGATTGGCCTTTTATAGTTCATTTCCACCCTCAATAGGATGTCTATCAGCCATCTTTAAAAAGGGACTATATAACATATAATGTGCACTGCAATACATACTTCTTTCCTTTCTAACTGGGAATAGACAATATGCTGAAACAAGATCTTATATGAATTCCATATTCCTACAGCAACATCAGGTTCTAATACTTATATGTTCCATTTCTACTACCAGATATTATACCACAGTAAATCAATCTAGTTATGGCCCACTAGTAGTAAAATTAGTATTTGCATAATTTACATTGCTATAAGATGTCATCCAAGGTTATCTTTGCTATCAGATTTCATGTATATATACCCATCAAGATATATTATCTTGACCAACCCACCCTCAACCACAGGATTTCATACTGATGTAGAAGAAGGTAAATAGATATTGTATACCTTGGATGACATCTTACAGCAATGTAAATTATGCAAATACTAATTTTACCACTAATTGGCCATAACTAGATTGATTTACTGTGGTGTAATATTTGGTTAAATAAATAAGGATACATTCCTTCACTCAATGCCTAATATATATACCAAAATTGTGAATGGATATTCCTATTCAACTCTAAACTTAGACAAGTCTATAAACTGTTGGCGCTATATAAATACTGTATTATAATAATAATAATAATAATAAACACAGGATATAGTAAGGATACCCTACGTATCAGATGATCTATACCATTATCAGGAGGGACATAGTTCTATTCCTTGAGCTTATAAGTACCAGAAGAGGAAGGAGGTTAAGTAAAGTTATTGACATTAGAACAAGCCTATGAATTCTAAGTGGATCCTATGTGAGCCAAGGGGAAGATAATGAACTTGATTTCTTCTTTGATAAATAATTATGCCCAATTCCATCTATAGTAATACATCGAAGGGGCCTATCTCCTAAGTCAACTTGTATTCTACTTATTCATACCATACCAAATGTATCCTCTTCCAAAAGTTACCCTTATTCACAGATTCAAAATTAAACAGTTAAGTTCTAGTTCCACATTCAACCCTTTGGGTTTCATAGTATCTAATTCATAAATTAGATATACAAAACGTTTCATTTTTTTTTATTTCTCTCATTCTGTTACTTCCCCTACAATGTTCTTCCACCATATCTATGCCACATACAGTAATTATCATAAAAATGGATTGCAGTTGTGAGGAGTTGTGAACCTCTCTAAAGTGTCTAAATAAACTGACCTCTTTTGCCTCTCTTTATATTGGCAACATGTTCCCTCAACCTACATGTAACTGTCTTGTCGTTTGACCTACATACTGGTATTTGCAAGGGCACATCAGTAAATACGTCACAAAAGATGTAGTACTTGTGATACATTTCTTAATATTGTATTCCTTTGCTGTAGTCTGGGATGCAAAAAATTAAATTTTTCTTGTTTTTATTCCAGTAGCTTTGCAAATACTACCTTTTTTTGCAGGGGAAAAAAACCTTTCAAATTGAACATATGGTTTTCTTAGGTGGTGAAATAACACTTTTAACTAATTTAGTATGCAGATTAGATGACTTCCTATAGATGAAATGTGGTTTATTGGCAACCAAAGGTCCCAATATTTTATCTCTCCTAATGATAGACCAATATTTCCTGACGATACCTTCCATGTCTCTGTATTGACAGTTGAAATCAGAAATAAATGCATATTCCACATTTTTTCCTGTATTCATTTTATTCTTCGATTTACTTTTTTTTCTTTTTCCCCCATATATCTTTTACTCACTTCAAATCGTGCTTATTCTAATTTGTCAGGATCATAACCTTTCTCAATAAATCGTGCTGTATTAATTTCTGATTGTGCTATATAGTCTTCTAATTTCAAACAATTTCTCATATTTCTACAAAATTGTCCCTTTGGGACACCACCTATCCAAAGGGGATGATAACAACTAAAAGTTGGGATATAACCATTACGGTTAGTGATCTTAAAATATTTTTTAGTATATATTCTTCCCTCTTCACAAAAGATGTTTAAGTCCAAAAAAATTAACTTAATGCATGTCAACCATCTTGGAGAATTCTAAGCCACAAGGGTTAGACTCTATAAGTGTGAAGAAATTGTTAAAATAATCCATATTACCCTCCCAGATTAACAATATATCATCTATAAATCTCTTTCACAATTTAAACCCCTCCCATTTCTGTCCAAAAATTGCTTCCTGTTCCCACCTTGACATAAAAATCTTAGCAAGACTAGGTGCAAACTTTGCTTCCATTGCAACACCTTTTTTCTGGATGTAAAAATTACCATCATATTAAAAATCATTTCTATGCATCCCAATCTACAACAATTGGATCAGAGTTTTTTTTTTTTCTCTGCATATTTGTGTATCTTTTGAAGGCCCATTTTACTGCATCCACCACATCTTCATGTTTTATACTCGTGTAAAGGGAATTAACGTCTATGGTAGCCAGTATTATAGTTCTTCCTACTTCCATGTTCTCTAATATATCTATCACATCCTGTCCATCCCTTAAATATGCTGGCATCTGGCTCACTATTGGCCGTAAATAAATATCAACATATTCACCTACTCTTGAATGCACTGAATCGATTCCACTTACAATTGGTCTACCTGGAGGTTGTGTGAGGCTCTTATGAATCTTGTGTAGATAATAAAAAATCAGAACTCTACAACAAAAAGGAACAAAATATTTAGCTTCCTTATTAGTCAGTAGATTGTTTGTCTTAGCTCTTTCCACCAAACCACTCATTTCCTTTTTAAATCTCCTAGCTGGATTCCCCCTTAACTCTTCATAAGTACATACATCACTTAAAATCTGCCTAATTTCTTCCTCGTAATCTTTCCTATCCAAGAGTACTACATCTCCTGCCTTATCAGCTGGACGTATAATGATATTTCTTTTTTCTAATTGTTCCATCCCTTGGTAAATTATATTCTCATCTCTATACCTCTTAATCTCTAATTCCCTCAAATCCTCATCCACCATTTGTTTAAAAACTTCAACATTATGGTTGGATGTTCCTGGAGGATTAAAGGTAGATTTATTCCTTAAGCCACTACATATGATTCCTTGAAGGAAGACGAAATACCATTTAATGTTCCTCACATATTTATTTAGATCTATATAAACATGGAACTTTTTCAAATTAGATTTAGGGGCAGATTTCAGCCCCAAATCTAAGACAGCAGTTTCTTCTTTAGATTAGGAGGCTGAACTCAAATTGTAATTTCCTTCCCCTACATGTCTCTCCTTTTTTTGTTGGTGCCTTCTGCTCTCCCCTCCTTTCCTCCTTGGTGGTCTCTTATAGGACTTCTCCTGTATTCCCTCTCTCCTCCTCTCATGTGATAATGTTGGTCTCTCTGAGGTCCCCACTCCAAATCTTGATTGTAAACAGGGGTCCTGGGTGGGGGATATGGTATTCTGGGTTGGTATCCTGGAGGTCTCCCTCTGAAATCCCTCCGAAAAAAATCACCATTGGTCCTAGGGCTCCTACCATAACTAGGTCCCTCCCTCCTCCAATCTTCCAATGGCTGGAACCTATTCTGTATTGGGATGTTGTACTGATACTTATATTCTTCCTGTCTCCATGTCATCAAGGGGTTTCTATATGGCATTTTGTCACCCCTCTGTGTCTCTGTGTGGCCTCTATATGGCATTTTTTCATTCTTCTGACCTTGTACATATGGTTGGGGTCTCCTCTAGTTTATTTCTCTTGGATCTTGTCTCCTTGTATTATTATTCCAATTTTCTTGTAGAGATCTCGCTGGGGATGATTCTACTGATGGATTGCCTTCCATAATGTTATCCTGCCATTTATAGATCCTATTTGTTTGATAATCCCCCATATCTCTCACATATTTTTTATGGTTTTTCTTTTTAACCTACAAATCCTTTTTCGGCACTTGGTCCTGTAATTGTTGCATTAAGTCACCATGTTCTTTACTTTCTCTAAAAGGATCTATTTTCTCTAATATTTTTCCTTTTACTTTACCTAATTTCCTCTTTTTCCTTGCTAACAACATTCTCAGTAATTGTCTCTCACAAGTTTGGAAGAGAGACTTCCATTCCTTTTCAGATTCTTCATCTTATCACGTACCTGGTGTTAGAAGCCAGTGGAGAGAGGGCTTTCCTTTCAGCTAAGTTCCAGACTCCCCAGGATATGGGACAGCAAGAGTCGGGCCCAAAGTAGCACAGGTCGCCTGTAGGAGTGCTTGCCAGAGGTGCACCCAGGAGCACAGCTGATGCACTGGAATAGAGTCTGCAGACAGGTGGCGCCTGTGAGAGGTATGCAAGCCTTCAGGGTAACAGTGGATCTTAGAATAGTCGGTTCAAAGCCAAGGTCAAGTGCCAGGTGGAGATTGGAGCAGATGTAGTCAATAGGATAGTCGGGGTCATACACAGAAAAGCGGGGGAGAATATCCATTAGCCAAGCCAGAGTCAAGTCAGGAGACAGGCAGAGACGACAGGTTCAAGAGCAAGCTGAATCAGTAACAGGAAATTACAGTAGCAAGGGAACACGGACAAAGGTACTGGGGAGCCAGAGATCAACCAGCAATTTGAGGGAGTGATGGGCCTCCTTATAAAGGCTGTCTGGCGCCAAACTGAGCCAATGCGTGTTCCGGCTCACATCTGTGCGCCAATGCGCATAGATTTTCACCAACGTGCACTTCTGCGGCCATGCAAGGTACTGGCAGGAGTGCCAGTACCTCTGCTGTGGACAGAGCCCTGACACATCTAGTAAACCATCATTGGGAGCCAAGTCCCATTTGAGACATCTTGGTGTAATAATATCTTCCAGGTATTTCTCAAAAGTCACTATATCCCACCAAAGTTGTACTTGCTTCTCCATAGTATAACCTACCCTTTTAAAATAAATTTCTAAATTATCATGTGTAGATAGTTGTGAAACTGAGAAAACTTCATCCAAATTTACCTTCCAGTTGTTAACAAAATTAAGAGCATACTGTACATCTTAATAGTTAAACCTTTTCCTGGTTATCTTATTACCACTCCCTGGTGGTCAATACATGTAATATAATTGTAATGCTACAATTTTGGCCATATTCAATATATTTCAAAATATATATATATATATATATATATATATATATACTGTATGTTGAAATGTGTTTTTATTACAAAATATATGAAAAACAGTATATATACTGTATATACAGTATATATATATATATATATATATATATATAATATATATATATTGTAGTATATGTTGAAATATATTGAATATATTGAATATGGCCAAAATTGTAGCATTTCAAATATATGTCAATATATTTTGGAAGAATATTTTTAAAATATATTTCAAATATATTTTTCTTCCATGTGGGAGGGGATTGTCATATAAATGGTAGAGATTTTCATGAGAAAAATGCTTTATATGTACTGGAGTAGGTCAACATGGATCGTCATCATGTAGCTGAAATCGACTGTATGTACAGTATATTTTCTACTAAAACTTTTTCAAAGTAAACATCAATGTCATACATGAAGCATATTGACTTGATAAACGGTGCTGTATTACGATCATCTTTTCATTTTAATAAAGGCATTGCAGTATGGTTATAATAAGCACATCAAAGGCTGAGGTACTTATTTCAACTCCCACAGGTTTTTTATTGGCACATGTATCTAATATGCATTATCATCTGTAATATTAACTGTTCACATGCTTCAAATGATGCACACATTGAATGCTCAACCCGTATAAATTGTGGACCCAAATCCAGGATATACAAAACATCTTGAAAGTATATGAAACAAGCATTCTTTTCCAGCGCAGACCACTATTTAAAGTGGTTCTGAATCCTAAACATTTTTTTACCTTAAACATTTTTCCCTTAATGTAAAGAATGCATTAGGTAGTACTTACCTGAGCCCTCACTCTATCCAGCACTGTAGCTGCTTTCTCCCTTCTTCTCAGGCTTGGCTGAGAGCAGTAGGAGCCATTGACTCCTGCTGCAGTCAGTCAAATCCCATGACAAGGGACCAGGGGGTGGGTCTGAGATGTGCTGTCTGTGTCTATAACCCCAGGCAGCGAATCTCAGGAGCTCACTCCCAGGTGTGCCACAATAGGAAGTGGCTTCCTATGGTGGCACACAGAGAATAGAAGAAGCCAGGAACACTGGCAGGGGACCCAAAAAGAAGAGAATCAAGGCCATTTTAAAAAAAACAAACAGTTTTATACTTACCTGCTCTGTGCAATTCCATTGCACTCTCCTAGACTTAGAGGGCGTGGTAACCCTGGTACACAATACCCTGGTTTGTTGAGGTAGGACCTGTGACAAATATGGGTCATCTACATCTATGGAGTTATAAAGATCTACCCACTGGAAAGAAATGAGGTACATCCTACAACCATAGGATATTTTCTCAAATTCTGGAAACTGTGGGGAGGAAGGAGTCTGAACAGGTGGGTAAAAAAGACCCTTGACCCTCAAGGAGCATAATTATAAATATGCCAAATGATGATTGTGACAGTAATGAAGTCTGGGCAGTCCAAAATTCACCAACCTCTGGCACAGGTTAGTTTTAAGTTTGCAGGAATCAGCATTTCATACACAATCCCCATCAAAAATGTAATTTAATCACCAGAGATCATACAGTATGTCAGTACTACGGGGCAGAGCCATACAAAGCAGTGTGCAGGTGTTGACAGGGGAGAGATCTGTGTTGTTTAACTGTAACAGATATGTATTGTATAACCGCCACACTATGCATGTCTGTGGTAACTTTTAAATACTCTGTGTCTAATAAAGGATGGTTTTATAAAACTTTTATGTGCTCAGTTGTTCCATTTGCTTTGTTTGTGCCTTAAAAATCCCATCAAAAAGAGGGTATCTCCATGTATGGTTTCTACAAGGGATGACAGCACTATTTGTGACCACGCCCATTATTTATCTTCTCAAAACAGTAAGAAATAACTACATTCCAAGTTTGTGATGCTCCTGTAATTTGCAATTAAACTCACCTGTATCAATTAGCAGGTGCTGACAGTATATAAATCACAACGGAAACCAGTCAAAATGGTGAAAAATGTACTTAACCTTTCTGTTGTGTGTCTCTGTGTGCCACATGAAGCATGGAGAAGTGAAAGAGCAGCAAATAATTGTCTGAGTATTTGAGAACAAAAATTGTGGAAAAGCATGGACAATCTCAAGGTTACAAGTCTATCTCCAGAGATCCTAATGTTCCTATGTCCATTGTCAAGAAGTTTACAGCCCATGGCACTGTGGCTAATCTCCCTGGACATGGATGCATGGTCATGCAGTGCTGTATATAAATTAAATTGATGTCATTTTTTTCCCACAAATAGAGCTTTCTTTTGTTGGTATTTGATCACCTCTGGGTTTTTTATTTTTTGCACTATAAACAAAAAATATTTTTTTTTTTAAAAAAACTATATTTTCTAATTTCTTTAAAAAAAAATCTCCAATAAACTCAAAGTTTGTCATAAATGTAGGCCAAAATGTATTTTGCTACATTTCTTTGATAATAAAAATTCCAATAAGTGTATATTAATTGGTTTGTGTGAAAGTTATAGCATCTACAAACTATGGTATGGACTGGAATTTACACAGCGTTTACTTTCTGACTGCCACTCACATTTCTTGTGCTAAAATGCTAGGGCAATACAAAAACTCCCCATTGATCCCTTCTCGGAAAGGTATCTACTGAGAGGCATTTTGAGTCCATGGAAGATTTTTTTTCTCCACAGGTTTTTGAAAGTTTTTGCACAAAGTTGTCATTTAAATTGTACATTGCTCACACATGCCATGGGTATATGTGGAATTACACCCCAAAATACATTCTGCTGCTTCTACCAAGTATGAGGATACAGCATGTGTGAGATTTTTTGAGAGCCTAGTCACATACAGGAGCCCGAAATCCAATGACCACTTTGAAAGCCTGAAGGTATGTAACTTCCTCATTTCACTTCCTCATTACCTGTCACAGTTTCAGAGGCCCCGAAATACCAGAATAGCACCAAACCCTTCCAAATGACCCCTTTTTGGAAAGTAGACACCCCAAGGAATTTAATAAGAGGCATAGTAAGTATTTTGCAGATCTCATTTTCTCATTTGCAGATCTGCCCGTGAAAATGGCGGGAGCGCAGATCACATTTATATATAAGATTTTGTGCAGGGAGTCCACCCTGTATCAGACTGCTATAGGGCAGATGGTAACTGGTTAAAGCAATACTAAAGGCTTACATTTTTTTTTCTAAAAATACCAAACATGTTATGCTTACTTGCGTTGTGCAATGGTTTTGGCTGTCCTGGCCCCTACCTCTTGTTGGCTGCCCCGACAGTAAGCAGCTTCCTATGGGGACACCCACTGCACTGTGTGTCCATTCACTTGGCCCTGCCCCCTCTCTCTTATCATTGGCTCAGTGGCTGTGATTGAAAGCAGCCATAGAATGGCCATAGAATGCATGAAAGTAAAAAGCCTTGAACCTTTACAACCACTTTAAATATCACCAAAAGAAAGTTCTATTTCTGTGAAAACAATTATGAAAATAATATGGTTACAGTGTTGCATGACTGCACAATTGTCAATCAAAATGTGACAGCGCTGAAAGCTGAACATTGATCTGAGCAGAAAGGGGGTGAAAGTGCCCGGTGCTGAAGTGGTTAAACTTTGTAAGGCTTATTAGTCACCATAAGCATAGAGATCAAGTGGGACATTTCTTTTTCTACTGTGCAGCCAGAAAGTTGAGGACTCCTAAAGTTACATAGTTACGTAGTCTGGCTGAAAAAAGACAAAAAGTTCATCCACTTCAACCATAAAAAAAAAAAAAAAAGTTATAATCCTACACCCAAAGTTGATCCAGAGGAAGGCAAAACAAAATCCAGCAAAGCATGATCCAATTTTCTCTTGCAGGGGAAAAAATCCTTCCTGATCCCCTGAGAGGCAATTGGATATTCCCTTACCTGGATCAACTTTACCTATAAATGTTATATCCAGTTATATTCTGTGTATCTAGGAATGAATCCAGACCTTTTTTAAAGCAATCCACTGAGATGGCCAGAACCAACTCTTGAGGGAGCTCTTACTGCTTTCCAGATGAGGTCTTACTAATGATTTGTACAGGGGTAATATGATATCTCTCTCTCTGGAGTCTATACCTCTTTTAATGCAAGAGAGGATTTTGCTCGCTTTAGAAACCGCAGCTTGGCATTGCATGCAATTATTAAGCTTGTGATCTACCAGAACTCCAGTCTTTCATGAATCCATGCTGTCTGTTGCTAAAAATATTTTTTCCCAGAAAGAACTTATATATATGGTCTTTTATTATACTCTCTTCCCAACTATAGAAGTTAAACTAACAGGTCTATAATTATTTGGTAAAAATTTGACCCCTTTTTAAATATTGGCAACACATTGGCCTTACGCCAATTCAGTGGTACTATGTCAGATATTAAAGAGTCCATAAAAATCAGAAACAATAACTTTGAAACGATAGAGCTCAATTCTTTAATGACCCATGGGTGTATACCATCTGGTCCAGGTGCTTTATTCACCTTTATTCTGTCTAAATATTTTTGGATCATATCAAATGTGAGCCAATGTGGATCATCTTGAGCTGTGTCAATACCATCCCTATAATGGACAAGAGCTCCCCCATGCTCCTTTCTATACACAGAGCTGAAGAAGGTATTTAATAAATGTGCCTTCTCTTTGTCCCCAGTCACCCACTCTAGCCTATTTTGTAAAGGTCCTACATGCTTGGACCAGACCTTTTTACTATTAATATATTTGAAGAATGTTTGGGGGTTGGTCCTGTTATCTTTTCCAATCTGTCGTTCGTTTTCAATTTGTGCGGCCTTTATTTCTTTTTTGCATATTCTGTTATATTCTTTGTAATGTTTAAATGATGATAGTGTTCCTTCATTTTTATATTTAATAAAAGCTCTTTTCTTATTATCTATAGCTTTTTTAACTTTGGCCATAAGCCTCATAGGTTTGATTTTTAGCCTTTTAACCTTCTTGCCCATGGGAATATATGTTGCAGTGTGTTCACATACAGTCTTTTTGAAGAACTCCCATTTCTGTGTTGTGTTCATTGATGCCAATATTTCCTCCCGTCTAAGTCTTGGAGAGCAGCTCTCAGCCTTGGAAAATTAACTCTCTTAAAATTGAGCAGTTTTATTTTTCCCGTATGTGCTTGCTGTTTACAGCTAACAATAAATGAAAGCTAACAATAGAACTGAAGTAATTCAGTTCTACATTTTATTGGGGTGCCCCATGCTTCCTCTCCCTCTCCAAGTTTATCATTCCCAGTAAAAACCCAAAAAGAAACCTCTAGACTGTTCTTTGGAGCTAGTGGAAGAGTGAAGAAAATGCTGTGTGCTTGGCTGTATGCGCTCTAAGTGGGGGAAATAGGACTGAATTCACCACTAGTTCCTACAGGGGTGCACTATACATATCATTGGAAATCCACCTATTTTTGGTTATGCCTAGAAGTTTTTTCAGTCAACACTTCTATCCCCCATGAGGTTGTCCTTCGTGTTGTTCAATATTTCCTATACACCAATTCAGATCTCCATTACAAACAAGCAAACTTTGTCCTGGAGTATAAAAAGTTCTGCTTAGAACATAATTTTTCATTTGATAGCTACTACTTACAGATAATGCCACTACAATGGGCACACATTTTGCAAACAGTTATGATAATTAAATAACCCTTTTTTTCCCACCGCCTTGTATTTGTGGAAGATATATAGATGATATTGTCATCTGGGATGGCCCACCCACCTCTATAGTTAATTTTGTTAAATATTATAATAGGAATGCTTTTAGCTTTTCTTTTACATATGTGTACGATACCACATCGTCTTCCTGGAATTAGAGCTACATTCCAAGTTAATCACTTTCATACTTGTGAAAAAAAATACTTTAAGCCCACTGCTGAGAATTTATAACTGCACTCCACCAGTTGTCACCATCTTAGGTGGATAAAGAACATTCCAAAAAGCCAATTGTTTAAGCTTACAAAAAATTGTACTCTGCAAGATGATAACATCATCTAGAGTTAGGTACTATTAATGACATTTACAGATAAGGGCAATCCTCAGCAAGCAATTGAGGAAGCATACCAATCATACCTGATCCCATCAGTCAATGAAAAGTGTCAAGTAAGAAAACCATATAAATTTGTTGCTCAATTTCACAACCGGTATAAATGGAATGGAAAGTATTTTTTAAAAACATTTTTGTTGCAGGATTTTCAATTAGGGCCTATACTTCCCCAGAGCAAAATTTGCTTATGGGAGGGCACCAGATCTCAGAAATAGTAGCCCCAAATAAGATTGCTACATGTGTAAAAACAAGTATTAGTGGAGACACCTTGTTACGAAATCTTATAGACACCTTTCAATGTAGAAAGAAAAAATGTCTTACCTGTGAATTTCAGCTTGTATACATGTTTGAATTTTTTTTTTTTTTTTTGCAATTCCCAATGAGTTTGCAAAATAAAATATTTTAAAGGACTGTACACGCTGGTGTGGCACTCCCACCCTTTGAAAACTTCAATAAACACCCCTGGGGTCCAGCAAGACCCCACAGTTGCCCATGAGCAGCATCTAGGACTGCAAACCTCCCATCACATTATAATGCATCTCCAAAAGGTTCAGCACTCCTAATTCACAAATATTAAAATGGAACTTTAGTTAGAAAACTGAGTCCTGCTAGATCATGACAGGCTGGCCCTTTTTGCAGGTATAGCTACGTAAAACATTAAAAATAAGTGCCTATACTGTTGAAAATCCAGTAATACATTCTTTTATCCTGCTCTGTACATGGTCAGTTGCTCTCCATTGTTAGGCATTTTTAGGCACTGCCAAATTTGTAGAGGCCAATCTGCTGACAGTCTTAAAGCGGAATTAAACCTGTCTATTATAGCGAAGAAAGCTGCTTTTGTTTGATCTGCAACTGCCATGATGCTGCACATGTGATCAGTTATGACACCACCAGCCATTTGATAGCTTGACAGTTTGGTAGACAGCACAAGAAAATGTTACAGTTAGCAATCCCAGCATTGCAGAAATGTAAATGTTTTTTGAAACTGTTAAATCGGTGGGTTTAGATTCGCTTTATGATTTACTGATATTCAGGGGCTTCAGCAAAATAACAGTCTCCAGCAAGAAGAAACATATACAATGCTGGAGGCAATTTTCAGCACGCACTAATTTTGGTAGCATAATTATTAATGTGGAATGCATGTTCCTTGCTAAAGAACATTATTTCTTATCAAGTTGTTATGGGTAAAGTTCCACTTTAAGTGTAAACTCATCACACATGGTCAAAAAATGTTTATTGGAAATGGTAAGACATTTACAGTACTGGCCTTCTACAATTGCTCCACAGAATATGTAGAATATTTCCTCACTTGTCTACATGGCCTTCTTTATGTAGAGTGCACTATCGATCCTCTATGTGCTAGGTTCGGGGAACACCGTAGGTTCATATAACAGGTCAATTCAGAATATAGCATACCCAGACATTTTTCTGAAAAACCCAATAAGTTCACTGAGGTAATACCAAACACCTTTCCACAAGCAGAATGATTTTGAACACAAAAGATTCCGGATATCACCTTAAACACATTATTCCCAATGGTGATAAATTAAGTAGGTGAAGGAAATACAGTAATGTGAGCCACCTAGTATAACACAGTCTCAGCCTCCCCTTGTTTTTAATTTTGAATATTGACTTTTGGAGATTTTTTATGTATAATTGCCCCAGTTAAATGTTCCCCTCTGGCTCTAGTTGTTTTAGTTGTTTAGATCTTTTATACCCTTATAGGTAAATATTTTATTGGTAATTTGTTTGTTTTTTTCAACCTAAAGTTTTTTTTTAACAAAATGAATCCTACAGAAATGATATAACAATGTACTGAATGTTTGATTCATATTTGATTTTTAAGATACATTTAATATTGTTTCTTTAATTGTTATGTACACATACATACTGTATATTTTTATCATTATTTTTATTTTATTTATATGTTGTACACCAGACATTCCACAAGTAGTGTACCTTTAATCATTAGTATCATGATCTTTTTCTATTGAATTTTCTATTGTTTATGCTACTTCCATCATGGTTGTACTTGTCTTTTCTATTGCCATGCTCTGCCCCAGATAGTTAGTGGTTTTGTGCTATCCAGGAAATCCCCTGGTTCTTGTAGTCCCACAAGTGCTGTGTTGTTACACTCGTTGTATGAAAATATAATACAATGCATAGCCAAGGTGAATGTTCATATTACTGTGAATTGAGAATTTATATAGTTTATTTCCTTAAGCCATTGTTCATTAGCCTCAGTATAGTTGGTTAATATATTGTCATCTAGTGGCAATTTTGATTATGGCACCATCTTTTTCTGTGTTCCCTCCCATTCTGTGTTCCTTCCCTCGCATGCCATCTGAGATCAGCTCCTTCAAAATGATTAAGATATGGGTGTGCATCTCACTTCAGACAATGCCCTCATCATTATGAAGTAAAGGAGAAGTCTCTTCACATCATCCAGATATCTGATGTTACTCCTATCCCCTGCGATGACAACTTAGGTAGCACTGTGTTTTGTGCTACACATTATGACAACAAAATAGCCTTGCCAGTTGAAGATGGGGAGTTCATCGCAATAATGGACAATTAATTCTTCAAAGATGAATCTAACAGCTGGGATTCACCATTACCTCTTTGTGCTGAGTCAGATTTCCAAACAATCGTTTATGAGCTTTATCCAGATTCAACTCACTTCAGCAAACACTAAAGAACAGTCCTGAAATGAAGCACCATTCCATTGGGAATGACTGCTCTTGAGGGAGAAAAGGAGTATGGTGCAGATGCCCGATGCTTCATTGAGAGAGACTTCTATGTGGACAATGGATTCCATTCTTTACCCACAGATGAAGAAGCCATAGACCTGCTCTAAAGGATTCAAGGTATGCTTTCTGAGGCCAGCCTCAGACACCATAAGACTGACTCAAACAGTGCTGCTGTTATGAAGGCCTTTTCAGCTGTTGCCTACCTCAAGTTAAGAGACTCTCTCAACCAACTCATGTAGGGTTTCTGTTTGGCAAAGCTAGGTTAGCACCTAAGCCTGAGCACACATCTAATCTTCCAATTGGAGACATTGTTCTGCTCAAAGACCAGCAAGCTCAAAGAATTGAATGGCCCATGGGGCTCATTGTAAAGACCATTCCTAGTGATCATGGAAAGGTACAGAAGGTAAAGGTAAAAATTTCCAGACAAGGTACTGTAAAGACTTTCATCAGACCCATCACTAAACGTGTTTTGCTCATGCCTTTTAGGAACTGAACTTGCTTACCTGGGTTTATTGGATCCTGTTTCTGACCTCAAGAAGAGAGTGCCTTGAACTTTAATGGACACTACTTGATGCCTTACATTGCAGTTATTTTTGTTGCATGTATATGCATGTTCTTTCTTTTTGTCTTTCAGTTCTTCAAGACAACTGCAAATTGTACTACTGTTTGTTTGCACTCGCATAACTACCATTATGTTATAATATAGTGGTATTTTACAATACTAGACAGGGAGTGTGATGTTACACTTGTTGTAAGAAATATAATACAATGCATAGTCATGGTTAATGTTCATATTACTGTGAATTGAGCATTTATATACTTAATTTCCTTAACTGCTTGCCGCCCTGCCACTGTGTATATACGTATGCAGGGCGGCAGTGGAGCGCAAAACCACGTTTAAAAACGGGTTCCGCGCTCCCGACACTTTCGCCGGCAGGGGGCGCGCACGCGCGCTCCCGCCGACCCGCGGGTGATCCGATTCGATCCAGGAGGGATCAATCATTAGATTTCAGCCAGTGATTTCTGGCTGAAATCGGATGATCGGTCCCTGTCCTATCCTGTCCTGTGTTGATATTTACACAGGGCAGGATATGATGTCATTCTTCTCTGCCTGGACACATTCCGTTCCAGACAGAGAAGAAGAGACATTTAAACGTGAGTAAAACAGCACACTGACAGTTAGAACACAGTCTAGGACACATTTAACCCCCTGATTGCCCCCCCCCAGTTAACCCTTCACTGCCCTGTCACCAGTGTCACTGATCAGTGAAGCGATTTTTATTGATCACTGTATCAGTGTCGCTGGCGACTTCCAACAGTGCTAGCGCCCCTCCCAGATAGCACCAGTTTGCCCCCCAGTACACCAATAAAGCCATTTAACCCCTTAATTTCCCCCCCCCCACCCCCCCAGTTAACCCCTTAACTGCCCTGTCACCAGTGTCACTGATCAGTGAAGCGATTTTTACTGATCACTGTATCAGTGTCGCTGGCGACTTCCGATAGTGTTAGCGCCCCTCCCATATAGCGCCAGATTGCCCACTAATACACCAGTAGTCCCGTATAACCCCTTGATCGCCCCCCCCCCCCTGAGTTGACCCCTTCACTGCCCTCTCACCAGTGTCACTGATCAGTGAACCAATTTTTACTGATCACTGTATCAGTGTCGCTGGCGACTTTCGTTAGTGTTAGCGCCCCTCCCAGATAGCGCCAGATTGCCCGCTAATACACCAGTAGTCCCGTCTAACCCCTTGATCGCCCCCCCCCCCCCTCCCTGAGTTGACCCCTTCACTGCCCTGTCACCAGTGTCACTGATCAGTGAACCAATTTTTACTGATCACTGTATCAGTGTCGCAGGCGACTTCCGTTAGTGTTAGCGCCCCTCCCAGATAGCGCCAGATTGCCCGCTAATACACCAGTAGTCCCGTCTAACCCCTTGATCGCGCCCCCCCCCCCCGAGTTGACCCCTTCACTGCCCTGTCACCAGTGTCACTGATCAGTGAACCAATTTTTACTGATCACTGTATCAGTGTCGCTGGCGACTTCCAATAGTGTTAGCGCCCCTCCCAGATAGCGCCAGTTTACCCGCCAGTACATCAGTAATCCCATTTAACCCCTTGACCCCCCCCCCCCAGTTAACCCCTTCACTGCCCTGTCACCAGTGTCATTGATTACAGTGAACAGATTTTTACTGATCACTGTATTGGTACTGGTGACTTGGTACTGGTGACTTCCGATAGTTTTAGCGCCCCTCCCAGATAGCACCAGTTTGCCCGCTAGTACACAAATAATCACATTTGACCCCTTGATTGCCAGGAACACGCTTACTTGCACGCTAAACCTTCATTGCTAGTATAGTGTCTGATTGGATCAATATCTTTGATCAGATCAGCGCTATACCAGCATTCACATTACTTTAGTATCCCCAAAAACGCAGTGTTAGCGGGATCAGCCCCAACACCTGCCAGCACCTGCGTTTAGCCCCTACGCCCCCCCCTTCTCCCCCGGCAAGTGCAGTGTCAGTAGATAACTGTCACTTGATACATATTACACACAAAACCGCAGTGTTCACAGAATCAGGCCTGATATCTGTTAGCACTTGTCGGTAAATTTTTGGTAGCGGTTCAAGCAGTCCCTGACAGCCAGGCGCTCTTTTTCCCGTGAGTCGCACTAGGTACCTGTAAATTTAGTGGCCAAAATGTCTAAGCAAAGGTACACTAGTGAAGAGGCCTATAGGATTCTGAGCATGTCAAGTGAGAGCGAAGGGGAAGACTCACTGGCAGAACCAGGCTCAGAATACGAACCTATAGACAGCAGCGGCACCCTGACAGCTAGCTCAGACGACGAGGAAGTGGTCCCTGCTAAGGTCAGGCGTACCCGATCCCATTCACAGGTTGCTGAGGTGGTACAAATGCATGATGACTCTCATATGCAGCAGAGTGCCAGTACTAGTGCCGCAGTATCTTTTGGTGAACTGGCGAGCACCAGCGGCCTAGTACGTCCTGGTCGTAGGCATACCAGCACTGCAGTATCACTTGGTGACGTGGCGAGTCCCATAAGTGCAGTACAAGCTGGTGCGGTGGCGAGCACAAGTAGTGTCCCGCGGCCACCAAGAATTCGCAGACAGGCCCGTAGAGCCCCTAGTGTCCTTCCGGATGTGCTTGCAAATCCCGATTGGCAGCCCACAAATTCTGCAGCACCCGTACTTCCCCCATTCACTGCCCAACCCGGAATTCCCCTTAATTTTTTTGAGCTGTTTTTCACAGAAGATCTTTATGCATTGATTGTGGATCAAAGCAATTTATATGCACGCCAATTTATCGCCGCCAACCCAAATTCAAACCTTGCCAGACCATTCGCATGGAAACCCATTACGGTTTCCGAATTTAAAGTTTTTTTGGGCCTAACCCTCAACATGGGCATTAATGATAAAAATCAATTGCGGTTGTATTGGTCCACCGACCCTCTTGTTCACATGCCCGTGTTCTCTGCTGCCATGGCCAGGCATAGATATGAGAGTATAATGCGTTTTATGCACTTCTACGACAACTCACTCAGTCGTCCTCGGGGTGACCCTGAATTTGACCGGCTCCACAAAATTCGGCCCCTCGTAAATCACTTTAACCAAAAATTTGCAGATGTGTATACTCCCCAGAAAAACATCTGCATCGATGAGTCCCTCATTCAATATTCTGGCCGCCTTGTAATCAAACAATATCTCCCCAGCAAGCGTGCCAGATATGGGATCAAGATGTATAAGACCTGTGAGAGGGCAACAGGCTATACATGTAAGTTTCGGATTTACGAGGGAAAAGATAGTTACTTGGAGCCCCCCGGATGCCCAGACTACATGGGGAGCAGTGGCAAGATAGTTTGGGACTTGGCGTCATCCTATTTCCATATGGGGTACCACTTATACGTGGACAGTTTTTATTCAAGCGTGCCACTATTTAGACATTTGTTCAATTTGGGAATTTGCACATGTGGCACTGTGCAATCTAATCGCCGAGGCTTCCCCCAACGGCTTGTAAATACCCGTCTTAAAAAGGGGGAAAAAGCCTGCTTGAGAAATGAAGAATTGCTCGCAGTGAAGTGGAAGGACAAACGGGATGTTTACCTCCTGTCTTCCATTCACGCAGATACGACCGTCCAAATTACCACGGCAGCTGGTGTTGTTGAGAAGCCCCTCTGTGTCCACGATTATAACCTTAACATGGGAGGGGTGGACTTCAATGACCAGATGATGCAGCCGTATTTAGTTTCCCGAAAATCCAAACGCTGGTACATAAAAGTGTCAGTTTATTTATTTCAATTGGCTCTATATAATGCTTTTGTTCTCTATAAAGCAACTGGACATAGTGGATCATACCTAAATTTCCAGTTAGAGAACATCAGGGCCCTTTTGTATCCAGAAGGTGCTACGCCCCAAATCCCTCTCCCAGATGCAGTTAGCCGTCTGCATGAGAGACATTTTCTCGATACCATTCCTGGTACCCCAACCCAAAGAAGACCCCAAAAAAGATGTCGTGTCTGCAGCAAACGTGGAATTAGGCGTGACAGCCGCTATTGTTGTCCCTCCTGTCCTGGCCAACCTGGCCTCTGCATCAAGCCCTGCTTCCGCCTCTACCATACACTAGTGAACTATTAGTATAGGGTACAGCACGGCACAGATCAGGGCACATTTACACAGGGTCTCAAAAGATGTTAGGTAGTCAGGAAACTGGCTATCGCATTTGGAGAGACCCTACCAGCTGTTTAAATGTTTGAAGTTTGGAAAAAAAAAGTTAAAAAAATAAAAAAAATAAATAAAAGTACAAATACCCCCCAAAAAAATAAAAAAATATAAAAACCAAAAATAGTTATAGTTTTTTTTGTTGTTGTCATTTTTGTGATTGTTCGACTTTCACTGGTTTATTGTTGTTTTATTGTTAACCATTTCTGTTTGCAGGAATGCTTTCAGCTGCAGCGTTGACCTGTTTATTCTGACAGCAACAGGAACTTGCTCTCAGAATAGACATAAGTCAGCGTGGGCAGCGCTGTTGGATGAGATTTTTCATCCGCAGTTATAAAAAACAGAATATATGCCAAAGCATGGGGGCCTGGGGTGGCCAGTGGGTGGATGGCCCCTATGCTTCGGCATATATATTTTATATTTGTTGGCACATTTCATATGTGCCCACCATTAGAAGTGGGTGGATTGAGGGAGGTTTCTAATGGTGGGCATACTACCACACACTTTTCCTTATAAAGTTGTTTTATTGAGTTTATGTTTTATTGTTAACCATTGTTGATTTCTTTGCAGGAACGTCAAACTGCAGCACTGACCTGTTTATTCTGACAGCAACAGGGTCTTGCTTTCAGAATAGACATAAGTAGGTGTGTGCAGTGCTGTTGGATGAGATTTTTCATCCGCAGTTAAAAAAAAGAGAATATATGCCAAAGCATGGGGGCCTGGGGTGGCCAGTGGGTGGATGGCCCCTATGCTTCGGCATATATATTTTATATTTGTTGGCACATTTCATGTGTGCCCACCATTAGAAGTGGGTGGATTGAGGGAGGTTTCTAATGGTGGGCATACCACCACACACTTTTCCTTATAAAGTTGTTTTATTGAGTTTATGTTTTATTGTTAACCATTGTTGATTTCTTTGCAGGAACGTCAAACTGCAGCACTGACCTGTTTATTATGACAGCAACAGGGTCTTGCTTTCAGAATAGACATAAGTAGGTGTGTGCAGTGCTGTCGGATGAGATTTTTCATCCGCAGTTAAAAAAAAGAGAATGTATGCCAAAGCATGGGGGCCTGGGGTGGCCAGTGGGTGGATGGCCCCCATGCTTCGGCATATATATTTTATATTTGTTGGCACATTTCATATGTGCCCACCATTAGAAGTGGGTGGATTGAGGGAGGTTTCTAATGGTGGGCATACCACACACTTTTTCTGGCAGAGATTTCTTCTCTTTTTTTTCATTCAGCCCACAGGCTGCATAAAGAAAAAAAGAACATAGCATATACACCCAACAAGGACCAGTGACGTATTGGTACATCACTGGACTTTGAATGGTTATACCAGGGTGATGCCTGCAGCTGCAGGCATCATCCTGGTTTTATTTTTTTCAGCCAGCAATGGGCTTTCATGTAAAAGCATTCCTAGTGGTTAATTAGCTGCAGAATTGCCTTTACAAGCAGCCGGAGAAAATGGCCCCCCCTCCCCCTCCCTGAGATAGCATTAAAAGTGATTAAAAAATAAATAAATTAAAGGGACAGTGTAAAAATAATTAAATAAATCAGTAAAAAAGAAAAAAAAGAAAAAAAAAAAAAAAAAGGACCCTCGCCCATCCGCGCACGCGCACACCTGCGGTCGTGAGCGTTGACCCTTTCCCAGTATGGAAACAGCGATTGCACCATGCATGTGAGGTATCGCCACGAACGTCAGAACAAGGGCAGTAATTATAGCTCTAGACCTCCTCTGTAAATCTAAAATGGTAGCTTGTAAAGGCTTTTAAAGCGTTGCCTATAGATATTAAAAATGTATGCAGTTTGTAGCCATTGCACAGGGCATGCGTAATTTTAAAGCATGTCATGTTTGGTATCTATTTACTCAGCATAGCATCATCTTTTATATCATACCAAATAATTGGCCAATATATTGTAATTTTGTGCATTAAAATTAAAAAAGTGTATATTTTTTAAAAAAATTGCGTTTGAAAAATCGCTGTGTAAGTAATATGTGAGATAAAAAATTGCACCACCCACCATTTTATTTACTAGGGTGTCTGCTCTAAGAAAATATATAATGTTTGGGGGTTCACTTTAATTTCCTAGCAAAAATACAGATTTTTTTAATGTGAACAAAAAGTGTCAGAAAAGGCTTGGTCTTCAGGTGGTTAGAAGAGTGAGTGATGTGTGGCATAAACCTCTAATGCTGGGCATAAAATGCCCCCACCCCTCAAAATGACCCCTTTTTGGAAAGTAGACACCCCAAACTATTTGCTGAGAGGCATGTTGAATCAATAGAAGAATTTATTTTTTTACCACAAGTTTTTGGAAAATGAAGAAAGAAAATAAAAATATATTTTTTCTTTTCTTTTTTATATTTCAAAACCTTGTGAGAAAAAATTAGATCTGCAAAATACTTACCATGCCTCTTTTTAAATTCCTTGGAGTGTCTACTTTCCAAAAAGGGGTCATTTGGGGGGGTTTTATGCTATCCTGGCATGTCAGGGCCTCCAAAACTGTGATAGGTAGTGGGGAAGTGAAATGAAGAAGTTACGCACTTTCAGGCTTTCAAAGTGCTCATTGGATTTCAGGCTCCTGTATGTGGCTAGGCTCCCAAAAAGTGTCACACGTGTGGTATCCTCATACTCGGTAGAAGTAGCAGAATGTATTTTGGGGTATAATTCCACATATACCCATGGCTTGTGCAAGAAATAAATCATTTAAATGACAATTTTGTGTAAAAAAAAAAACAAAAAAAAAGTTTTTGTCATTTTCCAGAAACTTGTGGAAAAAAAATAAATCTTCCATGGACACAATATGTCTCTCAGCAGATAGCTTAGGGTGTCTGCTTTCCAAAAAGGGGTCATTTGGGGGTGTTTGTTCTATCCTGGTATTTTAGCACCTCAAGAGATGTGATGGGCGGTCAGAAAGTAAAAGCTGTGTAAATTTCAAATTATCTATACCATAGTTTGTAGACGCTATAACGTTCACACAAAGCAATCAATATACACTTATTGGGATTTTTTTTACCAAAAACATGTAGCAGAATACATTTTGGCTTAAATTTATGACTAACTTTGAGTTTACGATATATTTTTTATAGCTGAAAGTAGAAAAAATTGTTTTTTTTTCAAGATTTTCGTGTTTTTTTGTTTATAGCGCCAAAAATAAAAAGCGCACAGTTGATCAAATACCACCAAAAGAAATCTCTATTTGTGTGAAAAAAAGGACGTAAATTTCGATTGGGTACAGCATTGCATGACCGCGCAATTATCATTTGAATTAGTGCAGCGCTGTATAGCAAAAAAAGGCATAAATTACAGTATCTATACCATAGTTTGTAGACTCTATAATGTTCACACAAAGCAATCAATATACACTTATTGGGATTTTTTTTACCAAAAACATGTAGCAGAATACATTTTGGCTGAAATTTATGACTAACTTTGAGTTTACGATATATTTTTTATAGCTGAAAGTAGAAAAAATTGTTTTTTTTTCAAGATTTTCGTGTTTTTTTTGTTTATAGCGCCGAAAATAAAAAGCGCACAGGTGATCAAATACCACCAAAAGAAAGCTCTATTTGTGTGAAAAAAAGGACGTACATTTTGTTTGGGTACAGCATTGCATGACCGCGCAATTATCATTTGAATTAGTGCAGCGCTGTATAGCAAAAAAAGGCATAAATTACAGTATCTATACCATAGTTTGTAGACGCTATAACGTTCACACAAAGCAATCAATATACACTTATTGGGATTTTTTTTACCAAAAACATGTAGCAGAATACATTTTGGCTTAAATTTATGACTAACTTTGAGTTTACGATATATTTTTTATAGCTGAAAGTAGAAAAAATTGTTTTTTTTCAAAATTTTCGTGTTTTTTTTGTTTATAGCGCAGAAAATAAAAAGCGCACAGGTGATCAAATACCACCAAAAGAAAGCTCCATTTGTGTGAAGAAAAGGACGTAAATTTTGTTTGGGTACAGCATTGCATGACCGCGCAATTATCATTTGAATTAGTGCAGCGCCAAACAGCAAAAAAAGGCCTGGTCATTAAGGGGGGTAAATCCTCTGGGGCTCAAGTGGTTAAGCCACTGTATATTAGCCTCCATATAATTGGTTAATATACTGCCATCTTGTGGTCATTTTGGTTATGGCACAATATTTTTCTCTGTTCCCTCCCATTTTTAAGATGCATTTCCTCCTCCTTCTTGCCATGCATTACAGGATGAAGATGGCTGCTAGTCTCACAGCCACATGTTAATCTGCTCTCATGGGGAATGCATTAACATGTTTTGACCTGCAAATACCATCCTTTCATGCATCTGTCACATCCTGTTGTCTGTTGTAGTCTTCTGCATTCAATAAAGATATTCATGGATGAGAAAAAGTTGTTTGAAGAGTTCAGCTATCTGATAAAGACTGTTCATGATGATTGTATCTGCTTACACAGGACAGACATAGTGGTCTCAGTAAGGGATAATTCACTAATACAACAATTGGAGTCAGAATAAGTGCCATGCCAAATTAATCTGTAGTATTGCTGTATGGGCAGGCTTGTGAAAGAAGCGGAATCATCCCAAAATGCGTTGCCATGCTCCTCCCATTGTCTCAAATGTGACATCAGCTCCAGCCACTCAATTCTGTCATCTTCTCTACTGTTGGCTCACCTGCTTTCGTCAGTACTTGGACGGTGTGTAAATGTAGCTTTAGGTTCATCTCTTTGGGAGCTTGCACAACAGCTAATACTGAGTAATGGTGGATTATTTTATTCATAAAAGTGAATGTTTTCTTTTTACTCTATTTAAGTGCTTTGTGCCCTCCCTCCTGTTCATTTGTCCAATAGAAAAGAGACAAAAGTGCAACAGAAAAAAAAAAGTCAATTGGTTAGCAGGATTCTCTCGAGATCCCCTTCAGTGAGGATCTGCAGCTGCAGATCTTTAGCAAGGAACATACAATCCACAATAGTGTCACTCTTGCGCCATTTATTACAACTACAAATGACATCATGACAGCCTTGTGCCAAGGTTTAGGTTAGGCCTTGTCACATCTCAGAAGCTCAGAGTAAGGCTGCTTCAGATGAGGTAAAGAAACTCTGGGAATAATTAAGGACTAATTGAGGAACTCAGAATGAGTGATCAAGCCTAATTGTGTAGGTCCCCAAGCCCAAAAGCACTCTGTAGTTCTGCAATTATCACTGGAAGCTTAATGAGGGGTAAAAGTTTAATGCCTAGCCCATGCCTTAGTTATATAAGCTCATTGGAAGACTAGGCATGGTCTGATACGTCACCACTTTGGACCTTACATATAGAAATTGGCAGATACCCTTAACCAAGGCTGCCCGAGTAAACAAAAAGGCTTTCTTCACCTCAGAGGGGCACTTTCAGTACAAATAAATTGTTTTTGGCCTTCAAACTGTGCCCGAAATGTTTCAGCTGTTAAGGCCCCATTGAAAATACACCTAGGTGACTTTGGATGAAATTTTCATTTTCAGTAGGGACTGTGAATCCCACATACCTAAAGTGCAGGCAGTGTTAGAATCCCTAAAGAGAGGGGGCTATACAATAAACCTGGAAAAAATGTGCTTTAGGCAAGGGGGAGCAAAGTACCTTGGGGACATAGTGGAAAGAGTGAGTATACAATATTAACCCTACCCTCTCACAAAAAAATCAAATAAGTGGTGTCCTGGGCATAGTGGGATACCACAGACAGTTTGTACCTAATTTTGCCCTGTTGGCACCATTGACCAATCTGACCAAGAGTCAGAAGCAGCCATGGTAGAGTGGAACAAAAATACTGAAAGGATCTTGCGGAGGTCAAGTTGGCACTGCCAAAGTCCTATCCTGATAGCTCCTGACTTTTTGTTATCCAGGCAGATGCCTCTGATGTGGAACTTAAAGCTTATGTTGCAGGTCATTCATGGAGAGGGGCACCCTGCGGTCTTTTCAGTTGGAAGTCAACCACGGCTGAGAAAAAATACACTGCAGCAGAATCTGGCACATCTGGTCATTAAATGGGCCTTAGAATTGCTTCTCTATTACCTCCTAGTAAGGAAATTCAGGGTATCTCTGAGTGAAGAAGTGGACAGGTTCCTGGCACTCCAAGTTACAGTCTTGAGGGGAGTATAGACCTCACAAACTTCCTAAAAGTGTTGGTGCTACACCGCTGTATTACTGATCTTTACGCAGCTGTGCTCATTGTTCCATGGACAACAATGCACCTGTGTTCAGATTAGTAAAAAAAGATGGTATTTTTAACTCCTGTGTGCAAAAGGCCTAAATCCTTTGGGTTGAGGCTAAAGTGGAAGGGTATCTATTGAACATTAGGGATGCGGTCTGGATAAAGGTACTTATGCCCTCTTTTTTTTGGGTGGCAAATGTAGAGCCCTACAGGAGACCCAGCAGGGGTTATTGCAGCAGAGGGATGATATTTAGAAAATAGTTCTGGGGAGGACTGAGTATAAGTTTGGAGCCAAAGGCCAAAATTCTCTGCTGCTGACTAGGCTCTGTGAAATGTACCCTGTTATTTTGGATTTTACTTGGCTGATATAAGCATGTGTTAAAGTATACTGTATATGAACCCTCACCTTGTAAAAGAACCTATCCAGTTTAAAATAGAAATGCAAGTCAAAACATTTGATATATATATATATATATATATATATATATATATATATATATACACACACACACACACAACACTCAACACTTTCCTCTTTTGACCTTGCTACTACTGAAGAGGTCACTAAAGTTTTCTCAGAAGCCCGTCTCACCACCTGCCCCCTGGATCCTGTCCCCTCACAACTACTACGGTCACCCTCTTCTTCTATCCTATGCTCCCTCACTCACATCTTCAATCTCTCCCTCTCTACTGGTGCCTTCCCCTCCCCTCTAAAGCATGCGCATATCACTCCCATACTTAAAAAACCCTCCCTGGAACCCACCAACCTGAACAACTTAAGACCCATCTCCCTGCTCCTGTTTACCTCTAAACTCTTAGAACGCTTAGTCTACAATCGCCTGAGCTCCTACGTCACTGACAACAACCTTCTTGACCCTTTACAGTCTGGCTTTCGCTCACTACACTCCACTGAAACTGCCCTACTAAAACTCACTAATTATCTACTAACTGCTAAAAACAATGACAACTACTCTGTACGCTACTTGACCTCTGTGCAGCTTTTGATACTGTTGACCATCCCCTCCTCCTCAAAAAAACTTCACTCTCTTGGCCTCTGAGAATCTGCTCTCTCCTGGTTCTCCTACCTATCGCAACACTCCTTAAACATTACCTATAACTCTGTCTCCTCCTCTCCACTTCCTCTTTCTGTAGGGGTCCCTCAAGGTTCTGTCCTTAGACTCCTTCTCTTCTCCATCTACACCTCCTCCCTTGGTCACCTGATAAACTCCCATGGCTTTAAGTACCATCTCTAAGCTGACGACACACAAATCTATCTTTCTACCCCTCACCTCACCCCTTCAGTCTCCTCTCGCAATACTAACCTACTAAGTGACATATCAGCATGGATGTCACTCCACTTCCTCAAATTCAATCTTTTGAACACTGAGCTCATACTATTCCCTCCAGCCCATGCCCCCTCCCCTGACTTCTCCATCAAGATCAATAATACAACCATCACTCCCTCCCATCATGCCAGGGTACTAGGTGTAATCCTAGACTCCCATCTGTCCTTTCAGCCCCAAATCCAATCGCTGTCCAAATCTTGTAGACTTCACCTCCAACATCTCCAAGATACGCCCGTTCTTAACCTCTGAAACTACTAAGCAACTTATTCACTCCCTGGTTATCTCTCGCCTTGACTATTGTAACTCCTTCCTCATCGGCCTACATAATCGCAGGCTATCCCCTCTTCAGTCTATTATGAATGCTGCTACCAGACTCATCCACCTTACTAACCGTTCCATATCTGCCATCCCTCTCTGCCAATCCCTCCACTGGCTTCCCATTGCGCAACGAATAAAATTAAAAACATTAACAAAACCCAAACCGTCCTCTCCACTCCTCACGCGACCTCCTGCTCTCTAGCTCCCTGGTCTCCTCCTCCCATGCTCGTCTCCGGGACATCTCCAGAGCCTCCCCCATCCTCTGGAACTCTCTACCCCAAACTATGAGACTATTGCCTACTCTGCCCAATTTTAGGTGATCTCTGAAAACCTAACTCTTCAGGGAAGCCTATCCTGCCTCCAGCCAATAATGGAATATTCTATTCCTTCTAGCAGTCCATCCTCCACAGTTATTACCTTTTGTACTACCAGCCCCTTCCTTTTAGATTGTAAACTCCAAGCAGCAGGGTCCTCCTAACCCTCTTGTATTGAACTGTATTGTCTCCCTTTATTTTGTAAGGTGCTGAGCAAACTGTTGGCACTATATAAATCATGCATTATAATAATAATAATAATAATAATAATTTTATATATATATATATATATATATATATACATAAAAATATTTTTTTTAAACGATCACGTGACCTCTGTTCTCAGCTGCATTTGAGGCTTTTTAGAGGTGGGGGTGAAGAGATGGAGACTGTAGAGGGGCATGCCAGCAGGAGGCAGAGACAGAGCAATACACTGATCTTCCTAGTGAAGACCTGTGTAGGGTGGCATGTCAACATAAGTCTTGGCCATTGGATGATAGTCAGTCTGTACTCCCAGCCCAACCAGAAAACTGACCATGCTAGGAATGATGTCCTTCTATGACTACTGTGGTCAGTGTGAAATAGGAAAGCAGGGGGACTGGCAGGATCACCAGGTACTTCACACAAGGGAAGAAATACAAAGACAACAGGGTACTTTTTAACACAAGTACATATCAGACAACAGACACATATCAGGAATATGAAATGTTGAGTAACATACACTTTAAGCTGACAAGCAGCATTTTACATTTTCTTTTACTGTTATGCACTTTGTTTTCCACATACAAGCTATTAGAGCTGAATAAACCCTATTTCAAGAAGTCTGTACATCCATCCTGAGATTTTGCTGATCTCCAAACATGACTAATATATACTGTATATATATATATATATATATATATATATATATATATATATAAATATTAATAATAATTTCTAAGTTTTATATAAAAGACTTTAAATGTTTTCTATGTACATATATAAAATTCCATAATCTGGACTAATATATATAATTGTTTTGATATGAAAAGTTTGTTCTTGATGTGTTAGCTGTTCCTAAGTAATTAGCTGGCTGCCTGGTATATGTTTTGTACATTTTCAGTTACATACGTAAATAGCACAGTTACTATATAAACTGACAGCAAGCTAATGACAACAGATATATAATGTTTTCAGGTGGATCTACAAACAGTTTAGACAACTAAATACAAATGGCATGTTTTGAAAACAGGAAGGCTCTGTGAAAACAGGAAGAGCCCTTATTATGTCTACAGACTTGTCGTCTATACAAGAATGAGGAGATGGTACACTTAACTTCAGTGTATAACTTAATAATTATAGGACCCATAAAGGCAACATTTACTTAATTTGAGCAAATGAGTACATATTTTCAAAATGTATAGTTAAACCATATTTTCAAATTAAACCACAAATATAATATTCAGCACTTGATATGAAATAATGAGGGAGTGAAAAATCAACAACTATAGAAGAAAATTGAAGAAGTGGAGAGCAGAGGTAGAAAGCAGATTGCATTTTACTGATTTTTATGGTTTATATGGGATTATGCTCAGGGAACTAACTAGTGTTTCTTTTTTCTTTTTCTTTTTTTCTTGTAGTCAGCAAGCTTGTTATCCTTTGGATTTAATTGTTAATTTTGCTCAGTGATGTGTTTTCATGCATGGAAGAATGAACAAGGATGGGGCCCTGTTTAGACTTCTGTAGTGCTATTTTTACACTCTTTGCGGCTACTGGGGTATGATGGCGCCACCTGTATAGTATTTAGGAGTAGAGTCTGCGAAATCTGTGTGATCAGGACAAGATCTCTAACAAGTGCTAGTGCCTCCACTCAATTGGGGCTTGTGGCTAACAAGTGAAATCCCAACTGAGAAATGTATCGTCCACATAGACAGCAATCCACACAGCATTGTATATGAAAGTCCATGTATTGAAGAAATCACATTCAGTGAACCATCCAACATAAAGTATCTTCCAAATAGGAACATTAAAGCATTAACAGTCTTTTTTGCATGTCTCAGTGAGGGGAGGCTGCAACACTTACAGTTTGAGCTTTCTCTCTCCCAGGAAATCCACACTCCTCTCTTTTCCATAAGTGCTCTTTCTGATGACCTCATCCTCAGTGCCCAGAGAGCATAGCAGCCATATTGGAAAAGGGCAAAACAAACACAGCATAACAGAAGTATACACTGGAAAATGGGCAAAGAAATTATCACATCGCTACATTCTCCTGCTGAAATTCCTTCCTACCCGGCAAGGATATACACATAAAACAACAACAAAACATAGCAAGTTAACATCGTTGTCGCCTTTTGCAGACCACTTCTCCAGAAGCAATCTATTACAGAGATTAGCTGTAAAGAAAACATGGTTAGTAACAAATAGGCACCATGCTAACCAGTCTAGAATGGGCTGTAATCATGTCCATCAGAACATGAGGTTGTACAGCATCGTTCTGTACAGCATAGCAGGGTCTTCCCAAGGTGTCATAAGTAAACATTGGTGGAGGTCCTCGAACATGATCTCCTCTCCTCAAGCCCTCAGGCATTAGTCCAGATAAATCTGGGACTACACTAGTGGGAAAACTTGGTGCTTCAATCATGCCTGAAACTATAGGCACAAAGTTTTGGGCTGTTGGTTCAAAAGCAGGAGTAGTTGGGTTCAGACCTCCCCTCTGAAGAAGGCTCCCATTAGTAATAGGTGAAGGAGCCTGTACAGGAGACTCTGGTGGAGGTGTAAACCACTCATTGTCATCACACTGTTCTCCACTGTCTGCACAAGGTACATCATTAGAATCTGTAGCAATATCAGGTTGTGGCTCCTCACTGCAGTAGCAACTTGTGGTACTGGAAGCAAGTGATTCCTATGCCAGGCTTTGATCCGACCCTCAGGTCCTCGAATCCGGTAGACTGGAATTCTAGGCAGTTTTTCTATAACTTCAAACAACTCATTTCTCCAGCTAACTTATGTTTGGCTGAGGGTCCCAAATTGCGAAGAATCATTTTATCACCAGGTTGTAAGTCTTTGTAACGAACTGTGGCATCAAAGCGTCTTTTATTGGCAGCATTTATTTTTGCAGCATTTTCCTCAGCCATTCGATTGGCCTCTTGTAAACTATGTTTGAGTCATGCCATGTACTGATAGTGATTTCTATGTTCCACTCCATCAGTAGACACATGCAACTGAATGTCAATAGGCAGACGGGCTTCTCTCCCAAACATTAGAAAATAAGGAGAGAAACCAGTTGACTCATGTCTGGTACAATTATAGGCATGTACCATAGCTCTAACATGTCAGCTCCAGGTTTGTTTAGCACCATTAGGGAGGGTACCCAACATATTCAACAAGGTACGATTAAAACGCTCAGGGAGAGCAAGGTGTGGTTCGGCTCTTGTCGATGTTAAGCAATGTTAACAGCTCTTTAATTAGGTGACTTTCAAAGTCCTGTCCCTGGTCAGAGTAAAGTCAATTTGGCAGTCCATAAAGAACAAAAAACTTCTCCCACAACACTTTGGCCACAGTTACTGCTTTTTGATCTTTGGTGGGATAGGCTTGAGCATATTGAGTGTAGATATCAGTCACAATCAAAACATTTCCCACACCACTGTTGTCATTATCAATACACAAAAAGTCCATGCGCACTAAATCCATTGGACCAGAACTTTTCAAGTGTTCCATAGGAGCAGCTCGAGTAGGCAGAGTTTTCTGTTGCAGATATCTCACACAATGGCGGCAATAGTCCACAACAGTTTCCCTCATTCGTGCCCAAAAGAAACGGTCTTGGATTAATCCATATGTTTTTTCAACCCCTAGATGCCCATGTTGGTCATGCAAACTTCTCAAAACAGATTTTTCTGTAGACTTGAGGGATTACTAGCTGTCTCCTTCCAGGATGATCATGGAACAAATGTACCCTATACAAAAGTCCATTGATTATTTTGAGTTCTTCTCATTCTTTAAGATAGTAGGTACTCTGCTCAGGTAGGGTTTTTCTCAGGGAATTAGGATCTTTGCGGAAAACAGACTCTCTAACATGTCTGATTACTGGATCCCTCTTTTGTAGAAGAATCATATCTTTCTTTTGCAGATGGATGTTTTCTGGTACCCCTAGAGCAGTGGGGCAGCAATACATGTTTGGGATACACTCTTCACCAGCTCCCAATGAGACAATAACTCGTAAGTCAGAGAAAACAATATTGTCTCCTTGTACAGCAGCTGTAGCACAGTAGGCAGCCACAGCAGGCCCAGGTACTTCCTTCCATTCACTTTCTTCTAAGTTCATTGGCAATCCAGGACGCCTGGAGAGAGCATCAGCCCCAATATTTTTGGGTCCTGACTTGTACTTGAGAGTGAATTGGCAATTAGACAAGGCGGCAAGCCACCTATGACAAGTGGAATCCAGCTTGGCTGTAGTCAAAACATAAGTGAGGGGGTTATTGTCAGTTCTCACCTCAAACTGAGCCCCATACAAGTAATCATGCAGCTTTTCAACAATAGCCCACTTCAGGGCAAGAAATTCCAGTTTGTGAACAGGATAATTGTTTTCTGCTGGGCTTAGACTGCGACTGATATAAGCAACAGGCCTTAGTCCTCCTGGGTACTCCTGATGGAAGACTTCTCCTAACCCATCGTAGCTGGCATCTACATGCAGAATGTATGGCTTTTGTGGGTCTAAATAAGCTAACACTGGTGCTTCTGTAAGGCTTTTCTTAAGCTGTAGAAAAGCTTCCTCACAAGCAGAAGTCCACCTCTCACTGAAAGGAGTTTTGCTGGTTGTGTCAATGCCAGGTGTTTCTTTAAGCAAGTCATTAAGAGGCTGAGCAGTCATGGATTAGTCTCTAATGAAGAGGTGATAATAGCCACAAAAGCCAAAGAAAGACCTCAGTTCTGTCAGATTTGTGGGACGGGGCTAGTTTACCACAGCCTCCACTTTAGCAGGATCAGTTGCTACCCCTCCTGCAGATACGATGTGGCCCACAAAGTTTACTGAAGAATGAGCAAACTTACATTTGTCCAGGGAGAGTTTCAGACCTTCTCTCCTTAAATGATCAAGCACTTTAAACAGTCTCTGATCATGCTCCTCCAGAGTGGAGCCAAAAACAATTACGTAATCTAGGTAGTCAATACATTGAGTGGGAAAAAGGTCTCCCGATGTCCGATCCATTAGACGCTGGAAGGTTGCAGGTGCACCACTAATTCCCTGAGTCATTTGAGCAAACTGGAAAAACCCCAGTGGGCAAATAAAAGCTGTCTTTTCTTGATCTTCCTCACTCATTAGTACTTGGTAATACCCGGATCTTAAGTCCATTACTGTGAACCATTTGCTGCCTTGCAGGGCATCAAGAGCTTCCTCAATGTGAGGTAGCGTGTATTGATCTGGGACTGTTCACCGATTTAGAGTCCTGTAATCAACACATATTCGCACTCCACCATTTTTCTTTCTGACCACCACTATTGGGGATGCATACGGGATTTTAGACTCAACAATGATGTTTTGATCTTTCATTTTGTGCAAGCACTCTCGAACATCATCCAGATCTTTTGGAGGTATGCGCCTGGATCTTTCTCTAAAGGGGGTGCTATCTGTTAGACGAATACTGTGTTGAATACTTTTAGCACACCCGACATCCATGTATCAGTAGAGAAAACATCATTGCAGGGGCGGACTGACCATTTGGAAACTCGGGCACTGCCCAAGGGCAGTAGGGGAACCCATGAGATGCCCCTGGTACCTTTTTCATAGGCTTTTTTGAGTTTGGGCAAGGACACAGGGGCCCATGATCCCCTATTGCCCGGGGGCCCCATGAGTTGCCAGTCCACCCCTGCATCATTGTATTCCATTAGCTGCTCTTCTAGTGCTTGTTTGTGCTCTGCAGGACTATCAGCATCATTCAGGTGAAAGTCTAATTTGGTTTCTTTCTCCTTGACCTTGGCAGGGTAAGAGCTAATGGTTTCCACTGGGTAACAATAGTCTACCTTCTGTCAGGCTGGTATTATAACTGGGTATGTGGTAACATTCCAAACAGTAACAACCTCCATTCTTGGACATTTTAAACGATAGTCTTTCCTTTCTGGTACTATCTCCCAGCCATTCTTTGCAGCTTCTTTCGGATCAGTCTCTAGCAGGAAAAAGCTACCATTTGCACTTGGTGAAATTTCCACATAAACCCGCAGCTCTCACTCTCACTCCCCCGACTGGAAGCTCTATGGGATGCCATGGATTCCCCAAACATCCTCCAGGAAGATCAGGAGCAAACGTTTGGCAGATATTTTGAAGTTCTAGAGCAACAGGCAGTGAAGGTAGAGGAGTACACTGTTGTGGCTGAAGAAACCTTATGAAAGCAGCCTCAACGGCTTCAACATTGGAACCCACAATCATAGGAGCATACTCACTACCCCCCGGGTGGAGGACTCACATAGGCAATGACTTTAAGTGGGGGATCCTCATCAGCTGTCACACCCGGAATGCGAAACTCAACTTCTAGACAACCATCCATAAAAACAGGATTTTCTCCCGCACCATAAACAGGCATAGTGTCCATAGGTTTCAAAGGGAGGTGACTTAAGTGTTTCTGATAGAAGGGCCTGTAGATACTAGTCAGCTGAGAGCCAGTGTCAAACAGAGCAGTATTGGGTATATCATTAACAAACAAATTGAAAGTACATCTGTGGCCTACTCCAGCCAGTTTAATGAACATTTGTTTTCTTGATTTTCCCTGTTTTCTTTTATACATTTGTCCAGCTTTACTGTGAATTTCAGAAGTATCATCAAGCAGTGGACACTAACGAACTGTGTGGCCTGTTTGTCCACAGTGGAAACATTTCATATGGAAGAGAGACTTCTCACTGGAGGTTTTATCAGCAGATAGAGCTCTAGGCTGTGGAAGTCTACTAACGTCTTTGTTTTTAGCAACAGTCTCATTTTTGTGCTCACCCAAAGAACTCTGATCAACTTTGCTTTTAGAAGGGGTACTAAAAAGAATATTAGCCTCCTGTTTCTTTATTTCAGTCATAGTTTCAGTAAAAGTAAAGTTTCTCTCTCTCAAAACAACTCTTAGGACTGGTGACATTGGGTGATGCGGCAGTAACCCCTTTATGATTTGAGCAGTCCTTAATTTATCAACATCTGTAGGAGAGATGATTTTTTCAGTGAGCAATTTTCCTAGAAGCACTTCTAGCTTCCTCACAAACACAGAAACATCCTCTCCCTCTTTATACTTTGTCTGTTTAAAATCAGCAAGCATCTGATCCGGGTCACGGTGCAGTCCATAAGCATCTGTCAAAATATCAATATATGCTTCAGCACTGGTACTCATATGTGTGTCCTTGTAGGCTCTAACAATAATGGATGCTGGTGGTTTTAAGCTTTCCAAGATGAGCTGTTTTTTCTTTTCCTCTGAGCAGGTCCATTCCTCTATCACTTGTTGTGCAAAATCTTTCCACACTTCAAAGCTTTCTTCACCAGCAGGGACAGGTAGCACTCCTGAAAAAGCCTTTCATTTGCGGTAAGAATCAGCATGCAAATTCTGAGCAATGACTTCAGTGACTTTTAGCAGCAGATGCTCAATATTTGTTTCCTGCTTAGTGGCTGTAGCAGGCAACATTACAGTCTCTCCTGATGAAGCCTTTGTATTCAATGGTTCACACTTTACAGGCAGGGCTGGTAACTTTCTCCTTACTGGAGGTGAAATCACTAGAAATACTACAGCACAACCAATTGCTTCAGCCCCTTTGGGATTTATGCAAAAGGCCCTTTAACTGGATTTAAATTCACCTCACTGAGACAGAGATAATGGGTATACAGTTCAAAACTCTCATCTTCTTTTTTTATCCACAAGAGTGGCATACTGCAAGGTTTCACTTGCTTTAATGCCTCCTGCAGTCTGTGGGTACTCACAGTGATAGGCATACACAAAATAGCAAATGTCCTTTCAGGTGGCAGTCCCTCTTCCAGGGCCCACTGCCTCACAGCTTCTGTTGATAGCCAGTTGTTCCTTAACCAGTTGCCCCCCGGCCTATAGCCAGATGGCGGCCGGACAAACAGCTCGTCATTCCGGGTGAACGCCATATGGCGTCCTTTCGGGCATGTGCATTGCTCCTGCCCACAGGACCGCGCAGTGGCGCGATCTGTTGCTGGCCATGTACCTCGGACACGGCCGATGACAGATCTGTGTGCCCGGTTGCCAGTACCATGTGACCTGCTGTGACCAATCAGAGCAGGTCACATAACAGTTGTATACAATGGATGGCTTCCTTTCATGCCATCAATTGTATACAAGTGTGTCTAGCTGTGAATGGTCACAGCGATCACATGCACAAGCTGGGCCAATCACAGCTACGCACAAAAAAAAAACCCTGAATGAATCGATGTCATTTAGGTAAATGCTTGCTAATAGCAAAGAAAAAAAAATACTGATCACTTCCCCAAAGTAGTACAATGTTACTATGGTAACATTATACTACTTTGGTCATAGTGAAATATGAAAATAAATCTTAAAAAGAGAAAAAATGTAATAAAAAATTATTTTAAAAAATTAAAAAAAAATAAAAAAAATTATCAATTTTTTTTTTCATACTGTCACCAGTCAGTGTCCCTGATCCCCACCATGCCAGTTATATGATGACACTGTACTGCATTGGTGACAGTATGTTAATAAAAAAATAGTGAAAAACATTTTTTTAATTTCTTCATTTCCGAAAAATTATGACAAAAAAATTACAACTTCAAAAAACTCACCATGCCTCTTATGAAATACATTGGACTGTCTACTTTACAAAAAGTGGTCATTTGGGGGATATCTGTACTGTTCTGACATTCTTGGACCTCAAGAAATTAGATTGGCCGTCAGTACTTCAGGACTGATCAATTTTCAGATATATCCCATAGTTTGTGAACTCTATAACTTTTCTACAAACTAAATAATACATCCTAATTTGGGTTATTTTCATCAAATAAATGTAGCAGAATACATTTTGGCCTAAATTTATGAAGAACAATTATTTATTTGCAAACTTTTAAAACAGAAACAAAGTAAAACGTGTTTTTTTTTCAAAATTTTTGGTCTTTTTTTGTTAATTTAGCAAAAAATAAAAACCCCAGTGGTGATTAAATACCACCAAAAGAAAGCTCTAGTTGTGGTAAGGAAATTATAAAAATTTTAGTTTGGGTACAATGTTGTATGACCGTGCAATTGTCATTTAAAGTGTGAGCGCTGAAACCTGAAAATTGGCCTGGGCTGGAGGGTAAAAGTGCCCGGTATGGAAGCAGTTAATGTCCTGATCCAAGACAGTATCTCAGCAGTGCCTCTAAGTGTAGCGCTATTTTTATACTCTTTGCAGCTACTGGGGTATGATGGCGCCACCTGTATAGTATTTAGGAGCAGAGTCTGTGTAATCTGTGTGATCAGGACCAGTGGCGTCCCAAGGCAACTTGCGGGGATCATCGACATGCAACCTACACGAGGTGAAATTGGACCCGCTGCAAAAAAGGTAAGTTGTAAAGCAAGCCGACGATCCCCGCAGGATGGATCCGATCCAATACGGTGTGTTTCCTGAACCCATAAGAGCAAATAAAGACTTAAAGGAGGATGCTTTTGACAGTTCTTTTCTGATCCCCAAGGCTCAGTATCTAGCCTAGTCAGTGCTTCCAAGTAAGAGCTAACAAACTCATTGACTATTTATACACTGACACTAATTGCAATTTAAAAAGCCACAGATGTGGGACATTAACCTCTAATTGGCATTTTAACCCGTGTGTGTCACCTTGTGTGTCTGTACCAAGGCCAAACATTCTAGGGTATGTAAACTTTTGATTATGGCCATTTGGGTGATTTCTGTTATCATTATGATTTTAAAAGGAGTCAAACAACTATTTGATAATAAATGGCTTCATATGATCATCATTAGAGATGAGCGAATTTCTCAAAAATTCGATTCGGCTGATTCGGCGAATTCCAGTATGAAATTCGATTCGATGCAAATTAATTCGCTACGAATTTAACTTATTAAAAGGATTTCTAGGCTTCAGAGAGCCTTTAAATTAGTGCAGAACACTGTACCTTTAATTTAAATGCCCTTGGAGATGAAAACAAATGGAAACAAATAGATACAATGTTTCAACCGCTGTATGGAAGGAATGTCCCAGAACTGTCAGAAATAGTCTATTTCTGACAGTTCTGGGACATTCACTCCATACAGCGGTTTCAACCGCTGTATGGAGGGAATGTCCCAGAACTGTCATAAATAGTCTATTTCTGACAGTTCTGGGACATTCCCTCCATACAGCGGTTTCCGGCAAAAAGTGTATGTGCAGAGTTCCTCTATTCTGCAGATACACTTAGAGGAGCTCTGCAGATACACTTAGAGGAGCTCTGCACATACACTTTTTGCCGGCTTGGAATTATTCTTATTTTCATCCTACTTCTTCTTCTTCTTCTTCATCCTCATCCTCATCCTCTTCTTCTTCTGAGGATGAGGATGAGGATGAAGAAGAAGAAGAAGAAGAAGTAGGATGAAAATAAGATTAATTCCAAGCCGGCAAAAAGTGTATGTGCAGAGCTCCTCTAAGTGTATCTGCAGAGCTCCTCTAAGTGTATCTGCAGAATAGAGGAACTCTGCACATACACTTTTTGCCGGCTTGGAATTATTCTTATTTTCATCCTACTTCTTCTTCTTCTTCTTCATCCTCATCCTCTTCTTCTTCTTCTGAGGATGAGGATGAGGATGAAGAAGAAGAAGAAGTAGGATGAAAATAAGATTAATTCCAAGCCGGCAAAAAGTGTATGTGCAGAGCTCCTCTAAGTGTATCTGCAGAGCTCCTCTAAGTGTATCTGCAGAATAGAGGAACTCTGCACATACACTTTTTGCCGGCTTGGAATTATTCTTATTTTCATCCTACTTATTCTTCTTCTTCTTCTTCTTCATCCTCATCCTCAGAAGAAGAGGATGAGGATGAAGAAGAAGAAGAAGAAGAAGAAGAAGTAGGATGAAAATAAGAATAATTCCAAGCCGGCAAAAAGTGTATGTGCAGAGTTCCTCTATTTCTGACAGTTCTCTGACAGCTTCTTCACATGTACAGCGGTTGAAACATCTGTATCCTAAATGGAAACTAATAGATACAATGTTTCAACCACTAAACATGTGTTCCTTCTGTCAGAGAACTGTCAGAAAAAGCGGAGCTCACTGCAGGGACACTTTTGCCGGCTGATCGGGAAATATTCGATTCGCGCACCCGAAGTAGGCAAAATTTTGGATTCGACGCGAATCGAATATTTCCTGAAATTCGACTCGAATTCCGGTTCGCCTGGTTCGATTCGCTCATCTCTAATCATCATCCTTCAATAAAAAGACACAATGGGGAGAGCTACAAGGTTCAGGTCTGGCTACTGACCCAACAATACAACAAACAAGAGATCCCTGTGCTCAAATCCCAACAGCTAGTGCATGCACTTATCCATCAGGTGCTAAAGGAGTGTAACCACATATTAACACTAGAAATTCTGAGGACCCTCTGCACACTGGTATATACCCTTTCAAGCAGACTATGCAATAAATAGGGATATTTTGATCTCTTGTTTGTTGTATTGTTGGGTCAGTAGCCAGACCTGAACCTTGTAGCTCTCCCCCATTGTGTCTTTTCCCCTATGCTAGCATTGTGTCCACAGTAGCATTTGTGTAGGCAGAGCAGAGTAGGACTGGCCATAGAGGGATTACTTTGACGCAGTTGGCCAGCTTAAGCATGTATTGCAATATGTGTGAACAAAATATCCCGATTTATTGCATAGTCTGCTTAAAAGGGTATATACCAGTGTGCAGAGGGTCCTCAGAATTTCTAGTTGTAAGGTGCCAAAACACTTACAAGAATCATAAGTAATTAAAATTAATATTTTTATTATAAAGCATTAAAACATTTTCAAGACAGGAAACACAGCAAAACCACTTTAATACTTCTGAGCAGTTACAAAGTATATGCAGTCGAATAAAGCTCTACATGTTTCACCAGATTACTGGCTTCTTCAAGAGATTTATGAATGCTGCAACATGTATCACTACAAAAGAACAGCAGCGTATTTACCCTCAGTAGAAATCCAAGGTATATATACATTTTATAACAAACAATCAACACATATATTTATACATACAGAATGTGAAGTTAACAACAAATAAATTGTGAGTCACCTGAGTCTTACTAGGGCCAAATGAAGTACACAGGATATTGTTAAACAAAAACTAGGAGAAAAACAAAGGTGACTCAGTTCACCTTCCACCCCCACTGGCTCCTAGTTTAAACCGGGCATTAGACGGCCACAGGAGGAGAAAAGCCTTCCTGATAGATAAAAATAACTTAAAATGATGATATATAGACCACAAATTGGTAAAATACTCAAGATACCTATATTATATAGGAAAAGAACTAAACATGGAGTCAAATACCTACCTCAAATTATGATCCTGGTACAGACTAAGGGTGACCTTGAAAGATAATACCTAAAGATGCGTAGGCCCAATCATTGGAACATCAAGAACAGTATATTCAATTCCAATGGGTAGAGACACTCAAAAGGGGAAAAAGAGACCCCTTCACTCTCATATAGAGACTTAAAGGAAAAAATAGCAAAAAAGAAAAATAAGGGTCATCCACCATACCAAAAATTACCAATCTTAGTTGTTGACTTAACAAGCTAGATTTGTGGTGTGTAGTGGTAAGGCCCGCCAACAGGGTACCATCCATCAATGTAGAAAAGTCGCCGCAAACACACTGCCACATGTGGTGCTTAAGAACCCCTCCCACCCCGCCTTCGTGTGACATCACTCGGAGGCAAATGCGGAAGTGACATCATTCGCAAGTGCGACATACACCCGTGCCATCAAGGAAATTCTCTGACCCCAGAGAACCAGGTCAGGGAGAACAAGGGGAGGAATAACTCTGCCCACCCATCTAGTGTCTCACTGAGAGACCATAAGGGGCATACAGGGATCGAAAAGACAGGGTGGCAAGCGTGACGATGGAATCAAAGATGGGGCAACCAGGTCCCCCAATCAGTAGGAACCAAAACAAGGACCACCGCAGCAAACAAGAGGTCCGCCAGTGGCGCCCCCACAAAGGAAACTGCCACTCACACCGAGTGCCAGGTAGCCATAATGGGGATATACTACCCACTGCTATTTACATAAAGGTTGATAACTGTTTAGTGTTTGGTAGACAAGGAAATACAATACAAGGGAAAAGTGCATGTTTGTTATGAAAAAAAACTTTTAATGTGTCTGATTTGCTAGTTTTTCAAACATCTGGTTTATGGAGATATATTCAATTGGGAACGCTTGTATTGTGGAAAGGGCAGCGTCACTGGGTGGCTTTGACTTCAGACTGGTTGTACTTGTTTTGTTTTATATGTATTAATTGCATTGCTTTGTTACATCTGTTTCTACTTGGATGTAATAATGTCAAACGGTAATAAAATGTTCCAGCTATCATACAGCTGACATGGTGTTTTTGTCACCGTGCCATGGCATGAGTAAAGGAAAAATGACTTTTTGGGATGCATGCTCATTGTCAAGGAGTGACTGTATTTACAGTTCTGCTGTCATTGAGGCATAATCATCATTAGTCATAATCCAGTAGCTTAGCAGTTACTAAAGTACAGTAAGTTGTTACTGCTGTAGTCTAAGACATAAGGGACATTGGTGCTTCATTTTTTCATTCAATAAGGACTGAAGTTATCGTATGTCATGATTACCCTACCAACATTCTTCTCTGCTAGAAGAAATAGTGGTGAATATGTGAGCCAGAATTGAGTGGCTTTCAACCTTTGTAAACAGTAGTCTGAAATTTCTATTTGCAGACAACAGAAAATATATTACAGATTACAGATATTAGCATACAGAATAGGTACAATATTGAACTCTATCTAAAGTATGAGGGAAGCTGTTGCCTTTCAGACTTCAAATATTAATACATAACAGTGCAGCACTTAAAAAAGTGACAAATAATCATAAAGAAATATTGAAAAGTGTATCAAAAAATATAGCCCATCCAAAATGAAAGAAAAGTCCCAGAGGTTGTGATGAAACAAAAGAAATCCAAGGTTAGTTGTTTTGTCCCCAACCACTACTACAGAAGGCTTACCAGAAAGGCATGACCCTCTAGTAAGAGTGGTCAATCACGCTTTATTTAAACAATCCAGAAAGCCGGACACTCAAATCCTCCTCCATATCTCCAAAAGAGCAGATAAAGATCTTCCAACAATGAACCTTAATTGGGGTAGCTAAACCACTCAGGATGAGGCCTATGTAATTTTGTGCAGCCCTGCCACCCTGTAGCAGTAGTTCTGCTATAGGGCGGTAGGGAAGTGGTTAATATTTTTTAGCACTCCAATTTATATTTTGATTGCTGTAAAGAGTTTATGTTTGTGCAGCTTTCATATTCAGTCTCTGCAGTGTATGGATGTGCACAAAATGCATGTGTAGCCAGGTGCTTGACAAAGATTGGATAATGAGAGAAACACTGACTGCAGCTGCTCTCTTTAGCTGCTGCCTCGCTGTGCTGAACTGGTTAGCAGCTGTATCAGTGAGGGAAGAGAGTTGCTGAACAGGATGAGTTCAATAGACTGCGTCAGGCAGCACTGCACTGGGGGAACTGTAATCCAAAGGAGAGAGACTTTGCTGCAATCAAGAGCTTTTGAGCTGCATTTCCTAGAGAGAGATTGTTGGGAGGAGGGTTAAGAGCTGATTTTTCCTGGACTGTACAGGGCACAGCTTCATCTTATCACAAGGGAGCCTAGAGAGTGCACATAGCTGTCCATTGGGCACATCACTGTTGCATATCGGCTGTCTGAGTGGGATCCGGAGTGCTTAGTTCGGGGATGCCGACAGAAAGGTTGCCTTCACACTTGAGCGATTTGTTGTTTGAAGCTCGAAGCTCAAACTCTATGGTGCCTGTGCAGGTGATCAGGTGTGAACATGCACCTTAGAAAACAATAGTTTTTTTAAGTTTGAGCATTTTTGGAGCTTCAAGCTACAATTCACTCAAGTGTGAATGCAGCCAAAGAGTCACCTGGGTGCAGAGCTGAGAGTAGATTAATTGCTGAGTGTGACTGGATGGTGAGCTGCAATATTGATGGAACTGGTAAGCTTCTGCTGTGGGCATTTGCTATCTGCTACTATGGAGAGAGAGATTTAGCCTTTAGAAGCTGACAATAGAGCCATCTAGTAGCCTCACCGCTACCTGCAGATGTGACTGGCACTGTACTCATGTGCACCAATAGTACAACTGGGCCCAAACACTAGCCACCTGAAGAGTTAGGACTAAAGACTGTCCTTTTACACCTGCTACACAGACGCCTTTACCTATTGCGTATGCTAAGAGGTAACTCTCAGGGGACATAGCACTATGTCCTAGCCATTCTCCTACAGTGCACTTTAAACTAATATAGTACGATTACGTACTTCGCAGTTCAAGAGTAACTCCACTTTAGTTGAGAAAAAAAGTTCCCCTCTGGGTGATCTACAGTATATACATTGCAAGTATTTTAACACATTTTGTTGCAGATTCCTACCTTTTGTTATTCTAAAGAAAGAGATAGATGTTTGTCTGTGTCCATGTGAAAAATGAATGGGAATGGGAGTGGTTCCTAATTATAAATCAGCTGCTGCACCTGCAGGGTTCTAATGAGGGTCTCCATTCCTTTGAGCTAGGTTCACACCTATGCAGTTGCAATTGCCATCAGTTTTCAAGCGCATTTTACATTGCGCTTTGCGTTTTTGAACACGTGTTTTTTGATGCGTTTTGTGTTTTTTGTTTTTGGGCCATTTGGAATAGTGACAGCTTTGATGTTACAGGATGTGAAGATTACCTTTTTGCTTCTTGTTTCCTCCCTGGTGTTTGTGTGGTGTTGCTTGAGACTATCATGGCTGAAATTACATTATTTCTTGCTGCTGTTACTGCAGTCTTGCTAGCAGAAGAAGCAGAAGAAGAGGGGAGGAGTCAGCGAAGATATTGGGTACATCCAGTGATTGCCAATAGGGAACAGACAGAGAGGCCAATTCTAGGTGATGTATGATTACCTCAGAGCGCATGAGGATAAGTTTTTCAAGTACACTTGGATGTCTGTGAAAAGGTGAGTAATTTTTATGGCATGTGCTCACGTGCAGGCCACATTGTTTTTTTTAACTACCATTTTTGTATTTTATTTCACATAGTTTTGACAAGTTGATGTGATTACTCGGGACCAGGCTGGAGCGACAGAATACATTCTTCAGGAATAGCTTTCCACTAGTTGAAAGGCTAATAATAACATTAAGGTAAGTGTGTTTGTGTGGGGTTTTTTTTTTTAAAAAAAGCTTTTTCTCACTGAAAACCTTATGCTAATCGATAGGACACAGGTAGAGTTGTAAACCAAAAACACTTTATTTTTTGTTTCTGCATAAAAAATATTTTCACTAAAATATAATATAAACTTTTGAATTTTTTTTCCTGCAACTGTGCGCTGGAATTTTTCAAAAGACGGTCATTTCAAACTTTTTTCAAAAAATGCAACAGAAAACAATAAAATTAGTAGGACATAGTTTACAAATCATGATAACTGTATTCCTCCTGGGAGGAATCTTGTTGATTTTTGGGCAAACGTGCTGCAAGGGCATTTTGACAATATTGTTCTTCAGTCATACTGTGGGGAGGGTGGGGAAAAGTGGTATATGAAGCCCTTGGTACTTGAGATGAAATGACGTTTGACCCATGTGGGCAAAATGTTGGGGAATGTGCTCTACCTGTCTACCCTGTGGTCAATAGGGGTATTGGGTGTTAGCATATGAATAGTTGGGCCGCATTGGAGCCACATAGTTTGGAATATTGGGAGGGATTGGGTAAGGGCTAAGTATTGGTGGCTGTTGGGGTGCACTTCTGGCTGGGGGGCAGGGGGGTTGTATGACAGCACACACTGCATCATTGCCACACGCATTTCCCCCTGTAACTCCTCTGGAACGTTTTCAATAAATGGCACAAAACCATCCGCAAATTTATAGGTCTGAGATGTGTTCCACTTTCTAATGCAATGCTGGGCACAAAAACCAAAAACAAGTCACACACAATACACAGGCACGTTTAGCCAGCACTTACACCATCAATTATTCTAAGCATGTGAGAGACCCACTACCAAATGAACACCTGCCCTGGCACATCATAGCATTCGCTCGGCACTCGAAGAAATAACAGAATCCAACTGCAGTATTTTTGCACAGTCAAAACCTCCACTTATATTATCACACCATGACACACAGGAGGATATAACTTATAGTCATCACAATCTGCATAAAAACACACACCAATAATAATGTGACCATTACAGCATGAAATAAACACATCTTTTGACAGCGTCACAGCATAGAATTAATACATTACAAAAGCTTTGGGAAGATGGGAAGGAACAGACTCCATAGGAAGGCTCCCAACTTGACCGCGTTCAGGCTTCCCGTTATATATACCCTGTTTCTTGCATCCTTCCCAAAATAGGCGGGTGCCACACCCACTCCAGGAGAAGCCAGCAGAAAAGTTCCTTGAGGATAGCAGAGCCATGCCCAGCCACATTACTGGCAAACAGCGTCTTATCTCGTAATATCACACTTTTGCCACAAATCAGCTTCTTATCTACCCTTGACTTAAAACATTTTTAAATGCACAAACAAGTTCTTATCTAATATAAACAGTCTAATGTAACATTTCTAGATGTTACAAACACATTCAATCTCACAAACACTTCTTATCTGCTTTAAGCAGTCTATTGTCTTGTGACTCTGTTCCTTTAGCCTAGAGAAATGACATCAATGTAATTTCACATGCTTCTGGCATATGGGTAACGATCAGGGGTGGACTGACCATTTGGAAACTCGGGCACAGCCCGAGGGCCCAGGGTCAGTAGGGGGCCCCATGAGATGACCCTGGTACCTTTTTCATAGGCTTTTTTGAGTTTGGGCAAGGGCACAGGGGCCCCATGATCCCCTTTTGCCCGGGGGCCCCATGAATTGTCAGTCCGCCCCTGGTAACGATGCTTTATTGTAAAAATTCCCCAAGAAACAAAGGGTCCAAGGCCAAAAAATGTCATAGGCATTACACGCTTGAACATGCTCAAAAGTTTTTGCAGCATCTCAAATAGCTGTTCTGTGTGTCTTGCTGTCAGGCTTCCTCCTCTCCGAGATGCACTGTGGGTTGGTGGTGCTGCAGCCTCCCTCTCCTGCTCCTCCTCAACCACCCCCTCAGCAGGTGGTGAAGTTGTAGATCCGACATTTGTGGTGTCCTGTGTGGGGCAAGACAGACCTTCTTCAGGGTCATCCTCACTGATGTCACTGGCAGATTCCAGCTGCTCTCTGTCCTGAAAATATTATCAGAACATTATTAAGATTAATATTATTTTATTTAAAACTATACACATATTATATTATACACATATTGTACAGATATTTAATGATAATAGCTTACCTTCTGATCTTAAATACTAGTCTGAGGAAGTCCAGGTCTTTGGCATAGCAATATGGCGTGAATCTTTGAGCTGCTGACCCACTCCTTATGCTCTTCTCATTTTTCACATGCTTATGCTTTTACACTCCTCAAACGAGTCTGTAAAGCTTTCACTGCAAAACATAAATGTCATTTTTTGTTTTACTTTTAGGTATCTTGCAACAAGTAATTTGCTATCAAGTATTCATTTTCAGTTTATGGTGGGGAAATTTAATCCAAGCTACATTGTCCAGGACACATGCTCAGTGATATGGGACGTTCTAAAAGATGTGGTCTTCAAGAAACCAACAGTGGAAGAATGGTGCCAGATAGCTGATGTGTTTTGGGAGCTATGTAATTTTCCCAATTGTGTGGGAGCATTAAATGGGAAGCATATCCATAAAATTTAGCCAGTAGCTAGTGGCAGTAGTTTTTACAATTACAAAAAATATTTTTCATTTGTCTTGTTTGCAGTTGCAGATGCCAGTTATCGATTCAGTTATATTGATATAAGATCCTATGGAAGCAGCTCAGACTCCAGTTTCACACTCTATATTTGGACAGCTGTTGCAACAAAATGGCCTTGGCCTGCGAGACAATAAGCCGCCACCAGGAACAACCCAACCTGCTCTGCCTTTTGTGTTTGTAGGTGATGAAGAGTTTGCGCTAAATGAGAATCTGCTGAGGCCCTTTTCTAGTTGGTCTTTGAATGTGAACCAAAGGTTGTTTAATTATTTACTCGCTGGGGCCCAGAGAGTGGTAGAGTGTGCCTTTGGCATTCTTGCCAATAAATGGTGTTTATTGCACACCACCATCCATCTTAATATGCAGCATTCTTTAAAAGCTGTCAAAGCAGCATGTGCCCTGCATAATTTTATTCGTGAGAGAGATGGATTCCAGTTTGAGGACACAGTTTGTGAAGATATGACAAGAGCTGAATTAACTGCAATTCGAGGCAGCAAGAGTGGTGCCACTGTCCAGGATGCATTCACTTCTTTTTTTATGTTACCCACTGGTCAGTTGCCATGGCAGCTTGATGCTATTGCATAATATTGTGAAAATAGTTGCAGAAATAGTGGCCCATCATTGGTTTCAGTGGCATTAATAATGGCCCATCATTGGTGTCTGTGACCAAAATAGTGGACCATCATTATTTTCAGTGGCAGAAATAATGGTCCATCATTGGTGTCAGTAGCAGGAATAGTGGCCCATCATTTGTGTCAGTAGCAGGAATAATGGCTCGTTATTGGCCAAAATAGCCCGTCATTATTGTCAGTGGCAGAAATAGTGGTAGGAATAGTGGCCCATTATTGGTGTCTGTGGCAGGAATAGTGGCCCTTCATTGGTGTCAGTGGCAGGAATAGTGGCCCATCATTGCTGTCAGTGGCCAAAATTGTGTCCCATCATTATTTTCAGTGGGCAAAATAGTGGCCCATCATTAATGTCAGTGGCAGAAATAGTGGCCTGTCATTGTAAAATCCCAATACGTGTAAATTAATTGGTTTACGTGAAAGTTATAGAATTTACAAATGGCGGTATATATACTTGGATTTTTTTATTTTTACTAGTAATGGAGGCATGGGGCTAGTCTGGCTAGGTGAGAGGCAATCCACTGCCTTGCACAGTACAGCCGTCAATTGAACTTTATGAAACATCTTTGTGACATCTCAGTAAAGGATTTTTAATAAAATTAAAGTTCACTTTTTAAAAAAAATATTAAATTCACATTTTTTTGCAGGTAAACAATGTGCAGTTACTATTTTTTTTTTGGAGCCTTGAAAGCATTGCACCAGTGATCAGCAGAGCGCTGGTACCATGCAGGACTCCTGCAAACCTGTCAGTGTATCTGTGTGCCTGTACATCCCATATGGGCAAGCAGATACACTGACAGGAAGACTCAATGAACTACCACAGCGCTTAACAGCACTATTTCCTTGAGAACTAC